>NC_090921.1:678760437-679407822 GCF_040938575.1 Ambystoma mexicanum | reverse complement strand
CTGAGGAACTTGTTCAAGCACCTCAAGCCCAAGATGGGTCTCAATCCTCTGTCCTTCTTGGGGATAAAATAATAAGGGGGATACCAGCCTCTGTTCCTCTCTGCCCCAGGCACTGTCTCTATCACACCTTTCTCCAGCAGAGTGGCAATCTCCTGCAGAAGGAGCAGATCTGGAACCTTGAGGGAGTGGCTCCCTGGTGGGCAATCGGGAGGCATTCTCAAGAAAGTAAGGCAGTAACCTTGGGCAATAGTTTGTAAGGCCCAAGCATCGGACGTAATGCACTGCCCCCACTACGGTCCTTTGGACCAAGGCATCAGAGAGGTTTAGGTGTAGCGGCAGCTGGTGCTAAGGAGGCTGCAGCTGTTTGGGTGGTTTCACCACCTCAACCTCGTCCACCACGAGGAAATCTTTTTTGGCCCCTTTGCGTGGCCTGACCTTCCAAATGATGAATAATATCGGAAGGACCGGCCCCTCCAAGAATGAGGAGCCGGGTGGGTCTGCTGAGGCATCTGAATTGCCTCACCAAGGGACTTTGCCGTCGCCTTTGATTATTGGAGCTTTTCTAAGCTCTCATTAGCTTTGCTGCCAATCAAGTGGGAGCCATTGAAGGGGATGTTTAACAATCTCGCCTGAACATCAGGCGCAAATCCAGATGTACGCAGCCAATTGAACCTGCACCAACCAGTGCTAGCTGTCATTGGCCAGCTGATACTGTCAGCTGAATCATACCCAGTCTGAAAAGACTGGCCGTGGCGCCCTTCCCATCTTTAATGACACTTAAGAAACCATCCCTTTCCTCCCCTTCTGGGATATGGTCGGGTAGGTGGCAGCCCTAGAAGATGAGGTGGCAGCCTGCACTACAAAACTTTCAGGGGACGGATGTTTAAACAGAAAGTCTGAATCCACACAAGAAAGCTTATATACTTCCACGTGAGATTTTTACTAACTGCGTGGTTAGTATCTAGGGCTTACCAGTTGTTCATCAAGGTAGGATGGTATATTTCTTGAGGTCCTTTATCCAAAATATCAGTCAGGTAATTCTGCTCAAACTGCAGCAGGCCTTCCCAACCTAGATATTCTGCCACCCTACTCATCAGTGCCCTATAAGAGGCATCTGCAAGAGCAGAGGGCTCTGGACTGGCAAACTCCACGTCAGGAGGGGTGTCAAGGGCACTTGCATCCCTTAAACACCAGGTGTTGCATCTTAGACCTTACTGAAATGAAGGCCTCAGGTACATTGGGTGTCCCAAATTCCAGGTCAAAAGGAGGGGTGTCCTGTTCAGAAGCCTCATTCTCCCCAAACATTGAGAACATTGACTTTAAAAAGTCTTTTTTTGGCTGAGGCTTGTAAACCTTCGAGGGTTCCATTGATGACATTAGCGGCTTCAACGTTGAAGGACTTGATGCTGAAGTACCCAACCTGAGACTCGTTGAGGTAGCGGAAGGATGAAGTTTAGGCCTCTCCTTTTCCCAAGGTTCTGAGTCTTCGATGGTTTGACACTTTTGTGCCCGGGTTCAAGGGCGTGCAAGCTGAAACCTTTTTAGACACCTTCTCAGCCTTTACAAGGCTTGACAGGGTCAGAGCTCTCCTTCAGCTCTCTCTCTCGTAGGGACGGGAGCAGCCGCCTTCTCAAAAATGTTTAACATTCAGAGGCGAAAATCCTCCCACTCGGCTTCAGAAGCTAACTTATCTGGACAGATAACCTTGTGATTGGGTGAGGAGTCGGGGTACAAATAGCTCGATCTTTGAAGCCCCTTCATGGCCTTATTCCGCAAGGACGAAGAAAAACAGTGGTGCGATCTACTCTTAGAGCGGCTCAAGAACTTCTTAGAACGCTTCCAAGGTGGTGATTCACCCCTCAAGTTCTTCTCATCAAAAGACTTCCTTTTCGGAGGAGTGGCTGTGGGGACTTGGATAGGGGCCTACCCACGGCGAGCTTCCCCTTCCTCTCCTTCAGAGCCTTTCCCGTCATGGATTGACAGGAACAGCAGTCTTCTATCTTGTGCTTGATTCCCAGGCACCAGAGACAAATGCTGTGTGGGTCTGTAATCACTGGTGTAACGGGGGCCCCCACAGCCCCTGCGGTGCATGGGGCCCCGCAGGCACATATCCTGGGAGGGCCTCCACTTGTAGAAAAAAAAAGAAAAATATTTCCCCCCCCCAAAAAAAATTGAAAATTCCTTTTGAATTCACTCTGCATTCATAAAGAAATTATTTCTGTAACAGAAGTAATTTCTTTATGAAGGCAGAGTGACTACAGAAAGAAACATTATTTTTGTTATGGTTCGGTCCTTAACAGAAATAATTTCTTTATGAAGTCAGAGTGACTTCAAAAAGAAACAATGGGCTTCATTACGAGTTTGGCGGTAACCGTGCCGGTGCTACCAGCAGGTTGCCGCCAGACCCGTAATGATTTACCGGTGCCCGACTTCCTGATAACACCGGGGGATTACAACACCGGCGGTCTGGGAAGTCAGGCGTCGGAAAATGCTAAGTCCCCATTTCCATAAAGTCCTATAGGACTCTATAGGAATGGGGACCACAGAAGCACCGGCACTGTTAAAAACAGTGCCGGTGCTTCTTTGAAAACTATGCAGGTGGGTGCCATTCTGCCCTGCAGGTTTGATCTGTCGGGCAGGACGGCAACCGCCCGGAGAGCTGTCATTTGCCGGCCCGGAAACAACGGTGCCAGTAAGCTTACCGGCACCGTTGTTTCCAGTCCGCATAGTTGCAATGAGGCCCAATTTCTTTTTGAAGTGTTAGGGCTCCCCTCAACCCCATGACATGTGTGAGTGTATGTTGAAAGGGTGCACATGTAACTGTACGGGTGGCTGCCTGGGTGTGCTAGTATGGTGAAAGAATACACATTTAAATGTATGGATTGCTGGGTGTGCATGTGTATATATGGTGAATGGAGTGTGTGCTTGCGTTCGGGGGCGCAACAAAACCTACATTTCGGAGGCTAACCCTTCAAATGTTGAGAGAGGCGCTAACTTCATGGGCAATGAGTGTGGGGCAGCCTTATTTGTTTGGGGCATCTAATTTCTTTATGATTTTTACCGAGACTATTCTAGTACAGCTTCAATGTTACAAGCAGTTAACTCTCTCCTTTAAGGTTGAAAACACCCACTTATGGACTGCTGTGAGAAAGAGTGGTCTCCTGTTCCCTCTCTACCCTTCCAATCACTCCCCTGGCATGCAAGTATTAAACCCACAACACGATTTCAATTGCCTAAAAAAAATGTGGCATTTGAATGCAGGTACTAACAGTGCAATGCTTTATGTTAGTAATTGCTGCGTTCTTGTTAACACCGAAACCCAGGTGCCGTTTAACATCTGTGTCCTGTTCTGTCTAGCAACTGCTCTGAAGGTCAGCCAGGTCGAGTCAACATAGCCCAATATTTCAGGGGGTGGGGGGAATGCTGAATCTGAGTTAACTCAATGGTGTTGCACCAATACTTGTGTTTAATGCCTGGATTACTTATTGATAATCTTCATTACTCCTAGCCCTATTCTTCCTCATCCCAGTGTGTATGAGACAGTACTTGTGTATAAGGCACTCTGCCTCATACACAAGTACTGGGATGAGGTAGAGGTACATGGAGGTAATGCCTGACTTAGCTACCTGTAATCTTCATGACACCTAGTCTCACTCTTCCTCATCCCAGTACTTACCTATGAGACAAGGAGCCTCAACCGTAAGCTCTGGGGCAAGGAAGAGGGACATGGAGGTAATTCTGGGCCAAAGAGCTGATTTTGGAGATTGGGGTGGGAGGGAGAGGGGATATGTGGGGGGGGGGCAGGATTGTACGACAAATCATAATGGCTGTCCATGTCCAGGCTAAGCAGGCATGATATGTGGTATTAGTGGCTAGAGAGGCATTTTGGTGCAGGCAGTCTAGTCATTCCTCAGTTTGGTATGACTTTTTTTACTGGGCATTTCTGCTTAAGCAGTCCTGCTAAGTGAATTACCTGGCTAGACTGCCATTTTGGTGCTGCCAGTCTAGCCGTTTCTTACTGCGGCATCGTATATTTTTCTGGGCATCTGTGATCAAAGGATATGATATAAGTCATTTATAACGCGCCTGCACAAAAGTGTTTCTAGGCGCGACAAGACAAGGGAGGGAAGATAGCGGGAGGACAAGACAAACGATCTTACTAGGCCTTGTGTCATTCAGATCGTACAAGTTCGAGAACGAGGAGTGCAAGGGGAAAGAGAGGGGGGAACTGCAAGGGAGAGGGGAACAAAAAACAGAGCAGCAATTCTCTGAGTAAGTGCAGCCAGGGCAGCGTGGCTCTGGGTAGTGCAAGGAGAACAAGTGACTGTAGGGTTACAGTTACAGCCCCTAAGTGCATGGTAGGCCCAGAGGCAGTGCAAGGGTGACTGCTCAAGAAAGAGTCTGGACTCAAAGAGACACTGAGCAAGCAACCAGTCGGTACATCAGACCAGTAGGACAGGTATGCCAGAAGGGGATGGAGAGAGAGAAAGCAGAGGAGAAGAGGAAAGTTTTAAGCTGCTTCCGGAACTCCAGGTGGTCCAGCTCAAGTTTGAGAGGGGCAGGGAGGCTATTCCAGAGGGAGGCACCTTCAGAGGAGAGAGATCTACCCCCCACTCTCTGCCTGGAGAAGCATCTAACCCTTAGCGTGATGTAGGTAGCTGAGCGAAGGGCTCGAGAAGGAAGATATTTTGGAAGAGAGTGTTAGATGTAGTGCGGGCCCTGGGCCCAGAAAGCATTGTGGACAATGCAATGGGTCTTGAACTTAATACGTGCAGCAACTGGGAACCAGTGGAGAGATTTCAGGGCTTGAGAGATACAATCCCTGGGCTTGAGGCCAAGGATAAGTCTTGCAGTCCTGTTCTGGATTAGTTGCAGAGGCTGGATAGTAGAGGAAGGCAGATGAGAAAGAGGCTGTTGCAGTAGTCCAGCCTAGAGAGAACCAGGGCTCTGGAGACAGTGAGTTTTTGGGGGAATGTGAAAAAGGGAAGAGTCCCTTTGAGGAGGAACAGCTGGCAGTGGGACTTCTTGGCGACGTCCGAGATGTGAGGAGAGAAAGAGAGAGTGGAGTCAGATGATGCCAGGGTTGTTTGCCTCACAGGAAGTGAAGGAAGAGGACCCAAGGTGGGCGGCCAGAGTGATAATGGGAAAGCAGGGGCAGGGGTCCAAATGAGAAGGATCTCCATCTTACTGACATTAAGGCAGAGATTGTTGGATGCGCACCAATCCTGAATCATGGATAGACGGGAATGAGCGAGAGAGGAGAGGAGCCTGAAGGAATGCAGAATGTCATCCGCATAACACTGAATGTTAGAGGACAATGTAGAAATCAGATGGGCCAAAGGGGCCACGTAGAGGTTGAAAAACCAGAGTGAGAGGATGGAGCGGAGAGAAAGGGACCAAGTTGGACCTGGGAGGGGCAGTCCAAGAGGAAGGAGTTCAGCCACTCAAGGGCCCAATCTGTGATGCTCAGGTTCACATGGAGTCGATTGAGCAGGATGGCATGGTTGACCATGTTGAAAGCAGAGGAAAGATCAAGGAGGATGAGGACAGAAGGAATGCTGGCATCAAGGTTAGAGAGCAGATCTTCACAGGTGTTCAGGACAGCAATTTCCGTGCCTCTGGCAGCTCTGAAGCCAGTCTGATGGTCATGGAGACAACCAACAGATTCCGTGTGAAGAGTAAGCTGGGAGATGGCCAGCTTTTCCAACAGTTTGCCCAGGAATGGGGTGATGGAGATTGGGCAATAGTTTGCTGGGCAGGCAGGATCGGCAGACGGCTTCTTGAGGAATGGGTGCATAAGGGAGTGCTTAATAGGAGAGGGGAACGTTCCAGTGGCGAAAGAGTGATTACAGAAATCGGTCAAGGCTGGAGCCAGGGTATCAATATGGTTCTTGATGGTTCTGGTGGAGCAGGAGAGCACCTGTTTGGATGACACTTTCATAGATCAGACTTGTCTAGAAACCTTGTCAGGTGTTGTCAGAGATTAAGAGGAGAAAGGAGGAACAGAGGTAGAGATGGCCAAAGGGGGGCCGAGAGAGGAAGAGGGGGAAGAAGAGGAGATGGGGGAAAGGATGTCCTGAGTTTTAGCGGAGAAGTGAGACGACAGAGCCATACAGAGGGCCTGGGAGGGAACAGGAGAGGTAAAGACTGTAACATGATTTACCAGTTCTTTTCAGATTTTAAAGAGTTTGGCCGTGTTGTTAGAGGCCACAGAGACACGGGCTTGAATGTGTGTTCTCTTCTTGATGAGTGTGATTGCTTCGACTGGCATTTTGGTACAGCCAGTCTAGATATGTCTAAATGTGGCCTGGCAAGCTTTACTACATTGTTATTACGTGTCTACACAGATCTACATTGTGCAGCCAGTTGGACATGTTTTCATTGTGGCATGGCATTTTTAATAGCAAAGCATTAATGTTAGTGTGCACTTTTGGTGACTTGCATCTATTGGATTGGTGTTACCCTACAAAACAATTGCAAACACTCTGGCTTTTAGACAATTTTTCTTAGAAAGTATGCTGTACATATTAAAAACACATTTATATCTTTCTCCTAGTGCGGCATATCCCTTCAGCAGCACGTTTGTGCATATTGCGCAAGTGTGATAATCTAGGCCGGCTCAGAGTGTGGCGCGACCCTTGATTTGTTGCTGAGTTGGGGGGCCCCCCTCAGCATGGCTTGCAGGGGGACCCCCGCATTTTGTGTTACGCCACTGTCTGTAATGGACATCTTTGACCCACATGCAGCATATCTCTTAACGCCCATCTTAGGAGTTGACATTTTGAAAAACAACAGTTGCAAAAAGTCAAAGAAAGGATTTGAAGCAAACTGTGCAGTGAAAAAACAGAACTGAAATAACAAGCGCAGTACATGCTATATATACAGCCAGTGATGTCATTTTCGAGAGCGAACAGAGGCCGTCGAGGGACATGAGTCGACGCCAAACGGTGCCCACTGCTGAGAAAAATGTTTACAAAGCAGCTGGAGGTGGACGGAAGATATCAAAGATGAAGAATACGTGGGAGGATACAATCCACTTGAAATGTGGGAACAGAGAGCGTAGCAATTAAAACAAAATAATTGTTAATCACAAGAACAAACTCAGTAATTCAAAAACAAGCAGAGCAATCATAATAGGGCGGTGTAAGTAGGAGCATTAGAAAAGTGGAACGTCCACGCCTGATATGGAATTCCTGGCATGCCCTGCTGCGTGCGCTGGTGTCTCTTAGGACAGTGCCCCACTGTCCTGGACTGGGAAAACGGTTTTTGGGTTTAAGACCCTTCACAGTCGCACCAGGTACTGAGATATGGTTGAGAGTGTATTTTTTGTAATAATGAGTAGGACACTTGATTTGAGAAGTGTAACTAGTGTTTTATTTGTGTAACCGACACAGGTTTCGACCCTCAGCAGTCATTTTCAAGGATAGGCACTGACATTAATTACATTAAACTGTTTAGTGGATCACCCAATAGTGTGCTGTGCCCAATCATGATAGATGTTAAAAATGCATGCGACATTGCATGGTGAGTGACTGGCCATTAAAAAAAACAGTACATACATAGTCATTAGGAACAATAGTTGGAGCAATGGTGAGTCGATTGTTTATGCAAGTTAATGTTAATCATAAGAATGTTATTGCCATTGAGGTAGACATGTAAGATGAGGCATAAAGAGAGAGAGGGAGGGAAAGGAGAGAAGGAGGACACGTCGTTAGTTATTTGGAATGTATCCCCCTAGAATAGAAGAACACAGATGGTCTGTATAAGGCATGGAGGTTGCTCCATGCCTTATACAGACCAGAGGCTGCTTATGTTTTGGACTAGAAATGAGGCATATGTTGTGTTGGGGGAGGAGCCCCACCGAGTAGTCAGGTGGATAAGCCACTGTATTTTGCACTAATAGGTAGGCAAATAGAGAAGGAGGAAGATGGAACGCCGTGAGAAGTCAACCCAGGTGGGTGTGGATTCAACACGTTCAGTTTGTCACAGGTGTGCACTTCTCAATATAGGTTGCGTGGCTGGGTAACCAGTATCACGGGGGGGGGGGACAAATCCTCTGGTCCGTGGCAGTTACAGAGGTTCCTGTGAATCTGTGAAATCCGGAGGAGTGCAATCAATGGCCCAGTGGGCAGAACTGGGTGTGCGGAGGTGGATTGGTCCCCATATTGTCAGGGGATCATCCCCAGATGTGGTAATTGTGTAGGTAGGAGGTCTATTACCAAAACAATTCACAAGGTGTGGTGTGGAGTGGAGAAGTAAGGCAATGGGTGCGGCCTAGACATCATGGTGTTTACTGATGGTGACTAGGGAGGAGCATGAGACCTACAGAGTCAGTGTGACAAACAGGAAGACACTTGGGATTAAGGATGAGCACGGCGGCTAGTCAGATGGAAATTGATATTGAGTTCTGCCAGGCACATTATTTGCTCTCAATTCAACACCTGTGGATAAGTGCATCGAGGTCAGAGATTTGGCCAAAAGTGTGTTAGCTGCAAACAATAGAATGTGGCCCATGTGCGCTGGCAAGAGGGGCGAGAGGCCTAACGTGATAAGGCTATAGGGCAGTGCACATCAGGAAGGGCAGACCATGTGGGGGAAGGACTACATGTGAGTGTTTAAGAAGAAACGTGTCCCCCCACTGTGATAAAAACTGCAAGAGTGCATGCCGCTGTGCCCCGTGAGGGGGTCTAGTCATGGAAACAATGAGTGCGGCACAGGGGAGACAGTCAGACTAATATCTACCTGCTGCTAATTAATGTAAATAATCCATGCCAGGCAATCCCGTGAATAACGGTTTGCCGGAGAGCAGTTTATGGAGGCAAGGTTTAAGAAATGGAAATGCTGGTAATCGGTCAGCATGATATGTGGTTCGAGCTCTAACCTGGTCGAACTCTGGTCGAAGACTCCTGGTGGCTGCACTGTATTCAGTGACGGCTGCCATCTTTGAAGATCCTATATAAGGGCCACATGCCATACCCATGTGATAACATGTGAGTCATGGTGTGGCCTAATGAATGTAGGTGCCAGTATGTAAAATGATTGCTAATAATAAGGTTTATGTTTAGCCTGTGCCAGATTTCTGCGAGTGGGTGCCATTTTTTTTAATTTGAATAATGAAAAAGTAATTACAGAATCTATTTAAGTATTTTTTTTAAAAGTGTTATACGGAGTAACTAAAGGATCCTCCATGCTTCTATCGGTGAGTTTGCTTGCTAGTGCATGTAGATTGTAAGGGTGATTCCCTGTGTTCCAATTAGGGTGGGCCACCAGAGGTGAGGTGGAGTTGCCGGTTTCTGCTAGTCCCTAAGTGGAGTAAAGTAATTGAAGATCATATAGTGGATACGCTATAACAGGGGCAAAACATGGGAAGGAGAAGGGGAAGCCCCCTGTGTGCAGTGGAGACTCAGGTGAGACTGGTTCAACCTGTCGCGGCGGAGTGGGAGGGGTAGTTAGTTTTTATGAGGCAAATTGTTGTTCTACTGAAAGGTAGGTGTATTAAGGAGTATGACCATGAGGTGGGGTAGTGCAGAGAGCTCTGCAGATATGGTCAACATGGTGGTGGACTCCAGTGTAGTAGGGTGTGTGTCATCTTGACGAACATGACCTCTGTTATTCAGGGGTCATGGCTGATGATATGCTGAGTTATGCCAAGCTGGGGTGAGTATTAGTTCCAAAGGACATGCAAGGTCCAACTCGATTGGGCGAGGCTTGGTGGAGGTTGATGTGTGCTGGTAATAGCAAAGGCTTCCGTTAGAAAGGCTGGGTCTGAACAGTATAGCCGAGTGTTGATATCACAGTGGGGTGCGTGGAGCAATCCCATGATGTTGAAAGTGTGACTATTACAAAGTAACATTAAGATATTTACAAGGATACATTGGTTAAATGGAGAGAATTATAAAATACATTGAATTCATGGTCCTTGTTCAATCCAGTGGTCACTAGTCTGTGCTTGCAGATCAATCTTGCTTCCTGTTGTCTAAGTTGTAGTTCCCTGTCGCCGCCTCGGATGCTGAATGGTAACAGGTCCAGTCCTGTGAAGCGAATGTCCCTTTTATTGTCTAATTGGTGCTCGGTTTGCCAATGAGTGGCAAGGGGATACTTGGTGTCTTGGGAGCTTAGTAGGTTCAGATGCTCACTGATTCTGGTGCGTAGCTCTCTAATGGTACTACCTATACGTTTCCAGCCACAGGCACAAATAATAGCATACACCACAGTTATAGAGCAGCAATTAATGAATGTGATTGAAGGACAACTCGACACAATGAAGGTGAATTCATAAGAGCGGGAAGGAACTGCAGAACTGAACCAGCTTTTAGAAACTAATGCACACTACTGAAAGACAGATTCATGTCCAGAGGCAATTTCCGGACCCTGGTATTTTCCAGTGTCCCTTTTCACTTTCTTTTTTTCTTTGTATTTTACCTGCCCTAGTTTAAGTAGTGTTGGTGGTAGCTGTATATCAAAAGTCGACACAGTGTGTTTCGGCTTTCCCTTCACAGAACTACAGTGTCACAATTTAGCGGCCTTCATCAGGACAAAATACAATTTCTAGAATACACACCAAATGTGTATTGTGTCTACAAGGGAAATAAAAAGGGGATGGGGGTGACATGTAAATTCAGAGGACGGCTAAATGCATCTAAAAATAAAACTGAAAGGCCACCATATGGCACAGCTTCCTAGCTTCTGCAGTAGTAGCCCAGCAAAATCACTAAGGAGGAGTTCCCCTGTTTGAGCGAAATCCAGTAAATGGAGATACTCATGGGCTAGCTGTATGCAACCAAAGGGGATACATCACTTTTAGTATCACGCACAGTGTAATATAAACGTAGCGAAGATAAGGCAAGGCCAATATCCTACCTTTTGCTGGCTGGACCCCTTCTCAGCGTATTGGATGGCCAATTGTAGAGCAGGTCCTAGACCTCTCCCCCCTTAAACTAAATACAGGTAACATGCCAGGCTGATCAATGGTTCCAGTATTGCAAAAATCAGAATTATAGTGCCTTTTCTGCATATAAGGTGACATATATATGTAAAAATGTAGTCTGGAAACTGGACAGAAAATGAGTTAAGTATAAAAGCAGATTGGTTTGTTGTTTGGTAGTGTGGGCGAGTATCTAGGCTAAACAGGTTGGGACAGATTTTAAGATGGATGCCAGAAAACCAAATGGCTTCGGGACCAGGTGTCATAAGCCCTTAGTCATGCAGACGATGAAATATTCTTTGGCAGCAGTCCACTGTAGAGAGGCATGGCTGGGATTGGTATATTTAGAATTTCTTGGCAGGAAAGCAGACAAATGATTGATAGCAGGTCAGAAATATGCATTGAAATGTATCAATTAGATGGAACAGCTGCTTACTTGGCAATAAGTAAGCATGGTATAGCCTGCCAAATGAATTTGGCAGGTCGCGAAGATCTCATAAGGGCTGCTTCTTAGCAGACATCTAAGGATTTATAATGAGGTCCGGCTGAGGATGTCAGATTAAGTGTCAGTCAAATAATGCTTGCCATGGTCATGTGGGCTCAGTGAGTGACAGTTAAGCCAGCCAATCACAGACACGTAGGGGTTTATTTCTGGTTGAAGGGACCAATCAGAATTGTATTGTGCAATTGTATGTAATGCTGCATCAGTCTCAAAGGTGTATAAAAGCACAATGATTTTGGGAGCTCAGTGCTGCTGCTTCTGGTGTCTTGTGAATCTGTATTAAAGATTGTTGAGGGAGGCCACCAGGGGGCACAGGCAAGATGGCTCCCTGAACGCAGAGCTTCATCCCCAGCCGTGGCGTTAATGAGGAGTTTGTGTGACTAACAGTCAGAGTTGCAATCTATAAGTTGGAACCCCCACCCATCAAGGGGGTCCAAGAGTGAGGACTGGGGTGGCCTGGGAGCCCCAGACTGGACCCAGCATGGGCCGAAGTGCTTCCTTGCCACATCCGTCCTGGGAGAGAAACGTTTCTGGCACCTCTCTGGGCTTCGAGGACTATGCTGGTGCTGCGCCTGCAAAGGTACCTGATTGGTGTTGGAGCATCGGCACCTGGGAAAGCTGCTGGAGAGTGGCTGAGGGTAAGCAGTGGAGGCCCCCCCGAATTGTGGATCATCAAGAGGGCTGACGCGGGAGCGTGCCCAGCCCTGCACCGCCTGCAGCGGGGAGAGCGGGCTCTGGCGGACACAGGTCAGCACGGTTGGAAGCTGCGTGGAGAATAAGAGGGCAGCAGAACCCCCAGGCCTGCGGAGGAGTTCTGGAGGAGCACCCTCCATGCCTACGTGGTAAGGTGGGGAGGACGCATGGGCTCCACGAGGCCATAGTCATGTGGCGCTCCCCCGGTGGGGCTAAGGCAACAGAGACTCCAACGGTGAGTGCCCCAGTTACCCGGTGCTCACCCACATACTAGCTTTGACAGGGGAATGATCACAGGGCAACACTACATGTAAGCCACGGGGGATACCCCGTGAGCCCTTTAAGAGACATTTGTGATGTCCTGCAATACGCTGTGCTGGGCCAGAGGCGTGGGGCACTCTGCACTGGGGCAGCCTTCTCAAGCACCTACGAGCTACCACCTTCAAGAGGGGAATCAACGCCACAGCTAAACGGCGGTGGAGAGGGGGCATAGGGCCCATAAGAGCCTGGTTGTTGAGGCTGGCTGGGGGTGGGTGGCACCACGCAGCATAGCCGGACCGCAAGCAGCGACAGTTCATCATATAGAAGAGGGGGAGACTGGGTCCTGGAAGCTGGTGCCCAGGCCCCTTGCCCATGGACATCCCCTGTCCTTAGGAGAATAACAGACTAAAGTCACTTTGGGAGCAGTGAGAGGTGGGGACTCCCCGCACTGGGAACGACCACCTGCTGCTCATCTGTAGGGACATGAAAGCTCAGTCTGGAGACAGTCCTAGAAGTGGGAAGCCCATACGGCAACCCCTGCCGGGGGACGCCGGTGCCCCGTACCCCTCTCCAAATAACTTTGGTTGTCGCCTTGGGTAGTGGAAGTGTCCGGGGGTGGTCTAGCCCCATAGAAAGATCCGGCACTGGAAAGGGTGCTTCTGAACTAGAAGAAGCAAAGTTGGGAATCCCTGTGAGCGCAAAAAGTGGGGAGAGGAAGCCTTATGAGCTGGAAGCAGACATTGACAAAATTCCAATTCCATACAGAGGATACTGCGATGGAGGCAAGGGGGAGCACCTACACCACCGGTTGAACTGGCCTCCATAAAAACGGACATACAGACCATCTTGGAAGAAATTAGGGGTATGAGAACGGACATGGGAGTGAAACTGGCAGACCTCACAGCTAAGGTGACCACGCTAGAGGATAGAATGGATGGGTTTGAGGCTAACCAAACATCTACAGGGCTTTTGGAAACACAGATGGAAGCCCGCTTCATGGAAAAGGAAAGACGCGAGGAGGAGCTCAGCCTAAAGGTGGATGACATTGAAAATGGTGAGACGAAACAATCTCAGGATCTTGGGGTTGCTGGAGATGGAGGGTGAAACTCTGGTAGGCTTGGAACGTAAGGTGCGAGACATAATAAGGATGGTCCTAGGGACGGAGGAAGGTGAAAGGGTCACGATAGACTGAGTACACCGGGCTGGCGGAGGTGCCCGAGGTCCTCTCTCGGTGCTAGCACGCATGCACTATTATGGAGAAAAGGCGAGGATCCTCAAGAAAGCAAAACGTTTAAAGGAAATAAACTATGGCAACTCAAAGGTGGACATTTTTCAAGACCTCTCGGCCCACACGCTGCTCTGGCGAAAGAAATGCAGAGCCCTCACGAGGTGGCTGCAGGAAAGGGGGGTGAAATACCAATTGGGCTACCCCTTCTCGATAGTGTTCGAGTGGGAGGGGAAGACGTCATCTGGTGACTGAAGAGGACATACAACGGGTCAGGGAAGACTTGGTCGGCAGCCGGGACGGTCATGCTTCGGAGCATAGCAGAGTGGGACTGGATCCTCCTCGGGGCCCAGGGGTCCGGAATCTTGCGAGGAAAGCAAAGGGCGAAAGGAGGTCAGAAGTATCAGAATTTGAACACCCCGCTGCCATGGAATGATGACACCTGAAGGGGTAGACTAAAGTTGAATACCTACACACTCTGTGCGGTACTCCGACCCCACCTAAGGACTTTGATGGAGACAAAGAGGGCGGGGTAGAGGTTCGGGGGCAGTACATGCTATGGAAATCGTGTGCTGAAGAGGCCTCAAGCCTCATGGGACACAAGAAGATCAATGGGAGATGGGTGTTAAGGGAAAATGGTTGAGGGGATGGTTGCTACGCTAAAAGTCAAGGGTTTGAACTCTCATAACAACAATCTCTGACTAGTAACATGTTTCGCCAACAAACTGCTGGTCCTCTTTCTACAAGAGACACATAATCGACAAGGGGCGGAGTCACTGATAAAAGGTAAAGAGATAGGGAGGAATTTCTGGGCCTCCCACAAAACCTCTAAGAAGGAAGGGGTGGGTATATTGCTGGGCAAGTCATTCCGTCTCATGGGGATTGAGGTTAAGAGGGGTTTCGGGGCAAGGTTTCTGGCCATAAAGCATACGTACGAAGGAACACGAATCACTCTTGCCACCCTCTACGCACCCAATGTGGATCAGGTGAGGTTCCTACACCAGGTGTTCAAGCTGATGGACAAGTGGGTGAAGGAAGCAACAGAGCTGGGGGGGTAAAGGGGGTTTTCAATTTGATATTGGACCCCAAATTTGACTGGTGGTCTGCAAAGGGTGTGGGGACGAGAAGGGTAGCAAGAGATAATCTCGCCCTGCAGAATCTTCTGGAGGATCATTTTTGGGTCGACCAGTGCTTGGGGGCTACACATTTCCACCCCCACCCCCCATCAGTCATACACTTGGATTGACCTCCAGTTTATACCTAGGGAGCAGGAGGGTGAGGTGGGGGCCCCGAGGGTAGAGGCTGTTACATGGTCAGCCCACGAACTAGTGGTGGTGAATTGGTGGCTGCCGGAAGTCCCGCTGTGTTATAGGTGGAGGTGCAAAGATACTCTGTTGAGGGACCAGGTGTTCAGGGACTTTGAGGGAGGAGATACAGGCTTACTTTGACACCAATGACAATGGGGAGACGGGCATGGCGATGGTGTGGGAGGTGGCCAAAGCCACCTTCTGGGGTTTACTAATTGCTGAGGGAGCTCGTAGGAAGCGTGAAAGGGCACTGATCGAAAATAAGTTGCGAGGGGAACTGAGAGGCCTACGCCTACAGCTGAATCAGGGTAACACAGACAGGGGGCTCTATTGAGTGATATGAGGGATAAGAGACAGGAACTTCACACAGTTCTAATGAGGGAGGTTGTTAAGAGAATGAAATATACCTGACAGAGATACTATGAGAGGGGGGACAAGGTGAGGACACACCTGGCAAACAGGGTGAGGGGTTGCAGAGTGGAAACAAGGGTGGAGGGAATCCGAGATGCAGGGGGAGGGTTCCAAAAAGGAGGGGTGGACATAGCAGGCTGCTTTGCAACTTTCTACAAGGAATTATACGCTAGGCCGGTGGTGGAATCTGTGGAGGACATGCAGCGGTATCTAGCCGAGCGAAACCTCCCCAAGTTTACAGGGGTGGAAAGGGATGCTTTGGAGGGAGAGATAACTGCGGGAGAGGTGCTGGGGGCCATTAAAAGGTTGACGGTAGGGAAAGCCCTGGGAGAAGACTGCTTTACAGCTGACTTCTATAAGCAGTACAAAACCCTCTTGTCGAAGCTTTGGCCAAGTTGTTTAACCGGTTAGTGGGGCGAGACACAATACCACTGTCATTCCTCCAGGCCATGATAGCTGTCATACCAAAGCCAGGGAAAGACCTAACTGATTGCGCCTTCTACAGGCCTATCTCCCTCAAAGTTGATGCTAAGATCTTCGCCAGAATCATGGTGATGCGTTTGGAAGCGCACCTCCCCCGACTGATTCATCCGGATCAGGTAAGGTAGGGTTTATGCTAAATAGGCAGGGAGCAGACAGCATGCGAAAAACCCTCGATGTGATGAGTTCGCAGATGGTACAGGAGGAGGGGCGCTGCTGCTATCCCTGGACGCCGAGAAGTCATTTGACCGGGTGAGCAGGGCCTTCGCGGGGAGCAGTCTTCGCGTCCCTGGGAATGGGCCCAAGGTGGATGGGTTGGATATCGGCTCTGTACTCGGAACCCACAGCTAGGATCGTGGTCAATGGTAATGAATCAGGGACCTTCCCACTACGGCGGGGTACACGCCAGGGATGTCCTCTCTCCCCGCTGATCTATGCGTTGGTTATGGAGCTGTGGCAGCGTCTGTCATGGACAGTGGAGAGATCGGAGGGGTTACGGTAAATGGGATACACTGTAGATTAAGCCTCTTTGCAGATGATGCTCTACTTTATGTCACCAGGCCGTTCCAATCGGTCCCTCATGTGTTGACCAGTTTGGAACAATATGGGAAGTTGTCAGGCTTTAAAGTAAACCTGGGGAAATCGGTGGTCGTTGCAATCGGGGGGCTGCGAGATGAAGAACAGGATACATGGATGGCCTTCCGTTCAGAGTGCAGAGGGAAATGTTTTGCTATTTGGGGATCCAGGTGACACAACACCCTAGGGATCTCTTCTCCGGTAACTTCCTTCCATTTTGGACAGCAGTGAAACGAGATATGGAAATGTGGGCTGGTTTGGGGTTGTCCTGGATGGCGCTGCTAAACTCTATTGGTTCTCCCAAAATTCTTATTCCTGTTCAAAATGATGCCAGTGCCCGTACCCGTGTCTTTTCTGACTGAGGTAAAGCGATAAATGTAGCGGTTCCTCTGGGCGGGGAAGAAGCGCAGGATCTCCTATGGGATATTAACTCAGCGAAAGGAGGAAGGAGATTTGGGGTTCCCGGATTTAGCAACATATTACAAAGCGACCCAGCTACGAGTCTTGGTGGAACACTTGAACCCGGGGTCAGGGAAACAGTGGGTGGTATGGGACAACAAGGTATTGGCCCTGGTCACGTTGGACGAGTGGTTGTGGGTTTCCAAAGCTTCCATCCCGAACAGAGTCCTGAGCCATCCGGTTCTGGAGACTCTATGGTCGTATGGAAAGAGGGAGGGCATAATAGGTGGCTCACAACATGGCCGTCGCCGCTGAGCTGTATATGGGCACCCCCACTCAGGGACGGGACCTCTGGCATTCCAATTGAGGCGGGGCTCAGCAGGGCGGGGCAGTTATGGGTAGGAGATGTTTTCATATCCCAGGAGGGACTGGAAGAAGCCCTGGGTCTGTGTAAGCTATCGCCCTTCCGTTTCCTACAATTGAAGGGGGTCCTGACCGAGGAAAGGTGGGGGTAAATCTTAGGAGGGAATTGATGGACTTTAAGCGATTTCTGATCACGCATAGCGGGTCCAGGGGGCTGATAGCTGGGCTATATAAAGTGCTTCTTTTGGCGATTCCGGGGGAACCCCCTCCTTCGAGAGCCCAGTGGTGGCGGGACATGGGCAGAGTTATCGACAATACACTGTGGGCCCAGATGTGCAGACGGGCCCATCGCTCTACCACATCACTCCAATATAGATATCAGGCCCTCAAAGTATATCCCGGATGAGGGATGGATACGAACTGCATTGTTGGAAGTGTCACTGTGAAAAGGGAGATTATTTCCACACGTGGTAGGGTTGTCCCAGGATGCAGGCATATTGGAAGGAGGTCCTGTCTTGGATGAAGGGGGTTGATGGAACTCAGAGGGCTCACTCAGAGGGCTCTATCTCCATAGCTTAATGTCTTTGGCGTGAGCACGGATGAGGAGCCTGATGTGGATCAGAGCCATATGTTTCACATTATGTTGGTGGCAGCGATGTGTTGCCTGGTCCAATTGTGGAGAAGGAATGGGTCTCCAAGATCCGGGCCATATATGAAATGGAATACATAACCTACCTCTTGGCCAAGTCTGGGACTAACACTGAGGGTGTGTGGCTCCCTTTGAGAAATATGGGCGGGTAGATTGGAGGGGCTCAGGAAGAGGCAGGGATGGGGTGGGAAGGGGTCGATTTGCCGACCAAGGAGTGACACAGATGGATTTGTGAGGGAGAGGTTCACCCGCCCTACTTTTGGGCGTACCCAGAGGGAGAACCCTGATTTTGAGAAGAGAAGCCATTAAGTGTCCAATTTGTGGTGGAGTTATTTGAAAGAATAATAGCATGAGGGGGGGAGCGTGGGGAGGAGGGGGTGTTTCACTGTGGGGATATCAAGAAATGCATTATTGCTGTTTTGTGTTGTTATAACTAAAATGCCAGTAAAAAATTGATTTAAAAAAAAAAAGATTGCTTTGAACCAACTGCCAGAGCGTCAGTCTCCCTACTTATCCTGTCCCCAGTGCCTGGGTCCACAGATGTCAAAGTTATTGGAGGGGCTTCCTGTTCACTTGGCGACCACAAAGGGACACTGAAATATCTTTAAAGGAACTAAGAACCCAGATCTGTGCTGGCAGAGATAGGAGATGCCCAAGAGGAGTAGTAGGGTAAGTGAATCTGCAGTGTGCCCTCATCGAGGGAGGTCTCCTATGACTGTCAGCATGAAAGATGGATGGCACGCTTTGACATCTGTGGATTTTGGTGTGTATTATGGGGGACTAAGGTAAAGAGTGAGAAAAAAGCATGTATTATGTATAGAATTAAGGGGTTTGTGGTAGGTTAGGGAAGGCAACAAGGTAATTTAGATGGATAACGGGGAGGTTGGTTGAGTAATGTACGACATGTAAGACGAGGAGCGTGTAGATATAAGCCCAGAGTCCTAACCTCAAGAAGCGTCTAGAAGGAGTTATTCCAAAACCCAAAGTGGGTACTTAGGTGGCACATGGACAAGGTCTATGAGAGGGAATAATTCAATCGGGGTATTTCAGGGGCAAGAGATAACAGTGCGGAGCACTGACGAGATACGTGTTGAAGTTGGACAGTCTCTCTGTCTATGTGTCTGTTTTGTAATTAAAAGTATTAAGGGGCGACAATGAGTGTATACAATTGAGATCAAAATCAAGAAAGGTGATTTGCAGCAATTCAAAAGTAAGGCAGGGTTCAGTGAAAAAGATAGGTGTGAGCAAAGCCATTGATGAGCGCGCTCATGTGCATTATTTGAAGAGGAAATCAGGCTGCTGGTAGAAGGATACAAAAAAAATGAAAAAAATGGAGCCAAAATGATGACATACTTTGTACCCTTAAGGCGAGTGAGTGGAGGCAGTTACAGGGTTCATTTGTATATTCCTACATAGTTCACAGCTTTAAGATACTAAATTGCTTTAGACAATAAAAATGTGCACAACGTTTAATGTAAACTAAGAGCACAGAAGTTTTGATATGGGAGAGAAATTAATCTTGCTTTAAACAGGGAACTACGCAGTTACAAAGGAAGGAATTTGGGGGTCTTAAATCAAATTGAGGCAAAAACTGACATTAGGTTATTTCACAGAGGTATGACCAGTTGTTTGTATCCAATGTGTGTAATTGGCAGAAAGCCAGCCCGACACACACAGTATAATATGTTCAAATCCACGCTGCTGAGAGAAGCTAGGATGTCTGTTCAAGGTTGAAGTGAATAGATAAAAAAGTTGACAAGACTGATATTTGGTTGAAACAGAACAGGGATAGTTCTAGGTTAATGAGGCTGTTTCAGCTTGTGCAGAGGAAGCAGCAATATGCCATTGACAAATGTTTTCAGCGAGGTTATGGGTGAATTTGGAAACCATTTGTATGTGCATTTATATTGAAAATAGGGAAAGATGGATTCACACTTTTAGGGGTGGTAGGTCATTTATTGGGGGTGGTGATGGATGCTTCCTTGATGGTCACTCACTAAGAGCACCTCTGAGTTGTTGATTTTATGTGGGTCAAATAGCCGCCCCTTGTTGAGGAGGGATCGGGCATTTAGAAAGAGCATAGGTCCTGGAGCATGCATGGGCTAATTGTGAGAAGGAGAGAGGAAAAATATTTGTTAAAGAAGTCTTCAGTGCGCTATGAAGGAAAAAGACAGATTGCCAAATGGAAGTACAAGAGAGTGTTGTAGGTAACTAGAATGATGAGAATATTGGTAATAGGGATTAGAGAAAAGGCATGGGATATATATTGCAATACAATGTAGAGTCATGGGGTGTTAGACATGCAGGTTTAGGCATGTTCACCAAGGTTAGAGCACATTGGAGGGATGCCAAGAAGGGGAACAATGTGCCCCTCAGCATACATAATATCTATGCAATATAGGGGAATTTGGAGATTTGGAGAAGAAAAGGAAACAAAATGTGTCCAGGATCACACAAATTGAAAAAGGTGTCGCTGAAAGTAAAAATGTAATTATGAGTGCAAATTACAGTGCAACGTAGATTAATGTATCGGTGGATGATATTGAACCAAGCACAGTGAATATGTACAGGGAATAGCAAGAATAAATAAGATAAAAACACATTTGTTGGCAAGAATATTGGAAATGCATGTAAAAAATGCAAAAATGTGTATTTAGAATAAGGAAGCAATGGGCAATGAGGGGAAGTGCTCGCAAAGCGCACTTAGGCTAAGGACACACACAAAATGAATAAGGGGCATGATACATTTAAACAGTTGGATTGAGACATTAGGTTAAAATAGTATTTTGTATAGAAGTATACACCTTGATGGTCTGACTTCTAAGAATAAGGAATTCACTATTTATGGGTTTCTGCAGGGGTCTGTTCAAGTACAATGTATTTATGAAAAGAGTGTAAACAATCTGAGACACTGACAAAGAAGAATGAGGGAAGCTTGGCACAATTAGTGGGGAAAAATAGAGATGATCAAGGATAGAATCTATGTTATGATTTGCTTGCAAGAAGATGGGGGATTCACACACACACACACACACACATGCATATATACATATGAGAAGGCACGCATGCACACATGATTTTATTGAAGCACAGGCAATCAATGGATTGCAGGCTCAATGCAAAGAGTACTAGATGGGAACATTATGTTGTATTTGAAGCGAAATATAAAAGTAGCTGGTCTTTTGAAGGAAATAAATAAAAGAGGACGAAGATCCGATTGCTTATATTGAGGAGCACTGAATTTGTGTAGCACGTAAGTAGGTGTGGAAACAGTGGCAGTATTTTACCACATTTTATGTCAGGGATTGTTTGGGCAGGTACAGAGGCACTTGGGAAGCAAGTGGGAAGGGAAGTGAAATAGTAACCTGAGGTACAGTTGACTATAGTGCAATCACTGTTGGCTGTTGTAGGAGAAGAATACAAAGTAAAATTATTCTAGGAAAACTTTAGGAAGCCAAGTTAGTTCAGAAGAAATTGTCGAAAGTATGCTATAGAAGGGGCAACATTGACAAATGGAGAAGGACTTGGAATACAGTAAGCAGCGGGTGCTGGCGGATAATCAGCGCCAAATGGATCAAGGAGGGAATGGGTTTGTGCCACAAGGCAGGGAAATGAGAAATAAAGAAAGAGGTGGTTTGCAAACAGAAAATGCAGAATGATTACCAAACTGTGTAAGGAGGATTTAATCAAGGAGGGCTAGTCAGAAGAGCTCCTCCTATATGCTGTATATGTGGGATGACAGAGCATATTGTGAGCAAATGTAGGAGCCAAGGGTATACACAAGATGGACAATTCTTGAGAGGGACAGTTTATCCTCAAGTATATAGCTCACAAACTAGGGAAGGGTTTGCCCAAGATCAGACATTGTATCAGACATGAGCGCTGAGTGCGCAACAGGTACAGCAGCTAGAGCAAGTGTAAAACGGATTCCCTGCAGGGGCAAGTGAAGTGAGCACCCATGCAGATTCAGCGATATGCAAACACAGGAAAGGTATTGACACCCAGGATAGGAGGTGCCACTGTGGTAGGAGGAAATCCTTTCACAAAGAACATGGGTATGCATGCACCCCCAATAAGACAGCTCACAGAACAACTTGATGTACTCAGATTTATTAGTGACACTAGGCCCCAAGAGGAGCCAAGGGTTAATGTGGCGGTAGGAGGCAACATCTTTGCTCTATTGGTAGACACTGGGACTACACATCCATGAATGGAGGAGGAAAGGTGTTAAATGGTGGGAATTGCTGTGGGTTGAGTTTCTTTTTATTGATGAGTTATCAGTCTTTGTAGGAGAGTGTGGCATAATTGATTTTTGTTATATTTGTGACAGACACCAGTTAAATATTTTGGGATGGGAATGAACGACAAAATTTAACATGATGATTTTATTTTATTTGATCAAGGGATGGTGTGTTCCACTCTTAGGATACATCATTTGAGCGCGGGTAAATTTATATTGGCATGCACAGGGCAAGTGGCTCTGCAAGGTGTTTTAGTAGAGCCAGAGGTCTTTTTATCATGAGGTGAGCATTTTGTTAACCTGTTTACCTAGCATAGTGGGGAGGACTATGAAGATAATTTGATGAGTTTTTGCTCAGACCATAGATGCCTATGGACAAAGAGGGGGGGACAGATAATCCCTCTAGGGTTAGAAGCAGCCATAGTGCAAAATAAATTGTTAATGTTCAAGGAAAGGCCTTTGAACTTGCTACAAAGCAGCCTAAAAGGACAAATAAAAAATGGACTTAACACGAAGACAGTCCATGGATGAAGAATAAACAAAACAAAGAAAAATCGGGTGGAAGATGTGTCAATGGAAGACAAATGAAAGGAAAACAAACATTGAAATGGGTATGAAGAGAGAGCAGAGTGCAAGGAAATGTTATGGGGTGAGAGGAAGGAAAACATGTCTAGTAAAAGGCACATGTGGACTAAGTAAGAAATGGGCTGGTGGGTTCCCTCAAGGAATTATTTCTCTCAATTCTCGTAGTGGCCCAAATTGCCTGTTGTGTATAATTAGTTTATATTTAATTGAGTAATAGAAGTGGGATTCAGATAAAAGCACATAAAGCTTTTTCTTTAAGGATACACACATATAAATCAAGAGAGAAAAACATTGCAAATTACCTTTTGGTGAAGGATATTTTAGGTTAGAAAGATTGTTGACTTTGCAGAAATATTTTTTATGATACCTCTTATGTTGAGACAAATCACCACACTGAGGGGGATGATTGGGACAGCGATGCATAGGTACATTGAATATGGGGGAGGGTAGACATTGGGTGTAGTGGTCATGCATTAAATAGGTGTCCAAATACAGACCAGAGGCGGGAGTGTAGAGCAGGAGGTAAGCAGTGGGATAGTGAGTCCCAGCAGTGTCCCTCAACCCGATAATCAAATCACTCGGCTGCGGTAGCTATCTCCATACAGGTTATGTGCTTTCTTCTATATATAAAACTAACACCTGGCCCTCATTACTCCCATCGCGTACAACCACCAAATCGTGGTTATTCAAAAATTTACAAAAAAAGCACCACAATATTGCATACTTTGGTGTACTTATCAATTCTCTGCAGCGTACGAATCCGGTTGCCAAGCAACCCCTACATACAAACCAAAGCTGTTCAAACATAAATGCAAATGTGGAGGCCATCTTTAAACCGCTATTGTAGTGTGTCCACTATACCCAGCACCGGGAGTTATAGTGTAAAAAATGCCCCAGTATCTTCCAATATAATAGGGGTATAGACTATGGAAGAATTTGCTAAATGATGTGATTGTAATAAAAAGGCTGTGTCTCCTTCGCCACACCCACCACAGTGTACATATAGTCACGTGGGGGGGGGGCGGGGAAGAGAGGAAGGGGCGGTAGGGGGGGAGCAAGGGGGGGGACATGTTTTGCTTCCCTCCAAGGACCCAATTTTGAGCCTAAACGTCCATATATGAATAAATGAAAGTGAAAAGGGACACTGGAAAATACCAGGGTCCGGAAATTGTGTCTGTAATAGATGTGTTTATGATTGTATAGACTTTTTGTTCATGAATGTGTATAAATTAACTGTTTTGCATAAAATATTTGTGCTATTCTGCTACAAAATAAAAAACAGATGTTTTTACTAGAAATTAAAAATTCTATGGTACTGGTTGGAATAACTAGAGATAGGGCGTGTGGCACAATAGCTGTGGCGACTGTCGCTTTTTGTTTTTGCCAATACTGTACCTGGACTACCAAGGCTTACAGGAACCCTTATCATAGACACTTTTTATAATTCTCTCCATGTAACCAATGTATCCTTATGTTACCTTGTAATAGTCACACTATCAACATCATGGGGTTGCTCCACGCACCCTAGTGTGATAGCAACACTGTTCAGACCTAACCTTTGAACAAGACATTTCATGCTCTCTACGTTTTCAATATCCCTGTTTCGAATGGAAGACTTTGCTACTACCCGCACACATCAAACTACACTGGGCCTCGCCAAATCGAGTTGGACCTTACATGGCCTTTGGAATTAATACTCTCCCCTCCCCCCCCCCCCCGCCAGCTCGTCATGACTCAGCATATAATCAGAAATGACCCCCGAATAACAGAGGTCATGTTCATCAGGATGGCACACACCCTACTCCACTGGGGTCCACCCTGGTAGACCCACATCCGCAGAGCTCTCTGGACTACCCCACCCTCAAAGTTATAGCCCTTAATAACCTACCTTTCACAAGCACAACAATTCACCTCATACAAACCAACTACCCCTTCCACACCGCAGCAACAGGTTGAACCAGCCTCACCTGCATCTCCACTGCACACAGGGGGCACCACTCCCCCCCCCTTTTCTCTCCCTGTCAGAGCAAACCCACTATGCCCACTGCATTGCCACTCTCTGCCCCAACTTCCAGTGCTATGTGAATGACACTCAGCTCATTTTCAGGCTACCTTCAGCCACCTCTTCTCCTTCACTCATCTCTGACTGTCTGTCTGCTATACAGGAGTGGTATGCCACCAATGATCTCTGCCTTAATGCCAGTAAGACTGAGATTCTCCTCATCGGCACACCTGCTCCCTCCTTTCCTGCCACTCTCTGACCGGCCTCCTTTAGCCCACTTCCTGCTCCAACCTGCAAGGCTAAAAACATTGGGGTCATCTTCGATTCCACACTCTCCTTCTCTCCTCACATCTCTGAAGTCTCTAAGATGTCACACTACCAGCTGCACCTCCTCAGAGGTATTGTTCCTTTCCTCTCCTTCCCCCAGAATCTCACTGTCTCCAGAGGTCTGGTTCTCTCTAGGCTGGACTATTGCAACAGACTCTTCCTAAATCTGCCTGCTTCAACTCTCCGCCCTCTGCAACTCATCCAGAACAGGACTGCGAGACTTGTCCTTTGCTTCAAGCCCAGGGATCGTATCTCTCCAGGACTGAAATCTCTGCACTGGCTCCCAGTTGCTGCGAGGATTAAGTTCAAAACCCTCTGCATTGTCCACAAGGCCTTCTGGAGCCTGGGGCCTCAATATCTACAACTCTCTCTTCCTAAATATCTTCCTTCTCGAGCTCTTCGCTCATCCGCCTCCAGCTCCCTCAGGGTCAGTTGCTTCTCCAAGCAACAAGTTGGTGGTAGATCTCTCTCTTCGGCTGGGGCCTCCCTCTGGAACAGCCTCCCTGCCTCCCTGAAACTTGAGGAGAACCATCTTCGGTTCCGGAAGCACCTTAAAACCTTCCTCTTTGCCTCTGCTTTCTCTCCCCCTCTCCCCTGCTGAATTCCTGGCTGAAACTGAAACTGCGCTGGTTGCCTGGCCACCCCTCTGATCTCAGGCCCAAGCCACGCCAGTTGCACACCTGCACTGCCTCCCTGGCAACCCCCGCACCGGGGGACTGTTTTCTGTATTCCTACAGCCCCCCTACCAGCACTTATGTCTGCACTTACCACCGGCTGGCCGTATTTTTTTTTATATTAAACTTATCTTATTTATTCTATTATCCCATGTCCTGCACTTTTCCCACCCCCTTACTCCACGCACTTTTCCCCTTCCCCCTTACTACGCACTTGCATAATCTGAATTACACCTGGCCTAGTAAGATCGTTGTCTGTCTTCCCTCTTTTCCCCCTATATCATATGATACATAATGATCTTCAATTCCTTCACCCGACTTAGGGACTAGCAGCAACCATCAACTCCACAGCACCTCTACTTGCCCACCTTAATTGGGGCGGCCTCACCACACACATTGGAACACTGGGAATCAACCTTGCACAAGCATGCAAACCTACTGATACAAGCATGGAGGATCCTTTAGTTACTCCATATAAAAATCTATACTTTTTTTAAAAACAATTTCCTTAAATAGATCCTGTAATGAGATTATATATCATTCATTCTTTAAAAATTAGCCCCCACTCACAGAAATCTGGCACAGACTTCATATAAACCTTATCTTTGGCAATCAGGGGGTGTATGGCCAGCCGGCATGTAGAGGAGACGTGCCACTAAAGAGCTCTCCTGTTCGATCCGGCAGAAATAGCTCCTGTGCGAAGCAAAACGAGTGGATTACAACCAAAAGTGATCCCTAGGTGCTCAGCTGTTCGAGAAGCACACACAGAATCAACCTCAAACCAAAAATCAGATGAATAACCACGCGGAGCAGACCGGGAAGAACTTGAGGTAGAGCCTGCAAAACGGCACTGAAGAGCTCCGTAAGAACCTGAGAGCAGAGTGATCCCCATCTGGAAGCTACAACCCAGACGGACCAGCCCAGCGATTGGCGAGCTAGCAGCAGGAGATCTGAGGCAGCACTACGAACAAGAGAGACGATAAGGGCACAGCAGTGTAGCCCGCAGCCGAGATTATATCTGCGTAGTGCGCAGAGCACACTACGCGGCAACACAGCTCCACTGGTGGCAAACATCACAGCAGTAGACCCAGCTCCCCGCGAGACACTGTGTGCATTAATAAACCAGCCACGGTGGCCATTGATGCTCCGTCTGTTTCACGAGACACAGTGCGAAAAATAAATCAGCCGCGCTGGCTAGTGATGCCCGTCCTGTCCACGGGTGCGCCCGTCCATAACACGCCGTACATAAGAGAGCACTGTGTACCCAGCGACTTCCAGGGACACGCACTACAGGATCAATAGAAAGCGGACAGCACTGCAAGTAAACAACCCCTCAGATTCTCCTTTACCTGAACAAACACAGATTGCGCGCAAATAAGGAGGTGAAACCAGATAACTCAGGATATAATTCATAAAGTCCCCAGGCACTGTGAACACAGACACGGCCGATCCCTATGTGCCCAGCCGCTTGAGAAACGCACATGCCATAGACACTGGGTGCAAGTGCACGCTCGCTTATGTAGGGGAGGATTGGTCCAAAAGACCCCCCTTGCCTACATCCCCTCCCCAGGTGAGGGCCATGGCTCATCGGGTGTCCCCTCCTTACCACCAGGGCCCAGGTGGTGGATGGCTCACCTGCTGAAGACATTGCCCAAACGTATTGAATTTAGCTAGGCCCAGAAACCATTTTGTCTAATAAAGATGGTGTGAGCTCGGCGCACTGTAGCGCGGCCCCCACCTTTGGAGAGTTTCAATTATCCCTGTGGCCCCAGCTCCCTGGCAGATCTGCTGTGAGCCCGTTCCCACGAACGAGAGGGACATGAGCTAGTGTAAGATACCAATACTGTAACATTTCCCCTTCCGCAGTGTATCGCTGCTCCCAGCATGACAGCATGACCCGGCCAGCAGAGCCTGGCTGGAAAGAGAACTGAAAAATGGTCCTTTAATAAAGCAAAAGCTCCCAAATACTAATGCCAAAACAACTTGCAATACGTGCATTTTCTCCACAAACCCCTTGATTAGAAAATTTGTAAAACGTACAGATATGGCAGAATACATGTTCACATGGCATAAGCAATGAAGCACCCCCACCGCTGCAGTTGTGTGCAAATAATAAAAGTGTCCCGGGGGGTTATTTGTTATGTGCCTCATTGAAAAGCTTACACCCCACGGTGCCGCGCCACAACCAAACTAATGCTGCTAGAGTGCAAAGAAAGACAAATGCAACCATACTGAGGGCTCATGTGAAGGACACGCGAGAATGCACCCTCCATGTGTGTAAGTCCAAGCCCCTTATGTGCCACTACCGTCATGTACGGTGGCAAGTCATTTCCTATGTGCTCCACCAACCTCACTACTACCTCACTAACTGCAAATGTATATGCATATAACACAATGCTGTAGTTGTTAAAACATAGTGTACAAATAATGTGCTCGGACTGGCTAAATTCGAGAGGCATTAGCAATGTTAAGATGTGAGCTTTGAAATGACTCAATTAGTACTGTATGTTATTTGAATGTTTATGATGCTTTCACCGCAAATCGGCAACACACGAGGAAGATGCCTTTGTGAGTTTATGCAAGGCCATTCCCCCTCCCACCCAGTGGAGCCTGCCAGACGAGAGGGCAGAGGCCCGCGCCGCGCTGCTCCACCTCCCCCAACTAGGCTGGAGCCGCTTCAAAGATTTGTAGTCCCCTCTGCAGCACCCAAAGCCACGGCCCGCCACCTGCATTATTTACAGCCCAGTAGTAAACCTCCGCCTGAATACACAAATCCAAAGGCACCTTCTCTTAAACCCCACAACCCACCGGATCCCCTTAGGTTTATGGCCCCTATAAAATTAGAACACCCAATACTATGGCAACATACAGCAGCACATTCATAACGACTTCTAACAAGACAAAAAGACATGTACCGCCTGTCCCATGCCCTGAGACCTAGCCCCACAACCTATGATACCCGGTCAACAGGACACTGGTAACCATGTACTGATGAATCGCCATCAAACCCCTCTCAAAGGTGCATTCCTCCTGTGTTGCATTAACCTGTAGAATAACCTATTGAAAGATTTACTAAAGAAGATAATATTGCAATAACCGAATGACTGCGGTGTGCATGGCCTAGGGCACATAAGTCAGGAAAAGACATTCATCTCTGACACTGGCCGCAGTGGCACAACGACACCGCCCGGATGAACCCAGCAGCCCTGCCAGGCCCAGCCCAACCCACGAGGCTGACCAGTAACGTCCTCCAGCCAAGGCCAACCACATCGCAGCAGCACCTATAGCTAGTCGTTGCCACCCAATCCCATTGAACTTGTGCCCCCTATAGTATGTAGGTTCTAATGACGTTTTTTTTAAATATATACGCCTGTCTTTGCTATTGTCAGACAGAGCGCTCGGAGTTTGCAGAGTTCTTTGCATGCCCTATTCTGATTGATAAACTCCCATTGACGCTCACCCGCACTTTGTCTTGGCCTTATTCCCATCTTGGGAGAGTCCTTCATTGTCTCTCATTGCGGGGAGGATCGTGCTGGTTGGGGACGCTTGCCTTCAGTGGTGACCCCGAAAGCGTGATTATTATTTTTCTCCCAACATATCCCTACCATCTCCTTTGGCACGAAAATCTCCGGTCGAAAAGGGATACGCACGGTGCGCCGGCTTCGGGAGGCTACCCGCCAACGGCGACCGGTACGCTCAGAAGTGTGCACTCACAGAGAGAGGGTACGGGATCCCGGTTGAAAAATCCCCTTTGAGTACCGCTCGCCGGAGCCGGGGCTGACTGTTGAGCATACGGCAGCACTGCATGGACGGACCCAGTTTCGGAGACTCTCGGTTCAAGACGGGCACGTGAGTATTGAGTGCGAGCGATCATAAAGGGAGTAGAGGGGGAAATTTAGGACAGGGAACGAGGCGCGGTAAAAAGGGGCACGTGGGTCTACTAAGGACCATCTTAAACTTTCTTTGCTTTTTCTTTGCATATGGCCATTAGGATTAAGAGGTGAATAAGAGATAAGAGTGACGGGAACCTAGCTCCGAGAGGGGGTGGAAGGCGGCGCCGCATAGTGCTATCTTGACTAGTACTGGGAATATATGAAGAAGTGGAAAATAAGATAAAAGTGTCTGGCAAAGGGAGACACGGAGAATATATTAGTGACTGCTATTCTTTCTATTCTTTTCTTTAGGGTTACGGGAAAAAATAAAAGTGGGTTAGTACAAAACCAAAGAGATAAAGTAAGCGACAGAGTTTTTACTGTAAAATTGAAGATCAAACCTATATATATATATATACATATATCTGAATAAGACGGACAGGGACAGCCGGCCAGGGAGGAAAGGGAGGGCAAATTGAACTGTGAATAGAGTGTTACAGAGGGGTGTGTGTGCACATCGTATGCGTCAGGAGATAATTCGGTGTGATGGGTGTGTAAAAATGGTCATAAATGTATAGCCCTTGAGTGGTCATGGTAAGTGTGGCCAGACAAAACATTATAAAGACAAGAGTAATAAGGTGAAGTGAGTGTGTACCTTTCTGATTTCTGGGTTAACATTGTTGAGATTACAATTTGGTTTGCTCTTGTACGTGCCCCCCCCCCCCAAAGAGAATAGAACAGAGGCTGTGTGCAGCCATTCTTATGGTGTGCAGGCGGGGGGGAGAAACACGAAGACCCCCACGATTCAGTAAGACATAAAATACGAGGACTCACATGGTGATACGTTTATATTGAGATATCAAGATACATAGAGACACACAAGTACTAGGAGGGCACAGAGTATGGGGGCAGAAACACCCTTATCACATATTCGCAAGAACCTACCTGGGTACGCGGAGCGGATTAAGAAATATCATGACCAATGGATCACAGAGTTGAAGGGAGAGGGGTTGCCCCAAATATGGCCCAAAGGGGGATCATTTGACAAAGAGTGTCCTAGATATGGTAGCCACATGTATTTGTTTGAAATACAAGGGGAAGCAGTTGCATAATAGGAGAGAAATATTAGATCTCTGGAGGCTGTTTGAAGAGATACAGCCGCCTAAGGCAAGAGAATTAAATCCTGATCTACCATCTACCACTGACAATCCTCTAATGATACACAAAGATGATAAAGCACTGCCAGACGAAGCGCCACCAATAGAGGTAATAAGTTTGTACCCAATACTAAACAAGCCAGTGCCCGCAGAGGGGTACAGTGACCCCACTTATGTGCCTCCCCCGACCACTACTACAACCCAAAGACCAACGGCACCCCCGCCATACGAGAGTACTAGGGAACGAGCACAGGTGAGCACACCAAGGGTGGACATAGAAAAACTAACAGACGATCTAGAATCAAGGCTCTCTATAGCCAAAGATGAGCTCTCGAGGATAAAAAGCATATGTGAGCGGACCACACTTAATGCGGCCGGTTCAGAGCGTGCTTCTAGAGCACCAAGCGGGAGTAGAACTTTTGAAGAAGGGTGGAAAAAAGGTGAGATACTGTTCAGAATACAGGAAGAACCCACTCGAATAATTGAACTAGAGGAAAGAGAGGGATGTACTGACAATGAAGAGAGGCCTATAGGGGACAGGGAGGAGCTACTATGTGATATAAGGGATGATTTGGAAGAAAGCGAAAGGTTAAGTATGGCAATGGGAGGGGGAAGCGAAGTATTGGATGGTGCATGCTCAATGAGAACACTGGATGAGGAGTGGACAGGGCGATTAAGGAACCGAGTGGGGAAAATGGCATCACTAGGAAAATCGGGAACGAAGGGGAGTACAGATACGACGACAAAGGGCAAGTTGCAGCTCCCACTGATACATAGGGGAGGAGGGAGGCCGAATTACATACCCTGGGCTCAGATGGATAAGGCTAACTTACTAAAGTTATTGCCCCCGTTGTCAGGAGGGGCGAGCAAGTGGATATATGCCTTTGAGAAACACACAGCCGGGGTACCTCTAACAATAGGGGACGTGAAGAGCTTGCTAGTATCAGCAGTAGGGGATCAGGCTGACAGAGTATGGGTCAAAGCTGGTTTCCCGGGAGTAACGTTAGACTGCGATCGCCATGATGGTGCCTCCTTTAACACAGTGCGTGCAAGGGTGTGGGATGCTTTGAGGGAAACGTTTCCAGATACACCAGACTTACAGTCAGTCATGTAGTGTACAATGAATGACGGGGAAGATGCTATGGATTACATTTTTTGGGTCCAAGAGATGTGGAGAGCAGAAACGGGCACGCCCTGGTATCAATCGACATCGTTATTTTACTTCATTATAAAGAGGGGGCTCCCAAAAGAGGTGCAAAAGGCGCTTGACAAGATAGCAGGTATTGAAGCGAAAAGGATGGCCTGAGATTCAGAGCATAATAGTGCACCACTGTAAGCGAATAAAAGAAAGGGAGAAGGAGGTGGCGCAGAAAAGATTGGCAGACAAAGCAAAACTAGTGCAATCAAAGCTGGTGAAGGTCGCAGCAGCAGTAGCCGCGCTCCCACACAGCAGGGAGGGAGATGAGGAAGAGGAGGGGCTGGTAGCAATACAGGGAAGGATGGCAACTAATTGGGCAGGAGCAGGACAGCGGCAGTGGAACGAGCAGGAGCAGGGCGGAGGTCCGCAGTGGCAAGAGTGGGCCCCTCGAGGGGGACGAGGTGGGTACAGGGGCCGAAGAGGAGGTGGACCGGGGTACGGGGGAATGGGAGGAAATGGATGGCAGGGTCCCAGAGGTGCGCAAGGGAGTTGTTGGAACTGCGGGAGGTGGGGACATTACTCTAGGGAGTGCAGAAGTAGACCAAGCAACGGATTTCCAGAGGCAGAACATTATGGTCATCCCCATCCGGGGAGCCCATATGGTCTCCCAATGGGACAACAACAAAGAAACGCCGGCCAGGGGTACAATGAGCAACAACAGGGACACCAATACAGAACAAAGAATCACCCACAAAACAATGACAATATGCACTACACGCCAGGCAACCCTTTCGCAACGACATCAAATGGAGCACCAGCACCAGCCCCCTATAGTGGCGTGTCAGTGGTTTCAGGGAGTGTGTTCAACCAAGGGGGGGGCAATGAGACACCCCGCATAGGACAGCCCACAGAGAACACTTGCGTGTCCAGTTCTATCTACCACCTACAATGCAGCAGAGGAACCATTGGTAGGGGCGCAGATAGGAGACAAGCAGTTCATATTCATGGTGGATTCGGGAGCGGAGAAATCATGTATTAGAGAGGGCCGGTTCCCGTTATCTAACCGGAAGTTAGAGACGCAGGGGTTCTCTGGGGCTGTAATTGAAGTTCCTTACACAGAAGCAGTGGACGTGACGGTGGGGGGTAAAACTGTAAAAACACCCTTACTGTATTATGAACATGCGCCAATAAATTTACTAGGGAGGGATCTTCTTAGCAAACTCAACATGACGATATAATTTACTGAAAGAGGTATAGTGTGTTCAACACCAGGAATATGCCCATTACGTGTAATGTTGGTAGTACAGGCTCACACAACCACACCAGAAATACGTGGCTTGCCAGTGGACGAGGAAATGTTTATTGAAGGACTAAAGACACTGGCCCTCATAATTCCTGAGTTAAGAAGAATGGATTGGAGGATTCCAGCGGAGTTCCTCTTCCGCCCAATAGTGTACCCTGACACAGCACCAGGATCAGTGGTATCATTAGACTTGCACGCTGTACAGGTATCTGCGAAAAAGGATCTCTGTGATTGGAATAGATATAGAAGGATGTGAGTGGCGTACAGTACTGTGTACCAATGCCAATATTGCCCTAAGAGACTTGACTGATGAGGATCTCTTTTCAGATTCGGAAGGGGATGGTGAAATAGTAATGGAAATAGCAATGCCCTGTGACATCTTGATTCAAGCTAGAGAAATCCCTGTCCAGCTGATGGCAGTGGTGGGAGCACCACCGTCATTCTTCGATGATGACATGAGACTCGTACCAAATAATTTGTGGACAACAGGCCCCCATGAGGTAGGGTTGTTGCATGGAGTACAGCCAGTGATAATAAAGCTCAAACAAGGAGCAATTCTACCCCGAGTAAAGCAATATCCATTGTCCCGTGAAGCTGAAGAAGGGATAAAAGAGACAATAAATGCGCTACTGGCACAAGGGATAATAGTGCCTTCAAACTCCCCATGTAACACATGCATTTACCCAATTAAAAAAGCAAAAGGAGGGTCTTGGAGGATGATCCAGGATTTACGCCCCCTAAATGATGTAATACAGAAAGAGTTCCCTTTGGTCCCGAACCCTGCATCAATATTATGCAGCGTCCCAAAAACGGCATCACATTTCACGGTGGTGGATTTGAAAAACGCATTTTTCTCCATCCCCCTGGCTGAAGAGAGCAGGTACCTGACAGCATTTACCCTAGGGGGGAAGAGATATGAACATTGTAGATTACCACAGGGATACTGTGAGAGCCCGAGCATATTCAACCGCATACTACATGAAGACTTAGGAAACTTATCAGTTGAGAGCACAATTATTCAGTACGTAGACGATTTACTCGTCTGTGCACAGGATGAAGAAGCATGCCGAAAAGATTCAATAACACTGCTGACCCTATTGGCCAATAAGGGGTACAAAGTAGACAAGGAAAAGCTACAATATTGTCTGACAGAAGTTCTATACTTGGGACAGCTTATATCAAAAGATGGAAAAAGAATAATCCCCAACAGGGTAGAAGCAATAAGATCAGTAGGAGAACCCACAACAGTGAAGGAAATGCAGAAATTCCTGGGAATGTGCAACTATTGCCGAGCATGGATATTAGATTATGCAGCATACACCAGACCCTTACTGCAAGCACTCAAGGAGGCTCAACAGGAGAACAAGAAAATAGAATGGTCAGAAGAAATGAGCGCCTCCTTCAAATCATTAAAAGAGTTGATTTCAAGCGCTCTAGTGCTCGCAAATCCTGATTATGGGCGCGAGTTTTACCTGTTCTCACACTGCAAGGGGACACTAATGACAGCTGTACTGACACAGAAGACGTCACTAGGACACAAACCTTTGGCTTACTATAGTGGCACTTTGGATGCTGTGATGCAAGGACATTTCGCGTGCGAGCAATCGCTCGCTGCAGCCGCGTTCGCAATTGAGAAAAGTGCCACAATAGTGATGGGATGTCCTGTGACGTTGTTTGTGGAGCATTCATTATTTGCAATACTGGAAAGGTCAAAAAGCACACTGACAACACAGCGGGCAACCGCCTATGAAATAATATTGTCCAGCGCCAACATCCATGTGGTGCGATGCAGGACAGTGAATCCAGCAACATTCATTACGGAAGCGTGCACACTAGAGGACATGCAGCAACACGATTGTGCAACCTACACAGGAGAAAGAGGGGAGGACACAGTGGTATGCGAGAATGCTCTGAGCGAGGGGGAAGTGTACTTTGTTGACGGGTCAGCATCAATTGACTTGGACATGGGAGAGAAACATGTGGGTATGGCAGTGGTGAGATTAGAAGACGGTGAGTATGAGACACTAGTGCAGTACCGCCTTCCATCACATTACTCAGAACAAGCAGCAGAACTGATTGCCCTAATAGAAGCACTACATGCAGCTAAAGGGTGCGCAGTGACAATTTACACAGATTCAGCTTATATGACGACAACAGTACATGTAGGTCTGGCCAGATGGGGGCGGAGGGGGTTTCGACGAGCAGATGGGACTCCCGTGCAACATGCAGACTTACTGAAAGAGTTAATTGAAGCCCTACGAGACCCCACAGTGGTAGCAATAGTGAAATGCCAAGCCCATACGTTAAACACAGACGTTGTGTCTTTAGAAAACGCGGCAGTGGACGCGGTGGCCAAAGAAGCCTCTTACTTTCAAAAATATGAAGCAGGTGAGTACATGCTACAGCACAAGACAAACAAGGTGCTTCCAGAAGGGTACAATGCAATGCCGATATCACAAATACTAGAGTTACAGGAAGGAGCAAGTGCAGATGAAAAGGCGATGTGGGTGAAACGAGGGTGCAGCCAATCAGCAACAGACTTACTGTGGCGACAAAATAACTCAGGAAAAGTGGTAATGCCAGTAAAGTTATTGGAAATAGCGTTCCAACAACTACACTTCCCAGCACACAACACGAAACAGCACATTGCAGCAGAGATACAGGAGGAGTGTTTCGTGCCCTGTCTTCAGGAGCACTTATCTTGATTGACACTGGAGTGCACAACATGTCAGATATACAATTCAGGAATGACATTACGTACGCTCAGGGGAACAATTCCAAAACCGATTGGGCCATTCAGAGAGTTACATATCGATTACGCGGACATGGGAGAAAGGTGTAATGGGGCACGTTACATGATTGTGGTTGTATGCCCATTTTCAAGGTGGGTAGAAGCAGGCCCATGTGCACGACCTGATGCTAAAAGCGCTGCAAAGTTCCTAGTGAGGGAAGTCTTTCCGCGCCGGGGAATTTGTGACGTGATTCGCTCAGACAACGGCACTCACTTTGTAAATGAGCTCTTCAAGGAAGTAACAACACTGTTGGGAATAAAGCATAAATTGTGCTCTATTTATCACCCTCAAAGTAATGGCGTAGTGGAGAAGATGAACGGCCTGTTAAAAGGAAGGTTATCGAAACTATGCTTTTCATTAAAAAAGAACTGGATTTACTGTTTACCCCTTGCGCTGTTTGAGCTGAGAAATGAGCCAAGCAAGGACCACCATTTGTCCCCGCACGAAATAGTGACTGGGAGACGAATGCACACAGCACGCTCGCCATTGCGCGAACACTCAGATGCACACAGAAGTGCTGCGATATTGGGTGACGAGTTCACAGACTATTTGAAAAAATTAACAAGGGCAGCGCGCGCAATATCAAAGCAGCTCTCTCCACCTTTCACGAGAGAGGAGGGAAACACAACAGGGTCTATTACGGAGCCTGAAACACAGCTACAGCTGATGCCGGGTGAATTCATTTATGTCAGGAGTTTTGTGCGCCGGTGGAATGCACCACGGTTTCATGGCCCATACGAAGTAGTGTTTTCCACGCCCACAGCTGTAAAAGTGAAGGGCCTGAAGTATTGGATACATTTGACAGATGTACGAAAGGCATATAATAATGTGCAGGAAGAGGTAGATGAGGAGGCACAGACAACAGCAAACAATGCAAATGAGGAGAATGTCTGATTATGAACTTGTGTGTGTGGCAGAAATGCACCTGAATGAGAAAGTGGCTGACAGGTATACTTGCATTTTAAGGGTATTACAAAAAAAAAAAAACATGTTTCTTTTGTGTACTTATATGTAATTAATGATGCGATAAAATTATGCAGTGTCTACTCCCTTGTCTGTGTATCCCCCACCCCTACAACCCTACCCGCTTCCATTCCCTTTCAATATATACTGGCACTGGTGGTAGTGCCAACAAAATGTTTACATTCATGCACTTAATGCACTTTTATATCTCAAACAGGAGCTACCATGGCATCTAACGTGCAGCCTGCAACGGATAGATTTATTAGATATAGAGAGTTGTTAGCTGAGAGATGCAGCTATTCGTATGAGTGTGGAGTATCTGTGTGCATTACATTGTTTTTTACAATCATGTTTGGCCTGGTTACATATTGGTTCATAGCGTTCATCTCCATCGAGATGAACGAGGGGGGAGGGATTAACAGCACTAATGTGACCAATGCAACAGCAAGTGCAAATACTAAAGAAGGTGATTTTTTGGTATGGGACGGAACTAAACTTGTATGGGGTTATTATACCACACCATCCAATGCTGTCATCTCAAAAAATGAAGGGCTACAGGGTGAAATGCAGAATAACACAGTGTCTCCGCCGAAAATATCTAATTACAATGCCCGCAGTTTAAATGACCGAAACCCCTCCGCCATATCCTGGTTGTATAACACCCCCACCAGCCAGCCTGCCCCCGTAGCCAAGAACACATTGTCAGATAACAGAAAGGAAGAAAATGAAAGAATGACAGCAACACATGAAATATTATATGATGATTGGGTAAAGGGGGCGGGAAGGAGAAAGGGGGGCCCACTTTGTCCATCGCTCATGAAGCTGGAAAGTACATGAGGAACAAAAATAACAGACGAAAAAAAGGGAAGCGGGGAGGAGGAAGTATGATGAGTACTATGGATTAGGACTAGATAAAATGGAAGACCCACGACACCCCCACCAGACAAATAAATGGTATGCGGACAACAGCTAAACAAACAACAAATGAAAGCTGTTATGTCTGCTCCCTCATCCCCCATGCTTCAGGCACGCCCAAAGTATTGTTACCCAAAGAGTTGCCTATTGTAGATGCCCAATGTCTCCTTCATCTCACATTGTGCAGGATTAAGAACACCTTCCAGGCACATGAAGTTACTTTTAGAATGCTGCAGAACGAGAAAACTTGTTACCCAAATACGGTAGGAGTGGTATGTCTGGAAGAACCATTTTTTGTAATACAAGGGACACTTTTTTCAGACAACAAGTGGAAGGACGAAGAAGTAATGTGTAAAGCTGAAGCGCTGAGGGGTGTGGCACCAGAGAAATTGCAGTGGATAGAAGAAACGTGTGCACCAATATGGAAGGAACACATTTCAAAACTAACTTGGGTAACAGCCATTGAAAAACCCTTCAAGCTGCAGAAGGAAATAGACTATGAGCTGTGTTTTAAAGGAGAGGGGAAAGCCTCCATGGGGACAAACAAGAACTGTAACAAGACCCTCACCATCCCAGATTTAAGAAAAGGGAAAGCGGCCCTGATGGACACGTATTGGGTATGTGGCAACCAGGCATACCTGCACCTCCCACAATCATGGAGTGGCAGCTGCTCAATGGCCACTCAACACTCAGCACTAATGGTAATACCAGAAAGCCACATTGATGGGAGCAAAAAGATGCGAGTAAACACCCAACAGAGCGCAGCCCAGCCCACTGCAGAGTCACAAATCTATGTCCTGTCTTCCGAGAACAAGGAAGAGGTGCTGTCCCGAAACAGACGAGCATCAAACTACATATCAAAAGCATCATCAGAGTTGCTGGCACAGATCCCAGACAGATACAGATTATTCAGCTCGGCAGAAACATTCTTTGCCTCACTGATCCCAAGCATCCAGGCAAGAGCAAATGCAAAATGGCTCCAGATAACACGTTGGGAGCTGATCCAGCTGGCAAATGACACTGAAGAAGGGTTCAACGTAATAAAAGTGGAACTAAGAGCATTACGGCTGATGACCATGCAAAACAGGTATGTCTTGGCCCTGTTGACAGCGATGGATGGAGGTGTTTGCAAAAACATCTGAAGTGCCTGCTGCACTTAAGACGCAGACAACGGCTCCCTGTCCCATGTGATCGAAGCAGTACACAACCTAGGAGAAAGAATGAAAATGCAAGGTGGAGCAGAAGAAAGCACGTGGTTCGACAATATCTTCTCCTGGGTTCCGTCATGGCTGGGAATGACTGTGAAATTTTCGATGCCGGCTGTGGTGTTCCTCCTCTTTATTTTTTGCCTGTGCCAGGTGGGCCTTCGATGTTGTGCTAACGCAGTACCGAATGGTGCAATGATGATGGTAACAATGGGCAACACCCGTAGTACAATACAAACTATGCAGGAAGTGCAGGTACAAACAGGAACAGATGACACACCAAGATATCAGCTAGTGCCTAGGTATCATGACAAGGATATAGTAGACAACTTGTGGCATACCACCATTAGAGAGCCTCGTATACTAGAATGGTACGAGGAGGTATGGGTAGACTTGGAAGGAGAGAGCGGATGTATATACCTGACCTGTACCCCAGATGAGTATGCTAGGAGAGGTGAGAGTTTAAGGGGGGTGTGCAGAGCGTGGATGCCCATAAAAGGCACACCTGCATGGGATGAAGCAATAATTGACGAAGAGGATTGCAGGAGATTGGAAGATTTAAAGAATTCGTTACTTAAGTAACGAAAGGGGGGAAATGTAGGGGAGGATTGGTCCAAAAGACCCCCCTTGCCTACATCCCCTCCCCAGGTGAGGGCCATGGCTCATCGGGTGTCCCCTCCTTACCACCAGGGCCCAGGTGGTGGATGGCTCACCTGCTGAAGACATTGCCCAAACGTATTGAATTTAGCTAGGCCCAGAAACCATTTTGTCTAATAAAGATGGTGTGAGCTCGGCGCACTGTAGCGCGGCCCCCACCTTTGGAGAGTTTCAATTATCCCTGTGGCCGCAGCTCCCTGGCAGATCAGCTGTGAGCCCGTTCCCACGAACAAGACGGACATGAGCTAGTGTAAGATACCAATACTGTAACATTTCCCCTTCCGCAGTGTATCGCTGCTCCCAGCATGACAGCATGACCCGGCCAGCAGAGCCTGGGTGGAAAGAGAACTGAAAAATGGTCCTTTAATAAAGCAAAAGCTCCCAAATACTAATGCCAAAACTACTTGCAATACGTGCATTTTCTCCACAAACCCCTTGATTAGAAAATTTGTAAAACGTACAGATATGGCAGAATGCATGTTCACATGGCATAAGCAATGAAGCACCCCCACCGCTGCAGTTGTGTGCAAATAATAAAAGTGTCCCGGGGGTTATTTGTTATGTGCCTCATTGAAAAGCTTACACCCCACGGTCCCGCGCCACAACCGAACTAATGCTGCTAGAGTGCAAAGAAAGACAAATGCAACCATACTGAGGGCTCATGTGAAGGACACGCGAGAATGCACCCTCCATGTGTGTAAGTCCAAGCCCCTTATGTGCCACTACCGTCATGTACGGTGGCAAGTCATTTCCTATGTGCTCCACCAACCCCACTACTACCTCACTAACTGCAAATGTATATGCATATAACACAATGCTGTAGTTGTTAAAACATAGTGTACAAATAATGTGCTCGGACTGGCTAAATTCGAGAGGCATTAGCAATGTTAAGATGTGAGCTTTGAAATGACTCAATTAGTACTGTATGTTATTTGAATGTTTATGATGCTTTCACCGCAAATCGGCAACACACGAGGAAGATGCCTTTGTGAGTTTATGCAAGGCCATTCCCCCTCCCACCCAGTGGAGCCTGCCAGACGAGAGGGCAGAGGCCCGCGCCGCGCTGCTCCACCTCCCCCAACTAGGCTGGAGCCGCTTCAAAGATTTGTAGTCCCCTCTGCAGCACCCAAGGCCACGGCCCGCCACCTGCATTATTTACAGCCCAGTAGTAAACCTCCGCCTGAATACACAAATCCAAAGGCGCCCTCTCTTAAACCCCACAACCCACCGGATCACCTTAGGTTTATGGCCCCTATAAAATTAGGACACCCAATACTATGGCAACATACAGCAGCACATTCATAACAACTTCTAACAAGACAAAAAGACATGTACCGCCTGTCCCATGCCCTGAGACCTAGCCCCACAACCTATGATACCCGGTCAACAGGACACCGGTAACCATGTACTGATGAATCGCCATCAAACCCCTCTCAAAGGTGCATTCCTCCTGTGTTGCATTAACCTGTAGAATAACCTATTGAAAGATTTACTAAAGAAGATAATATTGCAATAACCGAATGACTGCGGTGTGCATGGCCTAGGGCACATAAGTCAGGAAAAGACATTCATCTCTGACACTGGCCGCAGTGGCACAACGACACCGCCCGGATGAACCCAGCAGCCCTGCCAGGCCCAGCCCAACCCACGAGGCTGACCAGTGACGTCCTCCAGCCAAGGCCAACCACATCGCAGCAGCACCTATAGCTAGTCGTCGCCACCCAATCCCATTGAACTTGTGCCCCCTATAGTATGTAGGTTCTGATGACGTTTTTTGTAAATATATACGCCTGTCTTTGCTATTGTCAGACAGAGCGCGCTCGGAGTTTGCAGAGTTCTTTGCATGCCCTATTCTGATTGATAAACTCCCATTTACGCTCACCCGCACTTTGTCTTGGCCTTATTCCCATCTTGGGAGAGTCCTTCATTGTCTCTCATTGCGGGGAGGATCGTGCTGGTTGGGGACGCTTGCCTTCACTTACAACAAACACCACACATAAAAAACGAGCACCCAACGACCTCGGGGGAAATCAGGCCGCAGGACATCTAAATAGTGGATGTAGCCAAATACTAAGCACTATCCTAACCCCCACACTCCCAATCGAGAAGACAATGACAGCACACGAGAAAGGGGAAGAGCACAACAACCCAGGCTGCAACCTACATTGCCCCCTAGTCAATGTTGACCAACAGCAGGGAACAGACATGCTGAAGCGGACCTTCAAGCTGCCATCAGGATAAGAAGAGAACCAGGAGCTCGGAAAATCAGGAGGCAGCCATAAAAGACACCAGGTCGCCGCCCGACCTGGGTCACTGGACCAATACAAGCATACGCCGCTCCCCCAGCGACACAAGACACATAGCGGACTCCAAGAGCAACGCCGGAAGCAGCGAGAGAAAAGAGGCATTGCTGCAGAATATTGATAATACACCAACTGCCTAAGAAAGCACATGCCCATATGCATAAGGACAACGCTCACAATAAAACCACACTGAGCATAACCTACCTGTCGAATAACAAACACGCTGACTAGAAATCGCAGCAAATAACAGGTAAAAGACCAAACCAAGAAGAAACACGGCTTTGAGAAAACCTGAAACGGACTTCCCGCTAGCAGCACACCGACAGTGACTAGAGGAGGCCTAGAACCGACAAATACAACCTACGTCTCAAATGCCGGAGGGGAGAAGGAAAGCAGCGACACAAACAAAACAAGGGGCAAAGGCGGTGCAGCCTAAACAGGCGACAGTGAATAATTACACGAAGGAGACCGAACCCAGGTCGGACCCCACACAACGAGAACAACAACCAGGAAACGCTGACTCAGAAACCTGACAAAATACAGATGAGAACAGGATCCTAGAAGCAATAGCAGCCATGCGCACCTTCATAGAAACACATATAAGAGAGATAAAAAGCGACATGAGCCTTCTACGCCAAGAAGTCCATAACTTTACCAGCAGAATTGGGGAGACAGAACAAAAGCTGGAAGAGACTGCATCTAAGACAAAAGAACTGAAAGGAAGTGTACAAGAGCTCACGTTCAAACTCAAGATGCTACAAGAACGAGCAGAGGATGAAGAAGGGAGAGCGCGCAGAAGTAGCATTCAAATATTAGGATTGCCTGAAGGCACAGAAGGAAGGGACCCCACAGAATACGTTGAAAATCTGCTCCTCCACGAAATTGGACCAGAGAACCTGTCGCAAGGGTTCACAGTAGAAAGAGCCCACTGCATCCTCACAAAGAGACCTGCCCAGGAGCCTCCAAGAGGCAGATTATTGTGAGAATTCTCAATTATCGCAAGAAAGAAAAGATCCTAGCCTTCTCTAGAATATAAGGAGTGATCCAAAGAGACTCAGTGACCCTAGCAATTTACCCGGATTTCATGATACAGGTACAAAGCCGTCACGCACAATTTGTACCAACCAAAGAAAGATTTTGACAACAAGGAATTAAATATATACTCCTCTATCCAGAAAAATTAAAAATACTCTACAAAGGAAAGTCACTGTTCTTCGAGACCCCCGAAGCGACAAATGCCTGGATGGATGAACAGAATTTGGGCCAGCTCTTAGAAAAACAGACAGATAGAAACCGAGGTAAACGAGATACTTGACAAAGACATCTCAAAAACCCAGACACCCCTTATGCAACAGAAATAAGAATAACAAGTAGGACCTCTGCACCCCAAGACTATCAAACTCGACCAAGAAACTCAAACAAGTTCATGGTAGTGTACGAAACTCACACAAACTACCTTTCTTGACCGACTCGGACATCAAGCCCCACACCTGATTTAAAATGGTCTAGGGGTACCCATAGGTAATCGACCACTGACTCCCCGTGACCCAACGGGAAGATGGTGGAGACGCCTCTACGGAACTACGCCAGTGGGCACCAAGTTAAACGTTATGTTGCTGTTCAGCTGTTGAAGTCACAAAAGAAAACTACCTATAGACAGGGTGGTAGTATCGACAATAAGCTGCAGGAAGCCCAAAAGTCACAAACATAGAGAATGCCCAAGAGCAGAGCTGAGACAAGATGGAGCTGACATCAAATTGAAGAAAAGGAGCAGAGCACCATGATCGCAGTCAGTCGGACGACTAAGGAAAGACATGAGAGCAGACGAACCTACCTCAACACAACAGGGGATCACGACAGGAGGAATCACATCACCATTGATAGGAACAGAGAGCAAACAACACACACCAGATAGCAGACAACCTGAAAATAGTCACATGGAATGTGCGTGGTCCAAATATTTATGTGAAGAGGATGAGAGTAATGTCTTACCTGCGTAGAAAGGCCATCCAAATTGTGCTACTGCAGGAAACTCATCTGACACCTGACAAACAGTTAAACATATTTAGCAAATGGAGTGAAAGGTCATATGGCTCAGCATACTCCAATTATGCAAGAGGGGTACTTATATGGTTTGCTCCAGGAGTGCTGCACCGAATTCTACACATGTACTCAGATTCAGAGGGAAGGATCATACTATTACACGGATATGTAGACCAAAAAGAGTTCTGCATAATGAACACCTATGCACCCAACCAGAAAGCAGGGACATTCTACCATTCACTGTACCCAGTCTTGTCTCTGCATATGGGAGGGCCCACTGGATATGAGGGGGGAGGGGGATTTCCATTGCGTACTGGACACAGATCTGGACAGATAGGAACACTCACAAGGACCCTACCCCCCTCATCTAAGGCACTACAAACACTAACACGAGACCTAGAGCTCCAAGAAATATGGCAATGGCTAAATCAGAGTAAACAAGAATTTTCATTCTACTCAAGTGTGCATAAGATCTATACAAGAATTGATTATGTCTTCACAGAGAAAGAACATTTAGGGAACATAGTAGAGGCTACATATGAGGGCAGGACTTTATCCAACCATTCACCTATGATAGTGCAATGGGCCCTTAGAGACCACCCAGGACCCATCCCCACGTGGAAGTTATGGGCAGAATCGTTGCGGGATGATAGCTATCGAGAAGATCTGAGACTCCAAACAGAACAATTCTTCTAACATAACCTGGGAAGTGTAGATAACACACGCACAGTATGGGAAACCTTCAAGGTGGTCATATGGGGGGGCAGCAATAGCCACCGCCGGAGGGGTCCAAAAAGACCTAGAAAACCAAATATCAAGAGTAGAAGATGAGATTAAAGAATAATAGAGGAAGAACACTCCAGGGGAGAACAAAGAAAGCACCCTCATATCGCTGAAACAAAAATGCATAGAACCATGGAAAAACAGGGCGATTTCAGTTTTGCAAAATGCACCGGAAAAGTACATGGACAGGGCGACAAACATGGTAGACTCCTAGCCCAGTTAGTCTGCGCCTAGATACCAGAGAGGAGGCAGTAGAAATAGACTAATACGGACAAGTGTGCAATCACAAAAGGAGATCAATCGTGCCTTCAGACTGTATGAAGATAACACACACTCTAAGAAAGCAGTTACATTACAAACCCCAGAGGATATAGGGCTACCGACTCTAACAGCAGAACAACAAGACATGTTAGACAGCCCCTCACTCTAGATGAGATACAGGGAGTCATCACCTCATTACCCACTGGGAAAACACCAGGTAGTGACTGGCTACGGTCCCGATTCTATAAAGAATACACGGATCTACTAGCCCCGCAACTCCTCCAAGAGGCATACAAAATAGGAGCCCTCCGAGATACAATGGAACAGGCCTTGATATTACCAATCCTAAAACCAGGCAAGGACAGCAGACTATGCAAATCCTACAGACCTATTGCATTGATGAATGAAGACACCAAGGTCCTCACAGCGGTTCTAGCGGAACGGCTCAAAAGAGTGGTCACCACATTCCTACATCCAGATCAGAAAGGATACGTCCCGGGTAGGGCTACAACAGCAAACCTGAGGCGACTCCAGGCAGTCATAGATAGAACACACACTAGGCCGGAAGGCTGCGCAGTACCAGCTTTAGATGTGCAATGGGAATGGCTGTTTGCCACACTAGAGCATTACAGGATAGGACAAGGGTTCAGCAACAGTACGCACAGGCAAACACATATCTGACCCATTCCCTATCTGCAGGGGCACTAAACAAGGCTGTCCGCTATCACCCCTCCTACATATCCTGGGGTTAGAACCCTTAGCGATTAATATGAGAGAATCATTTGCAGACACAGGGCTCCAAATAGATGGAACTACACACGTCATATCCCTCTACGCGGATTATATACTTCTATACATACACCACCCAGAAGACAATCTAGGAACATACGTAGAAGTATTAGATAATTTTGCACAGTTATCGGGAATTTCCATCAACAAAAGTAAACCCTGCTTGTTCCCTCTAGCGAGCTGGGCAGGCAAAACAAAAGGTCAATTTCCCTGTCTTGAACTCAGGTGGAACCAGCAGACATTTCGCTATCTGGGTAAACATATACATCATAATATAGAAGATACACATAACGCCAACACACTAAGAGCAAAAAAGGGCTTTGCAACATCAATACAATTCTGGGAGAAACTCCCCCTGTCAGTGATGGGATGGATAGCGCTGGTAAAAATTATTGCCCTCCCTAGATTACTATATCACTTCATAAATGTGCCATACCTCATACCAAGAGCGTTTTTCAAAGACCTTAACTCAGTGCTCAGCAGCTTCATATGGGGAAAATGCCGAAAAAGAGTGGCTATAGAAACACTATGCAGAAAATGGAGTGTGCCTCCCACACTTCGAACTGTATTACTTAGCAGGCCAACTGCAACATGTAGCAGGTTGGCTGGCGGACACAGACAGTAGAGCATACCCTCCTGATTGACACTGTGTCCCCATATTTTCTTAAGGAACTGTTGTTGCTAGAGAGAAACAGGATCACACAACCCCCAACGCTCCTACAACTAGGACAACAAACATGGAATACGATGAAGAACATTCTGAAAGTGAATGAACCATACTCCCCCCCAGATACCACTGGCTTCTCTGAATGGAGACCACGACGAACACCTCAAACAAAGTAGAACATACTGGGAAACCAAGGGAATAAACACAACCAGAGACCTACCACCTGCAGGGACGATACTAGAGTTCCAAGACCTGATACAATCCCACATAATCTACTGTGGTCAATACATAACCTATGCAAGACTTGCCAAACAGCTCAAGATGAACAGGTCATCCCCGACAACCTTACAAACAGAAAATCCAGTGCTAGGCCTGCTATACGATGTGACCGAAGGTGGACATGTGGTATCCAGACTATACCAAGTGCTCATGGAAGGAATACCCAAAGACTCGACCAAAGGAAAACAAACATGGGAAGCAATAATAGGAAGAACAATCACGGATAAAGAATGGAATAAAGCAAAACTATATCCCAAGAAGATATTCAAAAATGCCAGACAAACAGTTACAATTCTATGTATTCCACAGAGCATATCTAACTCCAAAAAATATATCATGCTTTCCTGGCGCTAACACACAAAACTGCCCAAAATGCAGGGAAGAGAATGCAAATATAGGACATATGTTTTGGCACTGCCCACGAATCCAAAGGTATTGGCAAGAAATTGAACAACGACTATGAGGTAATGGGATAAAAGGACAAGACTGGAGAATCGAAGCTTGCCTCCTAGGCATATATAAATACCCAAACAAAAACCGAGCAATGAAAAAAATGATAGACCTAGCATGGGCACTGGCCAAGCGACGGATAGCGATGGCGTGGAAAGCCAAAGATGGACCAAATGTAGAAGAATGGTGGAACGATCTGAATAGATGGACCATGGCAGAAACAGCCGTCTGGTACGAGGCGCTAAGAATGGGTAGGAGAGAAAGTTCCACAGGCGTTACAACGTGGAATGCGCTAGTACAAGAACTATTCACCTCCCCAGACAACAAACCCCCCCCTGAAGGTACTATCGGATGAGAAAACAAGCACAAGACAACTGAAAAACACCAAAAGACTGACAATCACTGACACGCATTATCCCCATAGACTCTTGGCCTGTGAAACCTGCAGCTTCAAAAACAACGTTTTGTGACACAGTTATTGTTCCAAGTTGGGGTTAGGGAGGGACCTGAGGGAGGGATGGGAGGGATGGAACTGAGAATCTGACAAGACGACAACCATGGTATATTAAGAACATATGCTTCATTGTATTTGTAAAATCTTAATAAAACACATTTAAAAAAAATGTATCTTTGGCAATAATTTTACATATTGGCACCTACTCAGCTGCCTAACACTCATTAGGCCACACCATGACTCACATGTATGGCATGTGGCCATTATATAAGAGCTACAAAGATGGTGGCCGTCACTGAACATAGTGCGGCCGCCAGGAGCCTTCGACCAGAGCCCGACCAGGTAAGAGCTCGAACCACCTATCATGCGGACCCATTGCCAGCATTTTCATTTTGTAAACCTTGCCTCCTTAAACTGCTCTCCGGCACACCGTTATACACAGGACTGCCGGGCACAGATTATTTACATTAACTAGCAGCAAGTAGATATTAGCCAGACTGTCTCTCCAGTGCTGCACTCCTGGTTTCCGTGACTAGAGCCTCTCACAGGGCACGGCGGCATTCACTCCTGCAGGTTTGATCACAGCGCAGGCACACGTTTCTTCTTAAAGCCCCATAGCTTTATCACGTTATGCCTCTCACCCCTCTTGCCTGCGCACACAGGGCCACATGCTATTGTTTGCTGCTAACGCGCTTTTGACCAAATGTCTGACCTACATGCACTTATCCACAGACGTTGAATTGGGAGCAACTAATGTGCCTGCCAGAACTCAGTATCAATTTCCGTCTGACTAGCCGTCGTGCTCAGTCTTAATCCTCCCTCGTCACCATTAGTAAACACCATGCTATCCACACAACACCCACAGCCTTACTTCTCCAATGCACACCACACATTGGCAATTTAGGTAAAAGACCTCCTACCTACACAATGACCCCAACTGGGGGACAATCCCGTGACAATATGTGGACCAATCCATGTCTGCACACTCAGTCCCGCCCACTGGGCCATTGAATGAACACCTCACCGGATTTCACAGATGCACGGGAACCTCTGTAACTGCCACCGACCAGAGGATTCCTATATCACCCGTGACACTGGGTACCCAGTCACACAACCTTTATTAGTAAGTGCACCCCATTGACTAACTGAACATGTTGAATCCCAACCCACCTGGGTTAACTTCTCACTGCATTCCATCTTCCCTCATTCTCTATAGGCCTACCTATTAGTGCAAAATACTGTGGATTATCCACCTGACTATTCCGTTGGGCTCCTCCCCCAACACAACATAGGACTAATTTCTAGTCCAAAGCATCCTCATTTCGGCAAGCATCATCCTCCATGCCTTATACAGACCATCCGTGTGCTCCTATTCCAGGGGGCTACATTCCAAATAACTAACGAGTTGTCCTCCTTTCTTTCCCTCCCTCTCTCTCTATATGCCTCATCTCACATGACTACCCCAATGGCAACACCATTCTTATGATTAACATTAACTTGCATAAACAATCGACTCACCATTGCTCCAACCATTGTTCCCAATGACTATGTATGTACTGTTTTTTAATGGCCAAATACTCACCATGCAATGTCACATGCATGTTTAACATCAATCACGATTTTGCACAAGACACTATTGGATGATCCACTCAACAATTTAATGTAATTAATGTTAATGTCTAGCCTTGAAAATGACCCCTGAGGGTCGAAACACGTGTCGGCTGCACATGTCTGCTACACAAATAAAACACATGTAAAACTTCTCAAACATGTTTCCTACTCATTATTAGAGAGAATATGCGCTTTTTGCAAGTGCCTTGAAAGTGGCTGTTGGGCTGTACCGAACGCTGTTCTCAGCCTGAATTAACGGATACTTCATCACGGACCAGAAACTCTGCCACTTTTCCCACTAACTACAAATACTACGGGCCACGCCGTAGCAAGTGGCTTGAAAGTGGTTGTTGGGCTGTTAGGCTGAGAGGCTGCGGTTGTGGCGTCGCAACGTAAGACACTAATCGTCATTTCTCTAATTTCATCCATAAAGTTTCCACTGAAAGAATTAAATAGTCCCTGACATGTCCAGCCTAAGCAACGCCCCACATTCTCCAAAATGATATAACCTATGCATTAGTGTAATGATCGATGATCTTCGAGCCCCAGAATTGGACAATGGGACGTGGCGGAAACCAGCATTACATTTCACCAATTGAAATCCCCCAACGAGACTGGATTGTCTGAGTCAGGCCATGTCAGTTTCCGTTCAAGAAGTTGAGAACCCTTACTGCAGTGTTCCACTGGATGTCGCCCCAGAAGTCTTCTCTCCTCCAAGAACTTCTCAACAGGCGCACTCATTGTGGGCTAACTTCCTAGACTGTATTGTTACAGCAACAAATATCAAAAAGAGAATCAATTAGCACATTCCAAACAAAAGATGAAGAGCTGGTGATATGCATAATCTGGAGAGCCTCGAGGCCACGCTCTATATTGCGCGAGAGCAAGTTAACAGAACTGAAATAACTTCAAAGATAAGACTTTAAATACAGAAAGAAAAGTTCATGATGCAAACCACAACTTGAAATCTCTCCCAGACGCAACCATAACCGCGCTCGGCTTTGTTGTATCATCATTAGTAAATGTCTTTGACCTACTCAAAGTAGAAGTTCAATCTAACTCTGGTTCTCGACTGGAACTCACAAAAGACATGGGAAGATGCGACTCAACCTTGGTTGGCTTAAGTTCAACAATAAATAATGATACATCAAACTCCATCATAGATTTGAAAGAGTCCATAATGAGGCTGGATGCGAACACCATTGCGCTTCACACAAGTACGGAAAGCTCGGTCAAACGAATCAAGGCATTAATCAGCACATCAAATCAAGATTCAAGTGTGTGCACTGCAGCAGTCATGAGCTCTCCGATCACTCACAGGTTGAGTGACGTCTTCGAGGATGCACCACTTTCTGAATCAGTTCTGCAAGAGTTTAGAAGACTAGCAAATATGGAAGATACTTTTGCTTAAAATGAAGTGGTAACAATAGACTTCGCTGACACTGACCCAATCCCAAGAGGAAAGGCAATACTCTAAAACCAACCCATATGTAATGGTCAAAAGAAACACAAACAGAAAATAATGCCTAGAAATGATGATGCTGTACCAAAATCATAATAAACCTGAAAGGAAAAACAAAAACAAAAAGAACAATAAAATAAAAAACGGTCACATCAAGTTTCATTCAAGACATATCATTTTCGAATAGCGAACCAGTTGGGTCGTCGTTCCAGGTGCTCAAAACCAGACTGTCCCTGCTGAGAACCACTCTGACATCCCAGGGTCAAATACTGCTCCACAGATATGTGCGAAACCTGAAGGTATTCTCCCAAGTAGACCTCGAGAATCCCTTATTCAGGTGGCCAGGGAAGGGCTGGTGTTCTCAGATCCCAACCCTGGGGGCGGACGAGCAAGGGAGGATCACCTGGGTAGGGGAACCCAGGGTTGTGCACGGGGGAATACCCCAGGTGAGATGCAGTATTATACCGTGGAAGAAGGAGAGGAGGAGGTCTCTGAGGCTTTTGTAGGCTGCATCACATCTACCTCCCTTCCACCCAAAGAATCCCCCTTATCCAAATCCACCAATCTCTCCATATCTGATAAATCCCCTAGGAACTGAAACCCTTTTGCACTCGAAAACCACATCTCACAGAATCCCTGTGTTCCTGTTTCCTACCCTAATACTCCCAGTCATTCCTCTCCATGTCCCTCTGATAACTATTTCCCAAACTCCCAGTCTGCCTTGACAGGACACTACCGTTCCCACAATCCCCCCTATTCATTTCACAAACCCTACAAATCTTACCTTTCCGAGCTGACCAACCATCCCCTTCCTTATAACGCCTTCTTCCCATCCTACTACGTAGGATACTTAGATACTTTAAGCCCGGGGGCGCTGTTGAGCAGCCGGCAAGATGGCTGCCTAGCTTCTCAGCTCTGTGACCCGACGGCTGCAAATCCGCTAGAATCAGCGGTTTCCTACACTATCCTGCGCTGGTAACGCGCATGCTGGCTGATAAACACTTGCCCGACACACTGATCCGTGTCTGGGCGAAGATCGGACCTCCGGGGCCGTGGAAACCCCCTTCTCCTCTGAGGCCCGCCACCCGACAGCTGAGGCCTGCACGGCCGCGGGCGACTGCTGCAGGGCCCACCCTCTGGATCTCACTGGCCCGGCGGCTCGCCATCCTGCGCTGCCCTCTGGCGGGCTTCCTTCACCCAGCAGCGGTGTGTACTGCTCTCTCTGCTCTCCAGAGCGCCAGGCCCTATCTCCTCGCCGTTGCTATCGGCGCGGCCGCTCCTCAGCGCATCTCTGGGCCGGCGCCTCCCCTTCGAGCGGCCCGGGCGGCCGGGTGCGCTGCTGCCTGATCCCGACCCGCCCCTGGAGGGGTGCCTCGCCTCCCTTGCCCATCGGATCGGGGTTCGCCGCGCCTGGGCGGCCGCCCCCCCTGCACTGTGGCTGTCTCTAGGGCTGATCCACCAGGCGACGGCTCCGCTGGACCACGCGCCCCCGGAGGGGCTGCCTGCTGTTCCCTTTGCTCCGGGGGCGGCCCCCTGCACTTTGGTTCTCTCCGGGCCTGATACATCAGGCGGCAGCTCTGCTGGACTACGCGCCCCCGGAGGGGCTGCCTGCTGATCCTTTTGTCCTGTGGGCGATCTGCCCCCTGCTGCCCTGCACATCGCCGGAGCTCCCGCCTGCTTGCGCGCTCCACCTGCGGCAGGGATCTGCGGGGACCCATACGGAGGCCAGACCTGGACTCTACATCCGCAGGTGAGAGCTTGGGGACCCAGACTTCTCTTCATTTTGCTCCCCGGGGACCACCGACCATACTCCCCTATTAACAAACTCCTGGGCACAACGGACTCTGCATATGTTAAACTGCATACAGGCCCTTAGGCAACTACGCCAGCGTGACTGTGCAGCGCTTCTGCGCTCCGATGTGGTGCTGCTCCTCGCCTTGGCCTTGCTCTACTTGTCCCACTGTCTGACCACTTCTGAGGCTTCCCTGATCTGCGCATCTATACGCCGGAATCCGTCAACTACTGACTGCGATTGCGCTCCCGAATCCTGCTGCACAAGTGCCTTGAGGCCCCCTGGTCATGCAGCGCCTCTAGCCGGCTTGCCCCCCCATCATCTGCATTGCGCTGGGGTGACTGGGCGCCTCTACACCCTCCTCTCCCCACGCTCGGCAACTACTCGCTGCGCTTGGAGTTCGCTAGGTGCCCCCTGTCTGTGCTGCCCCTCACTGCGGGCTCTGACTGCCTGTGCCTCCCTGGGGTGAGCGCTGCCTGTCCCCTGGCCTTCCAGGATACACTGTCACTCGGGACATGTCGCCTGCTTCCCGAGGTGGGCCTGGGGCCCTGGGGCACACCTGCTGAGATAGCCTACTGCAACACCTGCCCTGCTGCTCTGAGTGTGCCTCCAAGGATGTCTGGCAAGGCTCGTGGCGCTAACAAGGCTGGAGCGATGGACATGTTTGCTAAATCACTGGCTAACAGGATCAGGGTGGAGCCGCCCCCTCACAAGAGGACCTAGATGTACCCCCATGTTCCTCACAGCCCGACCTCACGACTCTTATGGAATCCATGGCCAAAAACTTTGCGTCATTTCACGGAAAATTAGATGATATAAACGCAAATGTAGCCTCACTACGCACCAAACTCGACCAACATGGCGCTAGACTGGCCGAGGCCTAGACCAGGATTGGGGCCACTGAAGATGAGGTACATGTGCTCCAGGGCACGGTCTCTGACCTGGTGCGGGATATGAAGCAGGTCAAGGCGAAGTGCGATGACTTAGAGTCCAGATCCCGCAGGAACAATATTCGCATTGTGGGGGTTCCGGGGACGGCTCTCAGGGGCAAGATGGAACTCGCAATCGAGACCCTTCTGAGGGACATCCTGGGGGACCCTCAACTCTCCCCGTTCTTTACCATTGAGCGCGCCCATCGCTCGCTGGCCCCGCGTCCCAAGCCGGGTGACTTCCCTAGACCAATCATAGCCAAGGTTCTCAGCTTCAGGGATAGAGACCACATCCTACGACTAGCCCGCGAAAAAGGGGAGCTGAAATTTGAGTCTCAAACTATACGTATCTTTCCGGACTTCTCGGTCAACGTCCAAATGGAGCGCAGACAATTTAATGGTGTGAAGAAATTGCTTAGAGAAAGGAAAATGGAATACACCATGTTGTTCCCTGCAAGGCTGAAGCTCACCCACCGTAATAAACTGTACTTTTTCACGGTCCCTGAGGAGGCGGTGAAATTTATTGAGTCCCATATTCCTGTTCCGGCGGGCGACCCTACCGATGAGGGCTGAGTCGGCTTGCCCTTCTCCCTTTACTTGAATCATTTATGATGTCATTGCCGCGCTTGTCATATGCATTTTCCTTGTTATCTCATCTATTCTTTCGTAGTGTAATCCTCGACTGTTGTAACCCACAGTGAAGTCTCATGAAACGCAGAATGGGTCACGAGTGTGTGATCTGTTGAACGCGACACCTCATCTGGGATCCTCTATTTTAATACCCTCTGTTTATTGTGCTCTACCATGGTGTTGCCCCCACTATTCATTATAGTTACCGCTGCACGATACTTTGTGCAGTCCATCGTTCAACGGCCACAATCGGGCCCACGGCAGCAGTGACCCCCGCTGCAGTGGCAACGCCAAGTTTGGCTGGTTATGTTCACTGGTTACACCCCTGTTGGGTGCCGGGGCTGGCCCTGCCCCGTTGGGCTTGGCACAAATGCCTTGGAATTTTGGGTGGGCTTTTGACCACTGCTGTGTTTGGGGAGGCAGTGAGGGAGGGGGTGGGTGTGATTCGGGGTTATTATGGCAAAAATGGTAAGGCAGTGGTAGCTTTTGGTACTATGCAATGGGCCGCTGTATTGGCGGCCGGTAATTATTCAACACACTTTCTCACACATTACTTTGATCCCCCCTAAAGGGCTACTGAATGGCTATTAGGCTAATGTCTTGGAATATTCGAGGGCTCAGCAACTTCACAAAGGCACACAGGATCACGGCGTACGTGCAGAGGCAAGGGGTCAAGATACTTCTCCTGCAAGAAACCCACGCTCTCGTCCATCTCTCTTCCTCCTTTGCCCCTGCATGGGGCTCCAACAAATACTATACAGCGTTCTCCTCACAGTCCAGAGGTGTCCTCACCTTGATTCACAAGTCCTTGGAGTTCTCCCTCCGCGCCAGCCATATAGATGACCAGGGTAGATACGTGATCCTTCATTGCTACCTTGCTAATACAGAATGTCTCCTGGTCAACACCTATGCCCCATGCATTGATGCACCCGAGTTCTTTGACCACGTCCTCGATATTCTCTTAGGATATGTTGGGGTCCCTGTTATTTGGGGGGGGGTCATGAATCTCATCCTGGACACCGACTTGGACAGATCCGGTACTGCACCTAGAACACTGTCCCGAGCCGCTCGTCGCCTCCACGCACACATGCTCACTGCCGGACTGGTAGATGCCTGGAGAGTACTTCACCCATTGTCGAAAGAGTTCACATTCTATTCCTCTGTCCATGACAGCCACTCCAGGATTGACCTGTTCCTGCTCTCTGCAGGGCTCATGGGCAAAACGCTAACCACACAGATTCTGCCGCGCACATTATCCGATCACTCCCCGCTCACACTAGACATTGCCTTACACCAGGCCCTCCCCCAGCACTCCAGCTGGCGATTCAAGGCAGACGCACTGCTCGATATTGTCTTTAAGGCTGATATCCTCGCAGATATCTCCTCGTTTTTCGACAATAACAAACGCCACGACACTACAGATGGGGTGAGGTGGGAGGCCTTTAAGGTTTACATCAGGGGCATATGTATTTCTAGGGAGGCTGGGGTCCTGAAGGACATTAGGAACTCTTTGCGCCTTTCCGAGTCCAGACTCAGGGAGCTGGAGCGCGAGTATGCGTCTGCCCCTTCTCCACCCAAGCTTGCACAGATAAGAACTGAACTAGATGCGTTCGAGTCCTTTGCCCTCAGCGAGGTGAGATACCTTGCCCGGCCCGTTGCGGCTCGGAAGTATGGTGAGGGAGAGAGGCCGGGCCGCACCCTTGCCCGCCTCGCCCACGCCGAGGGAGGCAGAGCCCGGATCGATAGTATCATCGACAACAATGGAGTGCGGCACTGGTCTGACCGCCCCATCCTTGAGACCTTTGCAGATTTCTATGCTGCCCTCTATGCCGGGCAACCAGAGCACAGCCCGCAGGATCTAGACGACCTCCTAGACCGTATCCCTATGTCCCTTATTTCCGCAGCCACTAAAGAACAACTAGATTCCCCCTTCACCCTTGATGAGATCACCGCTGTAATCTCTGCCCTCCCTAAGGGTAAAGCCCCCGGCCCAGACGGCCTAACTGCTGAGTTCTATCAGGAACACGTTGGCCTACTTGCTCCACGGCTTCGCGAGGTTTGGGAGGAGTCGCTGCGTCTCCTTACCCTGCCCCGATCCCTCCGTGAGGCTGTGATCACCGTGCTTCCCAAGCCGGGTAAGCCCCCAGATGAATGTGGCTCCTATAGACCTCTGTCCCTCATCAATACCGATACTAAAATCTTTGCCAAAATCATAGCAAATAGGTTCCTCCCCATTATGAAATACCTGATTCACCCAGACCAAAGTGGTTTTGTCCCTGCCCCGCTCCACGGCATTAAACATTCGCCGACTGTTTAACGTTATCTCTAGAATCGACCCTCAAGCCAACGCAGTGGCTGTGACGCTCGACGCCCAAAAGGCATTCGACATGGTCTCGTGGCAATACCTCTGGGCAGTGCTGGAGAAGATGGGGATCGGCCCTTACATGTTGTCCTGCATCAAACTACTATACACTGACCCAGTGGCCAGGGTCCTGGTTATCTCCCACCTGTCGGATTCCTTCTCCCTCCAAAGGGGGACGCGGCAGGGGTGCCCGTTCTCTCCCCTGCTATTCGCTATGGCCATTGAGCCCATGGCAGATAGTGTACGAAGCAACCACGTGCACAAAGGGATTCGCCTGCGGGATACCCCAGAAATTATATCATTGTACGCTGACGACGTGCTTTTATACATCAGAGACCCCTCAGTCCACCTCGACCCGATCATGCGCGAAATTATCAAAATTGGCACATTCTCGGGCTTCACCATTAACTATACCAAATCAGAAATGTTTCCCCTCACTCCCGCAACGACCCAACCTGCATGCAAATTTCCGCTCAAATGGGCGCCTGAGGGCTTCAGGTACCTGGGGGTTCAGGTGTCCCTCTCACAATCCTCCTTACTGTCCGACAATTACAGGACCGCCGCCCAATATGCTGAGGCCAAGATGGAGAAATGGCGGAACCTCCCCCTCTCACTATCAGGAAGATTGTCCCTGATAAAAATGATTATAGTCCTGAAGCTTCTATACATATTTGCCAACGTCCCACTCTGGCCGGGGAAACAGTATTTTGCGGATCTGCACGCGGGATGCGCCCGTTTCTTGTGGAACGCTGGTGCTGTGCGCAGAAAGTGGCAACATATGGCCCTGCCTTATGAGAAGGGTGTATTCAGTGCACCTGATCTCGCCCAGTATTGGACAGCCTCTCAGGCTCAGCATGCTACATATTGGTACCATCACCAAGACCCCCCTGCACGTCAAGCTTGAAATCCTGGCGACTGAGGAGATTAACGTCATGTCCTTGATCCTTTTTCATTCGTATCGCTCGGAGTCCCCCGCTGACCCAGTCGCCTCTACCATAAGAGCGTGGCGCCAGATTCTGATGCCCGGATCTGGCTCCCCCCCGTACTACAAATGGCTCCCCCTCTGGTCGTTCCCTGGCCTCTCCTCATCCGTCAATGGTCAGACCTGGGATACAGATCTTTCTCTGACCTATTCCCCGATGGGAAATTCATTACCCCTGATACCTGGAAACCGGGGCACTCCAAGTCCTCGCTGGAGTTGCTGCAATACTTCCGACTTAGGGCGGCAATCCAAGATATGTGGCCTTCGTATCCTGATGAACCCCCTGAGTCTCCTGAGGTACGCTATATTGCCAATTCCGCTGGGGGTAAGGGCATTGTGTCCTCCCTGTATAAAATGTTGGGGGCGCGAGTTATCGGAACCCCCCATGCTGTTCGAGATGCTTGGAGTCGGGATCTGGGATTAAGCATCTCGGATGAGATGTGGACCAAAATGTGCATACACACTCGCAAAGTTTCTCTTAACTCCAGAGTTAGATGTGTCCAATACAAGCTGCTCAATCGCCTGTACTACACTCCCTATGAAATTGGGAAGTTTGCCCGAGACCAATCCCACCCCTGTCAAAGATGCAGATCTAACAATGCTGACCATGCTCACGTTTTGGTCCTGCGGGGCGCTGGCCCCGTTCTGGGATGCGGTGCTTGAGACCCTCTCCGAGATTGTGGGGTTTTCTGTCCCCCCTGACCCCCTGTCTCTTCTGTTTGGCCTGTGGGAGGGAACTGAAGCGAAACAGGAGGCAACATTTCTGAATGTGGCAGCGATTGTGGCCAAGAAATGCATCCTGCTATGTTGGAAGCGTAGATCCCCCCCCCTCCCTAGAGATGTGGCTGAAAGCCCTCACCTGGACACAAACCTGTGAAGAGGACTACATTAACATGTTGCCTAGCACAGCTCGTCCCACAAACATATGGACAGGGTTCTGTAGCTATTTGAACCGTAAGGTGGACCTGGAGCTTCTATCATCTCCTCCATCTCCAGATTCGGGGACGGCTCATACTGCATAGTAATGCCTTTATTGCTTTTAACCTGTATCGGGACTCTGTGTGGCCTCCTGTCAAATCTGTCCTTTATCATCCATGCTTTAAATATGTAATGTGTGTTGTCGTTGCAATTTGTAATGTGCCAGCTACTACTTCTTGCCAATAAAGAAAAGTTAAAAAAAAAAAAAGATACTTTAAGCCCCCCCTTTCCAACACAATCACTCTCTTACACCATGACAGGCAATAGACTAACCCCAGAGCCGTTTACCTGACATGTCCCAACACAAGGGTCAGGCAGAGTCAGGCAATTGACAGTAACCACGCACATCTGACAGCCATTTACCTTCCCCACATGGATAAAAGGCAGAGCACAAGAGCACACGACGAGCAAGGCCAAATGCACGAGGAAGCAGCTATTACGAACTAGCAGTTCAAGAGTAGGAGAAAGGCAGCGAGACCTGAAAGGACGAAGAAGAGGGAATTGTCCTTGCACTTTTCAACTCAGACCTACAAAGCCTCTAAAAAAGGGAATCACAAGACCGGGAAGTACAGCTGGCATGCAGTGTGACAGGTGTCAAGGGCACACAGGGGCCTCCCGCGCTGACAGCCAGAGCGGGGAGAAGCGCTGGCTACCGTGGTACCATCATTGACTCCAGAGACAAGAAACGCGATCGAGTTCAGCACAGTCGGTGATTCGGGGAGAGCTGATCGTAAGCCGGACTGTGCTGAGCAGAAGGTTGCAAGTGGCAACAAATTATAATTACAAGGAACTTGTGAACAAATAACTTGTGCGTTTCTAAAAAGGTGCAAAAAAGTCCAGTGAAGGGTCCGCTACAGAGCTGTCAGGTGCTGTAGGAGTGCCCATTCAAAGATTCTGGCTGGCCCCTGTATTGTACAACTACCAGGAGTCCTTAGGAGAGACTGACGTGTAGTGCCAGAGTGGTTCTACAAGGGTCAAGTCAAATCCTTTGTACAATCGAAAGTCGTTGACCCGTTGTCGAGAAAAAGCTAGGGGAAGGGAAACCCTGCTTTCCAATGAGATTGGGAACATTGTGAACGAAGGCAAGTGTGTACCCGACAGAGGGATGCCGAAAGAAAGCTAGGGGAAGGGAACCCCGCTTTCTGATGAGATGAGTAAATCATGAACTGCATTAGAAAAGTAAAGTGAACATTGTGTTAAAATGGCTATGTTAACCTGACGGAGGGATTCCAAGGGGAAAACTAACGAAAGTGAATCTCATAGTGTGATAAAACAAAGTAAACTGTGTATCTGGAAAATGTGAACCCGGCTGAGGGATGCCTGTGAATTAGGGTGAAGCATATTACCCCAAGAACATTGTGTTAACAAGAGTGAACCCGAACGAGGGACATCCACAGTGAATGATTGTTTGAAAACACGTTGAGACTCTTGTATGTTACCTTGTGAATAAAAGACCGTAGTGAACCCGACAGAGGGAGGTCAACACTGAGAGAAGGATCAGAGCCCGGCAGAGGGGGATCCAACGCGGAGGGTAATCGCCAAATAAGGAAGATTTATTGAAGGAACATTTTGTTTTGATTGGTTATAAGACATCAGGTGCTCTGAGGCACGAGACTTTGTGTGAAAGAGACTTGGCCATAGAAGGCCCTGATATTTTGGAAACAAACTAACCTCATGCTAGCAAGGCCCATGTGTCTGCTGTGCTCAGGAGTCCTGCCTTGTCCCGTGCTAAAAACGTGAATAAGGGAGACCCCAGCCATACCATCCTGACTTAAAACTTTGAGAACACTTCTTTCTTTTTTGGTGAACATTATCCCACACTCTTTTTGTATCTTAGTGGTAAGGATTGGCAATAGGTTTTTTAGTTTAGGCACTTTTTATTTGACAAGATGCCACCAGGACTGCCTTATTAGGCTCCCATCTTATATTTAGGTTTAGATTAGGTGTTTTCCTCCCCCATTCATACATTTTAATAAACACTCTTGAACTGTGATCAGTTGTGTCTGTCTTTACTGTTGTCACCATGAGTTCCTTACAGATAGATTCTTGGAGAATGCCTCCCTTTTCCAGGAATTTGGGTTGTCAGTGTTCTCACAGTGCCAGGTGAATTACTCAGTTCTCCGGGTGGTCTGCCGTTTGGCTTCACGGTTCACAATCTTCATTATTTGGGATCCTGGAGAATGGCTCCCTGGGTTGTCAATGTTCTTACAGTGCCAGGGGATTGACTACCTTCGTTAGGCCTTCCATCTGATTTGCTTCACGTTGCACAATCTTTGAGAAAAACACCAGGAGGTATTGCTTTCTTCTCCTGAGGTTTCTTGGTTTGTGATAAACCTGAGGGTGTTCTCACATCTACTTCCTGGGGGATCCTCTGCTCAGGTGGCTGTGGAAGGGCAATCGATTTTGGATCCAACACTGGGGGTGGACAAACAAAGGAGGATCACCTGAGTGGACGGTCCTTGGAGATTGTGGGGAGAATGCTCATGGGTGAGACGCAGTTTAATAATCCTCAGCTCAACAAAAATGCTCCTTCAGAAATCAGAATTTCCGATGTCCTTGATGTTCAATCAAATGAGCAAAAAAGACTGGAACCAATATTTTGCATTGGACTGAAGGGCCTTTCTGCCCCAATACCACCATCATGATAACAATACCACCTTCTCAAATTAACGTTCATTCAACCACCTCATCTTGTGTAACTACCAAAGTGGCCACCTGTGCAACCTGCCTCCTTAATGCAGCACAAAATATTGCAACAGTAGAAGACAATTTCAAATCTATAGAGACAAATTCAACCGGCCTCCCAGTCAAAGCATTCCATTTCGCAGTACCTAAGATCTGGCTGCACCAATTTAAAAGAGGAAAATGTTTTAAATCTCTGAATCGAGGTGGCATTTTAACAATCTTTAAAAATATTCCACATCTATATTTCGTCTCATCAAACGACACTGAATTTGTGCATTTTCCAATTCAAAACTTCACTTATGTAGAGAATTAGGCCTGACAATCAGATTGGGCATACAAGCAATGCTTCTTGCAAGGAGGGACCTAAATAACTTTTTTTAAAAAATTTACACACAAGAGATTATGATTCGAGAAATGAAAAAAACCACTGAAGGGAAAATAGGGAGCAATGACTGTTCTACCTTAAGAGCCCCCAGCCTAACATTTGCTCTCAACTCGAATGTGTCAACTATGGAAAGGAAGGGCCCCCCAATGGGGGAACTCTTGCCTGAGATCATTAGTCCAATCTGTGAAAAGATGAAGGGAATGCGCAGTCTCTCTAGCAAAACAGAATCTGAAATTCTTAGGTTGGAATATGCTAGGTTCCGGGTCATTCAAAAGAAGAGATCTTTAAGAACTATGATATAATTCTATTTTAAGAAGAACAAGATACTTACCCCTTGGTAAGGTTCTTTCGACTGGATGTGCCTCCCACGTTTTGATATTCGATATGAAGCTTCAGCTGCTTCAGAAAGAAAATTCAGCAGAGGGCGCTGTACATCGATGCAGTCGGCTCGATGTCCCTCGAGGGCCTCTGTCTCGAGGATGATGTCATTGAAGGCATATATAGCACGAGCAGTACCCATTGGCTTCAGTTCTGTTTTTCTTACAGTAGAAACTACCCGCATAACCACAGGTTTGACTATACTCAACTATGAAGGACCGAATACTGTAATAGAATGGGAAATTCTACTGTGGGGTAGATTGGGAGGGCAATGAGGAATACGTGGGAGGAACATCCAGTCGAAAGAACGTTACCAGGGGTAAGTAACTTGTTCTTCGAATGGATTGTCCTCCCGCATATTACTCATCTTTGGTAGACTCTCAAAGCAGTATTAAATTTGGTAGAGGGAGCAAGAATTTAGTTGTTAAATGGTTTTCATGAACTAAATGTAGGACAGCTTTCCCAATGCGTCCATCCTGACCAAGGGAAGACTCAAGGCAGTAATGTTTTGTGAACGTGTGAATAGAAGACCATGTTGCTGCCTCACAAATATTTGTAATCGGTACACTCCTTTGCTGGGTTGTAGAGGTAGCCATGCCCCTGGTGGAATGGGCCCTTAATCCTTCAGGACGTTCCTTGCCTGCCAGTCTGTAGCATTCCGAAATTGCCAGAATGATCCACCTGAATAAGGTCTGTTTTTTAGCAGCATGACCCAGCATGAGACCTGTATATCCTATGAAAAGCTGATCATCAATACGAAGTTTTGATAGCCTAGATATGTAAAAGCTCAGAGCTCTGTGTGGGTCCAACCTATTTAGTCTCTCCTCCTCTTTGCCAGGATGATGTGGAGGATAGAAAGTGGGTAAAACAATTTTCTGGCCTACATGAAAAATCAGAAATGATTTTGGGTAAAAATGAAGGCTTAACCCTCAGAACAACCCTTTACTTATGGAAGATAGTAAAAGGTGGCTTGGATGAAAATGTCTGAAATTCACTCACTCTACGGGTTAAAGTTAATGCTACCAAGGGAATGGTTTTCAATGTTAACAACCTTAATGGACAGGAATGTAAAGGTTCAAAAGGTGCACACATTAAACATTTCAATAACAGATTGAGGTCTCAAACTGGAACCTCGAAAGGAGATGGGGGGAACACATTGGTGAGTCACTTTAGAAATGATGTGACCAGTGGAATTTTGAAATATGAACATTCATCTGACGAGCGCTTAAAGATGGATAGCGCCGCCAAATAGCCCTTAATATTTCCAACCTGGAGCACCAGATTGCCTAAGGATAGTGGAAAGGATAATACTTCCAATGTTTTGCACAAAAAAGGGTCTATATTCTTGTCTTTGCACCAGATGCAGAATTTGTTCCAACGGCAGTGGTACAAGGACTTTGTTGCTGGCCTCCTGTCCGAAAGCAAAATCTCCATTACGTCATCCGAGAGGTCCCAATGCTTGTATCTCAGCTTCTCAGAAACCATGCGTGAAGGCTGAATGTCTTGACCTCTGGATGGAGAACTTGACCCTCCTCTCGCGAGAGAAGGTCCTCTCTTAGTGGAAGACGTATTGGAGGGCAGATGCACATGTCCAGAAGATCCTGGTACCACGTCCTCCTGGCCCAATCTAGGGCAATTAGAATCATGCGTTTCCCGAACTTTCTCAACCTCCTGATCACGTGAGGAATGACGGGGACTGGAAACTAGTACATGAGTGGAAACTCCCAGTCCACCTATAACTCCTCTTGGGGGAAAATTCCCTGGAGAAGTAGAGTTTGCACTTCCTGTTGGCACTGGTTGTGAAGAGATCCACTTGCGGGGTTACCCAAATGGTGAGGATCTCTCAAAGGACCTCATGAGCTAGTTCCCACTCGTGGGAGACTGTACTCTACCTGCTCAGTGCGTCCACCGCTGTGTTCTCTTCTCCGGCTTGGTGAACTGCCGACAGAGAGATTCCTTCTTGAACTGCCCAGTAAAAGAGCTGCATTGCACCTCTGCACAGTGGTAGTGACCCTACACCTCCTGTCTTGTTGAGGTAGTACATGGCCACCGTGTTGTACGTCATTATCAGGACATTCTTTCCCCATATAGAGGGCAGAAAGGCCTACAGTGCTAGTCGGATTGCCCTCAGCTCCAAAAGATTGATATGCCTGTCAGATCGTTGGTGTGGGCTCCCCACCCTGTGAGTGAGGCATCCGTCACTACTGGTATCTCCGGCCATGGCTGCCAAAAGGGTTTTCCTTCAGAATGGTGTCCTTGCAGGTCCACCACAGGAGATCCTGTGCGACCCTGCTTGGAACCTGAAGTAGGTCTGATATGTTTCCTGAGAACTGGGTGTCAAGCCCTGGGGTTCCCTCCCGGTCCTCCTCCTCCTCCTCCTCCTGTGCCTTCAATGGAGCTTTCCTGGGCTTCGGAATACTTCTTCCGTCGTGGCTTCCAAAGTTCTCTAGGTCTCTTTTCCTTCTTCTGATGTACATAGGGGCGAGCTCCATCGGAGGCCACTTTAGCCTGACAAGATACCCAAGACTAGGGGGACTCTTAGGAGCAAGCTCCCAAAAGTCAGGGAAAAAGCCTACGCGGCACAAAAAAACCTGAATGCAGAAAGGTTCCGGAACTCCTGTGTAGCGTGTTTTCTTTACTCAAGATCTTCCCAGTTAGAAGTGGATAAATGTCCAAATTCAATGGAGGCAAGCATAAACACAGGGATTCCAGCAGAACAACAGCCTGGAATACACCTGTCTTCAAGATACAGATGGTCTACCAGTATAGTACACACAAACAAAGTGAGTTCTGTATTTGTCTTACAAAAACAGGCAGAAAAGTCTTCTATTGACTGGCGTGCTGGGAAGGCCAGAACAACTGTATTCGGAAGTAACCTAACAAGTAAAAGAGAAAAGGACAGTCTGTAGAGAAAAACCAGGGTGAGCCGAACAGAGTGTGGTAAGTAGGTAGCTGACTCTCTAAAAAGAAAGAGAGCAGCCCCAAGTATAGTAAGAATCTGTACGAAACAAGCGTACATAAGAACAAAGGAATAGGGAAGAAAGAGGTCCTATAACTGGAACAAAGTGGGAGGGCTAATCACCCAAGAGCGGGAGGACAGTCCGCGAAAAGGCAGAAGAGAAAGCCGATAAGGAGTGGAAGCAAGAAACAGAGAAAACGGATAAGAAAGCCGCAAGAGAGCAGTCCAGAAAAGCCTACAAGCTTGAGGAAAGGATTCTGTAAGAGAGCAGAACTGAAATGCCCGGGAGAAGGGCAAAAGCCGCTAGGGAGCGGAAAGAAAAGACAATAAGGTGCAGTAAGGAAAGTCGCGGACCTCAGAAATACCTGGTAACCGAAAGGAAAACCCGAGAGTGATGGTTCAAGAGGAAAAGAGCTGGTAGGCAACGGGTAGGCGAGGAGCAAGATAATGCGGAAGCAAGGACGCTAGAACACTAAACAGAGGTCTAGCAGCGGAAACCCAGTAGACGGACACAACGCAAAGAAGTCAGGTTCTCCGCCCACCAATATAGTGGCAGCGGCCATCTTGGTGTAACACTAGACAGACAAACGGCAACTTGAAGCACCATGTTACAGGTACTTCCATTGCTGCCAAAACATCCATGGGTGACGCATGATACTGGGACCATTGTGTTCTGAGGGCCCATTGAAGCAATGTCATTCTCAAGCGGGCCTACCGGCACCAGAAAAATGCAGGATGACATGAGGCCGAGCAACCTCAAAAAATCAAAGGCCGGGAGATGGTGGGCACTCTGAAATTTGGTGACCATCTGCAGAATGTCTAGAGCCCTTACCTCGGGTGGCAAACTCTTTCCCAAGGATGTATCCAGTACAGCCCTGATGAACTGGAGCTTTGAGAAGGTGTCATATGGGACTTCTTGTAATTGAGGAAGAAGCCCAGTCTGTGAAGAGAATGGCAGGTCAAGCTGAGATGATGCAGGACTTGTTCGGGAGAACGCGTCCTCATCAGCCAATCGTCCAGCTAGGGATAGACGTGAATCCCCCCTCTCCTGAGACTCTCCGACACCATCGCCATCAGTTTGGTGAACACCCTTGGGCGGAAGTCAGCCTGAATGGCAGAACTCGAAACTGATAATGAGAACCGCCAATGGTGAACCTCAGGTATTTTCTGTGCCTGGGATGATTGGCACATTAAAATAGGCATCCTGAAGGTCCAATGACACATCTAATCCTGGAGTTGGAGGGCTTGAACGATCTGAGAAAGTGTAACCATCTTGAACTTGTCCTTCCTGAGGAATTTGTTCAAATATCTCAAGTCCAAGATGGGTATCAGTCCTCCGTCATTCTTGGGTATTAGGAAATATGGAGAATACCATCCAGTGTTCCTCTCCGCTACAGGCACCAGTTCTATAGCGCCTTTCTCTAGCAGCGTTAACATTTCCTGCACAAGGAGCGGATCTGGAATCCTCAAAGAGTGGCTTCCCGATGGATTGTTCTGAGGTCTCTGAATGAAAGGAAGGCAGTAACCATGGGCTTTGGTTTCCAATGCCCAAGCATCCAATGTAATGTCTCGCCATTCTTCTAGATGCTGAGACAGTCTGCCTCCCACTGTTAATCTGTGACTCAAGACCTGAGAGAGGTTTTGAGGCGGCTGATGCAATGGCTGATGGTAAAGATGCCCCTGCTTGAGCGGGCTTAGCACCTCTCCCTCATCCACCACGAGGGAATTTCCTTTGGCCTCTTTGACCAGCCTTTCATCTCGCTCTAGCAATTGAGGAGTAGTAGCGAAAGGATCTACCCCCTCCAAGGCTGTCCACTAGGATGAAACGGCTGACGCTGCCTAACAGCGGGACACCTAAAAATTTGGCTGCCACCTTTGAGGTTTGCAACTTCTCAAGGCTTTCGTCAGCCTTGTTGCCAAAAAGATTAGACCCGTCAAAAGGAATGTTGAGGAGTCTGGATTGCACATCAGGTGCAAAACCCAACTTCCCCAGCCACGCAAACATGCGTGTTATGGTGCTAGTAGCCATGGCTCTGCTGATGCTGTTAGCAGAATCCAGACCCGACTGAAGAGACTCACACATGGCTTCTTTGCCATCTCTTACAATAGCCAAGAACCTGACTCTTTCCTCCCCCTCGGAAATGGGCTCTGCCGCCATGGAAATGCAGTCCCATAGAGTGAATGAGAATTTTGCAAGGGCACATGTAGAGTTGGCTGATTTAAGCGCCATACTCCCTGCAGAAAATACTTTTCTTGTCCATCCATCTACTCTCTTGTCATCCCTATCTGAAGGTATAGAAGGATAAGCTGCCTGCTTGGAAGTTGCGGTAGCTGCCTGTACCACCAGACTCTCTGGAGTGGGGTGTTTAGACAAATAGTCAGGGTCACTACTGGAATGGTGGTATTTTTTAGTCAGATTTTTGTTCACTGCCGCATTAGTTTCTGGCGTCTCCCAGTTTGCCGTCACTCTTTTTTGGAGAGCAATATGAAAAGGTAGTTTAGGACCCTTATCCAGGATGTCAGTTAGATCATCCTGTTCAAATGGTAGGGGAGGCCTACTCCTCCCCATATAGTCTACCACATTGGACATTAGCTGTCTATATGAAGCATCTGCGTGCTCCCCAGCCTCAGGTCTGCCAAAATCCAGCTCAGGCGACGTGTCTACCCCACTGGCCATTTGTAGATTATCATAAAGGTCTTTTAACCTTGACTCTTCAGAAATAAAAGCTTTCAGGCACATTTGGTGTACCAAATTGGAGACCAAAGGGTGCATCATTGTCTGAAGGTTCATTTTCCTCATATATTGAGCTGAGAGACTTAAAATAATTTTTCTTTGTTAAAGGAACATAGGTTTTTTCAGGTATAGGCATCGAGGGCTAAGTAAACTGTGGATTCGACACTCGAGGAGCCGTCAAAATCTTTTTTGGCTTCAATGGCACCATAGGTTTAAGTGGAACGGTTGGCGTCAATGGTACAGCTGGCGTTCAGGGTGCAGCCGGCGTCAATGGCTCTGCTGGCGTCGATGGCGCAGCCTGCGTCAATCGTGTTGCCGATGTCGAGGGCTTAGCTGCCGGTGAGAGAGTTGATGGTGTTGACGACCTCAACTTATGTTTACGGCTCAAAGGATCCTTTGATGACTTGTCATCGGGTCGAGGCCTTGACAACTTTCGATGACGATTGGGCCTTCGTCCCGGGCTCGAGGGCATGTTTTTTTTTTGCTTGAGCCCTTTCCTTACAGGCATGGTAGGAGCATGGCTTGGGTTTTTGTTGTTGAAATATTTTCAGCATTTCTGCTCTAAAAGCTTGGTGTGCAGTTTTTTTGTGGGGCAAGATACCCTCTCACCAAGTCGAAGAAGGAGACCTGTGGTGCCTCTTTTTTGACGTTCGACGACTATGAGGAGTGGTGGGAGCCACTCCTCGATCTTGATCTTTTAACTTTCTTCCTCGGTGGGCGCTGTTGCGCACGGCGGAAATGGCAGCTTCCGTGTGAGCGCCGGCAGTTTCCAGGGCCGAAAAGCATAAATAATCCATTTATTCACTCCGGTTTGGTGCGATTCTTACACAGAACGTGTAACTATACCTCTGGACAGCCCATGTGAAATTCGGGCCCGAACGGTGAAGCGAGAGCCAAGTTGTGGACCCAGAAGTACCTCGAGGCGGCGAGAGGCGCGCCTTCGCGGAGGGAAGGGAGGAGCCCGGCGCCGGAACAACTCGAGCGGTGAAGTAACGGTCAGAGCCGCCCGCCCAGGGAGGAGGAATCGTGGGCGCCCCGGTCCTCGTTGAGCACCTACCGACCCCACCCACCAACACCACAGCAGCGACACATGTGAAGGGAGGAATCGCCCTCCCCCCGGTCCATCGGCCCACGGCGTCGAAGGTAAAATCGGGCCTGGGCTCGCATGACAGAGGCTGAGACAAGAATATCAGGCACAGAGAACGCTATGGAAACCCTGAAGACAACGGTGTCAACGATGGCCATCGAGCTAGGGACAGTAAAATCCAAGTGTGAAGATTTGGAAGCAAGATCCCGAAGAAATAATGTCCGTATTATCGGTGTTCCGGAGGGGGCTATTAAAGGATCAATGGAGAAAGCGGTGGAGGACCTCCTGAGCACACTACTGGGGGAGCCGGGTTGGTCGCCTGTGTTTATGGTGGAAAGAGTACAGGTCTCTAGCTCCAAAGCCGAAACCCGGGGCATACCCCAGACACATTATAGCGTGCAAACTAAACTACAGGGATAGAGACCTGATCCTAAAAACAGCCAGGGAAAAACAAGAACTGAAATGGGAAGCCAACACTATACGCATCTTCCCGGACTTCACCCTGGCGGTTCAACAGGAGAGAAAGCTATTCTCAGGAATCAAGAAAATGCTACGTGAGGACAAGTACAATATGCAATGCTCTACCCCACAAGGCTCAAAAATCAACACCAAAATAAATCATACTTCTTCACATTCCCGGAAGAGGCTGCGAGCTTCATAGAGACACATATCCCCCCAAATAATAGACAAACCTGAAAGAAGAGCTATCGAAATGTTCATAAGGCAAGACAGCCACCGCGGCGTACATGAAGGCAGAAGGAATGGCACAGACTTAGGCTCCCTTGGGAGCCCCACACTGCAGAGGATGTAACCCAGGACTCAAAACATATGTAAAGCGTTCATCCAAAGACGTCAGAATAAATGAGTAACAAGCCTGAACTGGAGGTAACGCCCGTACATGATAATGGCTTGGGCACTGGAGACGCCGCAGCCCCCCCCTGTAGCAGGTGCTCATGTTGTTGTTGGGAGGGGCGGGGGGGGAACTCAAAGGCACAGTTGAAGTTTAGGGGACTGTGAGGGTGGGGGGCGGGACTGATAAGGGGAAGTTGGGTTCTTGTTATGGGAAGAAGGTTGGTAACACAAAAAGCACACAGGTTCTAGGCACAGAAAATCTTAAGCATAAAGCAGAGCTACATTGGTGTAAAGGTACATACAAGCTCCCCATAGATAATGGCTAAACCAGACAAGGGCGGTATTAATGTGCTGAGTTGGAATGTAAGGGGCTGGGCTCCAAGATCAAGAAAAGGAAGATTATGGCTTATTTTAACAGACAGGCCGCTAAGATAATCTTCCTCCAACAGACCCACACAGGACTAAGACAGGGCGAACAGCTGATACCAAATTGGGGGACTCACCAATATTTCACAACTTACTCTAGCAGAGCGAGAGGAGCTGCAATACTAATACATAAAGCGCTGCCGTTCGTCTGCATCAAGGCCGAATGTGACCCAGATGGGAGGTTCGTTTTGCTGCACGGTAAGCTCTATGACAGGGAGATAGTATTCCTTAATATATATGGACCAAATATTGACATACCAGACTTCTACTCTTCAGTATTGGATAAGCTAGCGAGATATCCAACGGCCCGGGTGCTATGTGGGGGAGACATCAACACAATTCTGGATGTACAATTAGATCGCTCATCGACACAAAATAGAACACTAACCAGGGCAGCACAGACAATACTTACACACATGGCAGATCTACAGTTAAAGGACGTCTGGAGAACACTAAACCCCGGTAGGAAAGACTACACATACTACTCTACCGTCCACGACACACTCCAGAATTGACCTATGGCTGATAGACACAGACAGCATGGCATGGGTAACAGATACACATATACACCCTAGGACCCACTCAGATCACGCTCCGATACAATTGACATTGCAAATCCCGGACAAGATCAGGGACCGACCACTTTGGAGATTCAAACCGGCGGCCCTAAGGGATCTAGTATATAAAGACTCTATGGCGCAATACATACAGGAATACTTTGAGATCAATGAACACTCGGTATGAAGTCAGGCTACACTATGGCAGGCATTTAAGGTATGCTTAAGAGGTCAGTCGATATCCATAGAGGGGGAAATTCTCAAGGACATTCGGGCTAGACTGGCTAGGTTAGAAGCACAACTAACATCACTGCAGACCCAGTATGCTCTGTCCTCTTCCCCTCATATGGGTACAGAAATAAAGACTATGCTAGATGAGTTTAGAGAAGCAGCAGACCAAGAGATCAGATACTTTGACAGACCCATGGCGGCGCGTATATATGGAGAAGGGGAACGCCCGGGGAAACTATTAGCCAGAATGGTGTGCGGGGAGAGAGGCCCCACGAACACACCATGTATTCAACTAACAGATGGCACGATGTCCACAGATCAGGAGAAACTGAAAGAAACATTACATAAAGAATTATACTCCCCCCAGTGCTCTGTCACAGAGGCTGAGATAGAACAATACCTCTCTCAGATACCGACAACGCTTATAGCGGATGTGACTAGGGAATCGCTGGAAGAACCTATAACAATGGTGGAAATAGGTGCAGCAATAAAAGCACTCCCCAACGGGAAAGCCCCGGGCTCCAATGTGCTGGGAGCTGAATTCTACAAAGAATTCAGTCAGCTACTAGCTCCCAGACTGTATGCTGTCTGGACGGAAGCACTAAATAAGGGCGAGCTCCCAGAATCTACTAGAGAAGCAATAATCACACTTTTACTTAAATCAGGGAAACCTCCTGGAGAATGTGGATCGTACCGACCACTGTCCTTAATAAATACTGATGCCAAAATACTAACGACCAGACTCACACCATTGATGCCATATATGGTTCATGAGGACCCTGCCGGTTTTGTACTGGGTAGATCCACAGCAACAAGTATAAGAAGATGTCACCAAATAATAACCACGATGCCCCCTGCCACTCAGGGAATAGCTGTCTCCCTTGACATGAGGAAGGCGTTTGACACAGTCTCCTGGCCCTTTCTCTTTGGAGTACTATGGAACTATGGGTTCGGTCCAAAATTCATAAAATGGATCCGGATACTATACACAAGACTCTACGCAAGGATTAGAGTCAATGGATCCCTCACAGACATACTGGAATTGTTGGGTGGCACCAGACAGGGTTGCTCACTCTCCCCATTACTATTCGCGCTGGTGATAGAACCTCTAGCAGACATACTTAGGTCATGTTACAGTACGTTCGGGCTAACACTTGAGGGCAAACTTCATATTCTAACGCTATATGCGGACGACATTCTACTATATCTTAAGAATCCAGATCGCACACTTGGCAGGGTGCTGGCAGAAGTGGGAAAGTTCGGGGAATACTCAGGGTTGCGCCTTAACCCAAATAAGTCAGAGATATTCCCGCTCACAGATAACACCACACAACCCCAAAACCTACATGGGCTTATATGGAACCCAGTGCATATTGTTTATTTAGGAGCTCATATAGCCAGAACTTCCCAACTATCCCGTGCACTGAACTACACGACACTCGCTGATGCACTGTGCGCCAAGATGAACCGCTGGAATGTGTTACCCATATCATTGGCAAGGAGGATAGCCTGGATAAAAATGGTGATATTGCCGAAACATTTCTACCTTTTTAGCACGGTGCCAGTATGGCCAGGCTGTGCCCTGTTCTCTAGAATTAACAGCGCCTGCATAACATTTGTATGGGGAGGGCACCCCAGGCTGAGTTGGAGGGTATTAACAGACACACACTCCAGAGGCGGACTGATGGCACCAGATATGGAACTATACTACCTAGCAGCGCAAGCACACTATGCGGCTGGGTGGGCCACATGTTTTCTCAACCCCACCCCGCAACCCCCCACACTGAGGGAGCGCGAGGCGATGCTGGCTCTGCATGGGATAACAAAGCCCACCCCTAAACAATACAACACGACAAACCCATCCAAGGTTACTATCACGGCATGGTCCAGAATTGTTGACTCATTCGGACCCGGTAAGCTATACTGTCCGAGTATGCCAATATGGGGGACCGACACACAACCTTCGCTATCTAGAGTGAAATGGTAATGCACTGGAGTGCTAGAGGTGTCACCCAGTGGGGCAGTTGTTCCCAGATCATAGCTTTCTTCAATGGGAGGACATTAAAGATGTAGTAGGAAACACGAATACACGTAAACAGCAATACCATAGGGTGGCAGCCTTCGCACAACATATGCACCCAACATTCCCGAAGAAACCAGAGATAAATATGGCACTAGGTTATATATTCACGGGAGGGACCCAGAAAATAACTGCCTCCACTCTTTACAAAACCATACTGCAAACACGCCCAGCGGTGACTCATGCGGCTAAGGGCAAGTGGGAACACGACCTGGGGCAGTCGACAGAAGACCAGGAATGGTCCCGGATCTGTGTAATGACCAAATGGATATCTTGCAATGCACGATTCAAACTGATTCATTATAAAATAGTCCATAGGACACATTACACACCGTCCAGACTCATGCAAATATAACCCGCCTCGGTGGGTACCTGCCCGAGATGTAACTCTGAGAATGCGAACATATTTCACATGCTATGGGACTGTGCCAAGTTGAGACAATACTGGTCAGAGGTTTGTGAGGCACTGGATAAGATGGCAGACCAACCGGTGAAATGGACACCATGGATCTGCATGTTGGGGGCTGAAGGGAAAATGAACCCGACATGGCGGAAACTATTGAATCTAAGCCTGCTAATAATGAAAAGGGTCATTTTAATGAGATGGAAGAATGCGCAGTCACCCACATTAGAAGACTGGAACAGAGAAATGGTGTGGGTCAACAATACTGAAGAACTATACATAGACTCAGTTATGGCCCCCTGTAGACCCAGAAACATTTGGTCCCGATATAAACAATAGCTGGCGGAACTGGCAGATCTCGAAAACCTGTACACTTGAGAGAATTGACCTGTATATGTAATTATGCTTAATTAATCGAATGTTATATATGTACGTGCATAACCTGTGTGCCAATATAAATAAAGTTGTTAAAAAAAGTTTTTTTTGGTGGGGTTTCTACCTACCGTCAATTTCCCCTTCCGCTCTATCAAGACCTTTTCCGGTCATAGACTGGTACTTGAAGCAGGCCGAGGTCTTATGCTCCATCCCGAGACACCATAGACATAAACGGTGTGGGTCGGTTAACAAAATTTTCGAATCGCAATCTCAACACTTCTTGAACTTGGTCTTCGAGGTAGTCTGTGTCGATGAAGAAGACATTATTCACAAAGTAACAATGAAGCATGCCGTATTTCTCGAAGCAATAGCTCACGCAGAAAAACAGAACTGAACGAACAGACGCTGCACGTGCTATATATGCCTTCAATGACATCATCCTCGAGACGGAGGCCCTCAAGGGCCATCGAGTCGACTCCATCGACGCACAGTGCCCTCTGCAGAATTTATTTTGCTGAAGCTGTATATTGAATATCAAAGATGAGGAATACGTGGGAGGACACAATACATTCCAAACATGGTTACTAGAATGTTTAAAGCTGGATGGTTTCCTAACTCTGGAACAACTAGCCATTAGAGGAGAACTTGGTCGGCCTCCAGGCGGGTTCCTGATTTCAGTACGAGCAACCATTGGAGCATTGCTTGAATTAATATCTGCCACTAAACAAGGCTTGCTGGCCGCCCTCATAACTTTTAAAGGTCCCAACCATCCATAATCAATAATAGGGATCAATGTCTACTGGAACCCTGCCTCCTCCACCCTAACCAATTTTATCAAATAATTGTCAGATCTATTAGTAAGAGCCACCACTATGTATACTACAGCTGGAATACTACTGCCAGGTGATTCAATTCACAATGTACTCCTTTACTGATGCAATGCTCAAACCCTCTGGCTAAACAAGCCATTGCAAATGGTGAAAAATTGACAAGTTTCTTGCAAAGCTGGAATCTAAAAATGCTCAAAAGGAGATATCCCTGCAGCATCCACCTGGTCCCGAGGTTCGTCCAGTTCTATTCTAGACTACATTTTCCTTTCCTATGATCTATCTATGTCGTGTAAATATTTCCAGGTCTTAGACAAGGATTTGAGTCACCATAATAAACTTTGAGCCATAATGACCCTAACTTGTGGCTCAAACAACGCTATGTAAACTCTAACCTGTATGCTAACAATGGAAAGAACTGCTTGGTCAAATTTAAAAATAATCGCACTCTCTTAAATAAGGAATTAGGAAATAAGATGAACATAGCAGATGATGCCTTGGTAGAACAATGCAATCCTTTAAGTTATTTGATCTGTGGGAACTAAATCATCCCTCTCCAATTAATCTAACTAAGGAAAAGGCACATCCACTCTTTTGATGAGGAAACTTAGTTAAGAAAGAGGCAAATGAGGAAAGCTATAAGACACCTAAAATCTAAAGTGCAAGATCAACAAAAGTACGAGACGGAATCAGAAATATTGCGTAATAATTACCACCTCTGTCTCCAGAGGGATGGAGAAATCATGCTAAAGGCACTAATACCAAAATTTCTTGTCATTTTTGGAAGCTAATTAACAACCAAAACATTTCACAGATCCAGCTACAAAGCAATGTGATTTCTGATTCCGTCTGGTGCAAGTATTTCGAAGTAATCTACAGCTGTCCTCTCTCCTCATTCCAAACTATTATTTTGGATGTAGAATGGCAAATGACCTTCGATGAAGAAATGTTAGTAGTCATCATCATCAAGAGAAGCAGGTACAAATGGCCTTTCCCACTCGATATTAAAATCGAATGCTGATCTCTGGGCATCTTTTCTGAAGGTCGTTTTTTGCCACAGTCTTGAAATCATCCACGCTTCTCCCCTCATGGAAGTTGGCTATTGAAATACCCATCTACAAAAGAGGCGACCGGGCTGATCCTGTCAACTATCGCCCGAGCGCCCTTTTGGATGCAGAAGGAAGTTATTCGCAGCAGTAGTATTAAAATATCTGGAAAATTGCATGACAAAAGAAAACATTATATCCAAATTGCAAATAGGCTTTAGAAGAGGACTCTCAACCTCTCTTAAAGGTTTAGCTATGTCAATTATTTCACAATCAGCAGTGAAAAAAAGATGGTTGCATACTTTATGGAGCCTGGTTGGACCTCTCCAGAGCTTTCGACATTGTCAACAGGGAGCGACTCTGGGCTAAATTACATATTTGGGGTATCCTGTGTGGCCTCCTAGCCATATTAAGAGGCCTGCATACGGGCACAAACCTTTGAGTTAGATTAAACACCCTAGGTGATGTGTCCGGAGCAGTGCCCACTAAGAGAGGCATAAGACAAGGATGCATCCTTGCTGCAAGCCTCTTCAACCTCTACCTAGCTGTTTTAAACAAAGCAATAGAACATCATTCATTAGCAAGCCATAGAATTGGTAAACAGCCACCATACTGGATTGCTTATGCTGACGATGTGGTCCTGTTTGATTACTCTCCTAGAGGACTACAACATCTCCTCTCTGCATTTGGCTCTTATGCAGAATCCAATTACTTAATAGTGAACCCCACCAAATAAAATATCTTGTCGGTCAGGAAACCCCGTAAGAGCATACATTTTAAATGGTCCCTCCAAGATCAGATTGTGCCTGTGTCTACGGAACTCATCTACCTAGGTATTAAACTTCGCTCAATTCACACTAAAAAGTTACTAGAACAAGATCTTGACCTTAAGATAATTCTGCTTTTAGCACAGATGAAAAAGATCTATAGCACCTTCTGTAAATTCTCCATATGTCCGTTGATCAAATTTTACAAAGCAAAAGTAATTCCTTCTTTACTGTAGGGTCTAGACACAATGCCTTTCTCCCATATACTCAACTGGATGCGCTTTGAGGGCAGAATCTGGAAAACAATTCTCCATGTGCCATCAATCAAGCTAACCCATAGCATCTCTGAGGTACGGACTAGGGCTTTATGCCCTAAAAATCGCACCTCGATTGGAAGATATTAACACTCTATGATTGTTACTGATTGTATTCTTTTTTCTTACGTTTTGTGTGAAAAGTCGGAATCCTTACATGAGGATTTAAATTGCTTTACCTGTAATCTTTTTAAATCAATGGTTCTAGATTTGCCTTTTAGATTGTTCTTAGTTAACTAACACATACAGAATGCAGAAGCAAGACTACTCCTCACACTCACTAAGAGAGAACACATCACACCAGCACTGAAAACCCTAGATTGGATACCTGTCAAAAAAGAATCTTCTTCAAAACACTCTGCATAACCCACAGAGCAATCCATGGCCAAGGAGCAGAATTCGTACAGGCAAAAATGTCCATCTACAAACCAACCCGAAACACTTCAGCATCAACCTTCGCCTCAAACACAAACAATACTCAATGTGGAAATTTGGTGGATCGGCATTCTCCTGCATCTCAGCAAAACCTTGCAATTCACTCCCGAACAAAATCCGAACAACAAAAGACCAGCTAAAATTCAGAAAATTGATAGAAAACATGGCTCTTTAACTCACTGAATTAAACAGCCAACACAACACAAGAGAGAAATCTAAAACTGCCGAAACCTAATGAACCGAACCTGCATACACCAACTAAACAAAGCGTTTTAACACAAACCACCATAAAAGAGTATGAACCCTGCCATTCCAACATAACCATTGCACAGAAGTGCACAGCCCCCTAACATCACTAATTAACCCTACTAGAATCTTTCTGATATCCTCAGCCCTCAAGATTTTGGAGGTGGGAGTATTGTACTCCCTATTTTTAAACTTTGAGTGTAAATGTGATTATAAGGGAGTAAAAATGAGTTTTCTCCTTCACAAGAGTGTTAATCATATGTGACATATGGGATATCCAGCCAATGCATGCAAAAAAGATTTCTCTCACAATTAACAGATAAAGGACAGTATGCAGTTGCACAAATACCCTCTGACAAATGGAACAGATAAGCACTAGCACTGTGAGCTTCCCTGGCATCTATGTAAAGAATTGGTACAACAGCAGCATACGCTGCTTAATGCTTCTCGCACACAGAGCAGGTCAGTTTGAGTAGGAGCCGTTCAGGCTTTCCCTTACACAAACCAAGAAGGCAAATAAGGACAACAACAATGCAACCTTTCATCTTGTAGAACCGGTGGAACCGGTGGAGTCAATCCGTACAAGGCAAAATAAGGGTAGAAGATGCCCCGCACAGAACAGATAAGGAATAGGTCTCTGCTGTAGAAGCTCCCATCACATACAACAAGTGCAACATATTCCCTCCTTTATATAGAAAAGGTATGCCATGGACCTCAGTAGAGTATTCTTTCCTCACATGGAACAGGAATGTGGTGGGTCTCGAACGTACAAGATTAGCACAGATAAGGTCACAGCAGAAGTTCCACTCGCACAGAGATGAAACTGCATGGGATGGAGCTGTGCAAGCACCCCTCCCCCCCACTGAACAAATAAATGAAGGCCCCAAATGCAAGCTACACTCGCATAGAACAGGAACAACATGAACCTCAGTAGTCCAAATTTCCATCACAAAAAAAAATGTATCCAGCAGGGGCTAAGTGATCCAAGCTCCCCTCTCAGAATAGGAATAGCATAAACACTGCAGTGGGAGAACCACCCACATAGAACAGGAATAGTTAATTGCCTCTTCAGTACAAGCTCTTAACAGGTAGAAATAAAATATAGCATTGATAGCGACTAGTTCAAATAAGAAGGCTAACTCTGCTTCGAGAATCAGAAAAACGTCACATAGTAGGAAGTTAGTAAAGCATAATAAGAAGGAATTCAGCCTTAGAACAACAAATGATTTGTGTAAAAATTTCAAGACACTATTCAGCTAGTTCATTTCTTAAAGCATGTTGCAGAAGGGAATGTTAATATTACAGGAGGATATGTCACTCAACAAACATTTTTCCTGCACATTTGATCTCTTCTCTACATATTTTATTTTTGTAGACACAGGCAAACCTGGGCAATTACACAATAAAGCAAATATGGCTTGTATTCTGTGTGTTAAGGTTGGATGATAGAATTGTCTGATGATTAATGAAAGTCAGCATTTACTAGTACTAGTTCTACTTAATGGTATGTCAGTGTTGTGATACGATAGCGCAGAAAAGCGAGTGCTCAGTGCTAAAATCTATATCTAATCTCATGGTCAAATGTTCGCTCGCCCAGGTTACCCTTAGATCCTTCAGAGGTCCCTAAACTATCGACTGAGGTAATAATAATTACATTGCTTAGATGATGAAGGAACCCTGCATGAAGCGGTACATAAAAAAGTGAAATACCCATCTGGATTACCACCAAAGTAAAATTACAAATGTAACCATTTCATTTTTGTTTTGTAACAGCGCTTGCGCTGACTGGAGAGTCAGGTCTTTAATGTTTTAAGTGCAGTTTTAAAGATTTGAAAGAGGCTGAGACCACTATGATTTTAATGACACGACTCGCCCTTGAGCATGGGCCTTGATGCTGCTGACCATATAGTACCATTTACAACATTGACTGCATGTTAAGGTTTAATGCATGTTTAAACTAGACAGTGCATACTCATCCATGCCACAGGTAAGGTTTTGAGGTGGGAGTAATTTACACACCGTTTATACTGTTTAATATGTGTAAATTATACAGTAAGAGTAAATATAATGGGCCTCATCACGACTTTGGCGGTAACCCTTAAAATCGGTGGTAACGCTATTAGTGCCGATTTTAAGGGTCCGTCGGATCACAAGTCCAAAAACCGACGGCGCCATTACAGCCAGTGCAAGTACAGCCGGCTGTACAAGCGCCGGCCATAACAGCGCCAGGAACCATTTGCGCTAAAACATCCGCAATCACGAGTCCAGCGTAGGCGCTATTAGCGCCAGAAAAGCGGCGGATAATCCGTCAAAAATACCTCTAGCAAAAAGCTGGAGGTAACAGAACACAGGCCACAGCAATAAGGGCCCAGGGGTAACCAATGGAAATCAGAGGCCTACAAAGGATCCACCCATGCACAACACACCCTCCCCAACACCATTACACCAGCAGGAGCAGGGAGGAGGCAGCAATAAGGGCCCAGGTAGAACCAATGGAAATTAGAGGCCTACAAAGGACCCACCCATGCGCAACACACACTTCTAAACACCATGCTGCCATTTGGAGCCGGGAGCCTTGATGTTGACTTCTACCTGGTGCGCCTGGAGCTACAGAGGCCAACAAACCAGGCCAGGGCCCTGGGAGTGCAGGGGGCAGTGGGGATGAGGAGAAGGAGGAGGAGAGCAGCACCAACAAGGCAGCCAGCCATCCCCAGGGTCAGGCCAACACCTTGGGCCCTGACTGATGGTCAGTCGGTGACAGAATATCGGCTGGACAGGGCAACCCTCACTCAGTTGCTGGACACAATCCAGGGTGACATTGGCAGCCGCATAGCCACCAGCACGGCAGTACCGCCCCTAGTGAAGCTTGTGTCTGTGCTTCAATTTCTTGGGACTGGCAGCTACCAACATACCGTTGCCATGATGCATGGAATGGCCCAGTCCACATTCAGTGCCATGCTGGGACAAGTGCTTGATGCACTGTTGAATCATGTGAACGAACACATTGCATTGCCAGCCACACAGGCACAGGTGCACCAGCTGAAGGGTCAATTCTATGCCATTGCCCAAGTCCCGAATGTAATAGCAGCCCTGGACTGCACACATGTGTCACTCGTACCACCCCAGGCACATGAGGCTGCCTACAGAAACCGGAAACAGTACCATTCCCTCAACATGCAGATGACATGTGGTCCTGACCTCACCTTCAGCCACTGCTGTGCCCGCTACCCAGGATCCACCCACGACTCCATGGTCCTGCGCAACAGTACCCTGCCGGCGTACATGGAAAGGCACTGAGGCCAAAACACATGGCTACTGGGTGAGTACAAATGTATACCATAAAGCATGTCAATCCACAACTGATGGTGCCTGTCACAGAAACCATTATTCCCAATAGGCAGCAGCATTACTGCAGCATTCACATTCAAGCACCTTGCACGATAAACCTTGGACATGTCCAACACAGCAGAACACACCCATGCAGGATGTGAGACATGTGGCGGCAAAGTGACATATGGAAGGCCCACCACAATAAAGCCCCCTGTGTGAGTAGCACCATGGCTCTCAACACTGACACAGTACAGAAATCCCACCCTGGCCATCCGACAGTAATGAAATTCCAAACCATAAGCTGGCACATCCACAAATGCACCACACATAAGTAGGCTAAGTAATGACAATGTACATCCCACGAACACTGTCCCCAGAATGGCCAGGGAAATGCATACAGAACAGTACAGAACAGTGACAACCAACTGTAGCCAAATGGATTTGCAATGACACGAGGCAGGCACTTCTGTCATGCAGAAGTAGATGGAAGGGCCCCCTTATCCAGCGACAAGTGAATGAGTACTGTTACATCCAGAAACATAGGCGTACCAACTGGAGAGTACCCCATTGATTCAATCGTGCCCGTAGGACAGCACACTCCACAATGTTATATGCCAAATGACAAATATGGCAAAATCACACTGATGACAGAGCTCTGTACATCCACTGGGCTTACCTTGTCCCCATACCGGCTTTCTCTCCCCTGCAGGTGATTCTGGATATCCCCAGTACACGTGGCTCATGACCCCTGTGCATCATCCACACACGGCGGCGGAGCGGGCATACAACCTTGCCCATGCCCGTACACGGATCTGGAGAGGGCATTTGGACTGCTGAAGGCACGCTTCCGGTGCCTCGACCGCACGGGAGGAGCAATGATGTATGCACCAGAAAAAGTTGGCAAAATTGTACTGACATGTGCCATGCTGCACAACATCTGCTGTTGCAGAAATGTGCCACTGCCCCCTGATGCTCATGTGCAGCCACCTGAGGATGGTAGTGAGGGCGATGAAGTGCCAGAAGATGTTGCACATGCACAAAGGATTGGGCTGAGGGAGGGGAGGTTGGCCATACAGGGATTGATTGATGGATTCCTTTAGAAATGGGTAATGGGTAAATTGGAAATATGTCACTTCAATATTAAATTGCCTTTGTAACAATCACTACTGTCCATGCATTGTGATTTTTCTAACGTGATTTATTTTCAGTCCAACAAACCCCCCTCCCCCCAGTGAACACCCAGCACACAATCCCCCCTCCCCCCAGTAAACACCCAGCACACAATCTCCCCCTCCCCCCGGTAAACACCCAGCACACAATCCCCCCTCCCCCCGGTAAACACCCAGCACACAATCCCCCCTCCCCCCAGTAAACACCCAGCACACAATCCCCCCTCCCCCCAGTGAACTACCCCCAACTATGCAGATAGGCACATGTGTTTTATCAGGGCACCAACAACGATGCCATGCACCACTAGGATGGTCGTGGACGCTTTCCTTTTCCGGGCCCCTCTGGTGTGCGTGCCCTTAGGTGGCGCCATAGACCGGCGCCTAGGAGATGGCTCGAGGGAACCCTCTGTGGGTGTGGTTGATGTCGAAGGGACTGAAGCGGCGGCCAGCATGTGCTGTCGCATGAGGTTGTTTCCCTCCCTTGGGTTCTAGGTAATTTGGTCGAATAAAAAACTGTCGACAGGACAAATGGTCGACACCAAAAGGTCGACAGGTCAAATGTTTGATTTTTTTTTTGTTTTTTCCCTAAACGAAAACCTAAAAAACATATATATAAATTTTAAAAAAAATGCAACCATTTGACCCGTCGACCAAATTGTGTCGACCATTTGTCTGTCGACCATTTGACTAGACACCCCTCCCTTGTTTGCTCAGCAAGTGCTGAGACTGCCTCCGTCAACTCTCTCACTCATTGCCCGAAGCCTTTCAGGGCAGTGGTACATTGTTCAACGACTCTGCGTGTGCGCGCATTGTCCCGCACTATGTATTTGCATCCATGCCGTATTGATGCACTGACGGCCTTGATGTGACGACTCTGCACCTTGGCCATTGATTCCACCCTAGCCTGTTTGGCCTCAATAATGTCGAGTCGGCCCATCACTGCTGCCCCTGTGACGAAGGGCACCCCTGGTGTGTCATGTGTTGGCCTGCGAATTGTGCGCTGTCGGGTGGGGGGCTGCATGGGGACACTGGGAACGACTTGGATTGGGCTGCCAGGCTCTGAGTGCCGGTCCTCTGGGCTGCCATATGATGGCGTATCCACGTCCGGCTGTGGTGTGCGGACACGACGCACAGGTAGATGTGGGCTTTGTGCAAGCTGTGTGCCTGGCCTTGGGCTCCCCTGGGGTGTGACCATCCCTTTGGCGTCACTGCTTCTGGGAGAGTGCTGTTCTCCTGCCTGATGACCATGTGGAGATGTTCCTCCCACGTCCGGCTCTGATCCACTGCTCTGTCCCTCAGCATGGGGCTGTGACTGGTGGCTTCCCTCCGGCCATGTGGGTGCTGCTGCTGTCTGGTAGGGCTGCGTTGGGGTGTAGTGGGGGTTGGCCTGGTTCGTCTCCCTTCCGTGCGGCCTCTTTGTGGGGTGGTGGTGCTGGTGGAGTGGCGGTGCCGTGGCCGCTGTGATGGTGTGGCCTCCTCCCCATCATCTTCATCCCGTTGGGATCGACGTGTTGCTGTGGGATAAATAGGGTGTGGTTTGAGTTCAATGCTACATATATTTGTGTGATGCAGTTCATGCCAACAAGTGGGATTGAAGACAGTATCATTCACGCATTCTCCTTGCATTCTGTTCTTTCGCCATGTGGTGCTTGTTGTGAGTGGGTATGGAGGTAGACTGCATGGGAATGTCCAAGTGACAAGATTGCATGCGTGGTTGGGGTGCACTGCGCTCAGGGTTTTGGGGGTGTATTCATGCACACTTCAACTCAACGTAGCTGTCCTATGGCTATGGATGTCTATCCCCTGCTCCTGTCATTCATGCACTGCACGTGCAGGGTCATCTTGGCAGCACTACGGTTCAATGGATGTAGGCCTCACTTATGGGTGTATGCTGTTCCTCACACACATTTCCTCCCATTCATTCACTTGGCTTCTGCATGTGTGGTTCTTTCAGCTGCATGCATTCGGGTGTGGGACTCACCTGCAGTTGGATCGATTCCAGTGCCTGCCTCCACTCTACCAATGCCCTCGATGGTGCCAACATCTATCAGGGCACTCATGTTCTCCTCCCATGGTGTGAGTTTGGGTGGGGGTGGTGGTGGCCCTCCTCCAGTGGCCCTGCTTGCACTCCTGTGCTGTGACAGGATGCCACGGACTCGCACGCACCGGTCGTTCAGGCGCTTGCGGCAATCCTCCCCATCCCGGGGCACGCGCCCCACAACAGTGACCCTCTGGCTGATGTTGCGCCAGATTTGTGCTCTGCGCTGGCCACTTGTTTTGCGCTGCTGCAGCTCCTCATGGTGTGTCTCTGCCTCCTCCACCAGTACAGCTAGCTCCTGGTCACTGAATTTGGGCTTTCTCAGCCTGTCCAGGGCAGTCTTGCCCCTAGTGCGCTCCTGAGACATGTTTTGGGCGTGGATGGCTTCCTGGGACTGTGATATCCGACGGATTGTGACTTCCAAGATGGCCGCCGCTTTGTTTCCTGTTCCGGCGGTGACGCGTTTCCCGCGCGGTCATAGCGCGGGCTATGGCGGTATCGCACGGTGCGCTGAATTTAAAGGTTTGCACTATTTGCGATACTGCCATGGACCAGGTCGCGTGCACAATAAGTCGTGATTTGGCGGATTGTCTGCCGGGGGCATTGGCGTTAGCGCTAATTACGTCCGGCGGACAATCCGTTGCATTACCGCCGAAGTCGTGATGAGGCCCAATGTGTCTTAGCAAGAGTGCAAATAGTATGTGAAAGGCAACCAGAGCATTACTAAACTTGAAAATGAATAGAACACAACTAAAACAGTTGTGTAGCAAAGATGTCTGGCTTCAAACAAAGAATTGCATTTGTGAAAAACCTTCTCCCACACATTAATATGTATGAACACACCACACAGATGCATCTTGATGCATCATGCACCAGTAGGATATCTCAGCGGGTTGAGCGCTTGCTGCGATCTGAGCAAGTTGCAGGTACAAATCCCGGCAATGCCTTCTCGGCCTTTCATCGTACAGAGATTGATAAATGAGTATCAACTTAGGTTGGGTGATAATTGTATGTAAATATGTAAATATGTTCTATGTACAGCGCTTTGGGCAAAGCCCACACATCATGGTTATTATCATTTATGATAAATGCACACAACACAGTAACTCTGAAAAATACTTTGGTGCAATTCAAGCAAGCATACACTAATAAGCATAATTTGTTTGTTAAAATAATACTTTCCAATTGTATTAATGTATCATTCTTATTACTGCCATGATCCTAAAATGCTAGGAAAATAAATATACACGGATTATAACATTTCCATGAGTATCTACAGACCCAAAACACAGCAGAAGTTGAACAGAAAGAAACCATTCCTCCTCTTACCGTGTGCTGTTTCTGACAGGCTTGGTGTGTGCAGCACAGAGAAAAATGTCCGACCTGTTCATTCATGGCCTGCAATTTCATCCATGCAGATAAGCATAAAAAGAGGTGTCATGGTTTCTATCAAGTCACTTGGATGTTCCTCTAACGTATTCCTCATCTCTGATATTCACGTCCAGCTTCGGCTGCTTTGGAAAAAAAATTCTCGGCAGAGGGCGCCGTCTGTCGATGGCGTCGAGTCGATGTTCCTCGAAGGCCTCCGTCGAGGGTGACATCATCGGGGTTTACAAGTAGTGCGCTTGGCGCACAATGGCCTCAGTTCTGTTTTTCCCTCCTGTTCGTGTTGATTGTCAGTGTAGGCAGACAGTTGACAGCCCTGCGAGTGCTGAAGTTGTAACAGCAGAGGAAGAAAGTTAAAAGATCATCTAATCGAAATAACGTTACCAGTTGGTAAGTAACTTGTTCTTCGAATCGATTGTGCCCTCCAACGTATTCCTCATCTTTGATAGACTCCCAAAGCAGTATTGCAAAATTTGGAGGAGGGAGTAGAATGTGACATTGTCGGCATTTATAAGGCCGAATACAGTACTGCCTTACCAAAGGCAACATCCTGAGAGTGGGAAGCACATAGACAGTAATACTTTGACAATATATGCAGTGAAGACCAAGTTGCTGCATCACAAATTGGATCGGAACGCCCCTTTGTAGGGATGCTGAAGAGGCTATCCCTCTGGTGGAATGAGCCCTTTAGCCTTCTAGAGGGTCCTTGCCTGCCAATTTGTAACATTCCGAGATGCCAAGTGTAATCCACCTTGATAAGGTCTGTTCTGAAACAGATTGACCCAATTTTTGATTCCGGTATACCCAATAAAGAGTTGGTCATGCACTCTGAGCCTGTAGAACCTAGGAATATAAAAGCTTAAAGCTCTCTTCGGGTCTAACCGATGGAGCCTTTCCTCCTCTTTACCGGGATGCGGCGGGGGGTAGATCGTCGGCAGAACAATTTTTGGATTCAGATGGAAATCAGATACAACTTTAGGTAGGACGGAGCGTCTTACCCTCAACACAACCGTGTCCTTGTGGAACACAGGATAGGGTAGCCTGGAAGAAAGTGCCTGCAACTCGCTCACTCTACATGCAGATGTTAATGCGACCAATAATATGGCTTTGTTAGATGTAGCTGAGGGTGCCTGGAACACCAGACCCTCGGGAGTGGGGTATTTGGAGTGATAGCTGGGATCGCCAATGGAAGGGCTGTATTTTCTAGTGAGGGATTTATCCACAGCAGGGAAAGAATCCGGGGACTCCCAATTCTTGGCCACCCTATTTTGTAAGGCCACATGGAATGGTAAAACTTGGTCTGTAGGTGGACCTTGGTCTAGAATGTCTGTAAGATCATCCTGAATAAACTGAGCTGGTGGTTTGGCCCAGCCTAAATACTCTACCACTTTTGACATTAGGTGTCGATAAAAAGAGTCAGCGTGTTCGCATGGTTCTGCCTCTGGTTTGCCAAACTCAGTCTCTGGCAATGTATCCACACCACTGGCATTGTGCAGTGTGTCAATAAGGTCTTTCATTCTACTTTCTTCAGATATTAAACATTCTGGTACACTAGGAGTACCAAACTCCACTCCAAAAGCAACCTCCTCTTCCTCAGATCTTTCCTCTTCTTCAAATATTGAAGTCAATGATTTAAAATACTCCTTCCTGGGTAAAGCAGTGAAAGTTTTTTAAGGAGGTGGCAGTTTTGTGGAATGCTTTGGCTTACCAGCTTTTTCTTTTGCTGCAACATGCTCAGAGGGCTGAGCTGAAACCTTAGAAATCTTCAGCGCCAATGGTTTTGGTGTCGATGTCGACAAGGGTGTTGATGGCATCGATGTAAATGGTGCGGATGGCGTCCAGGCCTCGACAACCACCTTTGAAGATTTCACCTTCAGAGTATGAGAAGTCTTGGATGGCGTCGAAGACCTCGAGCGCTCATCACAAGTCGAGTGACTTGAGTGACTCTTTTTCGTCGGAGACCTGGAAAGCTCTCAATGGGTTTTTCTTCGATCACCTGGGCTTGAGGGCACGTGAGTGTCAGAACAGGAACAATCGCGGCCGGCTTCCTTAGAAGGCGCAGACAGAGGCTTGGCCTTCTCAAACACTTTGAGCATTTTTAGGCGAAATGCCTCCCACTCTGCAGAAGAAGAATGCGTGGTGGTACACCTACATTTCCTGGGGGATTCATCTGATGCCTAGGAAGAAGGCGACCGGTGGTGTCGCTTCTACGATTGCTTGGTCGCAGATGATGTCTGGCGGGAGCCACTTCGGGATTTAAACCTCTTTTCCTCACTTTTGCGCCAAGGAGAATGAACTCTAGACTCGGCGGTTGAGGATCGGTCGATTTTGGTTTTACGACCTCCCTGTAATTTCCCCTTCCTCTCTCGCAGGGCTTTACCCGTCATTGCCTGACACTTTGAGCAGGTCTCTGTGTCGTGGCCTTCTTGCAAACACCACAGACACGATCGATGCAGGTCTGTGATCGACATTTTTGAACTACATTCCTTGCACTTATTGAAACCCGAGCGAGGGGTAGTCGGGGTTGATGATGAAGACATCTTGGATGATTTTCTGTTGAAGAATGAACTACGTAGTAGAAATAAACTAACGAGGCGTGCCGAGTCTCCGAAGCAACACGTTGCGGTGGAACTGAGGCCAATGGGCGCTGAGCACTCTCTGCCAAGAACATTTTTTCCGAAGCAGCTGAAGCTGGCCAAGAATATCAAAGATGAGGAATACGTTGGAGGACACAATCCATTCGAATATACATTCTATGCCCGCTGTGCCAAGCACCCTTGGCCCTTCCATGGGTGACCCTATTTTTTTTTATATGGGGGGCAACCCCCCAAACCACCCAAACCAAACAAACAAAACCTCTCCCCACCCCAAACCTGCAGGATGGGAGCTTTAGGCCCCGGTCTGCCACACCTCCCGCTGTGACTGCCACCACAGTAATGGAAAAGGGACATCTTTTTTCATTTTTTGGATACCCCCTGCCTTCCTCACCCTCGGGAGATTGGTTGCGCTAGCAGCACAAATCTCCACAAAGGAAAAAAGAAACACATTTGCACAGCTGATGAACCTCACGGTGTGAATGGCTTTCACGCCCTGGCGGAGAGAGGGAATCGGGGGAAGACATGGCCGGTAACATCCCCCAGGCCCTTGCTTCGCTCAGGACTACCAATGTTTGGGCTGTCGGACCGTTAGTACAATGATTCTCTGGAAGCCTGGATATCCTGCATACACACCTTCAAACACCAAACAAAACACACACATACTTCTGCCACAGGAGAAACCTAAATCAACCACAAAATGTACACACTCAGCAACACCCAACTAAACACAACACACCACAGAAAACAATCAATCACACACACATCATACCACACACACACACTCATACAACAAACACGACCTAGCCCGTACAAACTAAAAACAAACCTACGACACAGTGACCGTTTTTTATGGACTGAAGCTAACAGCACATCAAAGCTCTCTAGTGATTTCCCTCTCTATCCCACTAAAACCTCCCAGCCCACAATGGCAGCGATGCACGGTAAACATCACAACAACATAACATAACCACTCATAGCAGCCATTAACATTTGACAGTTTAAACCCTTTTGACATTATGGGTTATCCAAAGGTTGCCTGTATTACCTCACCTATCCTCTGGTTTGCCAATCCACAGCATTGCAATTGTGGGTATGTTTTAAGTTTTACTGGGCCACAATGACTACACACACATTGTTGCTCACGTCTAGGTAGTTTTAGCATGTTAGGAGTGAACAGAGTAGGGTGATGGGTATCTACTCAACTACTGTATTGCTAATAGGAGATTTATGTTACCTGCTCGATTTTAATGCTTATATATTACCTCTACAAGAGAATAAATATACATAAATGCTAAACAGGACAGTTAGAGCATTACTGTTTGTTTATTTATTTATTTGTATGGCGCACCGACCCAGGGGTATCTGGGCACCTTTGGACAGGTGAGTTACAGGTATGCTTTCGGTTTAGTTACAGTAGTTACAATGGAAGAAATAAAAATGGTAATCAGAGGAATACATTAAGAAATACAAAATCAAAGAAAACAGCACACATACAGGAGGGTGTGTACATATGTACAGGAGGAGGCAAAATCATTTATTGTCAGCGTGGTAGGTTAGGTGGAGTAAGAACGGTGGGGATAATCCTTATCCTAGGATATATAGGGCTAAGGCTGACCATTGGTGTTGGTGACGAGCCATTTTATTGTGTTGCGCCTGAACATGTAAAAAGGTTGGTCAGCTCTTAGCGAGGGGGTAAGGCATTCCAAGCTTGAGATGCATTGACAGGAAAACTAGTTCCCCCTGCCTTTTATTCCTTGAATCTGGGCACAACTAGGCGTGATGAATTGATAGTCCTAGTAGGGCGTGTAGAAGATTGTTTAGTGATTCTGTCAGAGAGGTAAGTAGGGGCTGCGTGGGTGAGGCATTTATGCGTTAGGGATGAGGTTTTAAGCATAATTTTATCTTTGGTAGAAAGCCATTTGATCTGTCTCCTAAGATGTGAAATGTGTTCTCTCCTTGGTATGCCATGCGCTGCTCTAAGAGCGTTGTTTTGCAAAATTTGGATTTTTAGTGATGAGGTATTTGTTTGGCCCTAGACACAGAGCATTACAATAATCCAGCTTGTATAGGATAAGTGCTCTCCCTACGGTAGTGCAGCTTTCTTTCGACAGAATGGTCTGCATGCTCTAATCAGCTTACCTATGTAGGCTGTGGCAGAGGCCATGGCGCTCACTTGTTTGTTGAGTGTGAAGGCAGAGTCAAGGTAAAAACCTAAGGTTTTTGCTTCTTTTGCCACTTTAACGGAATTACAATCAATGTTGAAGGTAGTGTAGTTCGAGCCTAGTTTGTTGAGGTTGGAGGTGGAGCCAAGTATTAGCAGCTCAGTCTTATTATTCAGGCATAGGCCGTGTGCGGCCATCCAGGCCTGGATGATGAGGTATATTTTATTCACCAAAGCCAGGTCCTTGTCATACTTTCTCTCGAGAGGGGTATGAGGATGTGGGTGTCATTTGCATAGTTGGTGTAGGTGACACCCAGATGGTCTAGGTCATCAAACAATGGCTTTGTGAATATATAGTACAGTGTGGGGGAAACACAAGAACCTTGTGGCACACCACAGGTTATAGGGATCGGGTCGGCCGCTGCAAGTGGCGAGAAGACCCTCATGGTCCTGTTATTGAGAAATTATTTCATCCAGTTAATGGCGCCTTGTGAGTAGTGCGTCGCTCAGGCCAAGTGTTTGCATAGAACTTGGTGGTCCACCAGGTCAAAGGTGGCCGAAAGGTTGAGAAGTAGCAGCAAGGCTATTTACCCTTATCCTTCAGTTAATCTATCTGTGTTTTAAGGTCTATTAATGATGTCTTGGTACCGTGGCGGGGTCTGAAGCCTGATTGTCAGACACCGAGGAGGTGATTTGACTCTAGGTACTGCTGAATTTGAATGTATGCCACTTTGTCCAGGATCTTGAGTAGAAAAGGTACTGTGGTGATAGGCCTGTAGGTGGTAGGGATTGAAGGATCCAGAGTCCGTTTTATTAGGAGGGAAAGGATCCATGACTCCTTTAGGTTACAGGGGACAGTACCAGAAGTGAATGAGGAATTGATTAATTTAGTTATGAAGGACGCAAGGTCTCTGGCAGCATCTTTGATGATCTGTGCCGCGCAGCTTTCTCCTTGGCAGTTAGACGGTTTGAGTGATAGGATGACTTTTTAAACCTCATGATTCGAGACTTGCGAGAATCTGAACTGGTTAGGGGGTTTGTTGGTGGCTGCGCTGGTGATGCTATGTTTGTCTATGGTGGGTAATATAGCTTTTTTACTAGCAATCCTATTTTGGAGTGAGGAGATTTTATTCTGTAAGGCAAACTGGATACTTGTGCACCAGGGATTGTCCTTGAGGCAATTGTCTAACTGTGAGATGGGGGCTTCCAATTCACTTAGAATGGTGAACAGTTCCGTAGAGCTTGAACTAGCTTTATTAATCCTCTCATTATATGATTCTTGTTTGGCACGTATGATTTCGTTTTTGTAGAGGAATTCTAGGTTGACAAGGATTGTTTTATTTTCATCAGTGGGGCTGACATTCCACAGAGATTCAAGCTTTCTTTTTTCCTTTCTCAGAGTTTTTAAGTGGGGGTAAACCATGAGTTCAGATGTGTTTTTGGTTTGCTTTACCGCATCTTGAGTGGGGCAATTACGTCAAGGGCTTTCGTTATGGCAATGTAATAGGCATGTGTTAGGTTATCTGGACTAGTTGATTTAGGGAGTAGATTAAGAGTTGGCATGATAAGCGGAGTGATCTTATCTGCAGTGATGTTATTTTTGTTCCTCGTGGGGAGGGAATGAGCGACAGTAGTAACCTTAGGTTTGGAAGTATTGACTGGCACAGTGAATGAAATCAGGCAGTGATCTATCAAGGCTAGAGGTGATATCGATGTGATGGAAGTTACACAGTTGTGGTCAGCTATCCAATCGAGGGTTCTCCACTTGTCGCGGGTGGCTTGGGTCACTCTTTGGGTGAACCAACCCCTGTTCTGTTAGTGCATTAGCAATGGCCAAAGCTTGGTGATCATTGGGATCATTGAGTCCTAGATTAAAGTCTCCCAGCAGGAGAATTTGGGAGGTCGGTTTGGTGTTCTCAGAAAGGATGGCAGAGAGGTCTTCTTCAAAAGATCCAGAGGTACCTGGTGGTCTATATATAAAATAGATTGTTAGGGTGTCATTATTGGAAATCGGGAGTTTAGCTGTAATTGTGACTCAAGTTAGGAGTATATAAGACACTATGGGCCTCATTACGGGCCTCATTACGACCCTGGCGCTAATCGCCCGTCATTACCGCCATGGCGTAATGAGCGTTTACGCCGTGGGACGATGGCGTAAAGAGCGCCACATTACGACCCATCGCGCACGAGCATTACGCCATGGCGGTAATGCAATTAACGCCATGGCGCAAAAGGCCCCTACCGGCATCGTTAAGCGAGCAAGGTGCACTTCCGCCACCGTAAGTAGCGGCCACCGTAAGTAGCGGCGGCCGTAATTAGCGGCGGCCGTAAAAAGTCGAACCGGAAATAGCGTCATCGCGCCGGAACGGGAAACAGCCCGTCGGCCATCTTGAAAAACACAATCCATCGCCATCCTACCAAACAACACCAGACCCAACCCTGACACCTGTCCCAACCAACCACCCACCCATCCAAGTACCCGAAAATGCCTAAATCTGTGAAAAAGGCATGTGACCGCCAGCGCCAGGAGAGATTCAGCCGGGAGGAACTCTGCATGCTTGCGGAGACCCTGCAAGACAACGCAGGTGTCGTTTTCTCCCCGGACATGGCCAGGACAGCGATCGGGAAAAAGAAGGCCATCTGGGCCCTGGTGGCTGAGCGCGTCAGCGCGGTGGGGACCGTACCCCGCACACCACAGCAGTGCAGGAAGCGCTGGGATGAGCTACGCATACGGGTCAGAGCCGTCATCTCAGCAAACCGCAACCTTGCCATGGGTACCGGTGGAGGGTCGGAATCCCCCCTGAAACTCCAACCGTGGGAGGAGATCTGTGCAACCACGATTGGCATGGAATCCATTGAAAGCGTCGGAGGGATGGAAAGGGGAGCTCCGACATCAGGCGATGAAGGTAGGTGCCTCAAACAAGACATGCCATAGTCACAGCAGTCCAATCATGTGTAGCACAAGGTTGCCCTAGAGTGTAAATGCAACACATATCAACACTGCCCATAGCCACATGCGAGCACCACCCTGCATACACTGCTGGCACCCGCATACCTGCATCCACATTCCACACCAAAAGGAGACAACCTGCATGGCACTGCCTGAAATCTTCCTCATCCACTGACCACAATAATGTCAAACAGTTCATTCCAAAGTACGCAGACCCATCAATAACGCCCTCCCTCCTTTGCTCCACCACAGGCACAGATTCACACCCAGAGGACCAGGACACCCCTGCGCCAAAGAGAGCCAAGAAGGCCATCAACAACGGCCCTGCACCCTCAACCTCAGCTGCAGTGAGGCAGACCCCACAACAAGCAGGTCCCACTGCAGGCATACCGGAGGTCCCACCGGCAAGCACCCCTGTTGGCAGCAGGCCAGCAGCAGCTGCTCCACCTCCACCGACATTGCCTGCCACAGGAGGCAGGGGGTCAGCGGCCAGCAGCAACATCGGGGAGACAGCTGCAACAGCTGCATGTTCAGACTCGGACATGGAGCACGAGGTCAGAAGCCCCACTGACCTACTACATTCCCCCTGTTTCTCAGACGCCAGCCCCCATGAGGGTCACACACAGGGGCACACAGAGGTAGAGGAGTGGCCATCCACCCCATGCCCTGTCCACACTCCACAGGAGGGGAGCAGCCCCTCCATCACTCCACCAGCACTGGCCATGGGCCAGCACGGCCAGCAGTCCCTCCAGGACATCACTCAACGGCAGCATCAACTGTCCGCAATGCTGGATGAGCATGCCGCGGAATGTGTGGGGGCTAGGTCTAGCATTGAACAGGCCACGGAGACACTAAGGGCGGAAGTGGCGCAGAGCACTGCCACCCTGAGGGATGCCATGCAGGCCATGTCCAGGGACATCTGTGCAGAACTTGCGGCCTTGCGTCGTGCGGTCACTGGCCTCACCCACACACGACAGGACGTGCATGCACAGGGGCAGCCAGGGACATCCTCCACTGCCAGTTCTGCGCAGAGCAGCCCCGTGCGACGTTCCGGTCGTAACCTGCGCTCCACAGCCAGGGGTGCCCCGGGGGCCGGGAGAGGGGGCTTGTAACAGCCTGTGGCCACTGTCACAGGCATCTGTTGACACCTAGAGGGTGTGTGTTGGGGTGTGCAGGGGGGAGTTGGGAGGGGGTGTGTTGGGGTGTGCAGGGGGGAGGTGGGAGGGGGTGTGCAGGGGGGAGGTGGGAGGGGGTGTGTTGGGGTGTGCAGGGGGGAGGTGGGAGGGGGTGTGTTGGGGTGTGCAGGGGGGAGGTGGGAGGGGGTGTGACACGACATTTCATAGTTTCAATACACTTTATTCTTTCCAAAAAAGTAATGTGTGGACATTTTCATTGCGTATGTGTGCTTTATTGGTGTACAGTCCACAGTGTGCATGTCCCAGAGACACACAGTGCCCCAAGTGCAGTCTCCATGTGATAAACACCAGCCGTGTGTGCTAGAAGCAGTGGTCGATGATACTTTGGCGCATTGCACGCCCCTCCTGTGCATCGCCTCCTCCATGGGGTGCCGCCCCATCTGCACCCTCCTCATCCTCATCGTCAGGTGGTTGCAGTTCTGCGTCAGGGGGCAGGGGCACATTCCGTCTGACGCACATATTGTGTAGCATGACACATGCCATGACGATCTTTGCCACCTTCTCATGGCCATACAGGAGTGCGCCACCAGACCTGCTGAGGCTTCGGAACCGTGCCTTCAATAGTCCGAATGTCTGCTCTATGACCACACGAGTACGTGTATGTGCACGGTTGAAGTCCTCCTCGTGCTGGTTCTGCGGGTTCCGGACTGGTGTAAGGAGCCACCTCTTCAGGGGATAGCCTGCATCACCTGTATGTAGGCGAGAATGTATGTGTCAGTCATGACGTCTGATCAGGAACATGATGTTCCGCCATGGCTCGCATCCAACTGTTACTTTGGCTCACTTCTACATGCACTGATTGATTCACACAATGCAACCAGTATATTCTCATGGCTCCCATGGCCTGTTTTGCATGCCATCACCCAATGTATGCAGAGGGGTTGTGTGCATTGTGAGTGCCCATCCGCTGTCTCCGTTCTCTGTGTTACTCACAGCCAGGTGGAGTATGCATCACCCCCCCCCCTCTTTCTGCCAGGTGGAGTATGCATCATCCCCCTCCCCCCTTTCTGCCAGGTGGAGTATGCATCATCCCCCCCCCTCTTTCTGCCAGGTGGAGTATGCATCATCCCCCCCCCCCTTTCTGCCAGGTGGAGCATGCATCATCCCCCCCCCTCTTTCTGCCAGGTGGAGTATGCATCATTCCCCCCCCCCCTTTCTGCCAGGTGGAGTATGCATCACCCCCCCCCCTCTTTCTGCCAGGTGGAGTATGCATCATCCCCCCCCCCTTTCTGCCAGGTGGAGTATGCATCATCCCCCCCCCCCCTCTTTCTGCCAGGTGGAGTATGCATCATCCCCCCCCCCCTTTCTGCCAGGTGGAGTATGCATCAAAATTCCTCGAAGATAACCATCTTCTTGGTCTTCGGCAGTCAGGCTTCAGGCCAAGACATGGCACCGAAACGGCACTTCTTGACCTCAAAAACCAGATGGACGACCTCAGAGATGCAGGCAAACCTGCTCTACTCCTCCTTTTGGACCTATCAGCTGCATTCGATCTGGTGGATCACAAGACCCTATGCCACCATCTTGCCACCACAGCCAACTTCTCCCCGACTGCCTGCAACTGGATAACCTCCTTCCTGCAGGACAGAGCAATGAAGGTCTTCTCTGACTCTTCCTGCGCTGACCCTAGCATCATCCAATGTGGCGTCCCACAGGGATCATGCATCGCCCCCACCCTCTACAACCTCTTCACGAGGCCGCTGTTCAAGATCCTTGACGCCCTGGGCATCTCATACACGAACTATGCTGATGACACTCAGGTGCTTATCCCCCTCTCCGGGGACTACCTGTCTGACCTGAACACGCTCAACTCCACTTACACCACGATCCAATCCTGGATGGCAGAAAACTGGCTATGCCTCAACAGCGAGAAAACCGAGCTTCTGCTGATTGGCTCCCCGTCCACCCTGGGCAAGATGGACAAGCAATACAACTCCTTCACCATAGATAATATTCCTATCCCTGTCTCCCAAACAGTCAAGACCTTGGGTGTCTACCTGGACCCGAACCTGAACATGAACAGGCAGGTCAATGCCATTGCATCCTCCTCAGCCTACTACTCCAAACTGCTCAACGCAATCAGACCGTACCTCTCCCAACAGAATTGCCTGACTATCGCCAGGGCAATCATTGGCTCAAGAGTGGACTATTGCAACGCCCTTCTAATAGGGACGTCAGCAAAAAACCTAGCTAAACTCCAACTAGTCCAAAATAATGCCCTAAGGGCCGCCACTGGACTATCACGCAGGGACCACATCTCTGACCTCAGGCGTCAGGTCCATTGGCTCCCAGTCAAGGAAAGAATCCTGTTCAAAACCCTTGCCCTCACGCACAAATGTTTTCACGATCAGGCCCCTACATATCTCGTCCAGAGATTTTCTAAACCTTGTGCTTCCAGGCCATCTAGAGAGGCCTATTCCAATTTACTAACTGTGCCAAAAACCCGCAGAGTGCGTGCGGGTGGCACAAGCTTTCCCACCATGGCATCCACCCTCTGGAACTCCCTTCCACCGCACATCAGACGACTCGACTCTCACACTGCCTTTCGCAAGGCCATCAAGACTAGTCTCTTCAAATAATGTGCCTGTTCTTTGTTTCGCTACCCTGGACCTATGTATCTGTAACTCTGTATGTATATTCTAAGAACTCCTCTGGGGTGGCTTTTTTGTAACCCTTAATCAAGCCTTCTTATGTACCACTTATCAGCGCCTCTATGCCTTAGGGCTGCAGTGCGCTTTACAAATGTAAAAAATAAATAAAATAAATCATCCCCCCCCCCTCTTTCTGCCAGGTGGAGTATGCATCATCCCCCCCCTCCCTTTCTGCCAGGTGGAGTATGCATCGGTACGTCATTCACCTGCCCACTTCCATGACATTGGACTCACCGAGTAGCCAGGATCTTGGGCCTGCATGTCGCTCCATGTAGCGTGGTATTGTGGAGTTCCTCAGGACCATTGAATCATGGGTTGATCCGGGGAATCGGGCACAACAATGTGTGATGATCTTGTTGGAGTCACAGACCATTTGCACGTTGATTGAGTGGAACTGTTTCCGGTTGCGGTACGGTACCTCCATGGCACGTGGAACCACCAATTCCACATGGGTGCAGTCGATGGCACCAATGCAACCGGGTATGCCGGCTAGTGCATGGAAACCCACTTTGGTGTTTGCAATCTCCTGGGCAGTCCGTGGTAATGAGATGTGGTAGTCTGTGTGCTTGAGGAGGGCATCGAGCACTTGGATGAGTGTTCGTGAGAATAATGGTTGTGAAATGCCATGCAGGTGCCCCACTGTGTGCTGGTAGGTGCCTGTGGCCAGGAAGTGGAGTACAGACACTACCTTCAGTAGGGGGGGGATGGCGGTTGAACTTTCTATCATGCTGACGATGTCGTTGTGTGTCATGTCTACGATGGCGGTGATGGTGTCCCGGTCCAAACGGTACAGGGTGTGGATCTGCTCAGCAGTGAGGTTGAATGGATTGGCTCTGATGCGTGGGATTGGGGGCTGCCTGCGTGGTGGCACTGGCTGTGCTGGTGGGGCTTGCTGGGCCTGCCTTGCCCTCCTTCTCCTCCTGCGTCTCCTCTGTGCTGCCTGTTGTTGTTGTTGTTGTTGTAGTTGTTGCTGTTGTAGCACATGCATTGCTATCAGGTCCTCCAGCCCCAACATTGCTAGTCGTATTGGCATCATTGTGGAGTGTGACTGGGTGTGGGAAGGGGTGGGGTGTGCTCTTTTTGTGCTTCCCTGAGTCTGTATTGCCTTCACCTGTGCTGTTTCTGTGCACCTGTGGCAGCTGCATTCACTTAACATGGCCCTTTACGGTTGGTTCGCGATGGCGTTATTTGCAACATGGCGGTAAGGTACTTAACGGGCTGGGTGATGGCGTTAGGTGCATGTCCGCTTGGGTCGGCATTTGCGTACCTTTCCGCCATGGCGTTAAGTACGGTGTGGCCGGTCGCGTGCGCGCACCCTTGGCGCAGTTAGCGCCAGCGTTAACTACGATGCCGCTAATGGCATCGTAGTTAACGGTCACGGGTCATGATCGGACCTGGCGGAAAACGATGTCGGTAACCTTTTACCGCCATCGTTTTTCACTTAGCGCCAGGGTCGTAATGAGGCCCTACATGTTGTGCGATAAAAAAAGGCATTTACCGGCATGGCGTTATTTGCGTCTCCGCCCTCGCAAGAGCCCGCAAATTGCGGACTATTATGAGTACGCGGACACGAGCATAGCGCCATGCCAGTAATCCTTCTACCGCCATGTCGTAAAAGCCCCCAAAAAGTCCATTAACGGATTCGACCAAAGTGCTAATAGCACCTCCGCCTTCTTACCGCATCCAATTTGCGGTCACCGCTAATAGCGGTCACCGTAAAAACGCGGAAGCGGAAATAGCGTCATCGCACAGGAACGTGAAAGAGCACGGCGGCCATCTTTAAAAACACAATCCATTGCCATCCTCCGCATCCAGGACACCTTTCCAGGAAACTCGGACAAAAATCCTTCCAGGACAGCCTAAAGATGCCCAAGGCTGTAAAAAAAATCTACAGAGCGGCACCGTAAGGAAAAATTCTGCAATGAGGAGCTCATAATGCTGACCAAGACACTAGCGGCAAATGCACATGTGGTCTTCAGCAACGACATGCGGCGGGAGACCATCCTCAAGAAGAAGGCCATCTGGGCAGAGGTTGCCAACAAGGTCAGCGCGGTGGGCACCACTACCCGCACAGTTAAAGACTGTCGTAAGAGGTGGGACGACCACCGGCTCCGTGTCAGGAACATACTGGCAGCGAACCGCAACCTGGCTATGGGCACAGGAGGAGGCAGCGAATCGCCTATTAAACTCTGTGAGTGGGAGGAGACCTGTGCATCCACAATTGGAGTGGAATCCATAGAGGGTGTTGGAGAAATGGAGCATGGTGTGGCCACTTCGTCCGATGGAGGTGAGTGTATGCATCAAAAAATGCACAGTGACGTGTGAGGGGGCCCCCAATTATGTGTCCATATTAATGCCGCGTATCCAGCCACAAACATACATGCATGCATCACCACATACACGTGCAACACAGACCCATTCATGCATGACCCACCCAACATCCCCATTACCTGAATCCACAATAAAGAGGCCCAAATGCATAGAGCGGCATGACGTAATCATTCAGCATAAGGCAGGTCGAACCATAAATGATGAATATCCCCATTTCTCACCCCTACAGGATCACACACGGAAACTGAGGAGCCACACACTGCGACACCTGCTCCCCCATCCACCAAAAAACCCAGGAGAGATGCCACAGGGGACACCGCCACAGCCCCAAGGGGAACCGGGAGGAGTGACCATGACCAGAGGGACAAAGGCAGCAGGAGCACCAGTTCGACGCAGCCTGAGGCCATGCCTGCTGCCATCGTAGCACCCACGGTAGTGTGTCTCCCTGCAAGTGAAACCAGAATGGAGGGCACGCACTCTGCTGCCACCAGTTCAACTGGTGAGGAAACACATGGCATTGTGGATCAAAGCCAGAACCCCAGACCAACACGCTCCATTCTGGCAACCCCAAGGTTGTCATCAGGTCCGGGTAGCCATGGAGGATCACCCACCCCCACCCTGGAAGGGGCATGGAGCCCCCAGGTATTCTCACCTGATGCCAGTGCCATGGATCAAGGCGCAGCAGTCATCCCACCAGCACCTAGCATGCAACATGACCTCTCATCCATCATCCAGAGGCAGGCAGAGATCACTGGGCTAGTAGGGCAGCTGAGGCAGACCGTCTGAGGGAGGACCTCTGCATGTATGCACGGCAGACAAGGGAGGGCATGGAGGCATGCACCAACAGGATCTGCAATGAAATGGCCCAACTCAGGCAGGCCAAGATCCGTATAGCAGACGCGATTGAGCGCTGATGCCCACTCACAACACAGGATGAACCGGGCACCACCTCCTCTGGGAGTTCCCGGCAAACTAGCCCCCTACGCCGGTCTCTGCGCAACCTGAGGCGCACCACATCCCAACCACCAAATGGCGGAGGAGGCACTGACAATTAGGGCCAGCAAGGACTAGGTGGTACATGTGGAGAAGGACACACCATGAGGCTCACATGGGGGTGTTGTGGGGGGAGAGGGGTAAGGGTGTTTTTGGGAGTGCTGTGGGGGAAGGGGGGTAAGGGTGTTCTTGGGAGTGTTGTGGGGGGAGGGGGTAAAGTCGTTTGCACAGTTGGGGCCATGCACTTAATTATTGTCTTTTGTTCACAATTCACTGTTGAAAAGTTGAAACACAGGCTTGGTATTCATCATTGTGTGTGTGTACTGTATTGGGGAGATGGTTCTTTGTGGGACTGACCACATGCATCAGGGCAGTAATACCCATCTGCATCCATAATAGTTATACCTTGGATGTCATGGAATCTGATACATCAGATGCCAACGCACATCGTGTCCCTCCTGGACATTGCCACTTGCATGTCCTTGCGGGCCTTTTGACCCATCCTCATCACCATCCACATCATCCTTATCTGGCGCTTGCATGTCAGGTGGCATAGGCACATTCCGTCTGATGAAAATTTAGTCTGGCATCACACATGCCATGGTTATCTTCGGCACTTTGTCATGGCCGTACAGGAGAGCCTCACCCGGCACGCTTAGGCACCGGAGCTGTGTGTTGGAGAGGCCAAATGCCTGCTCCATCACGACGCGGGTACGGGTATGTGCAATATTGTTGTCCTCTTCCTGCGGGTTCTGTGGGTTCCATACAGGGGTTAGGTGCTACCTCTTCAGGGGATAGCCGGCTTTGCCTGTATGGGGTGAAGAATGGGTACCTGTTACCGGCCACCCTGCTGTGGACTGTACTTGTCACACATGTCTTCTTTGCATTGTGATTGGAAGTCACAACTGACAGCATGCATGCAGACAATCTGCGTGACTGCAATGTACAAAGCTGGGCTCAACCATGCAAGTCGAAATGCCCGTAACATGCCTCCGCAAGTAATGGTAATGTCCTGGCTGAGGCCAGGCCTCAGGTGTCCTTGGGCCCAGGCAAATTTTGTACCGCTATGCCAGTGTGCAGCCATCCCTACATCCATGTTGCTGTGCTTAGGGGCATCACTTCAGTGGTGCTGTGGGTTTGTGGTCATGTGCCATGGCTAGGGGTGATTCCTTTGCATGCATTCTAGGGCACATTGCGGTAATGATGTTGTGCTGCCCAAATTCTGTATGACTGTCCTGAGGGCAAAATGATGATTTGTGTATTATGTGGTGTGGCATGATGTGAAACGTGGTTGTGGATGGATGTGTCATCTTTGAAATGTTGGAATGTATGCAATGTTGTGCAGCTTCGCATTTCATGTGGGGTCTTATCAAGTACATTGTGAAGTCCCCCAACGGACATTGAAGTACATCTGTATGACCATTTGTCCCACGCACGCCAGACAATTCACAGTTGGTGTATCGTTCTCTCCCCCCCAATCACACCGCCCTGTGCATGGCCTGCTACTCACCAAGTTGCCACGATCGTTGGCCAGCTTGTCGCTCCATGTTGCTTGGTATGGTTGAGTTCTGCAGGACCATTGAATCATGCATTGATCCGGGATGTCTGGCGCAACAATGTGTGATTGTCTTGTTTGCATCACATCCCATTTGGAAAATGATTGGGTGAAAATATTTTCTGTTTCTGTGGACTACTTCATTGTGATGTGGGACCACCAATTCCACATGGGTACAGTTGCTGGCCCCGATGCTACTTGGGATGGTTGCAAGTGAATAGATGCATAATTTGGTGTTTGCAATCTCCTGGGCAGTCCGTGGCAGGAATATGTGTTCATGTCCAAGCTTCAGGAGGGCATTGTGTACCTGGTTCGGCGTGCATGGGAATACTGGTTGTGAGATGCCATGCATCTGCCACACATTATGCTGCTGCGAGCCTGTGGCCAGGGAGTGGAGCGCAGTCAACACCTGCACTAGAGGGGGGATTGCAGTTCTGATGTCTATGAGTCTCACGCTGTCGTCCTGTATTTTATCCACGATGATGGTGATGGTATCCCAGTGCAGGCGGTACAGGGTTTGTATGTGCTCAGGTGTCTGGTTCAATTGACTGGCTTGGATCCTGGATATTGGTGGCTTGCTCTGTGGTATTTCTGGGTGCCCTGGTGGTGCTTGCTGCGCCTGTCTTGCCCTACTCCTCCTCCTCCTCCTCTTCCTGCTCCTCCTGCATCTCCTCTGTGCTGCCTGTTGTTTGTGCTGCCGCACTGCAATCATGTCCTCCAGCCCATGTAATGCTGGCAGTATTGGAAGCATTTTTGTGTGGGAAGGGGTGTGGGAAGGGGTGTGGTGTGCTCTTTTGTGCTGCCACAGTCTCCATCGCCTCCACCTGTGCTGGATGTGTCCACCTGTGGCAGGTGGAAACACTGCTCAGGTCTCTTAACGGGTGGTTCGCGATTTTTCGCGGGTGAGCCGGTATTTGCGCCTTGCCGGTAAGGGTTTTTTGGGTCTTTCCCATGCCGCTATTGCCATGTCCGCCTAGCTTGTGATGGGATGCTATTAGCGCCATGCCGCTATTTCCGACCTGGGGGTCGCGCGCACACGGACTTGCCGCTATTAGTGGCACCGTGCTTAACGGTTGCGCTAATAGCGGCAAGTCCGGGTCGTAATTAAATAGGGAATTTAGCGGTACCGGTAATCGCTTACCGGTACCGTTATTCCCTTACCGTCGTCCGTGTAATGAGGCTCTATATATCAAGTGCAAACATGTATTGGTTTAGTGATACAACTGTGCAGGGAACATATCGATAGCAGCTAATGTTTATCATTCACACAAGGGTACTAAGCATTGATACATAGGGCCTCATTACAACCTTGGCGGAGGACCATGGTGCTATTAGCACCATGGTCCATGCCGCTAAGGGTGCAATTCCGCCATGGTGGATGGCGGAATTACCGCCCCATTCCAAGGTGAGTGGGGCGGTAATTCCCCATTCACCAATGGCCCCTTCCCCATTCCCATTTTTGCCCCATAGGGCATAATGGGAATGGGGAAAGGCGATAATTACGGCACCGTAAATTACGGTGCTGTAATTATCGCCAAGGTCCCTTTGCGGCATGGCTTTTAACGCCTGCAAAAAGCAGGCATTAAACAGCCATCCCGCAAAGGGAACCTTGTAATCAGGCGTTAAGGGTCGGCGCTGTTTACGGCGCCGGTAACCCCTTAACGCCTGAGTCAGAATGAGGCCCATAGACTCACCTAGAGGCACACCCATGTCAATACTGCTGGTCATTGCAAGCCTGTCAGGAACTCTGGGTTTGCAGATTCTTTTGCACTAAAGCACAGACACCCACCTTTCTCCAGATTCTTGCTTCTGGTACAGCAATATTCTCTGCCACAAAATATTTAGAGCATCTTTGGGGTGGAGATTAGGGTGTGGCATGCACGGTATGATGTAAATCATGACAACACATTCTAAAACACAAAGGGCCTCATTACGAGGCTAGCGGTAGCCATGTCTGTCTTACAGGCAGAGCTGCCGAGGTATTCATTTTTTTCCGGCACCCAGAAATGGGCAATTACCAGGTCATTACGGCCTTGCCGGACCCGGTATTTGACCATTCCTGGGGGCTGGAAAAAAACCTGGCAGAATGAAAAGCACCCGCGAGCACAACTCGGAGTTTGCCGGTCCAGATACAACGGTACCGGCATGCTTACCGGTACCGTTGTATCCGGACCGGCAAGCTCGTAATGAGGCCCAAAGCATTACCATTTACATAGTTACAATAATATACCCCTAAAAATAACTAAACAAAACACTCACCCTAAAATAATTAACATACTATTAATACAATCTTCAAACTACATTTTACAGACATCTAAGTAAAAACAAGCACATATTCAACAGCAATATACAAGCAGACAGGGCACGATTCACACACGAACAATCCAAAAGAGAAGGGTGTGTGAAAGTAGCAATGCTCTTTTTATTTTATGTCAAATTTGGTAATACCCTAAAACTTAATGTTGGCCTTCTCAATATGTGCAGTTTTACATTTTTTCATAGATGAAAACCTCAACTGCTTATAAAATGTAATCTTTGCCCACTATATCATATTTACAGCATCAGCGATAGTAACTCTTTAGTTATGGTTAAGCTGAACTACCCATAGGAAGAGCATATGAAATGCTTATAACTTGGGCATCATTTGACAAATCTTCAAAGAAACTCTTTTTCTGTTTATTGTATTTTTAGTTTAAAAAGAAACTTTTTACAAGTATGGTGTTAAAATGAAATTGTCTAGAGAAAACAGAGATAGTAAAGAAATACGTGCTGTGAGAAACCCGAAGGTGTCTCACCCGCTAGTCACAGGAGATCTGTCATCCAGGTGGCCAGGACATGGCCATCGCTTTTGGATCCAGTTCCTGGGGGTGGACCAGTCGGGGAGGATCACCTGGGCGAGGGGTCTTTGGGGAGTGGAAGTGGGACACCGAGGGTAGAGATGCAGTATCCCCTTCCTTGTAACACCTTTTCCCCTTCCTACCCTGTAGGATATTTAGAGGCTCTGCCCCCAGAACCCCCTTTTCCCACACAAACACTTTCTTACACTGTATCAGACAATGGACTAACACCAGAGCCGTTTACCTGACATGTCCCAACACACGGGTCAGGCAGAGTCAGCCAATTGATAATCATCACGCACACCTGTCGACCCTTTACCTTCCCCAAAGGGATAAAAGGCAGAGCACAAAAGCACATTTTGGGCAAGGTCAAAAGCACGAGGAGACAGCTACACCAAACCGGCAGTTCAAAGAGAGAAGACAGGCGGTGCAACCTGGAAGGCCGACAAAAGGGGAGTTACCCTTGCCTTTTTTACCTCAGACCTGCAAAGCCTACGAAAGGGAAAACATAAGATGGGGAGCTACAGCTGGCGGGAAAGCAGCAGACGTCAATAGTACACAGGGGCCTCCCATTTGATAACAGAGGCGTAAAGGCAAGGTGGCTACCGTGGTACTATCCTTGACTCCAGAGAACAAAGAAGCCAACGGGTTCAGCACAGCCGATGAGTCAGAGGAAGCGGATGGTAAATCGAACTGTGTTGAGCCCAAGGTTGCAAGTGGCAACATTTTGAACGCAAGGAATACAAAGAGAAAGAACTTGTCTATGTGCTTGAACTTTGTTTTTTTTTAAATTTATTTATTTTAATGTGATCTAGTTTTATAAACAAAAACTTGACATATAAAACAACAAATTCATTCAATTGATTGTTCCTTAATTCATAAATTCATATTCATCTTAAAACATAAACATCCAAATAAACACATATAAAAATGAAACCTGTTTAATCTGAAAAGACAACTGGACCGCAAATGTGCATCCTTGTAAGATGTTAGGAAACTCCACGGTGCATCAATGAAGATTTGCACTTCATTAGTCCAGAGAATTGAGCAGTCAGTGTTGTTGCATTTCTGGGGCATCAGCCACCTTCGCCACCAGCGCTGCCCCGAACAGTGCCGCATGTACCCGACACCGACTATTGGCCTCTTGCACCTCCACACACCGGAGCTTCTTACAGCTACGCCACTGATACCCCTCTATTGCAATATTCATGCCTGCTTACTGATCAGAGAGCAGGGCTTCGTAGCGCTCTGTTCGGCTCAGTCAATTCACCCCCGAGGATTACTTCGAAGTGCCGCCTCTTCAAAAATCAAATCGGGACATCAGGATCACAGCTTCGAATCTCGCAGGACCACTGCATGCTTCATGTCACTCGTTCACCTTACCCAGCCATTACGAAAGTCAATCCAGCTCATCCTTCAAACAGACTCTGGAGCCCTCCCAGCTGCAATGCCCAACTCCACTTTCAGACTGCGCAGAGCTCCGTTGGGATGAAAGGCTTACATCTGCAGGGAATTATCCCATAATCACTGCCTCAGCCTCTGTGAAGCGCCTCCCATTGTGATAGCATTTGGGGTATAAAAGAGGGGGAGGCGGGGCGGAGCCTCGTGGGGGGGACTGAGCTGAGGTAATATCAATTTTATATTTTCAGATTATACAGGAACTTGGATTGAGAAGCCTATAGAATACATGCTGGGTTTCATCCATTAAAAACATTTATTGTAGCATCCAGCAGCACAAGGCTGCAATAGATATCTAGCATTACAGACTCATGGTAGCAACAGTGTTTGATGTGCAGTAAGAAAAGCCCTTTTGCCTATTCCAGAGAGAACATGTGAAAGTGCTATTTTACATACATATCGAATGTAAGGGTTGCTTGTTTAAATTATTTTAAACACCTGTAAGTGTAAATTGACAAATATTATCCATGCCCTAAAAACTTAAAAAAAATAAAAAATAAAAAATGAAACCGGTTCAGTCCATACAATCAATTCTTCTTTTTTTTTTTTTTAACTTCTGTTTATTAGGTTTACAATACAGCAGTTCTACATAGGATCAAACTAACATTGCAGTATTCATTTTCAAATGAAAGTCATGAGCAAACCATTTAAACCAAATCCAATAATAAAATCAACCATGCAAAAAATATCTAAATGAACCCCGCTAAATATTATACCTAATAAACATAAAATACCACAAAGACAAAAACAAACATCACAAAGAGGAAAAAAATAAATAAAAAAAAATAAAAAAATAAAAACACCCCCTTATCCTACCCTCTAATTATCCACAGAATATAAAGTCAATCATAGAGGGCATCAAACGATCCCCACAGCAACAAATATTCATCTTCCTTGCCTCTATTTTTCAACGAAACCTTATCATATCTAGATAAAACCCTCAAATCCATCAACCAATCCTCAACGCTGGGTTTCTTCCTAGTTTTCCAGATCCTGAGAATCAATCTAATCGCAATCATCAGTGCTCTATCAATCCAAAAGTTATGCTTTCTAATCTAAACACCCCTTTCAACATGTGAGAGCAAGATTATATTAGCTGCAGATCTGATTAAACTTATCCCAAAAATGAAATCAAAGAGTACCTCTATCCGCGCTACAGCTCCAACACAAGTCATCTAAACTCAATTGTAACTTAAACATTTTCACAGGAGTCCAATACAATCTTCCAACAATCTTCTGCCGAATCAGACGCAAGTTCATATCTTTCCCTAAATTCACACCCACTTTTAAAATATCACTCCAATCAGTATCAGAGATGACCCTACTAACATCGTTCGACCAAGTAACTCTCAACCCATCCCATGCCAACAAATGTTTTGCATTCATGGGCATGAAATTCATGTAAGTTTGTGCACCATACTCTTCACCATCCAGTAATTTACTAACCTCAGGCTTCTTCCCAAGTGAGCCTCCCGCCATAGCGATCCTCTGATTAATCCCAGTTGCCAAACTCAAATACCTAGTCATTTCTCTTAGACTCAAATTAAATCTATCTACTAACTCCTCAAAACTCAACATCCGAGTCCCATCCAAAACATCCCCCAGTTTCAAAATCCCTCTTGAAACCCAACTTTTCCAATTAAGACATCTATTATCAATCTTTAAAGCTTCATTATGCCATATAGAGGCGTCTGTACTGAAACCATAAGTTTGTCCATTCTCACCAAACCAAGAGCCCAAAACCTGTCGAGTAACCATAATTGGTTTCAAAACCAGTTTCTTGTTTGATAATTTTTCCATACAGTAGAGATTATCCAAATGAAACGGCGCACACATCAATCAATTCTTCATAACATGGTCAAAGTGAATGAGACTCAACTCGTAAGGTAAAGCAACAGAATCACTTCTAATCGAAGCCACTACTTCAAGGGCACTGTTGCACTATTGGGTTACTATCATTCAGACTTTTAATAGCCATAGTCCACACTCTATGTAGAGCCAAGGTGAAGACTAGTGTTCAGAGTCTTAAGATACGCATATCAAAACTCATCTTCCTTAATATGATCCAAATTATGAAAGTATCTGCCGTAGTGCTTAATATAAATTGGGCCCATTATTGGGCATAACATAAGAATATATCTTGTAGTTTCTGGAGTAGCACTGTTTTTACAAATCTGGCCTCCCTCGAGGCCTATCACCGTTAACACTGGGAGATGGTCGATACGTAATAGAAATAGAAAGTGTCTTAGGTTATCTGAGGGACAGAGATTTAGGTACCCTTGGGGCTTCTTATATGTATACAATAAATGTGAAATGAATCTGTAACTGCTTAGACCCTCCAAGTGCTCATAGTTGTTTTGCCAGTCCCACAACTTCAGACGCTCTCCCAGCTGATATTTCAGGTGGTCAAAATCTTTGCCCCACTTGGGCGTCCAACCTATTGCCTTAAATAATGTAGTCATTTGTGCGGTTATCTTGGACTGTTTTTCCCCGCTAATGTCCTCTCTAATAGTTGCCAGCAACAAGTTGGTGGGGTTCTTATGTATTTTGATATAGAGTGCCGCCCTCTTCATCAACACCAAGGATTTCAATGAGAACAGACTAAGGATAGCCATCGGTATCCCTTGCGGTAATCCCAAAAGCTTCCGCCAGAATTTGCCTTCTATTATCTGAAGCCAATCCAGATTAGTATTAACCAGGGCCTCTAATCCATATGTTACCATGGGCACCAAACATTGAATGTATAACTGGCGTGCTCCCCAGATAGAATAGCTGCTCTGATTGCGAGAAAATTGGGAAATCATAGCTGTTCATTGGGCAGCTTTTATTTTACGGTTAGGTATACAGGTATCAAAATTTCTCTTAGAGTCGAATTCTACAACTAAATATCTATATGAGTGGGCATTTTGTATTTCGTGACTCCTTACACTCATACAGGGGCAACTGATTTTCCCGTGAGCATATAGGATAAGTTCAGTTTTATTATGATTGATTACTAAATCATTTAATTCCACATATTCCCACAGTCGCTCTGTGAGTCGTACCTGAGAGTGTGGTCAAAAATAACCAGGTCGCCTGCGTACGCCATTACCAAACAATGCTGGGTGCCCAATTTGGGAGGACAATTGTGAATAGCCTGAATAAATTCAAGGATGTCAGATACAGATTGTACAATGTCGGTGCTGTAACGCATCCCTGCTTTACCCCCCTGTTTTGCTTTATGGGCCTAGTGATCGTTCCTCCCCTGTCCAGTCTGAGCTGCACTGAGGTATTACAATGTAGAAGCTGCAAGAAATGGAGCAACCCACCTGGGCATGCCATTCCTTTCAGCTTCAACCACAATTTCTCCCTATTGACAACATCAAAGGCCGCCTTAAAGTCAACATATAATGCATACAAGGGTGGGTTATTAGGTTGTAATGCTTTGTCTCTCAGACTATTCATGACAAGTAATTTGTGGGATGTGGAATACCTGACTCTAAATCCGCTCTGAAAGTGATCCAACACCCCAATTCCATCTGCCCAGGATTGCAATTTCTGCAGTAATAAAGAGGCAAACATCTTACCAGAGCAGTCGAGCATTGACAGTAGTCTATAATTTCCCGGATCCGATCTATTCCCCTTTTTAAATACGGGCACTAATATTGCAGTCTACAAAGTCTCAGGGATTCTCCCCACTCTTAAGACCTTTTCAATCAGAATTTTAGCAAATTAGTCCAGAATATAGCGTTGTTTTTCATGACAATATGTGAAAGGCCATTAGGTCCCATAGCACGGGATGCTTTAAGTTTGCTAATTTTATCTGAAAGTTCTTCCGGGCTCGCTGAGAAGGGGGGGGGGACATACTTAACTGCAGGTGAAGATTCAACCAGCTCCACCTCTTTTCCATTACGCCTCTCAAGGAACCCCACCCATTCCTCTGCACTTATGGGGTTGATTTGTGGCGTTACCCTGCTCCCCGTAGCCTCCCCCAGCAGAGCCCAAATATTCTGAGAGTTTCTGGAACATACAACTTTAACAGTCTTTTGCCAACATTCAAGTTTTTTTAGTTCTTTTCCTTAGTGTGGACCAGGACCAATATTGATTCTTTAATTCTCTTATCTTACTATGGGCTGCAGTCACGGACCTAATAGTGGTCCTGATTTTGCATATTTCTCTTCTGAGCATACGTTTGGCATCACGTATTTCTTTGTCATAGGTCAGAGTAAGGCCAGGTTCTCTGATCGTAGTAATGACTTTTTAGTAGCATATTTTACCGTAAAAGTGCAAATCCATTTTTCCATGTCTTCAAATGACTTGGAATTAAACAGATTAAAGTAATTAATATCCCAAACTTTGATATCCTGGCCTGCTCTTATGATGTTCTTTTCGGACCACACTAAACGTGTGGCCGAATGGTTAATTAAGATATTACCTGTCAGGATTGTCTGGGAGGGGTATATAATACTTTCAGTAGTCATATTCGACGCTTCATGATCACTACAGTCATTATCTAAAACGTTCATATCTTTAACCATAGATGCCACCTCGACACTTGTAACGATATAATCAAGTGTGCGACGCGCTCCTCCAGCCTTCCAAGTATATTTCCCCGGGCGATTACTAAATGTTCGCCCGTTAATAATTTCAAGGTCCCAACTCTTTAGGAAGCACAGCCATCGCTCCCTCTCCCCATCCTTACAATTGTTTTCCATGAGCGACAGCGGATGCAATGACTTATTATTGGTAGTGCCGCTTCCCCCTTTAATTCGGCAGTTAAAGTCACCAGCAAGTATAACAAAATTGCTTTTAGTTTCGCTCTTCCAGACACTCAACAAATCATGCAAAGAATCTTGAATTTGTTCTCTACCTGTCGCTCCATGAGGAATATATAGATTGACTAGTAACATTTTTATCTAATTATTATTCATTGATATGACCACCTCAACAGCATTGATAATACCTTCATGTTCAGTTGTAATCTCTCTAGATACTATTGACTTTTCCACCCCAATCATTAATCCTCTTCCAAACTGTCCCTTTTTTGCAGGGGTATGATACATCATGTAACCATCATTTACAACTGGGGTGTCAGGGATGGGCAAGTTGCTAGCATTACATGTGGCAAGCTAATGTCCCACGGTTGTCAAAACCCTGTGAACCCTTTGTTGCAGCCCCATATGCAGTGCATAAAGAGGACCTTTCATCTATATTGCTGGCAGAGCATGAGAACAGCCAAGAAACTACATTACCCAGCAGGCCGTGTGCTTCACAAGCCTGCCGGGAAGAAAAGACTCACACGCGAGCCGCGCCCAACGATCAGGGCATGCGCAAGCCGCGCCCACATTTCCCTGCTTGCTATTCCGGCTGCAGAGGAGAGAGGACGTGTTTCTCGGAGCTCCGTCCAGGGCAAGCTCGCGGGGCAATCCGCCCGCCTGAAACCTTCACAGGCCTCGCGTTACCTCTCAGATAAGTGCTTAGATTAATCCGCATATGGAGAGAAAGACTAACGAAGCAGCAGAAGCCGCGCTGCATGCAAACATAAGCATTTAGGCGGTTAGACCGCAACACGTGGCTGTACATTAACCCGCATGAAGAGTGCACATTAGGGGTGACTGGCTTAGCGCCTAAGCTGCGTTCCGGGTGAAGTAACCCGAAGCAAACCATCTCCGACCTACCAACGGGGCAGGGCAGGCGGCATGAGTGCGGAGCCACGGGTGAAGGCAACCCGGCCCGCGCACATCATCGGGTTCCACCTACCACTGTTTTTGGGTGGAAACTTAGAATAGAGCGAGTTGGCCCAGCACACGCTCATTATTCTTTTGGTGTTTTCCAGCTGAACTTCGCCGCTACAGAACTATCGGAACTTCCTGAGCCGTGCTAAGGAGAACACGACTACGAACCGCAGCTAAGTGCAATTCTGATTCTTACTGAGTGTTAATTGTTTGTTACAAGGTGCTATGTAATGACACTAGGAGCTATGTAATACCAAGTGAACTGAATTGTGCGAGTTAGTATTGCCTAGTACTGCACACAGGTGATTTGGAAGGCAGTAAGTTGCATGTTAACCTCATCCTGGTAAAGCATCCAGTGGTTAGAGCTCCAAGTAAAAGGGGTGGTTTTAAGCTCCATCAAAAAGGCTTCCAACTACTGGCAAAGGTGTGACTGTTGTGAATGGTGTGAGTGGGCGGCGAACACGCCACAAGAGTTATTAACGGAGGAGGCGGCAGGAGCTGAGGAGCATCTTTCCCTAAAATCCCCATTCCCATCCATAACCACTTCCTAACCCTTTTTTCTGGTGATCCTACAACCCTCTACCCATCCATTCTATGGACCCTAACCCTCTTTCCCCGGCGGGTTGCGGAAGCCTGTGTTTCCACTTGGGTCCAGGCGCCAAGACCCTACAGGGAGGCAGGTGTTCGTGCTGCCTCTGCATCAGACTGGATCGAAGACACCCGACATGGGGAGAGTAGCCAAGTTTCTTGTAACATAAAAAACGAATGTTTCATAATGAGTGGTAGTGAGCCATTCTTCACAATAAAATGCTTGAAACCCCAAGTGTTCTAAACCAGCAAAGAGCTGGCTCAGGGCTTATTCATAACCAAAGGTAAAGCATCTGCTAGCCACTTGAGGGTATTCTGTACGTCACTCATCTGTACATGTTTCCCTGTTGTCAGTGACGGTTTACAATTTTTATTATCCTTCAAGGCTTTAGGCTTCAACGTTATCATCGGATCATCGTCCTCTGGGTTGACATCCACCCCAAACCCAACCTGGTCCAGGCTGCTCTGCTTCCGCATAAATTGCGCTGAAGCCAAAACTTTGCAGTGTAGTGCCGTCACATTAGGATTAGAGGAATGAAGGGGTTCTACAGATGTAAAATCCTCAGAGAGAATTACTCTTACCTGCGGTATAAGGTGCAGTCTGGTGAGCAAGGCACCCCTCGCCAGCCACTTGCTTCTAGTTTTCTGATTAAGGTTCTTCACTATGCAGATCTTATTTTCCTCTCTGTTTTTGTCCCCGGGCTCAATGCGGCTTTCAGTTTCAGAGTCGGTACTCTCTGGTCTACTCCTTGGGGTATTCCTTTGAGGAGCAGAATATTTGTTGTCTTTAGTGATAGAGTCTTGCGAGAGGACAGAGTCTTGACTATCACTGCTGACTACCGATATTTTGTTTGATTTTTCCGGCAAGATCCAGCTTGTTAACGTCTGGACCCTTTATTTGTCGTTTTACACTTGAGAGCCCTTTTCCTTGCCTTTCTGGATTTTTGCTGTGTGTTGGCCGTATCGGGAAGCGGTGAAGCAACTTCAACCAACATGTTCTTCAGTGCTGCTCTTTTAGCCATCTTTCGCTGCTTCTCGTGCCTTGAAACACTTGTGTATAGGCGCGTTACAAATGCCATATCATATCATATTTTAGTGAGATACATCCTTTGTTCTTCAATAGGCGTCACAGGTACCTCGATGTTCACTGGAACCTCAAGGGTTGCCTGTTCATTCTCTATGGGTTTGGTGTTAAGAGTTTTCAATTTCATACACTGTACCCGGGTCAGGTAAGTTAAGCTGAAGTACTGTGTTCACATGGATTCTCCCACATAGTTTAAGAAGAATTTTTAATGCAAGCTGTAAGGAGGCTATAGATGCCTGAAGATCAGCTATTGCAGCAGCATTTGACTGAGATAGATTGCTAATTGTATCTTCTGCCAGGCGACCCACATCCTCTGTATCGATCTGCAGATTAGGGGATTCAGACAGGCGGCTGGTAGCAAAAGCGATAGGTGGGCTATTAGCCGGCTGGAGCACCTGCGCTTCTACAGTAATAGCTACCGCTTTCTGGGGAGTCCCCATGGTGTTATTAGATAACATTGCATTACTAGGGGGAGGTGCAACGATCTCTGTATTGATAAACAGATATAATAAAGAATTGTCAATGTCATTGTAATTTGTCAATACGATGATTGTGCCAACTTGAAGACCTGAATTTGCCAAATATAGCAAAAAAGATAACACCATTGGTGTACTACATGAAAAGGGTTGAATATTCTTTTCTCTACACCAGCTGCAAAATGTGTTCCAACGGCAGCGGTATAAAGATTTTGTTGCTGGCCTTCTGGCTGACAGCAACACCTCCATTACGTCATCCGGGAGGTTCCAATCCTTGTATCTCAACCTTTCAGAAACCAGGCGTGAAGGTTGAGGGTCCTGATATCCGTATGGAGAACCCAACCTCCCTTCTGCAACAGAAGATCCTCTCTTTGCGGAAGACGAATCGGAGGACAGATGGACAGGTCTAGAAGATCTGGTTACCACGTTCTCTTGGCCCAATCCGGGGCAATTAGGATCATGGGTTTCCGGAATCTCCTCAACCTCCTGATCATTTGAGGAATGACGGGCACTGTAGGAAACGCATACAGAAGTGGAAACTCCCAGTCCACCACAAACGCGTCCCCTAGAGCTCCTCTAGGTGGAAATTCCCTTGAGCAATACTGATCGCACTTCGGGTTGATACTGGTGGCAAACAGATCCACTTGAGGGGTTCCCCAAAGGGCGAAGATCTCTTGAAGGACTTCCCGAGCTAGTTCCCATTTGTGGGAGACTGTACTGCCTGCTCAGATCGTCCGCTTTCGAGTTCTTCTCTCCGGCTAGATGAACTGCTGATAGAGAGATTCCTTCTTGATTTGCCCAGAACCAAGCTGCATCGCCTCTCTGCACAGTGGCAGTGACCCTACACCTCCTCTTTTGTTGAGGTAATGCATGGTCACTGTGTTGCCCGTCATTATCAGGACATTCTTTCCCTGTACTGATGGCAGAAAAGCTTTCAGCACTAATCTGATCACTCTCAGCTCTAATAGGTTGATATGTAGTCTGGACTCTGATGGAGACCAACGACCGCTGATGGTCAAGTCGTTGGCATGGGCTCCCCACCCCGAGTGAAGCGTCCGTGACTAATGTTATCTCCGGCCATGGTTGTTAAAACTGCTCTCCTTTCAAGAATTTCTCTCGGTAGGCCCACCACTGAAGGTCTCGAGCCACTCTGTCCGGGATCAATAGGAGATCTGACATCATTCCTGAGAATTGTGACCACTGAGCGCCCACTGGAGAGTTTTCATTCTTAGGCGAGCCTCTGGCACTAACAAAAATAAATGTAGGATGCCATGAGGCTGAGCAACCTCAAAAGTTCGAAGGCTGGGAGACGCTGGGCATTTTGAAACTTCATGACCATCTGTAGAATATCTCAAACCCTCACCTCTGGTGGCAAGGCTTTTCCCAGGGATGTGTCCAGGACTGCTCCAATGAACTGGAGTCTCTGTGATGGTATCATCTGTGACTTCTTTAAGTTGTGGGAGAAGCCCAGCTTGTGGAGGAAGTGGCAAACATAATCTAGATGGATCTGAGCTTGTTCTGGGGATGCTGCTCTGATCAACCAGTCGTCCAATTAGGGGTAGACATGAATCCCTTCCCTCCTTAGACTTGCAGCCACAACCGCCATTAGCTTGGTGAAGACCCTCGGGCAGAGGTCAACCCAAATGGCAGAACTCAAAATTGATAATGAGAGTTCGCAATGGCAAGCCTCAGGTACTTCCTGTGCTTTTGATGGATTGGCACATGAATGTAAGCATCCTGAAGGTCCAGAGATACCAACCAGTCCTGAAGCTGGAGGGCCTGAAGGATCTGAGAACAGGTTACCATCTTGAACTTGTCTTTCTTGAGGAATTTCTTTAATTCTCGCAAGTCCAAGATGGGTCTCAATCTTCCGTCCTTCTTCGGTATTAGAAAATAAGGGGAATACCAACCCTTGTTCCTCTCCGCTACAGGTACCGTTTCTATGTCACCTTTCTCTAGCAGGTCTGAAATCTCCTGCATAAGGAGCGGGTCTGGAAGCTTCAAAGAGTTGTTCCCTGGTGGATGACTCTGAGGAGTGTGTAGGAAAGGCAGGCAGTAACCTTGGGCAACTGTTTCCAGTGCCCAAGCATCTGACGTAATAGCCTGCCATTCTGTCAGATGTTGAGTTAACCTGCCTCCTACTGGTGTCTTGTGTGGGGAGACCTCAGAGGGGTTTAGAAGCGGCTGACGCAGATGCTGAGGGTAAAGCAGCACCTGCTGATGCGGGTTTGGTACCTTTGATCCATCCACCACGGGTGAATCGTCACTGGCCCCTTTGAGCTGGCTGCCCTTCTGCCTTTTCCGAATGTGGAGTAAAAACAAAAGGGCTTTCCCTTCCAGGACGTACCTGTGAGACAATTTAGAGTTTGACGGATTGCAGCCCCAAGTGATTTTGCTGCCGTCTTTGAGGTTTGCAATTTCTCTAAGCTGTCAGCCTTTTTGCCAAATAGGGAGGTGCCGTCAAAGGGCATATTCAGAAGCCTGGCTTGCACATCAGGAGCAAAACCACACTTTCGCAACCACGCAAATCTGCGGATTGTGGTACTTGCCGCCATGGCTCTGCTGATGCTGTCAGCAGAGTCGATACCTGTTTGGAGGGACTCACATCGCATCCTTCCCATCCTTGATGTGGTTCAAGAATGCGTCTCGTTCCTCCCCTTCTGGGAGACAGTCGGCCGCTGATGAAGCACACTCCCAAAGGGTGTGGCTGAATCTAGCTAGCATGCAAGTGGCGTTAATAGACTTAAGTGCCATACTGCATGCTGAACATACTTTTTTAGAAATGGCATCAAATCTTTTGTCATCTCTGTCTTGTGGTATAGTGGGGTATGCCGACTTACTATTTGACGACATAGCTGCCTGCACTACTAAACTCTCTGGAGTTGGGTGGTTACTTAAATATTCAGGGTCTGAGGTGGATACTCTGTACTTGGAGAGCTTTTTATTTACTGCAGGGATAACTTCAGGTGTCTCCCAATTTGCAGCTACTTTTCTATGCAATGCAGCATGAAAATGGACTATAGGGTCTTCTTGAGACCCTTTATGCAGGATGTCAGTAATATCATCTTGGTGAAAAGAGGGTGCAGGTGTTGTCCACCCCATAAATTGCATAATTCTAGCCATAAGGGCTTTGTAAGGGATTTCTGCATGTTCTCCAGGTTCTGGTCTAGCAAATTCTGCCTCTGGAGAGGTATCTATGCCACTGGCATCTTGTAAAGATTATTGTAGATCTTTCAATCTATTCTCCTCAGAAATTAGTTCCTCTGGAATGGGTACTGTTGTTCTTTGTAATCCAAAAGGTCTCTCATTGTCAGAGCCCTCCCCTTCCTCATATATAGAGGATAAAGCTCTGAAATAATCAGATCTTGGATAAGGGGTAAAACCCATTTGCAGAGAAGAAAGAGCCAAATTAGTGGATACTGCTTGGGAAAAGGTTGTGGTTGTCGATGTAGAAGTTACAGGTCGCGACAAACCCGCAAATGACGTTGAAAAACTCGAAATGGGCCGTGATGTACTCGAGAGGACCGGAATCCTACTCAGTGTCGTCGATATTGTCGACGCCACTCTCGACGCCTTGGGCGGGTCCTTCGACACCTCTGGTGCCAATGGCGTAGTTGAGGTTTGAGGTCTCGAGGATGTACCCTTCATCGGGGGTCGACGACGGTGTCGATGACATAGATTTGTGTGTCGAAGGTACCTTTGACGATGGCGACGATGACGCAGTTTTACTCGATTTTTTTGTTTTTACTCGAGGGTTCATGACGCTCTCGAGGGTTTTTGCTCGCCGGGTTCAACGACTCACTTCATTTTATTTTTTTGGGTCTTTCACCCGGGGTATCACCTTTAAGCATCTCCGAGGGGGTCAAGGTCTCATTCTCGAAGACCCTAAGTATTTTCTTGCGAAATTCCTCCCACTTAGCTGGAGAGCTGTGTTAAGTGGGGGAGGGTACCCTTTCTGGGGAATTTGAGGATGAAGAAGAGGGAGATCTATGATGCCTCTTCTTAGAGTGTCTCGATCTCGAAGAGTGGTGGGAACTGCTTCGAGATCTCGATCGGGAATGTTTCTTTTGATGATGAGGAGACGAATGTCTCGGCTCAGCCGAGGATAATTTTGAAGTCGTAGAAGATTTAACTGTCTTACCACTTTCTAGCTTGCCCCTAAGCTCCCTCAAGGCTTTCGCCGTCATAGACATGCAGTCCTCACATTCCGAACACTGGTGCTCTGATCCCAGGCACCACAAACAGATCCTGTGAGGATCCGTTAATGACATCTTTTTACCACAATCTCGACATTTTTTAAGCCGGACCGTGGCATTGATGTTTCGGACGAAGATGCCATCGCAGGATATGGTATATTTTTCGAAGATTTTCGATGAGTAGAACCGAGCGTTGCGTCTCTGAGGCTTACGAAGCGTGGAAAAACGGAACCGAGCAACGGACGCTGCGCAAGACTATTTATACCTATGGTGACGTCAGCGCTGATACGGAGGGCTTCGAGGGACACCGACTCGCCGAACGTCAACGCGCAGCGCCCTCTACTGTGGAAAAAATTTCCTCCGAGGCCAGCAAGCTGGAAATGGTTTTATCAAATATAAGGAATACGTGGGAGGACACAATCCATTCGAAATTTGAATTATACAAACGATATAGGAAAGGCTGTAGTGAACCCGACGGAGAGAGGCCCAAGTTGTGAGAAGGATCTGAGCCCGACGGAGGGAGATCCAAGGGGTGAAGAGCAGTCGCCCAAGGTACAAGAGTACCGAAGGAACCTTTTGTTTGTTTGTCGTTATGAAGTAGCAGGCCTTCTAAGGCAATAGACATTGGGCCTCATTACACGGACGGCGGTAAGGGTTAACGGTCACCGTTAATGGCAACGGTGACCGTTAACCCTTACTGCCGTACTACGAGGTCCCTTTGCGGGTTGGAGGATTTAACGCCTGCTTCTTGCAGGCGTTAAAATCCAACCCGCTAAGGGACCTCGGAGCTAATTACGGCACCGCAAAATTGCGGTGGCGTAATTAGCGCCTTCCCCATTTCCATAGAGCCCTATGGGGCAGAAATGGGAATGGGGAAGGGCAATGGCGGAAAGGGGATTTACCGCCCCTCCAACCTTGGAATGGGGCGGTAAATCCCCTTTCCGCCAAGGCGGTGCCGGTATTTTACCGGCATGAGCCATGGCGCTAATAGCACCATGGCTCACCGCCTACCGTGTAATGAGGCCCATTGTCTGGAAAGAGACTTAGCCTCTGAAGGTTTTGATATCGTTGAACCAGAACTGACAACTTTGTGCGGATGAGGCCCAGGAGTGTGCTGTGCTCAGACGTCCCACCTTGTCCCGTGCTTCAAACGTGGGGAACAGAGGCCCAGCCATACCATCCTGACTTTTCATTTTGTGAACACTTTTTTCTTTTCTAGTGAACATTATCCCACACTATTTTTGTAATTTAGTAGTAAGGATTGGCAATATCATTTTTTTAGTATAGGCCCTTCTTATTTGACAAGACGCCACTAGGACTGCCTTATTATTATTTGATGGTCGTCGCTCGCTCACATCTTAGATTTAGGTTTAGATTAGGCGTTTATCTCACCCATCATAAAGTTCAATAAACACCATTGAACTATGATCACTTGTGTCTGCTTTACTCTTGCCACCATGAGTTCCTTACAGTTCATAAAATGAAAACCTAACAAATGACATCTTAAGAAATACAAAATGTACAGATCAAGAATTATGTACAAAAACTAAGTCTGGAACCTTAAACATTAACAATTTAGTTGTTAAGTTTATCTAAATATCTAACTAGTGCGACCACTAGGGAAACCTGTTTTCCTGAAAGTACACAAAACCAAAAATGATCAGTCTGGGCTGGATTATAGACATATATTTCAAAGTGCAAAGATTGTATAGGGCAGGACAAGTGATTAAAAGATGTTGTAATGTCTCAATTTCAGTGGCATTATTGCAAAATCGCATGTTAAAGCTTCACAGGGATTTCTATTTCGGATGCCTCAAATTTCACTGGTCAGAAGTAAATGAAACCTAAATCGCATGAAATAGCATTAGGGATTTTTTTTTCAAACAGGGAGCTATCCTTCCCATTTGTGTGTGTTCTATAGCAATATATTGGAAAAGTTTGTAAATCTTAATAGTTTCACAGGCTTTTTTTATTTTTATTCTCTTTATTGATTTTACAACAGGTTAAACTTTCCCCTCTGCCGCTCTCCATCCTTTTCCTCCCCACGCCTAACCCCTCTCCTCCTTTCCCCTCCCCCAACAGACTTTGGTGTATTCTTCCTCTTGCATGCGCCTCTCACCGAGGTTTACTCAGTGTAGGTCCAAACGTTTTAGGCGTTGTGGGCACCAATGAGCCCTAAAGACACCTTTCAAAAATGCTAAGGTATCGCCCCAGTGCCTGGGGAATCTTGGCAGGTAGTTATTCATTGCGTATGTGGGACATTCCAGCGCCACCAGATCCCAAACTTTGCAGAGCCACTCTTGTACCATGGGGGATGACATTGCCAACGTCAGTACCACCCATGCCTTTTCCCGGCCCTTGCTTTCTCCTTCCTCCTGCCTCTTTCAACCTCAGCAACACTTGTTCCGGGGGTTCTTCCGGACCCTGACCCAAAACGTTCTCCCTTCAGAAAGGCTCGATTTTGAGGCATTTCCGCCATATGTGAGCTGCCGTACCCTCTTTCCCGCACCACCTCCAAAATTCCCCCGGACACATCTGGATATATGCTATGGAGACGAGCAGGATTGTAATGCCACTCATACGGGATCTTGTAGCAGGTCTCCTGGAGTTGGGCCACCCTACCACTTTAGGTATCATTATCCACAATCTTTCTAACTGCTCCCTGCTGATTTCCTGCCCCGTCATCTGCTCCCAGCGAGCCATCTATTGCCATTCAATGCAGGGGGTGACGTCGTCCAAAATCCTATCTAAATTTGATATTAGGCCTTTTGATCCATCATGTGTTAGCAAGAACTTCTCAAATGGGGTGACCTGTCGGATGGCCGCAGCCTTGATATCTGTATTCTTTGGACAGTGCCTTAGTTGCAAATATCCGAGTCTCTCGCCCTCCTCCACCTCAAATTCCTGTTTGCACTCTGAACGAGCGGCTGTTCTGGCCCTGGAACATGTCCCGAATCGTCTTGCATCCCCCCCTCCTGCCATTGTCTAAAGGCTCCCTGTTCCCTTCCCAGGGTGAAGTCCCCATTTATAAGATGGCGGTGAAGGAGGACGGGAAGGTTGTGATTCCATGTTTCCCCACTAATTTTGTCCCAAGTTTGGTGATGGTGCTCAGGTATGTGTGTTTTGGCCTATGTTGTCGCGGCAGCCATAGGACCTCTTAAATCGTGTTGCACTACAGCTCGATCCATCGAGACCCATTGCTTTCTTTGTAGTTTTGGAGAACCATTCTCGTATCAACCACAGACGTGTTGCCTCATAATATTGTTGGTGTTGCCTCATAATATTGTTGGAAATTGGGGTGTGCCACCCGCGCCCCCTCTTTGGGGCCATCAAGAGAGGTCAGCTAATTCCTGGCCTCTTCCCCTTACATATGAACTCTTGTAATTTTTCCCAATTCCCAGAAGAGACTGGAGGGTAGTGCCAGTGGGATCGCCTGGAATAGGTAGAGAAGGTGGTGGAGTGTAACCATTTTGACCGCCGCCATCCTTCCCACCCAAGAGATTCTAAGATTCCTCCACTTTTGGAAGTCATTTCTAATTGCCATTAGTATGGGCGGGTAGTTAGCTGCATACCAACCCGGCAAAGTCAGTGTGATTTTGACCCCTAGATATTTGATCCCCCTCGGCTCCATACGAAGGGTGATGATGCCTTTAGTTCCTCCATTTCTCCCCTGCCCAAAGGTAGGCTCAATAGTTCAGATTTATTGAGGTTAACCCGGAAGCCTGATACCTCCCCAAATCTCTCCAGCAGTTGCCTACGTACCTGTATAGATTCTCTAGGCCTGGTCAACAGCAGGAGCATATCAGCGTCCTGTTGTTTTAAAGTTGTTATAAAGCAGCCTCAATTGGGGAACAAGCGGTGACGCATATGCTTTATAAAAGACGGCCGTGTAGCCGTCTGGTCCCAGGGCCTTATACATGGGTAATTTTGCAATGGCTCTCCTCACCTCCTCTTCCGTGATCTCCTGGCCTAATAATTCTTGTGTGCCATGTCCCGTTCTGGGCAGCTGTATTTTTTTCAGGAAGTCCTGCTGTTGTAGGCTCCGATGGTTTTGGGATGAGTATAGGGATTCGTAGTACCTGGCCAAACATTCCTATATTTCCTGCGTACGGGTATGACGTAATTGTATTCTTACTCCCTTCTGCCCTCAGTAATCGTGCAAACAGCTTGTCCGCCTTATTGGCTTTCACGTAGTAGTATTGTTTGACAAATAGCAGTGCCCCCTCTGATTTCTTTGTTCGGAGGAGCACTAATTGCCCTACAGCTCGCCTGTCGGCCTTGAGTGTGTTTCTTGTAGGGGTTTCCCCTGCCCTTTTCTGGGCCTCCTCCACCTCTTCCTCCAATTTGACCTCTAGAGCCTTCATCTGTTTCTCCCTTTGTGCCCTTGCCGCTATTAATTCTCCCCTCAAGTTTGATTTCAATGCATCCCACCCAATGCTCTCTCCTGTATCAGAACTTGTGTTGAGCTAAAACAAAAAAAAGCCTTGATGTTGTCCCCCTAGTCCTACCATTTCACAGGATCTCTAAGCAGCACCCCCGGGATCTTCCACCTCCATACCCCCGATGTGAATCCCTGCAGGTTCATTTTAATTGTTACTATCTTGTGATTGGCTATCCCCAGAGGGCCTACCTCCACATCCTCCACCCTCCCCATTGGCTCAGCCTATACCAATGTGTAGTCGATTCTTGATTGTGTTCCATGAACTCCCGACAAGAATGTGTATCCCTCCTCTTCTCTCTTCAATCCCTTCCACACGTCCCTTACTCCCATACTCTCAAACCTATCTTTCAATAGGGCGGACGCTACCAATCCACCTCCCTGCGCTGACCTGTCCCTGTCCCTATGCCACGCCATCTTGCGATCCCCCATTAGGATTATGTGTCCCTTTGCAAATTCTTCCAGTTCCCCTAAGAATCCCCATCATGAATAGCTCCTGACCTGTGTTGAGGGCGTAAACTGACGCTATGGTGTAGGCTGTTCCCATGTAATCCCCTCTTATTATTATGTATCTGCCGCCTTTATCCCTTTTGACCTCTGAGAGCCTAAAATCCAGGGTGGTCTTGATGGCCACTGCTACTCCTCCTGTTTTCGTCAGGCCTGACGCAATAAATATCTGGGAGAAGCCTTTTCATTTGAGTCGCGCCTGGTCCTTTTTCAGGAGGTGAGTTTCCTGTATTGCCAGTACATCCGGCCCTGCCACCCTAGTGAATCCCTCCAACTTCTTCCTTTTGAGAGGGTTGTTAAGACCTCTAACATTATGAGTTAGCCATATGACTTTGCGAATAGGTGGGTCTCACTCTTGATTGCGCTCTTGGTCGTGTTCACCTTGTCCCTCTCCCATGGTCTGCGCCTGCTTCTCCTACCTTCCTTCGTGATACTTGTCCCTCGTCTCGTTTGAGTTGTACCCTGTTTTATGCCCTTTCCGCCCCCTTGGTCCCTCCCCTGTCGTCATCCCCAACCTTCCTTCCTGCTACCCCACAAATACTCTTCACCCCTCCAACCCAGACCCCAACTTCGGATCTAGACCTCTCCTGCTACCCCGCTACTCCTTCTCCCACTCCGCCCTCCCCTCCAGGCTTGTCCGCCCTTCCTGACTCCAACACATTTGTACTCCCTATGCCCCTGCGCCCTTAGTTATACTTGTACGACCACCACCCCCTTTACTATTGATGCTTGTGAGCTCTTTGTCGTCTACACTAGTCCTCAGCCGCCCCTCCGTCTTCAGCCTCTTCTCCTTCTTTCCGGCGTGGGCCTCGCGGTGTCGCTCTACTCCTGCGCCTTCCCCCTGCCATGTTCAACTCCCATGGTCTGGGCCTCGATCTGATCTCTGATGAAGGCGACCTCTCTCCCTTCTGGTCTTGACCCAAAACCAGATGCATTATGTCCGCTTCCTCCTGTGGAGAGACTATGCGCTTTTGTACCCCTTCTCACTCAAACACCAGTCCAAAGGGAAAGGTCCACTTGTACCTAATTCCTCACTCGTTTAGGACCTTGTCTATTGGGCCCATTTGACAGCGCTTGATTAATGTGCTGTTCACTAGGTCTTGGTATAGGGAGATCTATTGGCCTTTGTATAGCACCGGCTCCTGTTGCCGTGCTGCTCGCAGGACCGGTTCCTTTTGCTCATACCTTGCAAATGCTGCCAGGACGTCTTGGGGCCTTGCGTTGGGGCCCATCTTCAGTCGGCCCACCATATGGAACCGGTCCAGCTCTATTGTCTCTGTCTCTGTTTCTCCCAATAGGTCTGCGAAGATCCTCTGAGTTACCCCCTTTAGCTCTCTATCCTGTACTGCCTCCGGAAGTAGTTTCAATTTAATGTTGATCCTCCAGGACCCGTTTTCCATGCTGTTGCCCCCAGTTATATCATTAGCACTTTTCCTGGGCAGGGGGGAGGTCTCCCCTTTTCAGATTTGTGAAAACAGAACTACTGGCAGGAGAGTAAACCAGCCTATTCAAGTGTGTGAACACAGAAGTTCTGGCAGAAGAATAAACCAGGACATTTCAAGTGTGCGTATCAAAGGTCCTGGCAGGAGAGTATACCAGGCAATTGGAAAAGACTATGTTAAACAAGAAAGAAGAAACCAATATTGTAAAACCGAACAGTTGTTGTCTAAAAGTGTGCTACTTGGCCTAGTGAGGCCCAAAGTACGGAAAAAGCCTCAAGGAGCAAGGCAGAATACACGGGAAGGGGACTACCCTCTGGAACCAAGAACCCTCTTCTCTGAAGAACTTTTTGTTTGAATCATTTATACTTTCTGAACACTTTTTAAAAACATGTCCCTTTTGACATTTTAGTATAGTTTATAGTGTGAGGGTCAGAATAGAACATCTTGGCACAGGATAGTTTTGTTTTGATATCCTGACACAGAGCAAGACTTAGTTTTTGGTTTAGGCAGGGAAATACCTTCAAGGGCAGGGTCAGAGAGGCCTTTTCCCAACCCCTTTTCTTTGAATAAAAGTCTTTAACCAAAAACATGGCAGACCTGTGTCGGAGTTTCATTTCTGACTCATCACAGCTCTCTCCATTCACTACTAATCGCTCCCTGGTCCAAAGGTTTTCTGCACGCCCTCCATGCATCATTCCAACTCCCCAACATTCTATACATCCCCTTCCCAAAACAACAACACAGAACATTCTGACCCCACAGAACTGAAAACATTTAAGAGATATTTGTTATTATATAAAACCTTAGGGATAGGGGAAACGGAGAAGGAGGTTGAAATAAACTATGCACAATACAGAAATAACAACTCAACGCACAGTAGCATGTGCCAGCACAACACAACCTCCCACTGGGATGCTGTGAGCAAATCCCAACTGACCATAAAATCATTCAATTTCAAGGGAGTCCTCTGCTTCCTTGCGCTCCTGCAGAGATCTAATCCTTGGTCAGCCTCCACCCCTTAATTTCCCCATACTCCTTAATTAGGCTCTCCAGCCCTCACATCAACATCATCATCATCATCATGCAGTTCAGCATCCGCACTCATCACAATGTCCTTTTGTGACCATACTTCTCCCTCCAGCACTACCATGTTTCCCATCACAGCCGCAATCTTTTTGGGAGCCGAGAACTTACTCTCAACCAGGGATTCCACACTAAAACAACATCTCCAACCTTAAAGCATTTCTCCACTGTCCTGTCACGTGCATTATACTCCCCATTGTTGCATTTCTCAGCATCAGCCACCCTACACATCACTTTACTGCAATCTACGCTCACAGTCCTGGCCAGTCCCAGCCACGCAGGACAAAAACTGGTCCCTTGGTCCCTGGATTTCTTCCCTTGAGATGCAAATGGTGTCATGTGTAGGCCCTAGTCATTGTGGTCGTCATGGAGAACGACGTCTGGTTTGACCAGCGCCATTTTTACCTCCAACATTTTGCTTTCCACTCCTGTATGGGAGCGTTCAGTGCGCTCTAGTCTTTCCAGCAGCATCCGAACGCTAGCTCCTGCCTGCGGCTTTCACAGAATATACTCTTGTCGCAGGCACGGCACTTCATGACTTAACGCTCGGTATTAGTGTACCTTCCTCAGCACTATTGTGATTAGTTTGTGGTTGTCCTGGCTTCAACTATTCCTTTCTCCCTTTGTTTTCGCTCCTCTTTCCTGCCCTGGATCCTTTTTCTGGTTACGCAATCCTTCCACCTTGTTTCTGCGTATAATTGTGCTACAACCTAACTCAAACTCATGGGAACCTTTTGAACGCCAAAGTAATAGCGAACCGCCTTGCATCATCTGCAGTTACACAGAGCTTTGAGCGTGTCCACTATTTCTGGCAAGATACAACGTATCCAAGGTTTTCTCCTCCAATTCTATGGGAGGTTTTTTCCCTTATTTACTGGCTTTCCACCCCAGAGGTCACCCGGCCTGGGTAGTTGCCTGTCAGGCAGGGTGGCGTCCGGAGAATCATGCTCTTACCTGCATGACACTCGTTCTGACCAGAGGTCCCGTCAATGATCACCAGCAAGCAAGTCATTGCAAAAGCGACTTGGGTGAGATCAACACTTGAATCTGACAGTTTGAGATGCTGCCACATACATAATCTGAGATAATGGATCCAATCCAAGATCTCCTAGGTGGCATGCAGGAACTGAATACAGAAGTTCAAAACCTAAGGGCAGAGAATGCAGCGCTGCATCAGATGTTTCTGACTCGGGAAGTGCTTACCCAAGAAAGCCCAGCACTGGGTACAGTCCTAAAGAAATACGATGGAACACCCAGAAAACTACGACAATATTTGAATTCCTGCCTTATCCACTTTACCTTTAAGCCACATTTCTATGCATCTGAGAGAGCTAAAGTGGGCTTTATAATTTCACATTTGACAGGCTATGTCTTCAAGTTTGGTTACTGCTGTAGATGCTATTTTGGATAATTATGCCGCCTTTCTAGAATCATTTAAAGCAATGTTTGATTGTCCCGATGTTGTCTATACTACCCAGGAGAAACTACTGGTTTTTCAACAGGGAAAACAAGACATGATTACCCATGTAAACACATTGGGCCTCATTACGAGTGTGCCGGTCCGGTAGCAATGGTGCTGGTAAACCTACCAGCAACGTTGTTACTGGACTGGAACACTCTGAGACTGCAGGTGGCTGGTTGCATCATCTGCAGCTACACAGAGGTTCAACCATGCCTACTATTTCTGGCAAGATACAACCTATACAAGGACCCCCCCCATTCTGTGGGAGGTGTTTCCCCTTGTTTACTGGCTTTCCACTCCGGAGGTCACCTGGTCTGGGTAGTTGCCTTTTGGGCAGTGTGGCGCCCGGAGAGTCATGCCCTTTTCTGCACAATACCCGTTTTAAACAGAGATTTCGTCAAGGATCGCCAGCAACCAAGTCATCGCAAAGGAAGACACAGGTGAGTGCAACATTTGAATCTGACAAATAGCAACACCCCTGGTCACTGAATGGGGAGTGGAAAGGTAACTCTGTATCATTTGTCTTACCACCTCACGCCGCTGGCTGGGGATGATGCAAGGCCGTCTTGGGGTGTCTAATGGCATACTTTCTGAGAAACCCCTGCATCTTGCCCAAGGTGAACTGTACCCCATTGTCAGTGAACACCTGCTGTGGAAACCCTTCCCTGAAACACACCTCCCCCAAGAAACCAATCATCTCTTCCAGTGGTTGCCTCTAACTGCCTTCCACTCCACCCCCTTTGAATGGTAGTTAACCATAACGAAAACAAACCTGGCACACCAACCGAACCCTTGCATCAGCCCCATAACATCCACAGCAACCTTGCTGCAAAGTTGATCAGGAATCACTGCAGGACACTGGGGAACATCCCTGCACCTCTTGCTCTTGTCTGAAAACGAACACTCTCGACACTCATTAATTTAGCGATCCATAATAACATCCATGCTCGGCCAACAGAACACTTCACGCAGCCTTCTTTTAGTGATGCTATAGCCCAAACAGGAGTGTCGCCATTTGTAACTCTCAAGGGAAGCCATTTTCTTGATGACATGATTTAGGGGCTTTTCTGGTTTTTAGTTTTCTTCTTCTGCTGTTGATTTAATATTTATGATAGAATAACTGCAGATGGTTTACCTAACAAGGGAATTACCATACCTTATCTCTTGCATTACACTTCTACACCACCGCCCTTGAAAGGACGACCATCCTTAACAACAAACTGTCCCTCCTCTCCCACACCCAACAACTGAGCAACCCATCAAACACCCCTCCCCCGTCCCATACCCCGATGTACCCACTTTCGATTCCTGCAAACCCATCTCCAGAGACTACTTTCTTGACCTACTATCAGCTAGCAAACCGTCTGGCTCCCCCCTTGACCCTTGTCCCGCCTCTGTCCTAAAAGAAATATTCTCATCCACCTGCGCAGGACAACATGCAAGAACCATACTAAATGATTCCCTCAGCACTGGCACTGTCACTGATGCCTTCAAAATCGTGCATGTCAAGCCTCTTCTTAAAAAGCCATCCCTCAACCCCCTCGACACCAAAAACTACAGACCCATCTCGAACACCAGATTCCTTGCAAAACTCATCGACCGGACAGCATACTCCCAGCTAAACGCCTTTGTCGTATCCAACAACCTCCTTGATCCCGCTCAATCAGGCTTCAGACCTCGACATGGTACAGAAACCACTCTGACCTCGATCTGGGATGATCTTAAGGTCACTGCTGACTGAAGGATGCGCTGCACTAATTCTCTTTGACCTCTCTGAAGCCTTTGATACGATCAACCACTCAATCCTCCTTGACCATCTCCACTCCCTTGGAATCCGTGGCACCGCTCCCTCCTTCCTCAGCAACAGGAAACAGATAACCCTTGTCTCCTCATTTGTCTCAGCTGCTTGCCCAGGTAAAACCGGATTACTGCAAGGCGTATGTCTATCTGCTCTCCTATTCAACCTCTATATGTCTAGACTCCCTGGAATCATCCGCCCGCACAACATCTCGTGCTACAACTACGCTGACGATCCACAAATCATCCTTAAATTCCACAACTCAGACACCAACCCCCAGCCTGATCTCGAAGCGTGTCTCCTAGATATTGACCGATGAATGACAATAACCAACCTCCTCTTGAACCACACCAAAATCAAAATCATGGTCTGCGGCAACACTGCTCTGCTGCCTCATCCTCTTCCTTGGCCCGCTTCCCTAAGCCACCTCTCTCCCCCTCCGACACAGTACAAAACGTAGGATGCACCTCTGGCCTAACCCTCTCCCAACAGATCAGCAATGTGTTTTTAAATGTTGTCACTACCATCTAAAACTTCTCAGACGCTTCTTTCCCTACCTCTCCTTCCCGAACAGACTTGCCGCGGTTATGTCCATTGTAATGTCTAGACTGGACTATGCCAACTCCCTATAGCTAGGAGCACCGGCATACCACCTTAATAAACTCCAAAGAACGCAAAACGCTGCTGCTAAATTGCTCCTCGCCCTGGGTCCAAGACACCACACCTCTCTGGCTCTCCAATCCCTCCACTGGCTCCCAGTCGGACAAAGGGCCTCTTTCAAGACCCTCTGCATCACTCACCGTGCAGTGCACAAGACCGGACCACTATGCCAGCAAGAAAAGCTAAAACCTTACCTCCCACCCCGCACCATAAGATCTAGCACCGCCTTCCTTTTAGTGATCTCTCCTACCAACTCTGTCAGGATTGGAGGATCTGCCTTCTCAACCTTGGCCCTGACTCTGTGGAACTCGCTTCCCCCACATATTCGACACACCCAAGACTATATGACATTCCACAAAGTACTAAAAACGTGGCTGTTTCCATTACACCAATCTCATCCTAAGAAGCGACTGAACCTCCAACAACCAATGACTATATACACTTTGGGACTCCCAACCATGTCACCAGTGAATACGACCATCAACTCTGCTATTTGGCGATTGTATCCCTGAATCCTGAATAACAACCTCCTTGGATCAAATCTCCTCCCAATTCCGTGTTCAACTAATCGTCTAGTCCTGTGACTTCACTGTGCCCCCCGTGTGTCACTGTGTACCCTGCTCCTGCATTGTTGCTATGTATCCTTCTGTATAGCCCTCCCCTCTAGTCCCTGTGATGTCACTATACCCCACTGTGCCGTCTCTCGCTGTGTACCATGCCTCCCTGGTCCCCATGATGTCTCTATGTATCCCTCTACCCCCGTCCTGTCGCTGTAAGCCCAGCCCTCTGTCTCTCTGTGCCCGTGTGTTGCTGTGTAACCCTGCTCCCCGTTCCCTGATGTCGCTATGTATCCCTCTACACCCCGTCCTGTCACAGCATGCCCAACCCCCTGTCTCTCTGCCCCCCCCCCTCCGTACCCATCCACAAAGCATATGAGCTTTGTGGATGAACTATCATATCACACCATATCATATCACTACGTGTACTCTCTACTCTACACCATCACTCAATCAGAGTACAGCTATACCCTCGATGAATTCGGCCTAGCTGCTCACATACGAACACTAGCCCATAGACACCTCATCACTCTAATAATAAGCAGCTATATCCCATGACGAACCGGCCTAGCTGCTCACATAAGCGTCCTACAGGCCTAACGCAGCCAGAACCCAGTCTCGGTGTCCACCCATCAGACTGCACACATTCAACTGACATCTCCATCACCACACCTAAGGCTAGGATGAAGCTACAATAATGCTATTACATCAGCTGCACACATAACTGGTGCAACCACGCACCCTATGACTCTAACCCACTCTACTCTCTCAACTGACCTGGGCTGCGGTGCCTGAGGGCGTTCAACCGACTGGCGCTTTGAGGTCATACCAAAGATATATAGAGCGCTATATAAATGCAAAATAACATAACACGTACAGCATCCCTTTAGAATTCTATGGGGCATCATTTTTATGAGTGTAGTTAACAGACATATTCCGCCTAAGACCAATCGTCCCGGTCCCCGACCCAACTTTTGGAGTTAATGTAGAGTTATTGCTTGTTTGAATATAAACATATCACAATTGACTACAGCAGTAATGTTATCATAAAGATTAACAATTGATTTGAGATTCAAACGTACTTCAGCACTTATCTGAATCCTGATGAAATGTGGTAAAGTCTCTAGATTCTGCTTCTTCTTTTAAAGTCTATTCCCCTTTATTTTTCTTTAGATTTACTCTGGAGCTCAGAGAGCTGTGAACTTCATGGTCCTAAGCTGGAATGAAAGGCAGTTTAGAATCTTAGTGAAGATTCCACACTACCTCATGTACCTCCTTATCGAATCATTGTTCAATAACATTTCCTCCATCTTGAGTTGGGACTACTCCAGTCTGCTGCAAAAGCTAATGGTAAGGAGCAAATCGGATAGCCATTTCTCCCCGCTCACAAACGAGCCCCTCTTCTTGCTTTCTTGCAACACCTCCCACCTACCCTATTGATCCAGATCCTGCTCTTGGGGTTAACACCCAGTGGAAACCTGACAGTAATGTAATAAAGATTAACAATTGAGTTGAGAATTACGGTCAAACAAGAAATTGAAGGTGGGCCTAAAATTGTGATATCCGTATGGACCTTGTTCATTGAATGAATAGAGGAGAGCTCTAAAAAGGAATCTGAAGAAGAGGAAACATTGAGGAGGCTAACAGGTGCTCAATAAAAATAGATGGCATGTCAAAAAGGGACCCAAGAGAAATGTGAGGCTTGGATAATGCTTGACGGAAATTAATTGTGGATATATTAAAAAATCATCTTGATTACAAACACTTTGAGGTATAGAAGATAAGACCACCTCAGAAACAGCTCTTGGCTTAAATGGCGCTGGAGTATGAATTTTAATAATAAGAGAAACCATGCCAACATCCCCTAAACTCGTGCTCATAGAGCGGAAAAAGTCTGTAATCTATTTGCCCACCAGAGCTAAGGACCTAGATGGTATTTATTGAAGAATTAGGCCCAGCAATCTCAACAGACAGTGTAAAAGGGCCAAAAATGTCATGAGCATTGGAAGTAGGGGGCTTCCTTAAGCTACCCAGAATAGTCAACCTGTTGTGTGGATTACACGTGTAGTGAACTTGCTAACAGAAACTAGCATATTAAATTGGGCTTAATGCAGATAATTGTTTAGGGCACCAGCACCTTACCTCCAACTGCATGGAGCTGCACTCGTCAGCGCTCTGGGTTGAGAAGGAGCTCTTATTTGGGAGGAGCAGGTGAATCCAATCTACCACTCCATACCACAAAAGGATTCACAAACAAACGTGCAACTGCACTCATCAGCGCACCAAAACTTTCTCAAATAAATGTAAAGCTAACTCTGAAAGGTTTTGTAAAGTTCTGGTTAATGGTATGGGGTGGAAGACAAAACTATCTTACCAGCAGACCAAACTTCTGGACGGACGTGCCAACTTCTCACGGGGAGTTTGTGCATACAATGGGTTTGGCGCAAATTCATCCAGTGGTTTGTTTAAAATCTGGGCAAAATCCAGTGTGTGATATCAGAGTTTGTACAAACTGTCTGTGTATCTGTAGGGTTGTTTGTAGGATCTCGCTTGGCTATTGGTATTAGCGAACCCACAAAAAGTCTGCACATTTAAATGGGGCATCTAGCCATTATTGTTCACTGACTGTTTGCAAGGTTATGCAAAAGTGTGGAGAAGAGGCATATTGCAGTCCTCTGGGATTTGCAACAGTTTTTCCCTGTGAGGTCAAAATCTGTGCCATGTTTGCCCAAAATGCTACAGGCTTCCAGTTACCCCATGGGCTGGGTCTGTAGGCCAGTGACTGCCCACCAGCCACTAACCGGGTCCATGAGCTGAAGACGGGTCCCAGACTCTGCTTGCCCGGCCGGTTCAACTCACAGAAGAGTGAGTCAAGCCCCAACCCCGTAGAGCACACAAAATGTACAATGTCCACTCCCCCTTAACCTCCCCTGTAATAGCTACTTGCCATCGATGTATGCCAAAGCCAGTGCCCACTACCTGTGGTTTTGTAAACACATTTCCCCCTTTGAAATCCCTGAGCCACCTTTATTTAAAACAACAAGACCCACCAAAATACAATATGTAAAGCGTTGGAAAAATAATTCAGTTCATGTCAAAGTCGTTAACAATTGCTGGGATGTGGGAGGAGCCATTTAGCTCCTGGATGTAGCCTAGAGGAGCTTGGATAGTTTAACACATTCACCCTCAGAAGCTACTTTTGGCTCTCCAGGTTAACTGGTGCCACACAAATATAACCATCTAACATTTTCTATGTCTGCGTATTTGTATGAAAGGTACATTGGGAAACCTAGCGAAGACATTTAAACATGAGTCATATCTATGGGTTACATAGTTATAATTTACATCTCAAATGGAAGTTAGATCTGCTGCATGCTACGTATTCGCTCCTCATTCTGCAGCAGAAGAGAGAAAGAGCGAGCTAGGTGGCAGCCCAGAAAAAACAGTAGCAGAAAAAATAAGTTTGGCAGTAAAAAGACTGCAACAGAAACATATTTAGTTCCAGTCATGGAATTACTGGCAAGGAGTAAATGACCGATCACAGCAAAACAGAATCACTGACAGGAAACAGTGAAAAATGTAAAGCAACAGCAATCAAGAGAAACGTCAGCAATGGAGGGAAAAAGCAAGTTCCACCATATTTCATGCACCCCAGGGTGGTTATTCTGAAGAATGCATCCGTCAATGTTAAATCACTATACAAAAGTAGCATTGCTCAGTCTCTGCAAATCTTTGAATTTTCTTGTGTGCTCTGTTTTGTTATCACACATACAATACACCATTTTAAGCACCCGTATATGAGTCTTTAATAGCGCTTGCTACACAATACGCACTCCTGGATAGGGTGACGAGATTTTGAAAATAAAAATCGGGACAGGCCAAAAGCATTAGCACCACAAGCCCATTCAAACTCCTCCCCAACTCTGTTGAGCCCCCTCCCACCCATAGGATCATGCATTAAAACAATACTTCCAGCACTTCTCATATAAATAAACGGCAGGGTTACAAAAAAGTCACTAGAGCACTTTGAAGAGCTTTTGCTTTGATTGTTGTTACAGGCTTTGCTACACTATTCGTAACCATTATCCATGGCGCAATCAGTAAATGCATATGGCTTTGACCAAAAAGGTTGGAGATTCGAGGCTTCACTGCCTCACAAAGGTGCTAATGGGAATCTTGCTCGAGAACGGTTCAACTGTTTATTGTGAAAAAAAAGTCTGCTGCAATTGTTGCATTTCTGCAGAGGCCATCCCTCTCCCCAAACCCGGATGTGTGTTTTTAAATTAAAAAGCTTTCGACACTGGCGGACAAAGGGTCTTATTTAGGGATGGTCACAACAAAACCGGGACGTGTGGTCACCCTACTCCTGGATAGAAGAAAATACAAACAGCAGTTCCAGCTCCTGCTTCATGAATTCCAATTTCGACCCATACAGAGCAATTAATATCACATGAAAAGAAGCACAATATAAAAATGTTTAAAAAGTCCATGACGTCAAAAGAAATTGTGGATAAGAATATAGACTTGAGGTAAGACACAATGCATAATAAATGATGTAAGGTTACCAAACTAATATCAACGTGCTTTTACTAAGAATTCAAGATTTGTATGAGTGTAAAATAGATTTCTGTGGGGGCGTGGCTTGGCGCTGAGGAAGATGGACGCCTAGACGCGCATTTCCGGCCGACCAACTGTATATCCTACCTGTAATGCGCTATCGTAAAAATCTTTCCAGCTTTTTTCGCACTCCATTGAGGACTTGTTGGGGCCTGCCTGTTTCTCTGTTCGGAACAATGTTCTAGCTGCTGGTGCTGGGACCTCTGCATCACCTGGAACCCACTGCGGCCGCCCTCTCTGTGTCAATCCGCCTCTCGTGTGGAGACCTCTGGCGACGTCTGATGCAACCTGCAGGATTGGGCCAGCTCCGGCCTCTTCACTCACATTCAGTGCCACCTCATGGCTATCTAATATAACAGCTGAAAGCAAAGAAAATAATTGCCTATAAAGAAAAAGACACAAACATTCCGGGAACATTTTATTTTCATTTTGATGAACCTCTATATATCAAGTCTAACCTGATGCCTTCTCCTGGATATTGCTATTATCCGCTGTCTGGCCTTCATAATAATTCCTCAGCATGGCCTCAGATAAAAGTAGCCAACAATCTTTAACAGCTTCTAAGGAATTACAATCTTCTTCGGCCACACTAAAGACATAAAAGCGACTGCCCTCCACCGATACACTCCACTGACCCTGCCAATTAAGCTATTTTACAAGAGATTAGGTCAGTCAAACCATTTATTGAAACTACCAACTTAAAAATTACAGCAGCTTGACGAAAGATGGAACGTCTTTGAAAACAGAATGAGCGAAATGGAAAGTAGAATAAGCTCTGCTGAAGATGTCTCACCAAGTGTTAATCAGTTGGAAAAAGCGGTAAAGGACCTCCAAAAACACAAAGGGCCTCATTACACGTTACACACTAAAAATCGCAAATTACCGGCATGGCGCCCTTAACGTGTCCGCCCTCGCATGAGGGCGCTAATAGCGTACCATTACGAGTACACGGACACGTGCATCGCGCCATGCCGGTAATGCCCCAACTAACATGCCGCTAAACACCCCCAATAGTCCCTTACCGGCTTCGACGACAGTGCAGATAGCACCTCCGCCTTGACGCAGCATGCAAATAGGGGTCACCGCTAATAGCGGTGACCGTTAAATAGCGGATCCGGAAACAGCGTCATTGCACAGGAACAGGAAAGAGCATGGGGGCCATCATTAAAAACACAATCCATTGCCATCCTCTGCCCCCTGGACCTGTTTGTAGGACTTTGCTGTTGGAAAATATCTGGAACACCCTTACCATGCCCAAGGCTCTCAAAAAAACAACTGACCGCCAGCGGAAAGAAAGAAAAGTTTTCGAATGAGGAGCTACTAATGCTGACACAGACCTTATCTGAAAATGCTGCAGTGGTCTTCGCAAATGACATGCGGCGGGAGACACTCCTTCAAAAAAAAGCAATCTGGAGGAGGTGGCACTGAAAGTAAGTGCTGTGGGAACCAGCACCCGCACTGTACGTGAGTGCCGGAAAAGATGGGATGACCTTAGACTCCGGGTCAAAATGATCTTGGCAGAAAATCACAACATTGCCACAGCCGGTGGATCGGGGTCGCCAATCAAACTAAAAGAATGGGAGGAGACATGTGCCAACGTCATAGGAGTTGAATGCATCGAGGGAGTCGGGAGGATGGAACATGGCGTGGCAGGCACTTCGGATGGAGGTAAGTGTACCAATGTAAGCATGCATTGTGAATCTACTGGTCCCCGCAAATGTCAGCCCAGAATCACCTCATGGATGGGCAAACAGCCACACATGCATCCCACCCTGCCCATGTCAGTGCCAGACCCAAACATGCACACATGCACACATCAACAGAGCCAAGTGCCACACACAACACTGCATGGATGAGCCACTGAACTGACACATCACCTGCATCCTTCTCAATGAAGTCCAAATGGCCACAAACTGCATTGATGATGTATCCTGCATTAAGTACATCGAACCGTAACCAATGCCATCCCCCTTCTTGTCCCCGACAGGGTCACAAACAGACAGTGGCGATGGTGGGAATGCATCCCAGGCACCCCCAGCGCAGAAGAAAAAAAGGCCACAGCCCACAGAGGACACCCCCACAACATCCAAGGGAAAAGGCACAAGGCTCCATTTGCAGAGCCTCAAACATCGGTCGAGCGCCACTGCCAAGGCCACACCAAAGCCAACTGCCCCACCTCCGGAGGTCCACTCACCACCACCGATCACAGCCACCGAGGTACCACCATCAGCTGCAGCCAGTTCGGCAGGAGAGGCGGCAGCCACTGCTCCATTATCTGATGTGGAGGACCCAACAGAATTCGACCTGGGCATGCACACTCCAAGCCCCCCTGGAACTCCCCAGCCATCACACACACCTGGCTCCAACGTCATTGGTGATGAGACCATGGGAGCTTTCAGTAGCCCACCGGTGCCTCCATCTGTTCACCTGCCTGCACCACAATGCACACCAGCCACACCACCAGAGCCCGACACTGCCCTTGACCTGGCCAGCATCAGCCAGCGGCAACAGGGTCTCAAAACCTTGCTCCCCCTTACCTTGCCCAGAGAATTTCACGACCCACCTCGGCCAGGCCCACCAGATCTGCCTACACCAACCTGATTTCTACCCCCAAGACTTGTAGAGTACGTGCGGGCGGCTCGAGCTTCTCACCCCTAGCAGCCTCACATTGGAACGCCCTACCTTCGCACCTCAGGGGGATTGACTCTCACCTAGCCTTCCGCAAAGCCTTAAAAACAAGGCTGTTTGTCTAAACCTACCTGACTTTATATCTAAAGGCAGACGAACGTCATTTGTAACTTTGCTCCGCTCCTCTCTCTGTAATTAAGTACCTTATGTTTTCTATGTTTACATAATCTTGCTGCTTACGCCTTCATGTAATAGCGCCTCGATGTCTATGGGCTGCAGTGCGCTCTACAAATGTAAAAAATAAATAAATAAATAAAATGTGCTGGCTGGGCAGCACGTGGAGGAGGCTGCCCGTCTCAGGGAGGAGATTGCAGAGACATCCAGGCAGTCCAGGGAGTGGATGGATGCATGCACAGACAGGCTGTGTGGGAAGCTCATCCGAGTTTGTGCGGTACTCACACGTATTGCGGATGCTATGGACCGGCAATTTCCACCACCACCACCTGGACAGTCTGCCCCTTCTTCGTCTGCCAGTTTGCGGCAGTCAAGCCCATCCCGACGCTCCGCACGCACCACCAGGCGCAGCTCTAGGCAGCCTCCCAATGCTGGTGTTGGCAATGACCAATAGGGAGTTAATGTTCATGCTTCCGCGTGCATGCCTGGACGCATACATTGTGGAAGACACATGAGGGACTGTTGTGGGGGGTGGGGGGAAGGGTGTGATGGGACTGTTGTGGGGGGTGGGGGGGGAAGGGTGTGATGGGACTGTTGTGGGGGGTCGGGGGAAAGGGTGTGATGGGACTGTTGTGGGGGGTGGGGGGGAGGGTGTGATGGGACTGTTGTGGGGGGTGGGGTGGGAAGGGTGGTGGGATGTTTGGGGACATTCACATTTTCCTGTTTAAGTTCATTAATACACTGGTGTTTGAGCAAAACACAGGCCTGGACTCCTTCATTGTGTATGTGTACTTTATTGACGCCAGGGTCCATTATAAGCACACGAACAGACACCAGTGCATTACTAGCCATATTCAGGTGACAGTACGAGAACATGTTACTCAGAATATTTGGTTGATCAGATGTGTCACAGCACATCCCTCCTGGCCATCCCCTCTTGCATGACCTGCATCCCCTTCACCTCCATCCTCATCACCATCATCATCATCCTCATCAGGTGCCTCCATTTCAACGTCAGGGGGCAGTGGCACATTCCGTCTGATACACATATTGTGCAGCATGACACATGCCATGGTGATCTTGGCCACCTTGTCATGGCCATACAGGAGAGCGCCACCAGACCTGCTAATGCATCTAAACCGTGACTTCAAAAGTCCAAAAGTCTGCTCGATCACGATGCGGGTACGGGTGTGTGCACGATTGTATTCCTCTTCGTGCCTGTTCTGTGGGTACCGTACAGGTTTGAGGAGCCACCTCTTCAGGGGATAGCCGGCATCACCTATATGGGGGAAGGAATGGGGTCCTGTTACTGTTCACCTCAAGTGTGGCCTGTTTATTTAAAAAAACATTGACTTTGCATTGAGATTCAAGTACACAATCAACAGCATACATGCAAATGGTCTGTGTAACTGCAATGTGCAAAGGTGGGCTCAACCCTGCAAGTAGACATGCCCCATTAATGCCTCCACCAGTAATTGACATGTCCTGTGTGAGGCCAGGTCTTAAGTATCCCTGTGCCCAGGCAGATTTGGTACCACACTGGTGGTGTACTGCTATTCCAACATTGACGTTGCCATGCTGAGAGGCATCACTTCAGTGGTGCTATGGGTTCGTGGTGCATTGCTATGGCTAGGGGGTATCCCTTAGCATGCATTGAAGGGCACATTGCATTATTGATGTCATGCTGGACGAATTCAGCATGACTATGTTGACGGCATGGATGACATTTGTGTATTTTGTGGCGTGGAATGTTGTGCAGTGTGGATGTGGTTTGATGTTTGATGTTTCTAAACTTGGATAGTCCTCTGTGTTTTGTAGCATATACTTGCATGTCCGTTCATCTCAAGTACGTTGCGGCCCTCCCGGATCAACATTGGGTTACATCTGTATGTGCATTTGGACGACAGACTACAGGCTACACCCAGTTGGAGTATCTATCTCCCCCCCCCCAAGCACACCCAGTTGGAGTATCTATCTCTCCCCCCCCCAAGCACACTGCCATGTGCTTGGCCTGCTACTCACCAAGTAGCCACGAACGTTGTCCCGTTTGTCGCTCCATGTAGCGGGGGATAGTCGAGTTCCGCAGGACCATGGAATCATGGGTTGATTCGGGAAATCTGGCACAGCAATGTGTGATTATCTTGTTGGCGTCACATACCATTTGGACATTGATGGAGTGGAATTGCTTCCTGTTTCGGTACACTACTTCATTGTGATGTGGGACGACCAATTCCACATGTGTACAGTCGATGGCCCCGATGCAACTTGGGATGCCTGCCAGTGAATAGAACCCAACTTTGGTGTTTGCAATCTCCTGGGCAGCCCGTGGCATGAATATGTGTTCAGGTGCATGCTAATGGAGGGATTGAGTACCTGGTTCAGTGTGCGTGAGAATACTGGTTGGGAGATGCCATGCATCTGCCCCACTGTATGCTGGTAGGTGCCTGTGGCCAGAAAGTGGAGCACAGTCACCACCTTCAGTAGAGGGGGGATGGCATTTCTGATGTCTATGAGGCTCACAATGTCGTGGTGTATCATGTCCACGATGCTGGTGATGGTATCCCGGTCCAGACGGTACAGGGTGTGTATCTGCTCAGGTGTTAGGTTCAATGGACTGGCTCTGATCCTGGGAATTGGTGGGTGCCTCTGTGGTATGATTAGGTGCCGTGGTGGTGCTTGCTGTGCCTGTCTTGCCCTCCTCCTCCTCCTGCGTCTCCTCTGTGCTGCCTGTTGTTGTTGCAGCTGCGCTGCAATCAGGTCCTCCAGGCCATGTAATGCTGCTAGTATTGGAACCATCTTGGTGTGGGAAGGGGTGTGGGAAGGGGTGTGGTGTGCTCCTTTTGAGCAGCCACAGTCTCCATTGCCTCCACCTGTGCTGATTGTGGCCACCTGTGGCAGGTGGTAACACTGCACAGTTCTTTTAACGGGTGGTTCGCGATGGCAGTATTAGCGCCATGCTGGTAAGGGGTTTTGGGTGCTTTTCCATGCCGCTATTGGCACGTCTGCCTGGCTTGTGATGATGTGCTAATAGCGGCATGGCGTAAATTAAGGACACGAGGGTCGCGCGCCCGCGGACTGGCCGCTATTAGTGGAACCGTACTTAGCGGTGCCGCAAATAGGGGTGAGCAAGGTCGTAATTTGGATGGGGATTTAGCGTTACTGGTATTCCATTACCGGTAACGTTAAATCTCTACCGCCTACCGTGTAATGAGGCCCAAAGAGTTAGAGAACAGAAGTCAGCGCAATAACCCACACATCTCTGGCTTACCGGAGGGCTGTGCGGGGAATGATTCTATACTGTTCTTGCAAAATATGCTTTCGGCCTTGCTCCATATTCCAAAGGAAATTTCCCTTAACATTCAACGCGCTCATCGCATCAGCTCCATGAGAAGCTCCGAGATGTCACAATCTCCACCGCGTACTTTGATTTTCTACTTATGATATGATATGATATGATAAGGCATTTATAACACAAGTGCTTCAAGGCAAGACGAGGCATGGGAGGGGGAACAGAGGGACGACAAGGACAACAATCTTACTAGGCTAGGTGAAATTGAAATCGAGCAAGTGAAGGGGAGGGGGGAAAGGGAAAGTGCGGGGGAATTGGGGAGAGGCAGTGCAATACATAGGATCAACAGTAAAGAATAAATAAAATAAATAAAACAATAGGTAAAGAGCGGCCAGCTTGTGCCAAGTGCAGGGGCAAGTGCAGACATCAAGTGTCAAGAGTTGGTGTAAAACTAAATGTATGCTATGCTATGAAACAAAATAGAGAAGATTACAAAGACACAGGAATCGGATATTTGAAAGAGAATGCATCTTTATTTTATGCATGGCAGCAGTCACTAGTCACTAACAAGCCAAGCAAAATCAATCACTCTCTAGCAATGAGAGCCTCAGTAATACCAGCCTCCCAACCTTAGCTCTACCCACACACAGCCAGCTCTCTAGGCTCTAACACTGTGAGACTGCACCCCCTCTCTATACCAACTGTGAGACAGCCTCACTCCTGAACCTGAACCTGAATCTGAATCTACTGAACAGAACAGCAATCTACTGTCATACAGAAAGATGACGCATTTCTACAATTGCATGCGCAGAAATCATTCTATGTCTATCCGCGTGTATACATAATTTCAGCATAGCATAATCATATACTGTACTAGAACACAGTGACATGGCATGTTCTCTATTCTAAGAAAAACAAGCAAGCATGTCGCTAACATTGTTTCTCTCTTGCATCGACAGTCTCATGCAGAACAAACGCAGAGCAGCAGTCAAGGTTGTTTCCTCTGTGCTAAAGGATCTGACACTCTGCCAAGAGTGTCTTTGTTATGAAAACATTTACACACTGTGTTCGGCTGCTCTTTCGTGCTCAGCTAAAAGCCGAATTCATATGGACAGAAATAGACTGACAATATCTAGCGCCTAGAAACTAAAATTATGTGCTGTACAAAATAACAAGCTAAACATATCCGCATAGATTTCAGCAAATATCCATCTATAATCAAAACAAACTATAATGCTAAACATAGCCTATACTAAATGGATACATGTATGAATGGATTAATTAATGGATGAATGGATTAGCCCATGCTAACTATACAAATGTAGACTAACACTGGGGGGACTGTAGGGATACAGAAACAGCCCTCAAGAGCAGGGGTGGCCCGGGAGGCAGTGCAGGTGTGCAGCTCGCAGGGGAGGGGACCTGGGCCCAAGATCAGAGGGTACTCAGGTGACCAGTGCAGTTTCAGTCAGGAGTTCAGCAGGGGAGAAGAGGAGAGAAAGCAGAAGCAAAGAGGAAGGTCTTGAGGTGCTTCCGGAACCGGAGATGGTTCTCCTCAAGTTACTGGGAGGCAGGGAGGCTGTTCCAGAAGGAGGCCCAAGCCGAAGAAAGAGATCTACCACCAAATTGTTGCTTGGAGAAGCGACTGACCCAGAGGGAGTTGGAGGCGGATGAGCGAAGAGCTTGAGGAGGAAGATATTTATGAAGAGAGTTGGAGGTATTGAGACCCCGGGCCCCATAAGGCCTTGTGGACAATGCAAAAGGTTTTGAACTTAATCCTCACAACCACTGAGAGCCAGTGCAGAGATTTCAGTCCTGGAGAGATACGATCACTGGGCTTGAGGCCAACAACATGTCTCGCAGTGCTGTTCTGGATGAGTTGCAGAGGGCGGAGAGTAGAAACAGGCAGATTTAGAAAGAGGCTGTTGCAGTAGTTCAGCTTAGAGAGAACCAGAGTGCTGGAGACAGTGAGGAGCGTCTGGGTGAAGGAGAGCAAAGGAAGAATACCTCTGAGAAGGTGCAGCTGGTAGTGTGACTTCTTAGAGACATCAGAGATGTGAGGAGAGAAGGAGACGGTGGAGTCGAAGATTACCCCAAGGTTTTTAGCCTCACAGGTGGGAGAAGGAAGAGAGCCAAGAGAAGCTGGCCAGAGAGTGACAGGAAAGGAGGGAGCAGGTGTGCCGATGAGGAGAATCTCAGTCTTACTAGCATTAAGGCAGAGATCGTTGGTGGCACACCACTCCTGGATAGCGGACAGACAGTCATAGATGAGAGGAGAATATGTGGCAGAAGGGAGCCTGAAAATGAGCTGAGAGTCGTCCGCATAGCTCTGAAAGTTGGGGCAGAGCGGCAATTCGGCTGGCAAGAAGTGCCAGTTATTGGTTGAACAGCCAGGGAGGTTAGACCCCTGGGGAACATCACAGGTATAGATAGAGGAGAGGAAGGACCCAAGTTGGACCTGGGAGGGCCGATCAGAGGGGAAAGAGGTCAGCCAAGCCAGGGCCTGATCGGTGATACCTAGGTTATCACGTAGACGGTTGAGCAGGATGGCATGGTTGACTGTGTCAAAGGCAGATGAGAGATCAAGTAAGATGAGGACACAGGGGGTACCGGAGTCAAGGTTGGAGAGCAGGTCTCCACGGATGTTCAGGAGAGCAGTTTCCGTGCTTCTGGCAGCTCTGAAGCCAGACTCATGGTCATGGAAACAACCAACCAATTCAGTGTGAAGATTAAGCTGGGAGATGGCCAGCTTTTCCAGGAGTTTGCCCAGGAAAGGAGTGATGGAGATTGGCGACAGTTAGCAGGGCAGGAGGGATTGGCTGAGGGTTTCTTAAGAAGAGGGTGCACAAGGAGTGCTTCAGGGGGACGGGGGGGGAGACTCCAGTGGCGAAGGAGTGGTTGCAGAAGTCGGCCAAAGCAGGAGCCCGGTTGTCAATGTGGTCCTTGATGGTTTTAGAGGAACAGGGAGAACCTGTTTTGGCGAGACTTTCATAGATTGGACTTGCATAGAAAACCTGTCTGGGGAGAACAGGGGAAAGGCAGAGAAGGGGTAGGAGAGGTGGCCACAGAAGGGCCAGAGGAAGAGAGGTGAGTAGAGGGAGGAGTAGGAGAGGAAGAGAGAGAGGACAGGATGTCCTGAGTTTTAGAGATGAAATGAGAAGCCAGGTCCGTGCAGAAGGCCTCAGAGGGGACAGGATAGGTAGAGACTGCAGCAGGATTGGCCAGCTCCTTGCAGATTTTAAAGAGTTCTGTCTAGTTGTTGGATGCTGCAGAGACGCAGGCTTAGATGAGGGCTCTCTTCTTGGTGCAACCAAAGAGCCAGTATTGACTTTGGAGCAGGTGGCAGGCCAGTTTGTCAGAGGATGTACAGGAAGCACGCCATTTCCTCTCAGCCATCCTGCACTTGCGTTTAAGGGTGACGAGGTCTGAGTCATACCAGGAGTTGCACTTAGCTTTGGGCTTCAAGCGGATCCTCATGACAGGGGCAAGAACATCAAGATTATCAGATATAGCAGAGTGGAGCATAGAAAGGGCTGTGTCAGGGTGTGAGGCAGCCGAAGGAAGGGGGGGGGGTTGACAAAGTGGCAGCGAAAGCCTCAACTGACACACGCTTCATGGGTCAGATAATCGAGAAGGTAGGTGGCAGTGCTGGAGTTGGGTTGGCCTGAGGAGTGGAGAGAGTGAGCTGGGAGTAAAGGAGAAAGTGATCACTCTGGGAGAGAGGCATGGTGAGAGGGATAGAAAGGAGAAGGTCTGTAGAGATCAGAACATCCAAAGTGTGCCCTGCAGTGTCAGTTGGGCCAGAGGGGAGGATAGAGAGTGAAAGAGTGTTGCAGAGGTCACAAAAGAGTCCAGAGGAAGGACAGGAAGCATCCAGGTGGATATTAAAGTCTGCTATAAGGAGGAGTTGAGTGGTCGAGACAAGGAGGGAAGAGGAGAGGTCTGCCCACTCAGAGAGTAAGGAGGAGATCTGACCAGGTGGCCAACAGATGATAGCCACAGTGAGGAAATGGCTAGGAGAGAGAGAGCCTGTACACGAGGCATTCAAAAGAGGAGTAGGCCTGTGTAGGAATGATAGAGGCAGGAATCCACTCAGGGAAGATCAGGGCCACACCACCTCCGGAACGAATGGATCTGGGAGCAGAGAGGATCTTGTAGCCGTCAGGTAGGAGAGTGTCAAAGCTTGTGACAAAGCTACCCATGAACCATTTCTCAGTGAGACCGAGGACATCGAGGTCAAATTCTTCAAGGAGGCGGCAGATTCCAGAGGAGTGTTTGACAGCTGAGCGACAGTTGAGAGTGGCTATATGGAGAAGGTTGCCGTCCTCGAAAGACTTCCGGGGAGGGCTACAAATCAGAGGTACGCCCTGCAGAGGTGTAGAAGAAGCCCGAGAGGGGGCAGAATAGGAAGGAGGAGAGGGCAAGGAAATTGATGAAGCGTGGGAAGCGTCGATCAAAGAGCAGTAGGTTAGCCTGAGGGCCTTGGACCAAGATGGTACCATTCAGGTAAACATTGTTGAGCGTACTCCCAAAAATTGTTGGGAGTACATCCAACTGTTGCTCACCATCTTAAAGGCTAAAGAGAAGAATACCCTTGTTTGGCAGGGCTGCAGGATTAATATTTCCCAAGATGTAGCAAAGAAGACCACCCAACGCAGAAAGGAATTTCTTTCTTATCATCCTGCCCTGCAACAACTTAACGTCAGATATGGTTTATATCATCCATGTTCTTTTAAAGTGACATATGAAGGACGGACATCGATGCAGATCTTAAAACTTTCATTTGCTCCGAATATTGATTTGTCGCTCCCCTCTAACTCTGTTGCTTCAGACTCCTGACTCTTTGCCTCATATATTTGTATACTTCACTCACTGAGTGCATTACAGTCTTAAACATTTTCCTCTCAATAATGGTGGGCTGGGGGCCGTTTTGGTACCCCTCTTTCTCCCAGGTTGGTTTTATCTTCCATTTCCAGCCCGGTTTGATCTTCCTTTTCCAGCCCGGCTGGTGCTCCTACTTCTTTCTTCCTTTTTTCTCCTAGCTTTAGCTTTACCTTCTTCGCTTTTCAATTCTTCAATGTTCTTCCATACCTTGTGCTATTACATTTTATGTCTCCACTTTTTAGTCCTTAGTATTTGGTCAAGTTTCCCCTTCCCAAGCAAAGAGGAAGGTCTTGAGGTGCTTCAGGAACCGGAGATGGTTCTCCTCAAATTACAGAGTGGCAGCCGAAGACAGAGATCTAACCCAAGCACCCAGCACCCAACCCCAGGAGAAAGGACTGACCCTGAGGGAGTTGGAGGCGGAGGAGCAAAGCACTCGAGAGGGAAGGTATTTGCAGAGGGAGGCCCATTTGGACCTTACTGCACTCTGTGAAGTAGCCGCCTTGCAACATGGGGCTGGGCTACTGCATCACGCCTATGTGAACTCTATTGCATTCTTGGAATTACATACCGTTTGTTCCTGCCTGTAACCACCTTCACTTCATTGCATTTTATGATGTTATTACTTCTGGCCTGTAACCATAAGCACAGTAACCCATTTCTTAAGCATAAGCGCCTAGATACCTCTGGGTTTGGATCGCTATATAAATGAATAAATAAATAAATAAATACATATCAATAAATTACCCCAAGGTTCTTAGCCTCGCAAGTGGGGGTAAGAGGAGGGCCAATGGAGGCCGGCCAGAGAGTGACAGGAAAGGAGGGTGAAGGTGTGCCCATGAGAAGGATCTCCGTCCTCCTGGAATTAAGGCAGAGATCGTTGACAGTACACCACTCCTGAATGGCAGAGAGGCAATCAGAGATGAGAGAAGGAGAGGAGTTGGCTGAGGGAATCCTGAAAATGAGTTGAGTGTAAACCGCAGAGCACTGAAAATTGGAGCAGGAAGAGGCAATGCGATGGGCGAGAGTTGCCAGGTATAGGTTGAAAAGCCAGGGAGAGAGGTTAGACCCCTGGGGAACAGCAGAGGTAGATAGAGTGATAGAGGAAAGGAAGAAGCCAAGTTGGACCTGGGAGGGTCGATCAGAGAGGAAAGAAGTCAGTCAACCCAGAGCCCGATTAATGATACCCAGGTTGTCACGAAGATGGTTGAGCAGGATGGCATGGTTGACCGTGTCAAAGGCAGAAGAGAGATTGAGTAGGATGAGGACAGAAGGGATGTTAGAGTCATGGTTGGAGAGTAGGTCTTCACAGATGTTCAGGAGAGCAGTTTCCGTGCTTCTGGCAGCTCTAAATCCAGATTGATGATCATGGAGACAACCAACAGAATCGGAGTGAAGATTGAGCTGCGAGATGGCCAGCTTTTCCAAGAGTTTGCCAAGAAAAGGTGTGATCAAGATCAGGCGATAGTTTGCCGGGCAAGAAGGATCGGCTGTGGGTTTCTTGAGAAGGGGGTGCACAAGAGAGTGCTTCAGGGGAGAGGGTAAGACGCCTGAGGCGAAGGAGAGGTTGCAGAAATCGGCCAGGGCAGGAGCAAGGGTGTCAATGTGGTCCATGATGGTTTTGGAGGAACAGGGAAGAACCTGTTTTGGCGAGACTTTCATAGATCGGACTTGTCTGGAAACCTTGTTGGGGGGAAAAGAGGAAAGGAAGAGAAAGAGGGTGGGGGCAGCTGGAGGAGGGCCAGAGTTCGCAGAAGGAGAAGGGAGGAAAGGGGGAGGAGACAAGAAGGTGGACAGGTTGTCCTGCGTTTTAGGGATGAAGTGAGAGGCAAGGGCCGTGCAAAGAGCCTGGGAGGCAACAGAAGAGGTAAAGACTGCAGCAGGGTTGGCCAGCTCCTTGCAGATTTTGAAGAGTTCGACCAAGTTGTTAGGTACCGCAGAGGCACTGGCTTGGATGTGGGCTCTCTTCTTAATATGGACAGAGATCCGGTATTGCCTTTGGGGCAGGCGGCAGGCCAGTTTGTCAGAGGATGAACAAGAAGCCCTCCATTTCCTCTCAGCCAACCTGCACTTGCGTTTAAGGGTAGCTAGGCCAGAGTCGTATCAAGAATTGCACTTGGCTTTGGGCTTCAAACAGATCCTCGTGACAGGGGCAAGAGCATCAAGAGTATCAGAGATAGAAGAGTAGAGCTTGGAAAGGGCTGTGTCAGGATGTGAGTTAGCCGGAGGAAGACGGGGTGGAGAGAAGGTGGCGGCGAAAGCCTCAACTGACACACGCTTCATGGGCCGAATGTCGGAGAAGGTAGGGGACAGTGTTGGGGTAGGGTTTGCCTGGGTAGAGAGTGTGAGATGGAAGGAGAGGAGGGAGTGATCGCTCCAGGAGAGAGGAGTGGTCAGAAGGATGGAGAGGGGGTGGTCAGATGAGATCAAAGCATCAAGCGTGTGCCCTGCAGAGTGAGTCGGGCCAGAAGGGAGGATAGAAAGGAAGAGGGAATCGCAGAGGTCGCGAAAGAGTACAGACGAGGAACAGGGAGACTCTAGATGAATGTTAAGGTCACCCAGAAGGAGGAGTTGAGTGGTTGAGGCCAGGAGGAAAGAGGAGAGGTCTGCCCATTTAGAGAGCAAAGAGGTGATCTGACCAGGAGGCCGATAGATAGTAGCCACTGTAATAGAGTGGCTGGGAGAGAGAGAGAAAGCCTGCAGACAAGGCATTCGAAGCAGGAATTTGTCTGCTTGGGAATGACAGAGGCAGCAATCGACTCAGGGAAGATCAGGGCTACACCCCCTCTGGAACAGATGGATCTGGGTGCAGAGAGGATCTTGTAGCCATCAGGGAGGAGAGTGTCAAAGCTCATGACAGAGCTGGCTATGAACCAAGTCTCAGTGAGACCGATGACAACGAAGTACAGTTCTTCAAGGAGGCGGCAGATGTAGAACATTAAGGGTTGTAACAGCCCTATCAAAAGGTATAAAGTTATTTCCCTTCTCAAAATGCTGCATCCGTCAGTGGCCTGGATTCAAGAAACCCATCTCTCTCGCAGAAGGCATGAAACTAAAATCCCTCTGAGTCAAAGAGGTTATAGCCAGTCCGGCAGCTGGTAAAAGAAAATGGGCTAGCCATATTAATCAGTAAAATGAAATCATACAAGATCCTTAGCCAAGATATTGATACCAATGGGAGACGGGCCTGGGTCAAACTGCTTATGGGTTCTGACACTGTCACCATAATGAACATCTATGGTCCTACATTACCTGACCTAGAATTCTGGAACACCACTAAACAATTTAATCTTAAATCAAATGTCTCGAATTTAATCCTTTGTGGCGATCCTAACCATGTCTTAGATCCTTTTCTGGACAGGAAATCCAGGTGTATTTTCAAAAATCCAAATCCCACAAAGCTTTTACCCATTGCCTGACAGAAGCGGGGCTTCTCGACACGAGGAGACTCGCCCATCCGGTGCACTTAGAATACATGTTTCTATTCTCATCCCTATAACACTCTCTCCTGCCTTGTTTATATCTTCACAAATAAATCCCTCACTAGCACTATCATCGACTCTAGCATTTCAAATATAATTTCAGATTGCGCCCATGTCATTACCACCTTTGATCTCTCTGATATTAAGAACCCGTCTTCAAGATGGAAATTTAATAATACTTTACTTCATGATCAAAAATGTATCCAGTCCTTCCAACAATGTTTCTTTTCTGACAATTTAGATGGATACCTCAGTGGTCACTAATTGGGACACATTTAAAGCTACCCCAAGAGGACATATAATCAGATATTGTAGTATAAAAAGAAGCAATACAAAAAGGACCTTAATGCCCCATACCATCAGCTCTCTTTCCATGAGTTTGTCATGATCTCTGCTTCCAAAAGGTCAGGGTTTTCCCAACTCCCTTGGAAGCAGATCCATAACCCAGGTTCCGAGTGCCAACCAGTCCCAATTGGGACCTTTTGGACCCAGTCCTGGCGCCAGTGGCACCAGGCTCATAAATATGCCCAGTCCCAGCGCTGGAAGCGCCGGGCTCATAATGCTTGGGTGGACTTACCTGCAGCAGACCATGCTGCTTACTTGCCTGCCAGTTGAGCCTCTGATCCTCTTCTGTTTGGAACTACTTTTCCTGTTGGGTGGGGCAGGAGCCACTCCCTAGATTCAGAACACTGGAACTCTTCTGGAAAGCAGGAACTCTTTTCTTACCTAGGCGTGGCTGTGGAAGGAGACACCTAAGCACTACAGGAGGCTATTTAAACCACACCCGATGGATGAATCTTGCTTTGCGTTATTCTACATCCTCTGCAGCAGAACGCTCATCGTGTCTTCTGCATCTGATCCTGGGCCTAAGGAAAAAGGCTTACCATCCTGAATCCAGTCTTCAGCAACACCTATAAAGACAAGAAAGAACAGGTTAGCATTACGGTCTTCAGTGACAGCTCTTCACTTACCTGGTCCATCGGCTGTCACCAACGCCTCGCGCTGCATTCCGGCATCTGAAAGACAAAGGCTTACCTACTCTTCGTGCGCTCCAGAGGTCTTCACACTGCATTCCGGTATCTGAAAGACAAAAGCTTACCAACTCTTCGCACGCTCCGAGGCCTTCGGCGCTGCATCCCGCATCTGAAAGACAAAACAAGGTGCGTTTAAAGACATTGGGGAACTTTAATACTCACGTGCCATTACTCCTTTCCACATCTAACACAGTGGGTATTCCGGCACCCTGCAGCCGCTCCGAACTTGTACCTGCAAAATAAAAAGACAGTTAGAGCGCATCGTGAAGCAGGCAACAAGCGCTTACTTACGTGCTTCCAGGCGCTTCTATTCATCACACGGGCTCCATCTTCAACTCACTTCAGCCCGTCATCCGCCATCGCCGGAATCCTGCAAAACAAGAAACATCATTACTAAAGACTTTAAAGACATTAGAATTACTCGAAACTTACCGTTCGTGCAGTAAACGACGGACAGCAGTCCTCTGAAGTCAAGAGGCCTGCTCCCCTTATCCAGTGAAGAAACTGGTTACAGCACCCTGCCCCGAAGCAGATGGAGAGCACGGCGTTCACTTACCTAAGGTGAGAGCGTTAACGTTTGGGGTTCTACAGGAGAAGAGAAAGGGAAGAAGAGAGAGACATTCAATAACCCAGTTCCTTAATCCCATATTTTCTATCTGCAGACATTTTACCCTTCGAGTCAGGCATACAGTGCACAGAGGTCCAGCCCAAAGAGCCAGCCGTGTGTTACACATCACCTTTGAAGATACGGTATACGCCCAGTCAAGACCGGCGCCTCTACGGGAATCAGGTGAGCGTTACAGAGTTGCAATACTATCAAATCGCCGTCAGTACCGAATCTTCGTAATACCATGTCCCTGCATTTCCAAATCAATAAAAAAACTTACCAAACAAGACTCAAGTGCTATGTTTAAATATAAATCCAAGATCTATCAAACATCTAACAAAGCCGGCAAATCCCTGGCTTCCTATCTTAAAGCCAAAAAAGAAAGAACATTTATCTCTCATATGAAAGATTCCCCTGGCTCCGTTATAATAGACCCTTCTGGGATTTTGAGAAACAACTAGTATTCCCCTATAATATTGTTGACTTGTTATATATATTTGGCCACTCTTTTGCTTCAATTTCCGACCCAGTCAAAGCCTCAAGATCTGCCCGTAGGACCTTTCTCTTACAATTAAACAAAATTCCCCTCCCGAGAGTTCTCCCCTATTTGTGGCATAATAGAGTGAATCACTATCAATGGCAGAGTTTTATATCGCAGGTCCTGGCTTAACAAAGGCATCAGGTTCATCCAACAGCTTACTGGAACCAATTGCACAATATATAGACAAAGTTATACAACCACTTACACATATATGCACTAAATATATAAAAGATACAAATGAGTTTTTGAGGAGACTTGAGAACACAACCTTCAACATCAACACAGATTTCCTTTTTACCATGGATGTGACAAGTCTGTACACAAATATCACCCATCAAGCTGGACTCGAAGCCGTGGAGTGGATGTTATGGAACACTAAGGAAACAGTAAAAAGTGATCATCTGTTTGTCATGAAACTTCTGAGCATTGTTTTGAACAATAATTTCTTCTCATTTTAAGATCGATACTTTGTCCAGATATCGGGAACATCTATGGGGGCCGCCATGGTTCCGAGCAATGCAAACATTTACAAGGCATATCTGGAAGAAACACAAGTCATTAACAATCCCAGATGGAGGAATACATTAAAATGTTTTACCGGATTTATTGATTTGGTGTCTGGGAAGGCACTGAAGAAGAGTTACAAGAATTCTTTAACTTCATGAATAATTTGGCTCCATGCATTAAATTCACGCACAAGTACAGTAAATCCTCTATCGAATTCTTGGATGTCCTGGTTTATTGGAAGATAGACAAATTGGAGACAACAATCTTTACTAAAAACACTGACAGAAACAGTTTACTGCTTGCGACAAGTTTCCACCCGAAAACAATATCGAGTAACCCTTTAAGTCAATTTCTAAGATATAGACGGATAATCTCAGAAGAGGGAGAACGCGAGGTGAAGTCTACGGAACTTAAGGAGACATTTCTGAAGGGGGCTACAGCGAAGAAATATTGGCCGAGCACTCTGCAACAGTGAGAAACACTCCTAGAGTAGAAACTTTGAAACCCAGAGAGAAAACCACTGATGTAGATCTCGTATAGCTCACGACTTTCTCACAACAAAGCAACATAATCAAGAAAATTGTGAAGAAAAATTGGGGAGTGCTATCCCTTGATCCAACATTGGTCAATCTGTTCCCTACACCTCCACTCTCACTTATAGCAAAAGCAGGTCGTTAAAGGACCACCTGATGAAATCAGATTTCACTCAGAAAAACAAATCTAAGAAACAATATAGAGGTACTCTACCATGCAATAACTAATTGTTGTTGTAACAATGTGATAAAGGGCAACTACATTTACCATCCTCATAACGGACAGAACATTTCATTGATGCACACCTCCACCTGCGACACAATGAATGTTATATATGGCATCAAGTGCCCCTTTGGCTTTTATTATGTTGGACTAACGAGTATGAAAGCTAAAGTAAGATGAGGCGAGCATAAATCCAGTATCCGCAATCTCTCAGTAAAATCCTTAGTAGCTCAACACTTTAACTCACATAGGGCCTCATTACACGGAAGGCGGTAAGGGTTAACGTCACCGGTAATGCTACCGGTGACCGTTAACCTTTACCGCCTTATTACGAGGTCCCTTTGCGGGTTGGTACATTAACGCCTTCTTTTAGCTTGAACGCCTGCTTTTAGCAGGCGTTAAAAAACTAACCCGCAAAGGGACCTTGGTGCTAATTACGGTACCGCAATTTGCGGTACCGTAATTAGCGCCTTCCCCATTCCCATTATGCCCTATGGGGGCAAAAATGGGAATGGGGAAGGGCCTTGGTGAATGGGGAATTACCGCCCCCGCTCACCTTGGAGTAGGGCGGTAATTCCACCATCCACCAAGGCGGACATAGTAAAATACCGGCGGCAACCATGGCGCTAATAGCGCCATGGTTACCGCCTACCGTGTAATGAGGCCCATAGACATTCAATTGCACAGATTCAATTTGTGATTTTAGAATCTGTAAGACTTCCAAAAAGGGGAGGGAATCTCAAAAAATTGCTTCAGCAGAGAGAAATATTCTGGATAGAGAAACTGGATTCTATGCACCCTCGAGGGATGAATATTGACTGGGACCTTAATTGTTATTTGTGACTTCTTGAAACTATTTGTGTGACAATGTTGATTCTGTATTATTTTGAAAAGTTTTGTGCACATAATGTTACGTAACCATCATTACAAATATTTGGCAGTCTGTATGCAACTGTGATTTGTGAATTAGAACTGGGTAGTGATAGCCAATGGGTGTGCCAGCAATCATGAAGATATTAGGTCACCATAACACGAGCACCAGTGATCACGGAGTATTATTATTATATTCCGTTTAGCCCCCCATTTAGGATTTGATATACGAAATAAGAGTGATCTGTCACGTGATAAGCATTGTATACAATTAATTGTGTATACGAAGATCTAGGGCCACACAAGGGTGGTACCCATTTATGCGGCGATATGCATTATGTAAAGCAGTCTGTAATGTTTATAATTCCTCCGGCACTAATTTCTAAAATATGACATTAATGTTACTACATTCTTTGTAGTACGGTTTGCAATACAGCCAACACACACTCTACCAAGATGGCGCAGAGCTTTGACCTGGTAGAAACAGTTGATGCACTCAAATAAGCCAGGGTAGACCGGCTGCTTAGCAACGCACCGGCACAACGTAGTACACGGAAGCGGAGACTGTGAAATCCAAGCTGCTAATACAAGATCGAGGTAATTGAATTTCTCTTGTCCCGAACGGCTTACGAACATCATTCGCTTAGTTGAACCCTACATAGTGATCCCCTGTTCTATTTATAGGGTCTCTAACGATGAGGATTCCTTGATTCCACAAATATTAAACATGTTGCCTCAGGAAGACGCGTAACGCTACCGTGGTAACACCAAATACACCAGCACTGCACGCTTTTGAGTTCGCACCAAGGTAGGCAGCCCAATTATCTATATTCACTTTTGTGAGTGTGACCCTGCATTGAATCGCTCATACCAATTGACACTGCCAATTTCTCCACATCTAGGGCATGTATTTCACCGTCCAGTTCAAGGAACCTACACAAACAAGTGCCTACATTTATTTGACCATCACAACCCTACTGCCACGTGGGTAAGTGCATTGTGATTCGGAACATATTCTGTAATAGCATCATTGAATCTAGACGGCGTGCAGGGGGACCGGGCTTTGTCCTTCTGCACGTTGCCATCCATCATAGTAGCAAACTAAAGTCTCATTTGACCATTTTTTACAGTAACAACCTCACGTCTTTCCCGTTGAGGCTTCGCCTCCAAGGATTGGGGACCAATTACAAGGTTAGTGGTTCAGTGTGTGAGCTACCGATTAGTACGATAATTTGATGTTAAGGAAAGATATACCTAATGGTAATTTAGAATATATATTATATTTTGCAGAAATCAGGAAAGAAAAGCCCAATATTCAAATATGAAGAAGGGCGAGAAGCACCCGAAACGCGTAGTTAGAGAAAGGACAAATCATCTCTAATCAAGCCACCTGAGAGTATTGATTGATTCCTATCAAGATATTGGGATCTAAATAAATGGAAAACACTATTTATTACATATGATGATGATATGTGTGATGCTGGAAATGCATCAGAGGGACAGGGCCTCCGTATCCTTGTCCTTTACTGCTTTTTATCGTGTGTTCTGTCGTGTTTTCCGCACAGGAGTTCATGTGGGACTCCTGGCGGTGCAGCTCTCTCTCTCTTTTGGTTTGGTGAGCGGACCCGTGGGATACCCTTACGGCACCCATGGGTGGGGGTACAACCCTGTGCCCCTAGTGTATGTTTTTGGGCACCTGTGGGTGGCCCGCAGAGCAGGGTATTGGTTGGTGGCAGCTCCATGCTGAAATTGACAGGTGCACGGAGTATCCTCCATTTTGGGATACCCCGGCCCTACCATTGGGATCAGTTGATTCCTGATGGAAAACAAGATGGCCCCTATGGCCTCTTGCTTTCTATTACCCATTACCTTTTTTTCCCAAAGCCCTGGGAAGCCCTGACTCTGTCCCTTCCCCGACTGGCTGTTGGGTGGAAATGCCATATATGGTGCTGTTGTGAAGGCCTGGCCAGACTAGCTGGAGCATTCCTGGTGATGTATGTTGTGAGTACCTCCTGTGGGTGGGACCTGGGTGAATAGAGCGTGTGACGAATATGCATTCTGTGTTGTGGGTGTTTAGTATCTGGTGGTTGACACAATGACTGAGACAACCCTGCCCAAAACCGGTATGAATGCAGCTTGGAGTGTTGAATGGCTCGGTACTTGTCCCAATACACATAACTTGTTGTGAGTGTCTGGAGAGAAGTAAATGGCCTGAATACCTCGTGTGCCTGATTGGCTGCCTGCCTGCATGAATGCCCTTAGTCGTGACTGGATGCTTGAGTGTGACCCAGCGGAATGAATGGGAGATCAACAGTATATCTGGGGACCTCTCACTGCTAGGAATCGTGTTCAGAAGCTGAAGTCCACTACGACGAGTAACTGGAGTAACTGAAGCTTGACCTTGAAGCCCTGCTGGACGAGAAGAATTGCCGTTGCTCTCCTTCACAATCTGAAAGCTGCTGTGCCTCCAAGGACTAACCCAGAGAGGACCTGGTAAGGCGCCCTCTTCCAGAGCTACGAGGGACCATCGTGCACAGCTGATCTTTGCCAAAGCTCCCTGGTAGACAGACCTTCGACAGGCTGCCGACCCGAGACGGGAACTGCCGCGGAATCTCAAAGAGAAGCACTCGGACTGTTGTCCGCCACTGTCGACGACCGCCGTCGCCGACCGGAACTGCCATGCTCCCGTTTGCCCAAGAACTTCCATTGATCATCGGACGCTCTCGTCTGCATCGTCACCCACTTGTCTCCCGCTGGAGAAGGCCCAACCGTCGACGCGCCGAGGAGCATCCACCGGTGGGTTTCCCGCCACCTAAGGACCACAGAGACGCCGACAACTCGACGCCCTTGCTGGGCCACAGTTCTTCATCAGCTCTTTGCGGTCCAGAACTATCGTCACCGAGGTGCCCCGCACGCCTCTTCCTTGCAGGACGCCAACGCTCTGTCGTCGACGAGCACCGCTAGGAACGAAGCTGCCACTTCACTGCTGTAGTTCAACCTGTTCACCGTCGGACGTTCGACGACCCGTGACTCCTGCCTTAAAGGGAGGGCACTCAAGAAGGGCCGTCGATTCCCTGACACTGAACGCTGAGTTCCTCGACACCTCTCGTCGATCCGTGGCTCCTGCCTTAAAAGGAGTCACTCAAGAAGGATCGGTCAACGCATCGTCGGAGAACTCTACTCCACCAGGTACATTGTGGGGGTAAAACCTTAATAGGAGGAGATAAGACTATTGAACATCACATGGACTGGGCTTGTGCTATTTATCTTTATTTTCAGGTTGCCCAGGTGGGGGGGGGATCTCCACACAGAACTGTGCCTAGCGGTACGGGTCAGCATTCTGCCTATTGTTTCAACCATCTTACGTTCCTACCTATCTCTATTGCTGGTTTCCTCGTTATTAATCTGTGTGACAATTTACCCGTACAGTTGACGCACTTTAATGAGATTTGATAACATTGGTGGTCCCACTTTAGAATTGTATATATTTATTATTACTTCCTAGTACAAAGCGCGTTATTGTAATCGTGTACATACCCTTGAATATTAATTATATAAAGACTGTGTTTTCAGTAATACAGTGTGTGGACATTCCTTTGTGGGGGTTCGGGGACTACACTGTACTTAGGAACCAGCCTGCATCACCTCCTGAGAAGCTAGGCCTTGATTATTCGACCACGAACCAATAATAGACAATCTTGGCTGGGGTCCTCTCTGCCTCTCCTCTACCATATAGAGAGCGGAAGTACAGACACCTCCTACCAGTCTTTACAATATGTGACTAAGATTACCTGTTTACCTGAAAAAGGAAATATGTTTAATTTGTGCTTTTGCATTGAATTGGTGTTCTTGACAAAACTCTTTATTAATGTTTTTGTATAGTAGGAGAAAATACAATTCAGTAAAAATCGAAAGATACTTTCTTCTTGACTGATATGAACTTGAATGATACAATTGCATAGATTGAATTACTTTGCAAAAATCATAATTTTGCTAAATAGCTGTGCCTCAGTTTGTTACTCGCTTTTATGGCGGTGAACCCTCTTGTCCAGCTTACATTTCAGTAAAGGTAGCACTTTACTAACTGAAAGCACCTTGAACAGAACTGACATTGGTTGCCATTCAAATGATTATATAATATTAAATAATCTGACATTGTGTGCACCTCCACACCCACTACCTCTCATCCAACAAATTGTCCAAAGGAACAGCCTTACTTCTTTTCAAGATCTCAGAAGCTCCTTCTCCCTGCCCATATCGGACTTTACTTTCTACAATAATTTAGTTAACGCCCATCTGGATATACTACAGACATCTGCTAACAATATACTTACGCTTGATGCCTCCAGACTATTTCTTCTAGCCATGGCTAACGATATTAAAGCCGCCAAACGTTACAAACTATTGATCACTGATAATTATTCTACCATCAGGTGGCTGGTTCAATCTCAATGGGAGACCGATTGTGGTCTTAATTTTGATGATGAGATATGGACTCTATTCTGGGCTAGGATTAGTATCAGGAGTGCCTCCACCTCTGCCAACATTACACAAAATCTTTTTTTCTTCATGCCCAGAGCCTTAATAAGCCCCTTGAAAATGATGAAATCCAGGAATGGATCAGATGGCAAATGTTGGTTGTGTGCAGGCACCCCTGGATCTTATAAACATGGTATGATAGGTTACTTATAACACACTTAGTACCCAGAGGTTTCTAAGCGCGGACCTGGGGATCGAACCTGTGTTGCTCCGTGTCATATTGCTTCCAAGGCGAGCACGTTCCCCCTGAGCTATCCTGACTGCTCTTTTATATGAGTTCTGGCAACAGGCGTGGAAATATGTAAAAGTTAGTTTTGAAATTGATATCCTCTTTCTTTTACCAATGTCTTCTTGGGGAGCATTACCACTGGTGCGGCTAAACTACCCCCCCCTCAGTCTTGTATGATCTGTTCATTGACATCGCTATCAAACCTATCACTATCAACTGGAAACACTTCCAAGTTATTACTATTAAAGGCTGGTGGAACAAAATTTGCTATACACACACAGGATTGAACATTGCATGGATACGTATACTGATTTGATACCCAAGTACAACATCAAATGGACTTCTTTCATCAACTATCTGGACTATCATAAGATGTCTACACATGGTACATGATCTGCCTCTCATTTTACACCTATTTAAACATGTTGATTGATGGAAAAAATAAATATCATGTTCTTTGAATGCTGTTGATCAATGGCCAAGCATCTTCAAGATGCCATCCTTCCCCACCTCTCCTCCCCTATTGTGTCTCGTATGTCTCCATGTGTGTCCCATGAGTCCAGTATTCATTCATTCTCTTCTCTCGATAATATTGCATTGAGCGTTCATCTGATACATTTACATTATTATTGCACTTATTGAACTCTCCTGTTGCTATTAAATTAGCTACACATCTATTTCAGTTTGTTACTATCAAAATTGCTGTATACATTGGGCCTCATCACGACCTCGGCGGTAACGCCGGCAGTATTAGCGCGGGGCTATTAGCGCGACCGCCATAGCCCCCGGCGCTAATAGCGCGGGATCACGAGTTGGGCGGACTTGGAAGTCCCCATTCCCCATTGAGCCCATTCGGGAATGCCCCATTCCCCATTGGGCTCAATGGGGAAATTTTGCGCTCATACCGCCGGCGGATTTCCCGCCGGCGGTATGAGCGCGAATTCTCGGTGGATTTCACACCAGCTCAGAGCTGGGTTGAAATCCGCCGTGGCCCTGATTCGGCGGACCCTTAAATCCGGCGGTAATAGCGCTACCGCCAGATTTAAGGGTTACCGCCGAGGTCGTGATGAGCTGTATTTTGTTCCTTGAATTCACATTGTTGTAATCTGTATTGGCTCTACTTTAATACGTAAACCTTAATAAAAATCATTAAACTAAAATAGATTTCCACAGGTTTCCAGATATCAAACATCACAAACGTTTTGATTAAATGTTTTCTTTTCTAGTACTTCAATGGCCTTTGTACATATCACTCACGCCTACTATCTATATATGCAGATGGCATTTTCACAAAACCAGTTTGACATTATGGGTTTTATTTCTGTGGTGAATAGAAGATTTAATACAGGGATGTCAACATAAGGCCATCTTGCTGACTCTGGGCCCTGAGAAATTCCTCTAAGCTGCCACACAGACCATGTGTGTGGCAGAGCAATCAGCTGTTGGATCATAGGAGAAAAAAGTCTGAGCTCCTTGGCCATAGTCTTGTAAGAGAAAGGCGCAGTTACCAGTAGGTGGTTTCTTAAAGAGTGTCTGGGACAGGGGTTCCCAATGGACTAAAAGCAACTCGGCCTAAAATTATGGAAAATCAATGCGAAGTACACAATGCAGCTGTGAGCGAAAAATATAATCAAAGAAAATTAACAGACACAAAAACAGTTGCTTTCCCATTGAACAGTGTTCTTTTAGGAATAAACCAAAATGTCTTTTCTGCAGCCATCCTGAAAGGCTTTGGCAACATTTGTAATCAGAGGGCAATTATTTAGACATCAACAGGATATACAAATGCCATATGAAACATGCGTTTGACTGGAGCAACCCATTACAAGGAAGCCTTCCTGAAACATGTTGAACCAAAGATGAATCTACAATTATTATTAAACTCCCGGTAGCAGTCCCCTGCTGAGTCTCTAAAGAATACCTTTGCACCAATACTTCAAAAAACCCTTAAATAGTTTAAATAGGTATAGGTTTTACTGCCTTGTAATTTACAGATGCACGTTTACCCATAGTTGGAGTGTAAACTAACTGGCACTACTTCCGTGATGAAGTAGCACAAATATAATAAATCACCTTCGTGGTGATTCAGGTTCCCTTCCCTCCTTCAAAACTCCACACGCAGGTCAGAGAATGCGGTCTGCCAAAAGATAGCTGTCCCATTAAGATACGTTAGAATGTTTTAGAGGCCTTAAAGTGCATGCATCCTTTTGCACGCAGGCCCTACCTTCAACCCTCGCATCAACAACCGTCACACTCAGTTCCATCGCGTTTTTACTCACATAGGCGATTGTGTATTCTTTACAGATGATGGATACGGGGGCGTTGTGAAGGAGGGAAAACAAGCACTAAGAACCTGAATCACCATGGCAATTTTTAATGTAACTGTCCTCCTGCTCTGCCTCCTTCCCAACTGGTTGTGATCAGACTAAAAAGTCTAGAAGATGCAAAGCGTGAAGGAGAGCTGATATGCAAGACATGATTCAAGCACACAGGCTGCAAGGCACTTAACCAAACTGGATAATGCATCTGAAGAATAATGTTTGCAAAAAGCAAGCAGCAGAGAAGCCCAGGTAGCAGCCCTACAAATTTCAGGAATAACGAAATGTCTTATGAAGGCCAGTGAGGCGGCCTTAGTTATGGTAGAATAAGCAAGAAGTCTCTGTGGAACCGTAATCCTCATATTTCGTAAAAAATTCACCAAATTACCCACCTAGCAATTGTTACTTTAGCTGCCTTGTTGCCAGGGAAAGACCACCATAAGATACACACAAGTAGTGCAATCTTAGTCTTGTATGTTCTATATATAATTTCAAAGTTCTAGAACGTCCAAACTGTCTGCCTCATCACAAGTTTGGCGGTAACCATTAAATGAGGCGGTAACGCTGTTACCGCTGCATTTAAGGGTCCACCAAATCACGTGTTTGGCAGGATTTACCCCCCAGCTCAGAGCTGGGGGCAAATCTGCTGCGATTTCACAGATTTTCGGCATTAATACCGCACGCTAATACCGCATTGCGCCCAATGGGGAATGGGGAATTCCGGAATAAGGCCAATGGGGAATGGGGACTTACAGTTCCCCCAAACCCGTGATTCAGCGCTAATAGCGCCGGGGGTTTGGCGGTAACGCTAATAGCCCAGCCAGTAATACCCCCGAGGATACCACCCAACTCGTGATGAGGCCCTTCAGCGGAAGAGGAGTGAGGTCTAGAATGGAATATCGGAAGATCTGATTTAGATGCAAATGAGAGACTATTTTGTGAAGAAATGATGGAACCGTATGTTGTACTATTATACCGCTAGGGAAAACCAGATATAGTTACTTTTAGCAAAGGGCTCTCAGTTCTCCAATTCTTCTTGCTGATGTAAGGGCAACTAAAAATGCAGTCCACCAGGTCAACCAATCAACCTCACGTGAAACCATTGGCTCAAAAGGTGTGTGCATTAAAGCAGCTAACGAAGATTACCCCTGCTAGCTGTGCAGGGAGTATTAATTCTATTAAAGACTAAGGAGGCGAACATTATGCTTCATCTTCATTTATTTCTACTCTTCAGCAGTTCAACAAAACATATATAAAACCATGAAAAGTGTAGAACAGAACATTTCTCTTTTCAAAACTACAATATCCATGAGTCTCTGTAGTCCATGCCCTTTCCACCAGTCACAACCCACTTCCTGTGCTTGGGCTCCTCCTCTGCTTTTACTCGCTCTGACAGTCACTCATGTTCCTTAACTGATCCTCGCCAACAGTGCGGAGGGTCTTCTGAACTTTAAACACAACTGCCGGTGCTCTCCCGGACTCTTGATACCTTCAGCTACGACACTGCCTTCAGCTGTTCTTCTGCTCTTCCCCTATGAAAACATAATAAGAGATCTTAGGGTGGTGTGTATGTAATGTCCTCACTCATATAATGCATCAACATTTATATACATTACAGTACTTGGGTGGGAATTTAATGCTCGCCTCCTTAGTTTTTAATAGAATTAATTCTCCCTGCGCAGCTAGCAGGGGTAATCTTCATTCTATGGCAAGACTGGAGGCGAGCATTATGCTTGTTCAAAGCTTCCCCAGCACCGCACCAGCCAAACCCTCTGCTGGCTTAAAGTAAAACTCTTTAAAAGTATGATTGCTTGACCAGTCTGCTGCTAGCATTATTTCACTCAAAGGCACTCCCGCTCTTGCGGCTGACGATGCCATTGCTCCTCTCACTGAATGAGCTCCATACGTGTCCACATTCACACCTGCTGCCTGCATGACCTCTTTGACCCATCTAGCTATGGTAGCTGATGCCACTGCGTGGTAAGGCTTCCTGCACGCTATTAATAACTGAGTAGTATTCACTGCTCTATTCTCTGCTGTTCTATTCTCGTATTCTTTAATATACCGTGCAACGCACCATTTCGAATTGTTCGGAAAATACGGATAATGCACTGTGGAGGTGCCTGTCTTGGTCCTCCTGGCTATGGAGAATGTGACTCCTTCGGGACCGAAGGACCGTCTGTTAATTTCTAGCGCTCTAACGTCGAACACTCGTTTGCATGAAATCAGACATAATAACATAGCTAGTTTACCTGATAGCTGTTTAAGAGAAAGGTATTTATCTGATGGCCAATCTGATAATAATCGCAATACCGTCGTCACGTCCCATGTTGTACTATATTTGGGCCCTGGCGGCACTCTGAATCTCACTCCTCTAATGAGCCTCACTACCGCGGGATGCTCCCCTGCCGGTACCCCTTTTATTGGCATATGCCCTGCTGATATGGCTGATCTGTATACTCCTATTGTCCGGAAAGCTTTCCCGTTCTGCAATAAGTGCGCCAGGAAATTCAGTATTTCCACTACAGGTGCTGAAACGGGATGAACACTTCTGTTCTTGCACCAGCTTGTCCACTTTGCCCAAGCTGCGTCGTAGCTCCTCCTAGTGGATGGAGCCCAGGACTCCGCGTTAAGCTGAGCAGCCTGCGCCGAAATTCCTGGCAGCGCCCAGCGTCTCCTGATATCCTGCACGCGACTAGCGGGAGTGTCCCTCGCACTCTCAGAGGATGACACGACCCAACTGGGTCCGTGAGCAGTCGCTCTCCTTCGGGGAGGACTCTGGGAACGTCCGCTACTAGTTCATTAGTGTTGGAAACCACACTTGTGACTTCCACAAAGGTGCTACTAATACCAGTTCCGCTTTCTCCCTCCGACACTTCGCTAGCGCTCTGCTCAACATCGCGAAGGGAGGGAAAGCGTAATGCGGGCCTCCTGCCCATTCCTGCAGGAAAGCATCCGTTCCTTGCGCTCCCGGGTCCAGCCTATAGTTGAAATAGAGGCTCGTGTGTGTTGAGCCGAGAGGCGAAGAGGTCCATATGTAACGGTCCCCATCTCCTGTCCAGCTTCTGAAACACTGCTGGATCCAGCTTCCAATCGCTGGAATCTGTCAGGTAACGAGAGTTCCAGTCTGCTACCACATTCAGCGAGCCTGGTAGGTACTCTGCAGTCACTGACGTTTCTGTCCGTAGGCAAAAGTGCCAGAAGTCCTTCGCTAGCTCTGCTAGCATCTTGGACCTTGTACAGCCTAGGTGGTTTATGTACCTTACTGCTGATATGTTGTCCATCTTCAGCAGTACACAAGATTTCACCCTTCCTCTTGTGAAGGCTTTTATCGCGAATTATCCTGCCAGGAGCTCTAGACAGTTTATGTGGAGACGGAGCTCCTCTTCGCTCCACTTGCCTCTGGTCTGTAGGGTCCCACATCTGGCTCCCCAGCCCTTCCGGCTGGCATCCGATTCTATTATCAGATCTGGCTTGTCTCCGAATATGGCTTGCTCATTCCAAGCTTCCATATTCTTTAACCACCACTCTAGTTCTGAAATGGAGTCCTGATCTAGAGGCACCTGCTGGTTATACTTCAGACCATGTTGTAGATGTTTTATCTTCAACCTCTGTAAAGCCCGGTAGTGCAGGGGCCCTCAGAATATGGCCTGAATAGATGCTGCTAACAGCCCAACTATCCTCGCTAATGTCCTGAGGGATATTCGTTGTTTCTCTAAACATAACCTGATCTCCCTCTTTATATCTTTGAGCTTTCGAGCTGGCAGCTTCAGAGTCGCTTTCTTTGTGTCTAGTACGAACCCCAGAAAGTCTAATCTCTGTGCTGGAATGGTATCTGACTTCTCTGTGTTCACCAGAAATCCTAGTGAGACTAGAAGTTCGTGTACCCATCTAGTTTGGTATACTAACACCTCTCGATCTTCTGCCAGGAGTAAGAGGTCGTCCAGATAGATGATCAGTCTGACGCCCTTCTCTCTGATTGCCGCCGCTACTGGCTTCATCAGCTTCGTGAATGCCCAGGGTGCTGAAGCAAGCCCGAATGGCATTGTCTTGAATTGCCAGAATTGTCCTCGCCAGCAGAAAGCTAGGTATGGTCTGTACTCTCTGAGGACCGGGACTGTGAGGTAGGCGTCCTTCAGATCTAAACGCGTAAACCAGTCTCCTTCTCTTAGAGAGTCCCTGAGCTGATGTATGCCCTCCATTTTGAAGTGGCGGTATACTATCCATCCGTTCAGCTCTTTGAGATTTATGAGTGGACGCACCTTTTCCTTCCTGTGCACTAGGAACATATTGCTCACAAATTTGGGGGCCATCTCGCATCTCACTATCGCCTGTTTGCGGGCAAGCTGCGCTATCTCGCTGTATAAGCATGCTTGTTCCGCTTGCGCTAGCCTCTGACTCTGTGGTCTGCTCCGCTGAACTGGTCTCTCTATGAAATCTAGCTGCAGCCCTCTGACGGTCTGCAATATCCAGGAATTGCTTGAAAGCTTGCGCCAATTCTCTAAAAACATGCGCGTCCTCCCACCTACAGGAGGATACTGAATCACTCTCAACTGGCGTAAATCCTTGACCTCGTCCTGATCACCTGGATATGCAGCCTCACGGGAATCTCCCTCTGGACGGAAAGAATGCATCCTGGCTCTTGTTCTCCCAGTATTGCGCTCTGGGGTTCTGAGGTCTTCTGCCTCCTTAACTGCGACCCGCTGCACGACCTCTGGAGCGGCCGGTCCCTCCAAAAACTCTTACTTGGGAATATTTTCCAAATCGATGCCTGAGCCTTTTCGAGGGAAACGTATGTCCCGACAAACCGGCCCATCTCCTTCCCAAAGGTCTCTCCGAACAGGAGGCCCTGGGCTCCTTCTCCCGCTTCATATGAGGAGAGGTTGCTGAGTTTCGAATCTATCTTGAGCAAAAGGCCCTTCCTCCTCTCCGAAGCGATTGCGCAATTGGCGTTCCCAAGAAGACATACTGCTCTCTGGGCCCATCCCGCGAGAGCTTCAGGGTCCACTTCTTCTCCTGTGTCCCTAGCTCTCTCTGCGAGGTCCATGATTTTCGCTAGAGGGCCTGCCAAATCTAAAACCTTTTCCTGGCAATTTTTCCAGGACCTATCAATACCCTTACGGGGGTCTTTATTGGTTTTTGACACGAAGGTCAGCATCTTCGGATCGAGCTCTGGGGCTTCCGCTACTTTCCCTGGGAGATCTGGACGCGGGCATTCTGCTCGCAGTCGTTGTCTCACCTCCTTGTCCAAAGGTTTGCGTAGTCTAGCTGTCATATACTGTGCCGCTCGGGGGGATGGCTGCCATTCGGTGGACCTCGGGTTCCGGATGCTCTCTGGGTCAAACATATCATCCTGAGGTTCCAGAAGGTGCTTCTCCTTCCGTGCTCTCTTGCCCCCACTGGGTTTCGCCCAGTCTTCTTCCTCGACCTCTTCGTCTTCCTGCGAAGTCTGATCGTCAGCCTGCTCATCTTCCGAGCCGGGGTCATCTCCTGTATTTTCATCCCCTGGAGAGGGGGTCATGAGGTTCGGCACCGCCTGCCGTTGCAGATAAGCTTCCTTCAGCTAAGCAAACGCATCAGGCACCTCTGGGGCCCTATTCGCTGCCCCTTCCAAAGCGCCCTGGGGGTCGTCCGAGGCTTTCCTCTTGAGGGCTGTTTTACTCCCCTTGAGTTCCCCTTTTAAGGGGTCTGTGGGCGTGCGCTTTCAGTACTTGGTGCTGCTACTAGGCTGCGAAAACACAACCTCCAGTGTCTCCAGCCTCTCATGTAGGGGCCTGACGCCCTCTGCCACTGCATCAACCAGAGAGCTCCCCAGCACTTGCTTAAAGCTGGCAGCGAGGTCCTGCGACTGCTCCTCCTCACTCCACTCAAACTCTGACATTTTCTGAAGTGCTGTGTGCCTAATATACCTGAGACAGGTCTCTTAGCACGCCCACTGCTCCTGATTGATAAATCAGAGTCAGTAAAAGTCCTTTTTACTTCTTAACTCTGTTCTCTTTTTTTTTTTTTTTTCCTAGTGGCTGCACCTATGTCCTTAGCTCTGAGGCTCTAGTAAGCCTTTGTCTCTAAGGCGCCAATCTTCTGTTGAGTAACAGTATAGGGATCTGCAGTGTCTTAGCTCAGCAGCTCTCTCCACGTGGACCTGCAGTATCCTAATATGCTCTCCTGGAGCAACGGCGCTCACGATCGTAAGATCGCTGGTATCAGGGCCTTGATCAAGCCAATGTAAGCTATTCGCTCTTCCGAGCACTCTGCTGACGGTGTGTAAGGAAAACTCTCACGTCACACAAATGCCGGGTCCTGATGCGCGCGTAACGCGCCTGACTCCTCCCACCCGCGGGTGGGGGCTAACGCTTCGGAGCGTAGAGCCTACACACGGTTTGCGGTAGCTCCGCCCACCCGCGGGCGGGGGCTGCCTGCTCACGAGCTCTCTGGCCGCGCACTGAACCTCGCTGGTGCTGGCTCTGCCTCTCCGAGGGTGGGGACCGGCTCGCGGATGCCAGCGCGGCCGGCGCTGCGTGTCTTCGCGAGGCTGACTAAACCCTGGAGTGCCGGTCTTACGACACGGGGCCGTCAGCCTCGCGAACGAAATCTCTGCCTCACGAAAACTTCGCGGAATCTACTCCGACGCATAGCTACGATAAAACACTCAATCTCGCAAGAGCACACGTCTGTGTTACTAGACTACGCGCCTATAACACTCTGGATAAATTATTACAGAAATTATTATATTTCTTTTTTTTTTTTTATATGCTACATAAACAAATCTCTTTCACACACATACTGGGCTAGGCATAATCTTAATCTTCCACTCAAACCCAGTCATTCCAACCTTGACATGCGGAAGAGGGAAGAATTGGTACTTAGCTGCTTGAAGAGCAGTAAAAGAAGAGAAGGAGCCCAAGCACAGGAAGTGGGTTGTGACTGGTGGAAAGGGCATGGACTACAGAGACTCATGGATATTGTAGTTTTGAAAAGAGAAAAGTTCTGTTCCACACTTTTCATGGTTTTATATATGTTTTGTTGAACTGCTGAAGAGTAGAAATCAATGAAGATGAAGCATAATGCTCGCCTCCAGTCTTGTCATAGAATACCAAACTTAAAAACCACTGAGGCAGAGGCTCTCCAATAGGAGGATATAAACAAAGATGAAGCTGAAAATGGTACTGAATTGCTTCATTTAATAATGAAAAGGGTGTATTTTCTCTGCTGAAGTAAGTGGCCATTGCTATAAGGTAATACTTACACATGCCAACCTTTACGCACATACAAGCAATATATTAAATAAATGGCACATCCTTGCCCACTTGTGCCAGAAGAGGGTTCTAATCAAGAGCCTAATAACAGAACCATAAGCATTTAATGTTATACTGCTTTCTCATGTTTTATTTTACTGGTGGCGCAATAATATATATATTTGTTTCACAAACCTGTAAAGGGAAGGAACATAAACTCGTTTTTTAGAACCAAGGCTTTAAGTTCAGCAATGGTAGAGGGATGAAGTACCAGCCATCAGAGACGTCTTTATAGGAGGGCAAAATGGGCATGTGCCCCAGGCCCCCACTTTGAAGGGGGGGCCCCATATAGCTGATGAATACAAGACCTCAGTTGCAGTTATTCATTAAGTATAAGTAACAAATGTCAATATATTTTGCGACGTATTGCAGAGGCTCACAACTTACTGCCTGATTGTTATTTTGTTATTAAGAAGTATATTCTGCTCTGATCAATTATTCCTATAATGCTTTCTGTGTTCACTCTGGCATCAATAGTTTGTGCGTTCACCATGGCACTGCTCATGTAGCATTCTCACCTTTCTATGGGGAATATATTGATCAGGTCCAATCCCCAAAGTTAAAATGATAATTCTGAGTGCTGCTATGGTTCAGTAGATAGCTCGGTGTGCTAAGCATTTGTTACAGAGATATGTATTCATATGCCTCATCACAGTACCAAACACCAATAGGTCTGACTGAGCCTTTCCTACATCTGAAGACTTTTGTATAGGTTGGTGAATGTAAATTGTGTTGTGCTACAAAACACCCATCCTCCAATACATTGTGGTAGCTTCAAAAACGAACATAGCCTCAGTATGGGAAAGGTCTAGAATTCGATTCCTCCAAACAGGGGTTGTAAAACCTGGGCAGAAACCTGCAATGCAATGATGAGCATGAAGGATTAGCTGGTGATTAGGTAGCCATTTAAGACTGTGGAACCAAAGGGTATCCTGCCTTTGCCAGTGGACAACACAGTGATCTTGCATAAATGATCTAATACCACTGTATAGTACTTTAAAGTCTTCCAAAGAGTTGACTTCTCACTTGATGCTGGCATTATTTATCCCATTGCCTGACCTTTATTGTTATGTAGGCCATTAGAGTATAAAGGGTCCTAGACAGAAGAGAGCATACCAAATATACCCATATTGTTTTGTTTTTAAACACTGTCATGTTGGGTTATGTCATTTGTGTACTTTCCAAGTCAGTTCTACAAAATGTGATTATTTTAGTCCACGAAAGTCAAACATTCACAACCTTGCTCTAAAATAAGAAATGGGAAACAAAGTGGCAAAGTAAAGAAATTGCAGACTGGGTTCAAATTCCAGTTTCACGACTACATTGATGTGTGTGATCCTGGGTAACTCATTTAATCTAATATTGCCTAACCTGTCAAAAATGCCCTGACCTAAACATTTTAACATTATCATCCCCCAAGAGTGAATTATTTTCTCAAGAGATGCTCTTCAAAAAAGTCCAAGTCTTGGTTTATGTATTTATTTATTTAATTTCTTGTAAGGCGCCACATGTCCATAGACCTCAGGGCGCAAGCAAGAGTGTAGACACAAACAGGACAGACAAAACAAAGCGACGCAGGACGGAGCAAGAATGGTCAGTAGACAGACCATGGTCAGGTTAAAAGGAATAGTTGAGGATGCAGAGATCATTCGGATATCGAGCATTAGCCAATAGTAAGCCCGAAGAGGTAGGTTTTCAAAGCTTTTTTGAATCCTGAGAGTGTATTAATGGACTTTATTGCAAGAGGGAGGGAGTTCCATTCTCTTGGTGCCCTCAACGGAAATCTACAACCCCAAAATGTTGCCAGCCTGAAGCGGCTTAGTTTGAGTTTGTGGGAATCTCCCGAGTGTAGAAGACGGGCCGGAAGATCAACAGATAGTTGTTTCCTCAAATAGCCTGGTGCAGTGGAGGACCAGCATTTATAGGCCAGAGACAGGATCTTGTGTGAGATCCGGTGTGCCACAGGGAGCCAGTGCAACACCTTCCTGGAACTGGAGATATGATCAAATTTACATAAGACAAAGACAGCGCGAACAGCACTGTTCTGCACAAGTTGTAGCAATTGCATATTGGTTTTAGTAGTACCTGAGAGTAGGCTGTTTCAATAATCAAGCCTTGAATTAATCAAGGCTGATGCCACAATGGATCTATTGGCAAATGAAATATATGGCCTGATCTGATGAAGAAGCTTGACCACATATCCACAGGCTGCTCAGGTGTGAGACACATGAGCTTTCATGTTGAGCTCTGAGTCCAAATGGACCTCCAGTGTTTTGACGCTGGTAGACACTGTTTTGAAGATTGAGCAGTCTTAAAGCTACCATAGGAGGAGTGCAATGTATTCAGCCCCTGGGAAGTATCTACTATAAGTAGCTCTGTTTTGGTGTCTTTAAGAGCCAACAAGTTGGCTATCATCCATGACTGAATGGCCAGATAGACTGCATTAATACTTGCAGAGTCCTGTACAAAATCCCAGGAAAGATCAAAAACCACCTGGGTATCTTCCGCATACTTGGTATACCGGACACCCAGATAGTCGAGCAGGTCCAGGAGAGGTTGTATATAGACAATGAATAGAGACGGGGAAATGCAGGAGCCTTGGGGTACTCCTGCATTGATGACAACTGGGCCTGGGTTTAACTGTCTATATTGTTATTTCATATATAATGATAGTGACCATTGATATATTACACACCACAGCCATGTGTGTCTTTGCTCTCTAATGGCAACACAATTTAAAAACCATAGTCCTCTTCTTATCTCAGTCTATGTCCGGAAGTCCAGAAACATATACCTTACTTGTAGATTCTAATCTGTGTCTGCTATCTATTCTATGGTATGTGAACCTTTCTCGTTGCTTCCGGTTGGTCTGCTGTAGCCATGCTTGAGAACTTTTACATTCTGTGACGATGTTAATATGAGTCCTATGTCTAGTCTGTGGTATATGCACCTTTTTCATATGACCACTAATCTGTGTCCTGAATTTATATTTCAGCCTGTATACCTTCTTCGTGGGTACCATTGTAAAACGTCTCTGTTCCTATACTGGGACACACATACCCTCATCCCAGACTGCGAATGGTGCCCTTGAAATCCCACTTGGTTTTTATTCTGATTCCAGCAAAGATGAAGAAGGTAAGGTGACTGGGAGTACTATACTTTTAATAGAAACAAGGCAGCATATCAAGCTATTGGATGAGACCACGACGTGGGGGGTGCAACATGATATTCTGGATTTCACAACTTCTTTGCTTCTATAGAGGGGTGGTCCCAAAGTTGTCTGTGCCCCGGGTCCCGAAATTGCTTAAGATGGTCCTGTCCCTGGTATGCCCAAAACACCTTCTGAACAAGTTACAAAAAGTCCAAAACATGGCAATCAGACCGCCCATGAGACCAAAGAGATATAAATCCATCACCCAAGCCAGGCATCAAAATGTACACTTGCCAAAAGCCATTGGCTTGTGATAGTAGACTCTTGAAGGGTAAGAAATGGCGTGCTGGGTGTATGCGGATAATTGAGGGGTCATGTGTTTTTTTAGCCATGGCAACTTCGACACAAGGGAAGCCACCCCCTAATTTACATTAATATAATGCAAATCCACACACACCTCGCAGACAAAGGACTTTTGAAGAATAAGATACCCTGGATCATGCTCCATAAAACCTTAATGGAATCGACTCAACGCGCTATACAAACTTATCATGAACCAACACGCAGCTCAGTTGCAACAGATTATTAGAGACCAGAGTCATTCAGGTCTGAATCCGTGTAAGCTACATTGAATTAAGTCAACACTACTGCAAATATCCTCCAGACTGCCACAATCATTTCCTCAGATAGTGCACAATTATCTTCTTCAGATGACACCCAGCACATGTATTCTTCCAGCTACATGTATTGCTCTTTTATCTACTCCACTATTTGCACGGACTAGCCAATTGATCTCGAAAATCGACTATCCCCTTATACCACAGACATAAATTCCTCTCCCTCACAGCAACCTCATGCCTATCAGTTACCACATCACTATTAATGGAGCTATGACAAAACTCCTCTCTTTAGCTATACCACACCTCCTCTACCCCACACACACACACCAGCAGCTAATCCAGAGCACTGTAATTATCTCCTCTGGATAAAAAAACATACCCAAGAGTCACCACCACATCCTCAGAACGAGAGCTGAGATGTGGTGGCACTCTGTTTTTGGGTACTTCCTTCCTGCACCCATCAACATCACAGGTTTCATATCTGCCTCTCCCTCTATACCACAAACAACCCCCACATGTATCTTGCAGCACCATGAATAGCACGGCGCTATATAAAACTACTTAACATGACATTCACAAAAATAGGGATTAGCTCTAAGAGACAGTTGCAAACATAAATTGCTGTTTGAAAATGTATTTTGATTAATCAGTGAAAATGAAGGACCAAATAACTGAATTTATGAATTAAATCAATAGTTTTTTTTTTAATAAAACATTGAACATAATATATACACAGTGAAAAAAACTAGTTGAGAAGCCAACCTCTCAACTGATCATCAATATAGATCACTGCATTTGTTGATGCAATTGAAAATCATGTGTTTGTTTAATAAAGTTATTTAACAAAATAATGATACATATGAAATGCCCCTCATCTCATACAGTGAATTCAGAAATTTTGAGCAATACATATGCAATGAAAATAAGCAAGTGTGGGCCTTTATGAACACCGGGAAAAATAAAAAGAAACATGAAACAATGATAAATGTACCTAGTTGACAGGGTCTCTGCGTTGCATGGTGACTTATGGTTTAACTTCAGAGATTATTACAGAAACTCTCGTTTTCAAAATGATCCAGACTGCAGACCTGAGAAACAGCAGAAATGTGCCTAATTCATAGGGGGTCATGTTCTATGGGGGCATAACGTTAATGGAAGGCATAAGGCTTTTACGCCTTCCATTAACATTGCCCTCCCATTTGCATTCATTTGTATGGTGGAGAGGAAGGGCGGAGCGCAACTTCCGTTTTTCCGCCGCCTCCCTTCCTTTCAGCCATACAAATGCCTTGTGGATTTTCATGCTGGCGCAAATGCTGGAGATACCTATGAGGTCTCCCAGCTTTATGCACCAGCATAAAACAGGTGGTCCCCATAGGGATCCATTGCACACGCTTCCTGCCATGCTTGCATGTCAGACAGGGTTTAATTGTAATTGTGCTAATGTTAAGCAGTGCTCACAATTAAAAGTAAACGCTGCCTGCCATGCAAGCATACCAAGCAATATTGACTCACTTTGCACCGCGGAGTGCAATTCTACAAGGAAAAAGGGGGTGTACACATGTGTACGCCGGTGTTTGCCCTTTGCCTTGCACTTCTGTACTCTGCCGTGCAAATGACGAAAATGTTGTGGCAGGGAGCCATTTACATTGCAGTGCAAATGTACCAGCTCCCTGTCATCAAATTATCGCCTAAATGTCTTCCTTATTGCCTGTGGAGCCCGTTTTATAAAAATTAGTAATTTGGTGACGGGGTGTATGGTAAACACTGTTCATTGAAATTAAACCGTGTCTGACATGCAAGCATGTTTGGCAGTGTTTAATTGTAATTGTGAGCACTGATTGCCATGTAAGTATGGCAAGCAGCACCCACAATTAAAAGTAAACACTGACTGGCATGCCAGGATGTCAGGCAGTGTTTACTCACTTTGCATGGTGGAGTGCAAAAGTGCAGGGAAAAAGGCGGCGTACACATGTGTACACCACCTTTTACGCTGCACTTCTGCACTGCGTTCTGCAAATGATGAAAATTTGTCAGCAGGGAGCTGTTTACGCTGTATTGCAAATATAATTGCTCTCTGATGCCAAATAATACATTTTTATAAAATGAGCTTCAAAGGCAATAAGGAAGACATTTAGGAACTGTGACAAATCCCAGGATGTCATCACTGCCTCCATGGGGGAAGCCCCTTCATATGAGGCCAGAGAGGTGAGGCCGCTACCCGATTGTCCCTCTGGGGGTGGTACTCAGCAGGTGGATCTAATGGGGAAGGAACACCTCTATGGGCCGAGCGACGATACCTTGAGAGAAACGCAATATAATTTGCCTACACCCCAACCTCCCTCACCCTGTTTTCCTGCACAGGACACAATAACCCTACACACTTCCATTTATGTCTGCAGAATAGACAATTAGCCTCATTACGACCCAGGCGGTAAGTTACTGCCTGGGTCGTACCCTTACCACCATGGTGCAAACTACGTTTACACCATGGTGGGTGGCGGATTTACCGCCCCATTCCAAGGTGAGTGGGGCGGTAAATCCCCATTTCCCATTTTACCCTTCCCCAGTCCCATTTTTGCCCCATAGGGCATAATGGGAGTGGGGAAGGCGCTAATTGCGCCACCGTAAATTACGGTGGCGTAATTAGCACCATGGTCCCTTAGCGCCATGGATTTTATCACCATGGCGCTAACAGACCTTGTAATCAGGCGTTAAGGGTCGGCGCCGTTTACGGCGCCGTTAACCCCTTAACGCCTGATTCGTAATGAGGCCCGGTCCCTTCCCCATGAACCACTGAGACGAGGAAGAACATTGAATACTGACTATAATACTGGGATGAAGAAGAAGTGCATGGTAATGTGGAAGACTCTACCAAACCAGTACAAACGCACTTGTCAATTTGTGTCAAGCAAATCGGAACAGAACATAAAAAGGGGAAAACGACTTGGTGAAGAGAGAGACCCTCCTAGGAGGGAGTGGGAGATTCGAATCCCGGCAGCAGTAGAGGAGACGGGACGCCAACAGTACCAGGAGCAGGATGCTTACCCGCTAGTAGTGGTGTCTCTGAAACAACTGTTGCAGACGAACCCCAGAGAGAAGCAGAAGCCTGAGGCCCCAGCCAGACCGAAAGCCTGAAGTGTGTGGAGAAGCCGAGACACACAGCTCAGAGGCTGTGAGTCAGCGCAGAGCCGCTGCAATCCCTGGAAGACACAGAGGGAAGCCGAGAAGGTCCAAAGCACACACAAACAACCAAAGACCACCAGTAAGCTCTCCAGAGAGGTCTGGTAGACCGGGATGGTTGGCGGGACGGCCAAGAGAAAGGAGGATTACAAAGAGGAGTCTGGGACCCGCAGCAACAAATCTAATAAATGCTTCCAACAGGATCTTCATAGTTACAGCACCTGGCAGGATAGTATACCAGGTTGGCTGTGACCAACAAAGTAGTAGCAAAGCGAGATGACCACACTTGAAAATACAGAAAAGGCAAAGCCTGGGACTCACTCACATATGAAGCGAGAGCCAAAGCACTTTTCATAGTCACAGTACCTGGCAGGATAGTGTACCTTGTTGGCTGTGAAACCAATGAGAAGGCAAGAGGAAACAGGACGTTATCCTTGGAAACGTAGTACAGAACATAATCTTCATAGTCCCAGTACCTTGGAGAAACGAGAGCCAGGTTGACTGAAATATACTGGGAAGAAAACAGTGGGAAGGGAAGCAACCTCCCTGTTGGTATGTGAATATTTGGGGAATACCAAGAGAAGGAAGACCATCGTTGGACATTCAGATGGTGCGACAACATGGAGAGTAAGGTTGTCCAGCCATTTTGAAGTTTATTTGTTGGCACCATTTTAGAACTTTATTTTGTAGCTTGGAAAAGAAAGGCTTCATTTATGTAATTTGCAAGGCAGAGTGCAAAAGTGCAAGACAAAGAATGGCATACACATGTGTATGTCGCCTTTTGCCCTGCACTTTTGCACTCAGCCGTGCGAAGCGAGTAAATGCTGCCTGGCCTGCTTGCAGGTAGAGTTTACTTTTAATTCTGAGCACGCGTGGCAAACGGCGCTCACAATTACAATTAAATCCTGCCACACATGCAAGCATGTCATGCAGGAATGAACTGTAATTGCACACGCTGCCTGCCATCCGAGCATGGTAGGCAGCGTGTCCAATGGATCCGTATGGGGGCCACGTGCTTTATGTCGGTGCATAAAGCTGGCGGACCACATAGAAATCTCCAGCATTTGCACCAGCATGAAAATCCATATTGGTGAAAAGGCTGGAGCAATTGTATGGCAGAGAAGAAGGGGGGGAGTCAGAAACACAAATACAAATGACTGAATAGGAGCCGTAATATGACTGAATGGCATAAAAGCCTTACGGAAAAACCTTAAGTCATTCATTTTTCATTACATGCTCATAGAACATGATAATGTAAACTGGTGTGGGGGAAATGCAGTGCTAGTCGAAAGAAAGTATGCAGTCCATTGCTGGCCGAAGTCCTTCAACAGTGTTTGTGTTGGAGAGTATGGCCCGGTAAATGGGAACCTAGGAGAGTGGGTATGCCTTGCTTCACTATAGGAACTGTGAAGAAAGTGCGTCAATGTGAGGACAGGGATCCAAGGTACTGGGCAAGGAAGGAGGTAGTGGCTAAGGAGTGTGGCGTGGTAGAAGGAAAGGTGTGACAAAATGACATCTGCCACGAGCTAAACCGCCGAATAAACCCTCACACTTCTACAAAACAATTGCGATCCCAATCATAAAGATGAACCAGACACAGTCAAGAGATGTACCTCATTTGCCTTTTATGGTAACTTGCACGGGGGAAAGACTATACTTTCAAGAGGGGTGCATCAGCAAAGTACAACAGTCCAAAATAAAGAAATGTCCAATCAAGGTTCTATAAAAAAAAAAAAAGTATATACATTAAACACGCTATATACAAAATAACTAAATTGAATACACTACAAAAACCCACCCCTGTGGAAAGAACACAGAATATGCAAGACATAGAAAGATGCAGCACTTTGGGTAATAAAACAGACAGGGGACGCATGCAATCATTAACCACAATGTTTGTAAAAGGATATGTTCTTGAGCGAGAAAAATAATTATGTGTGTCTTAGCCAATTTCTAGGGTCCAAGGATGGACCAGGGAGCCAGTTAGAAGTCAATGGGCCTCATTACACGGTAGGCGGTGGACCAAGGTGCTATTAGCACCTTGGTCCATGCCGGTAAAATACCGGCGCCGCCTTGGAGGAAAGGGGAATTACCGCCCTATTCCAAGGTTGGCGGGGCGGTAATTCCCCCTTCCCCCATTGCACTTCCCCATTCCCATTTTTGCCCCATAGGGCTCTAAGGGAATGGGGAAGGCGCTAATTACGGTGCCGAAAATTGCGATACCGTAATTAGCACCCTGGTCCCTTTGCGGGTTGGTTTTTAACGCCTGCTAAAAAGCAGTCGTTAAAGTACCAAACCGCAAAGGGACCTCATAGTAAGGCGGTAAGGGTTTACCGGTACCGGTGCCCTTATCGGTACCGGTAAACCCTTACCGCACTACGTGTAATGAGGCCCAATATCTTCTCGCTCTTCATGGTGAAGCAGCACAGTACAAATCAAGTTCAGATGTAGCGAGTTGCAGTGATCGCGATGGGGAGAGCACATTGAGTTGGTTCAGAGTGAGGCATGCAGCGGTTTGAATTCTTCAAAGGCAACAATGTGCTCAACTTGCGCGGTGGCAAAATGGTCCGAGGATGCAGCAACAGTGGTCCAAAGAGTTTGAAGAAGTGCCAAAGTAAGCACTGCAGCTTCTGTTGGTTTGAATGCATTTGAACTCAGTCAAAATGCGGGAGGCCAGCTGCTTGGCTTCTTCAGTTGCTGCGAGTCCCAATACAGGGCCTCAGGGACAAGATAGGTCCTTGTCCTCGTTCTCCCAAACACAGGGGAGGCTGGCAAACACCTGCAGTGAGGTCCTGGGTACCAGTGTAACTGGCAGAGCAGCAGGTCTAGCCCAAGCAGCAGGTCACTCCTGATGTGCCCTCGGGGTGGTTGAAGAGCAGATCTTGCATATGCCTTGGATCACCTGCCTTCACCTCACAACTTTAAGACTTGGAAAGGACTGTTCTCCCAGCAGGTTCCAACAAATTCGTTTTGAAGGGTTGAAGTCCAGAGATGAATCAAAGAAGGGGTGTGAACAGAATGGTTGACTTGCACACTTGTTATTATGTTAAGTGTGCTGTTACTTAATGATTATTTCGGTAATGTTGTAAAATCATAAAGCCAGGGAAATAAATAAAAAAGGATTGGGGCAGGCACCCCTTTTTTACAGGCAGATGTCCACAGGTGATTGGACAAAGCATGCCTGCTTTATCGGGTCCAATCCCTGTTCGTGATGCAAGTGGTCTTTGCCTTCTGATTTCATACCCAAAGTGATTTGTGTGAAAGTAAGTGGAGGGGAAAGGAAGGAGAGAGAAAGGCAGACAGAGAAACTATGCCGAGCTCCCTGTCTACACTAACCATGCCCCGTACGATGCCCCCAGCATCAAAGGGATTTTTGGTATGCAGCGCCATGATGTGAGGCTAATCCTTTTGGGATGGGTGTGCCCTTTGATTCCCGCTTGCTAGGACAGCTCCTGCTGAGAGGTAGTCATGCTGGAGAGAGGTGTTACCAGTCCGGACAAAGGATCAAAGGAGAAGCACATTCATCCAGTCTCCTGCCCTACAGGCTGGCAGGTGCAGGCACTCTGGCTAGAATACACACAATCCTTCAACAACTGGCCTGGGCTCACAGTGCTGACACATATATGATATCAATCTGATGTGGCTTCTTATAGTTATGTGAATTACTATCCACCATACCATAACCCAGGTATGGCTTCATGTTTAAAAATTAAACTGTCACCAGAGTAGTGATTGTTCATAACTATGTGGTTTTGGAACAGAGGTGCAGACTTTAAATGCAGCCTATACTCTTAAGTGATTTGGCTGTTACAGCAGCCGTCAAAAGGGAACCTGTGACCTCTGGAGCTGCCCTGTGTCGCTGGAGACCAGGCACTGCATATCAGGATACTGATCCAGCAGGAAACATGTGTACACTATGCTTTTGGTATGGAGCTTATGAAAGGGGGTCTGATTAGCATATCCCCCTTGGGGTGATAAACTGTTAAATAAGTTGTAAAGCAATGCAGGTTTAACCACAGTATATACTTCTGACAAATATAGAAATGTATTACTGCAGTTTGAAGCAAACCAATATATTGCTGCTATGATTAGTTATGCCTGGTCCATGTTACTGTGTTCCGGTAAATGTAAAGAGATGACTCCATGTTGTCTGTGAGATGCTTGCTCAGCTTGCAGGCATTTCCGTTTGGCACGCAGAAGTGAGGATTCTCTTATTACATTAATCATAATATGTACGGTTATCTTATTTGTTTGAACTTATACTATTATACTTATCTGGTCAAAACTGGATGGCTCTGCTGCTGTAGTTGAAAATAAAGCTGCCATTTTCCAATTATAATTATATGCAGCTGTGCAACGAGGTGAGCCCTCCTCACTAGAGAGTTGAAGTATTGACAGATATAGGAGTTCTTCTTTGAGGTTTGTAAGATAAGCAGGAAAGTGTGAGTTACTCCCTAAGATGGCCTTAATGAGCATCGTTAAGCACGCCCCTCTCATAGGAACCAATGTAACCAAAAAGTAGAAGATCTGCTGTGTTTTGGGGAGGGGCAAGTGTGTTTCAGATTTGTTTGTGGCAACCTGTCCTGTGTGATGTATTATTTGCGGATGAAAGATCACCCTTTCTGAGATGAAATTACCCACATCATTTTCTTAATGCATACAAATTTAAAAAGCCTGGATTTGTACACCCTTGCCACATGGCAATTCCTCTCATGGGGTAAACGCACCCCCATTGAAAGCAGTCTAACGAAAATGGGCATGTGAAGGAGGTCATGGTTGGGGGTCAATTGCAGGCAGAGAAGGGGTGGAAAGGAAACTCCCACAAACAAGGGATGGTCGTAAAGTATGTGTGTCGGCAGGGCAGATTCGCAGCCAAGGATTATGTGAAAGGAAAAAGGAAATGACAGAAGGAGGAATGGGATTGGGCGAGTGGGGACCAGTAACTTTGGGGGCCAGCGGGTGCTAGGGAAGGGGGAGAAGAAAAAAGAAATCATCCAAGACACCACAGCACAGAGGATGGCTACCAGAGACGGTCTTTTTCAGGGCAAAATGTATGGGACAGATCCTGTGGACTAACCATCATACAGTTAATTTTGTAAGCATCATAACAGAAAGTCATGATAAGTACCTATCATTTAGATTTCAGGTAAAGAAACAGGTTTTTCAAAACAACTGTTCTAACAAATTACTTAACGGGTGTACACAAGACATTCTTTGTGAGCTGTTGTTGCTGGTGAGATGTAAACAAAACATGCTTTCTGCAGAAAAGGGAAATAAATTATCAAGATCTCTGCTGCCTGTCTCTGCCTACTGACCATTAGCTAACCTACTACTCTTACTTCCATTGGATGGTCCAGGAGGCGAGAGCCGGCCCTTGTTTTAAAGGCCCATTTCTAAGGCCCCTGTCTGCTTACAGGCCGCCAGATGAGACTTCTGCCGCTGCCAAACCCTCCCTGAGGTTGCTACCCCTGGACCATTGGACTACCATGACTCTTGTACCATATTCTACATGGGTTAGTTCCCTCCTTTATGAATACCCATACTTCCTTTCTTGGTGGGTACTCTCAGCTCTCCCTGTTATGTACGCTTTTGAAGCTGTTTGTGTACTCACCTTTAACAGCTGAGGCCCACTTTAAATTCCTTAACTACTGGGCAATCATTTAACTTGTAACTTGTAACTTCAATTTTGGTATATTTGTATTTGCATTTAACTTTTGCCTTGATTGTAACCTACTAGCCCAGTGACTGTTTCGATACCGCTGTACTTGCTTACTCCTTCCTCTGCCTCCTCTCTTCACACTCATGGCGCTTTCTGTCCCTCCCATCTATTCAAACTGCTTCTCTATCAGCTATCCTTCCCTTCTCACTAAGTCTGGAAAGAAGAAGTTTAAAAAGGATATCTTGGCCTCCAACCCTGGTCTCCCTATCCCTGATACCTATTGCAGCCCCTCTTCCAAACAGACCCTCACCGACATCCTCTTTGTTGTTCCTTCACCGGTTCTATGGACCCCCCATATGATCGCTGTGCTCTGTCCTGTCTCCTCCTCGCCCATTAACGGTGGCACTCGCTGGGAAGTCCTCATGGCTTCTCACGACTCCTCCAGAGTCATCCTTAATGTCTACCTAAATGGCACCGCCATGGTCCAAGGTCCTCAGGCCAATCTCCTCCTCTTTGATAGGCGATTCCCTTGCCTCGTCAATTTCCTTTAATCTCCGGCTGTCCCCTCCTCTCATTCCTTGGCTACCGTGCCCACTCCTCCTTCCTCCTTCTCCCTTCTCCCTTCTTCAGGCTACCTCCACATCTCCACAGGGTGTACCTCTGATTTGTACCCCTCCCCGCAAGGTCTTTAAGAAGGGCAACCTTCATCTTGCCACTCTCAACTCTCGCTCTGCTGTCAAACACTCCTCTGACATCTGCCTCGTCCTTGAAGAACTTGACCCTGATGTCCTTGGTCTCACAGAGACATGGTTCACGGCCAGCTCTGTCACAAGCTTTGACACGCTCCTCCCTGAGGGCTACAAGATCCTCTCCGCACCCAGGGCTACTCGGCCTAGAGGGGGTGTAGCCCTGATGTTTCCTTAGTGGATCCCTGCCACTATCATTCCCACTCAGATTAACTCTTCTTTCGAATGCCTTGTCTGCAGGCTCTCAATCTCTCCTAACAACTCTCTTACTGTTGCTACTCTCTACCGGCCCCCTGGTCAAATTACCTCTTTTCTCTCTGAGTGGGCTGACCTCTCCTCCTCCCTCCTGGCCTCAACCACTCAACTCCTCCTCATTGGTGACCTCAACATCCACCTCGCTTCTCCCTATCCCTCATCTCTGCTCTTTTGCGACCTCTGCGATTCCCTCTCCCCCTCTATCCTCCTCTGGGCCGACGCACTCAGCTGGTCACACACTTGATGTCTTCATCTTCTCTGGCCGCCCGCCGTCTATCCCTCTGACCACTCTTCTCTCCTGGAGTGATCACTGCCTTCTCTCCCTCTCTTCCCCTCAAGCCAAGCCCACCCCTACACTGCCACCTACCTTCTCGGACATCCGGCCTATGAAGCGTGTGTCAGTTGAGGCTTTCGCTGCAACCTTCTCCCCCACCCCGCCTCATCTGGCTGACTCACACCCAGACACAACCCTGTCCCTTCTCGACTCCTCTATTTCGGATACTCGTGATGCTCTTGTCCCTGTCATGAGGATCCGCTTGAAGTCCAAAGCCAAGTGCAATTCCTGATATGACTCTGACCTAGCTACACTTAAACGTAAGTGTAGGGCGGCTGAGTGGAAATGGAGGAATTCTTGTTCATCCTCTGACAAACTGGCCTGTCGCCTTCTCCAAAGCAATACCGACTCTCTGTCCGCACAAATAAGAGTCCACATTCAAGCGTGTGTCTCTGCAGCATTTAACAACTCAGCCGAACTCTTTTAAAATCTGCAAGGAGCTGGCCAACCCTGCTGCAGTCACTACCCCTCCTCTTGCCTCCTAGCCTCTCTGCAATGCCCTTGCCTCTCATTTTATCTCAAAATCCCAGGACATCCTGTCCACCCTCTCTACCCCTCCCCCTCCAATTCCCTCTCAGTCTGTGCTTGCTGATCCCCCCTTTAACTATCCCCTCCAACCTCCTTCTCTTCTTTTCCTCTCTTCTCCCCTGATGAGGTCGCTAGACAAGTCCAATCTATGAAAGCCTCGTCAAATCAGGTTCATCCCTGTTCCTCTAAAACCATCAAGGACCACATTGACACCCTCGCTCTGGCCCTTGCAGATTTCTGCAACCACTCCTTTGCCTCGGGATCTTTCCCCTCCCCTCTGAAGCACTCCCTTGTGCATCCATCCTCTCCTCAAGAAACCCACAGCTGATCCCTCCTGTCCTGCTAACTATCGCCCTATTTCCATTAGTCCCTTCCTGGGCAAACTCCTGGAAAAGCTGCCCATCTCTCAGCTTAACCTTCATTACGATTCTGTTGGCTGTCTCCATGACCACCAGTCTGGCTTCAGAGCTGCCAGAAGCACGGAAACTGCTCTCCTGAACATCCGTGAAGATCTGCTCTCCAACCTTGACTCTAACATTCCCTCTGTCCTCAACTACTCGATCTCTCCTCTGTCTTCGACACGGTCAATCATACCATCCTGCTCAACCGTCTCCGTGATAACCTGGGTATCACTGATCAGGCTCTGGCTGACCTCTTTCCTCTCCGATCGATCCTCCCAGGTCCAACTTGGGTCCTTCCTATCATCTATCTTCCTCTCTACCTGTGGCGTTCCCCAGGGGTCTAACCTCTCGCCCTGGCTTTCCAACCAATACCTGACAACCCTCGCCCACTGCATTGCCATTTTCTGCTCCAATTTCCAGTGCTACGCTGATGACACTCAATTCATTTTGAGGCTACCCTCGGCCACCTCCTCTTTTTCTCTCATCTCTGAGTGTCTAACTGCCATTCAAGTTTGATATGCCGCAAATGACCTCTGTTTGAATGCCAGCAAGACGGAGAACCTCCTCATCGGCACACCTCCACCATCCTTTCCCCTCACTCTCTGGCTGGCCTCTCTTGGCCTTCCTCCTACCCCTACCTGCGAGGCTAAGAAACCTGGGGTCATCTTTGACTCCACACTTTCCTTCTCCTCCCACATCTCTGAGGTCTCTAAAAAGTCAAACTTCCTACTGCACCTCCTCAGAGGTACTCTGCCTTTCCTCTCCTTCCCCCAGAAGCTCACTGTCTCCCAAGCTCTGGTTCTCTCCAAGTTAGACTATTGTAACAGCCTCTTCCTAAATCTACCTGCCTCTACTCTCCGCCCTCTGCAACTAATCCAGAACAGGACTGCGAGACTTGTCCTTGGCCTCAATCCCTGGGATCGTATCTCTCCAGCTTTGAAATCTCTCCATTGGCTCCCAGTGGATACAAGGATTAAATTCAAAACCCTTTGCATTGTCCACAAGGCTTTCTAGGGCCTCGGTCCAAAATACCTTCAGCTATCTCTCCGTAAATATCTCCCCTCTCTAGCTCTTCGTTCCTCTACCTCTAACTTCCTCAGGGTCAGTCGTTTTTCAAAGAAACGAGCTGGGGGTAGATCTCGGTCTTCGGCTGGGGCCTCCCTCTGGAATAACCTCCCTGCCACTCTAAGACATGAGGAGAACCATCTCCGGTTCCGGAAGCACCTCCAGACCATCCCCTTTGCTTCTGCCTTCGCTCCCCCTCTCCCCTGCTGATCTGCTCTTTCTTGGCACTGTGCACCGGGCCTCCCTCTGTCCCCTGGGCCCAGGGACCTGCTCACCCTGCCACCCTCCTGCACTGCCACCTGGACACCCCTTGAAATGGGGACGGTATCTGTACCCATACAGTCCCCCATTCACCTCCCCCATTTTCTTCCTTTTCTGCACTTATTCAGACTTACCAAGTCTGCTGCCGTAAACACTGCACTTGTCACTTGCTGGCTGCACTACCACTGTTTATTGCCTCTATTATCTATTTATATGTATTTATTATTAATGATCTGTTCTCCTCTGCTCCGCACTCTCCTCTCTCCCCCTTCCTTGCACTTTCTCCCCTTTCCCATGCACTTGCACGCTCTCATTGTCACTGGGCCTAGTAAGATCGCTGATGTATTCTCCCCTGTTCCCCTCCCTTGCCTTGTCGCGCTCTGAAACACTTGTGTATGAGCGCGAAACAAATAAAATATCATATCATATCATAAGATTGGTCCATCATGCTCACCAGGCAAATCAAAACATAAGTGGTCTCTGGATCACACATTGCAATTTTCTTATGGGATCATTTCTGACATCCATGTACTGAGCTAGTGATATTCAAACTGCATGCCCACAAGCTGCAAAAACACATTTCAGGAATATGGCATAATATTATAAAAAAAAGTGTTCACTGTCCATTCCAAAAAAGGCTATCTCAATGTGAGCAGCAACTGGGGAGGTGTTGGAGCAAAGATAGTTGTAGGTTTTATTGAATATGAAATAACGGAGGATAACTTATTCATTAATGTTGTGCCATGGGTTTTCCCCCCCCCCCAGTGTCAAGGCCTTTTTTGGTGATTTCGGTATGTTGCCATTCAATGCCTTGTAACTTTTCTGTCACATTAGATATATTGGCCAAATTTGGGCCCTTTTTTCCCACATTTAGACGGTCGTAACGCCACCCAAGAATCCCAGGTTGCTGTAGGGGGGTCAGAGAAAAAAACCAAAAAAGGCGAAAATGTTGTGTTTTTCTAAAAATGCCAATAAAATGATGTACAAAGAAGCCTATGTTTTTTTTCTTGTAAGAGCTAGGAACAAATGGTTTGCTGTGCTGAATTCCCCAATTCCCTGGCTTTCAAGAACAGGTTGAGTGGAAACGAAAAAAAAATATTTTGATGCGGTTATCAACCATTTTGTGAGAGGTAGGCGATTTTGGCCATTTTTGCCACTTGGACATGCATGGGCGGAATGGAAGAAAAGGGTAGGAAAGCCGAATTCGAGGACAGAAAGGCATACATTTCTGAAAAGTAGACAAAATTCCAAATTTAGGAATGGTTTGCCCAGGTCGAGCAACAACTAGGTAGAGGAAAATGCCATAGATTGGGGAAAAAGCGGGAAAATGACCGAAAAAAAAGGTATGTGGTGGACATGGTTGGCTTGGTACGGCAATGGCTTCTATGAATTTTGAGAAAAACAATGCTCCGCTACATTGCCCCGACTCTTGCAGTTAGGAAAGCAAACATTTTTTGTAGTGTTTCACAAAACAAGCAATACCACAAGCCAAACACTGAGCCATTGTACACAGGAGTTTTATGCTTACGGCCTGAACAGACGTACTTAGCATGTGTAAATCAGGAAAACCAATTTGGTGAGGAACAGCAAGCATACATTTTTTGAAAGAGCACAGGCAGACCTTTTCAAGGATAGGTGACTTGTGCAGGTTACAAAAGTGTATGGTGCCTAAAGCAGCGACTACATGTAGGGCACATTTGGGAAATGAAAGGGTTGTGTGATAAAGGGCACCATCAAATGGGTCAAAACGTTATGAAAACCACACAAACACAACAAATGTCATACCTTCCCGCGTTCCCACACGTGTCCCGATGAAAACGGCACCTCACATGCATGGGTGCACCTACTTGGGTGCCAAGAGGAAAGCCGAACACACCTCTAACCCCAAGTCTTTTCCGACATCTGAATTTCACGATTTTTCCAGACTGGCACACCATACAGATATGGGCCTCGGGTGTCCAAGCCACCAAGGCAAACAGGTAACCCCATGCATTTCCGAAATGAGGACACCGTGGGAATCCGCAGAGGTCTGACTTGCGCAAATCGGCCCAGAATTTATTACCCAGAAACCCCAGCAAAGTCCGAAATATGGCAAAAAACACATTTTCCGCACATTTCACTTGGCTCACCAACCGAAACATGCTGCCAGCAACATATGGCCTACCGTCCCGCGTTCCCACAGGTGTCCCGATGAAAACGGTACCTCACATGTGTGGGTGCACCAACCTGGGCGCCAAGGGGAAAGCCTAAAACACAGGTAACCCCAAGTCTTTCGGCACAGCATAATTTCAGGAATTCTGCTCATGCGCACACCCTACAGATTTGGGCCTATGGTGTCCAAGCCACCAAGGAAAACTGGGAACCCCATGCATTTTGGAAAAGAGGACACCCGTGGGAATCCTCAGAGGTCTGAGTTGCACACCCCCTAAAGGGCAGCCTCGCCGAAACACGTCGCCAACAACAGATGTCATACCTTCTAGCGTTCCCACAGGTGTCCCGACGAAAACCGTACCTCACATGTGTGGGTGCACCTACCGGGGCGCAAAAAGAAAAGGGTAACCCACTGGTAACCCCAAGCCTTTCGGCACAGCACATTTTATTCATGTGGGCACCCTACAGATTTGGGCCTAGGGTGTCGAAGCCAGCAAGGAAAACAGGGAACCCCATGCATTTCCCAAAAAAGGATACCCGTGTCCTCTTTTGGGTCACAGGTAATTTTCACCGCAGCAGCTAGAAATGGCTGCTGCGGTGAAAATTACTTTCACGTCGGCGTGCTTTACGCACGCCCCCTGGCAGTGAGGGGGGAACCTCCCCCTCACATAGCCCGGGGGTTGGATTACAGTTTTGTGTGATCCCTGATTTGCAGGGATCACACAAAACAAGGTGCAAAAAAGGACAAGCTATCTCGTCCTTGGCACTACGGAGGTAATGTCAAGGACCAGATATCTCGTCCTTGGCACTTAAGGGGTTAAAGCAATTGTTTTATTTATTTATTAATATACTTATAGAGCTAAGCTTTGTATATACAATATAAAACCATACCAAATAGATAAAACAGTAATTATATAAACATATATCAGTACAGCATCAAGCACAACAATTATTCCATAAATATAGATACAATCAGGCTAAAATCTAACATTTCAAAATATATCTAAAATCTCTTTGCACTTCCAATAACATTTTACAATAAAATATATAAGATTTGGGTCATTTCCCTCCATAAATTTAGGCCATATCGAGCATAAATCAGAACAGTCTTCTTTATTATTATAAAATTTCATATGCTTAGCTCTTAACGAGGCAAGACTAACACATGTTATAATGATGTGTTCAAGTGATTCTATTGCATTATCACCACATAGTCTACACTTACGTTCAGCGCGTGAGATTCCAATTTTCCACCCTTTACTCCAATACATCAGAGATATTACATTTTAGGAGAAGATACTGTCTGAGAACACAACTGCTAGGGAAAGCAGCTATATAAGATGGTTTCCTGTTTCGGTCACTTCTATGGTTAAAAAATGAACCACTGTTACATTTTGTGGCTAATTGTACAGTATGATTTTCGTAACTAAGTAATTAGCTTTGCTTTCAACCAGCGTTTTATCACCTGCATAGAACAAGGTGTAGCAATAAGGTTCAGATCGACCTGCCATTTGTTATAGAGGGTCATTATCTTACCCAACTTCCCCAACATGTTACAATTTTCAAGACTTAAAAAAGCCTGCATATATTTCACAGTCATTGTTCCATTATTAAGTGCGCGTAGATTTACCCAACACATAAATGTTCTTGACATATAAGTAGACATTATCCCTATTAGATCAGATTCTAAATATAGAAATTTGATACACAGAGCTTGCGGCATTCAATTGTATTGATCTAAAATGGACAGGCTAACGATGTGTGCTGGACTAAAAGTACTTTATAGGTCCTAAAGATTGTTCCACACTGGAACGAAAGTCGTTTTATATATCCATCTGAACAATTGCCATTTTGCACAATTTCAGTATATACGATTGTAAAGGCAAACATTCACTCCACATTAATAGCCAGAAACCAAAGGGTGCAGAATTTGCACTGGCCACTTCGCTAGTGCTAACAGACTTTTGACGAGTAATAAATGGTATGCAGTGTGTGGGTAGAATTGAGGTGGTGAGTGAATTTTTATGGCTTGATAGTAGCTTGCAAATTGACATTTTTATCCCCGATACCAATTCTGTTGACATTATGACAAGCAGCCCTTCTACACGATAGCTACTCATTATGTGACCCTCCAGATGTCTGGCACTAAACTCCCATGATCCTTCACCACTGGGTATGAATCATGGGAGTTAAAGTCCAAACCATCTTGATTGCACATAATGGGTAACCATGCCCTCCACCAGCCTTCTACCTTGTAAGATGGTCACAACTATAATTATTCCCTCCTTATTTTAGCCCCTTCACATTTCTTCTATGTGCCAGCCACAACATACTCACTCCCACCCATTAAAACGATCACCACCCTGCTCCACTCCTAACTTATTATAACAAAACCTACATACATCCTTAACCCTCTTTATATTCAAAATTGCAACTTCTTCCATCTCATTCAATTTGCCATTAGTATGAATTGGGTCTGTATCGTGCTCCACCTTTCTATGCCCTTACAAAGTCTTTGAGATGTTTTGCTGGTTGCAGATTGCTGGCTGAGCATCTCCGGTCTTCAGCTTCTTGAACTCCTAGAATTCCTTTGGTCCCAGTTCACCTAATTTTTCTTGTCTTTCACTGACCGGTGCATTAGTCAGACTTTCACTTCCTGGCAGGACCATGAATCCCCATCTGGGATTGCACTTGTTGCAATCTAGCCCACTCCCATGCTCATCTTTTCCATCCTGTTTTGCAGAGTTTTGTCTCATAGTCCAAATTCTAATTGCATCCACCCTCCAACACAACCACCAGTGAATCCTTCACTTTTCTCATTCTGTTCATGCCGAAGAATATGGACTGTCCCTTTAAAACTTAGCCTGACTTCTTTATTCCCAACATGTCCCCAACCTTTATTTGGAACTGCTTCCTTTTTGTTATATCGACAAATATACTTAGTTTGACTCTCACCCACAGTTCTTTATGGGCCACCTTAATGGATCCTATGAACCCCAACCGATGAAGAATCAATTTGCATGCAGGTACCCCACTCTCACAGTGATACAACTGGCGATACTCCAAATGCAGAATGTTGCATGGCGCGAGAGACCCAGATCCTCTCTATTAATACTTCCATCCACTCTTATTGTAATGTTTAGCCAGAGTCTCGACGTTAGAAGTGGAAAAAATCATCCTCAGCCTCAAACCGTCAAATTGCCAGGGTGACCCTTGCCCTTCACAAATCATTAAAGATGCGGCAAGAGACCTCTCACCATACATTACCAAACTTATTAACGCCTCCTTCTCTTCAGGCATCATCCCCAACAATCTCAAAAAGTCTTGGGTTCTCCCTCTACTCAAAATACCCTCCCTAGACCCTTCTATACCCACTAACTATAGAACCATCAGCACCGTCCCCTTCCTGCCCAAAATATTAGATAAGAAAGCCTATCTACAAATACAAAAATACCTTGAACTAAACCATCTTCTGGGAATCCGGAAATCAGGCTTTAGACTCCAACATGGGACAGAAACTGCTCTCATCGATCTTAAGGCTCAAATCGACACCCTGAGAGATAATGGGAAAACTGCTTTACTGCTTCTTCTATACCTTTCTGCAGCATTTGATTTAGTAGATCATAAAATCCTATGTAACCACCTGGACTCGGCAGCCCATTTCTCTCAAGAAGCCATTAGTTGGATTGAGTCGTTCCTGAGTAACAGATCTATGCGTGTCTTCTCCACTTCAGCATCCGCTGACCCCATCCCCATCACTTGCGGGGTCCCTCAGGGATCATGCGTCTCTCCCACACTGTACAATGTTTTTCACAAAGCCCCTGTTTAATGATCTTGACGGTCTGGGTATCACCTACACTAATTTCGCCGATGATACCCAGATCCTCATCCCGTTGACGGGAGATGACAACAAGGATTTGGCCTTGGTGAACAGGGTGTACCTCATCATCCAGGCATGGATAGCATCCCACAGTCTATGCCTGAATGATGACAAGAGTGAACTCATCATCCTCGGATCCACCCCTAACCTAATCAAACTGGATCACAACTACACCAGCTTCATCATAGATGGCAACTCTATCAAGGTAGCCAAGGAAGTGAAAACCCTAGGAATCTATCTAGACTCATCCCTCTCCTTCCACAAAAAGGTAAGCTCTATGGCCTCCTCCACAACCTACACATGTAAGCTAATAAGAGCAGCCAAACCTTTCCTATCCACCCAGAGCTGCATTACCCTAGCCAGAGCCCTTGTACTATCAAAACTGGACTATTGTAACGCCCTTTACGTTGGAGCCAACAAATATGTTACCACTAAAATCCAGAATCTGCAAAACAATGCTCTCAGGGCAGCTCTTAGCATCCCCAAGAGAGAACACATTTCCAACGTCAGGAGAGCCCATAATTGGCTCTTTACCACTGACAAAATCCTGCTCAAAGTAGCCTCCTTAACACACAAATGCCTCAACAATGCAGCCCCCCGCTACTTAGCCGACAGAATGAAAAGATACACCCCTAACAGGCCCACCAGAACCTCGAATGCAAATCTGCTCACAGTTCCCAGGTTCAAACGAACCAAAACGGGTGGCAACAGTTTCAAGGTGAAAGCAGCCCAACACTGGAACTCCCTGCCACCTTCCTTAAGGACACCTCAAACCTACCCCCACTTTAGACACAACTACATTCAGTGGATAAAGAACAATGACCGCTAATTTACCTTACCTTTGTAAATTATGTAAATATGTATACTTGTAAACTGTTTATCACTGCATCTATTGCAACTGCTTTAACCCATGTACACTCTGTAAATTACTGTACAGCACTGTAAGCAAGCTGAGAATAACCTTGCTGCTCCTGCGCCCTTATACCTTTGGGTCTGGTGCGCAATATAAATGAATAAACATAAACAAACATATTCTTTGCAATAATACCCGACTGGTTTTGGCAGTATGGCTGTCTCCCATCCAAATAACAAGTCACCTTCAACACACAACTTGATTCTGAACTGCCATAATGGTTTGGCCCCATTCAATGCATGTGAATTCTGATGACCCTTTGACATGTCAACCAATTCCATTCCCTTAATCTGCTAGGTATTCTTTCTGCGATTTGTCATGAGACAACACTGCGTTGATTTCCATTTCACAATCTCTTCCAAATCATCCTCTACATTATCATCCACATTCTGCAGCGGTACCCTTGATAAACATTCAGTGACTACATTTCTTGCATCTGGCATGTACTTTAAAGGGAACACTGTACCTCAATGCCCATCTACGTATCTACGGAGAAGTATTGTGTAATCCTTCCACAGATAACGCTGGTACCAGAAGCTTGTGATCCATTCTCACTTTGAATATTATTCCACATGGAAAGAATATGAAACGATCCACAGCCCATAAGAATGCAACTCTACCTGTTATACCATGACCCAACCTTTTAAAGCACCACTTGGAGATCATAAGGTGAAATCAATTAAAACGTATTCATTTTCCACTATTGGTGCTCTTTAACCCATCCCTTCTTTCATCGCTATGGTACCATACTAACATTAAATATCCATGTTGTTGGCACACTCACAGGAATATTCTTTGGGCCTCATTAAAAGTCAGGCGGAATGGGTTAACGGGCTCCGCTAATGGTGGCGGGCCCGTTAACACCATTCCGCCTGATTACATGGTCCCCTCGCGGGACCCGGTAAGGACACCTGGTAAAACCAGGCGTCGTTAACGGGTGCCGCGAGGGGAAGAGGGAGCTAACAACGGGCCGGTCGTAATCGGCCCATTGTTAGCTCCCTCCCCCATTCCTATTGAGCCCTATGGGGGCTCAAATGGGAATGGGGAAGGTCCGGGTACCTGGAAGGAGGAATTACCAGGCCCTCCAGACTCCGAATGGCCCGGTAATTCCCCATTCAGGGAACCCGGACCCGGTTTTGGTGGCAGCCATGCCGCCAATAGCGGCATGGCTACCGCCAAAGCCGTAATGAGGCCCTTTGTCTCCTTAAACGTGGTTTCAAACGACTGTCCTTTTTAAAAATATCCCCTTCATCAAAAACTCTCCGATATGCAAAATGCTCTACAAAGCAATGTAAGTGGTCTTGTAAAATGTCTTTCTGTCACTTTCAGTGGTCTCGCTGCACAAAGCTCTGTAAGAAACACAATCAAAAGAGGAAGGTGGTTCAGTAGAGGGCGAGGTAGATGTGAAATCGGTGTTGTTCATGGGTGCAGGTCGGAAGTACCCCATTCTTGTGTGTCAATGTGCTTTCTATGGGTTCGGCGGAGAGACTAGGGAGTATGTTATCCATAGGGAAGATCCCAGGATCTGCTAGATTGCAGTGCTATGGGTCTGGGTAGCCGCTCATGTGCAATAGGGCAAAAGAGGAGAGCTCAGACATTGTTTGGTTAGCGTTGCTGTGCTTTTGCCAACCGGGAAAGGCAGATTGACCAATCACAATCTGCCTTTCCCAGGCGCGATTGTGCATTCACTGTCCACGGTGAAAAGAAAAATGTAAATATAAATGGCCCCTGCAATTATAATAGAAAAGGGACTCGGTCCTTTTTTGGATGACGGCAGCCATTTTGGAACCTGTTTTCCATGGCTGCCGTCATCCGAAAAGGAACCTAGTCCCTTTTCCATTTTATTGGCACCGCCCATTTATTTTACCACAATGTGAGATGTGGTCACGCTGAGCTCATCTCCCATCCGAAAGAAAAAAATATATAAACTATCCACAACCCAGGAAATCCTGTGGTGCGAATAGCTTTCACACCCTGGCTGGGTGGCAGACATGGCGTTTAACATCCCGCAGCCTTAGCGGAGGCCCTCGCTTCGCTTGGAACCACCAAAGCTCGGCTGGCAGGCCGATAAACGCCATGTCGGCGCCCCCTCCCCCAGCCAGGCCATGAAAGCTACAATAGCTAGGCATGTGCCGCCATCTGTGTGGAGTTTGTATTTGTAGTGGAAGGTGGTAGGACATCTTAGGGGGGGTGTCAGTTAATCAGGGAAGGGATGGGGGCGTAAGCCTTACAAGGTAAAACAACCTGCAATCCTGCACTCTTAGACCTGCCCATTTGCAGACAGGACCCATTTCTCAAGCTCACAATACCACCTGTCAATCCCACTGTCTCTCCCGCTCTCGAAGTCTCTTTTTCAGATAGATACATTGTATCCCAAGGAGAAGGGCAGTTTGGAAACTCAAGACAATACAATGAGCTACCTTCTAACGGCTATAGGTGGCAAGAACGTTTTGTTTAAAAGGTAGGACTGTGTTATATTCAATGTCTGGATCAACTCATTTATTCAGAGTGCTCCGTCCAGTCAGCTCCAACCGTCAACTGTTGAATTCCAGTTATGGAAATAAAGTTGGAAGAAGAAGGGGAGAAAAGTAACTCCAAAAGCAAAGCAACAGAATAACATAACACATTGCTTGAAATTCGAGGCCCGCAGTCACCCTTTTTAACTTCCTTAGTATATTTGTTGGCAGGATAAGCGGTGCCTCAAACCTCACTCCTCACTCCAACATGTGCAGGTGCTATGCCCTGTGACCTGCTGGGACTTTTGCCCGTCAAGGCATTGCAAATCGTTTGTCAGGCACTGGTAAGGACAGCAGCCAGAATCCTGTCCTGTTTCTTTCAGAGGTCTATACTATGCTAGACCTGGAAACACCCTCAAAGAACCTGTGTTGAAGTCCTCCCTACCATCTACTGGGCTAATCGTAAGACTTCTACACTCTTTTATAGTATGACACAAATATGACACCGCTTAGAATGTTGGCTAGCTTTTTGCAAGCCTCTCAAAAGTTCACAGAATATTCTATCATGCTCCTTCACTTTCTTAGAACAAATGTAAATGCCATCCTGGAAGCTTCTCCTCTGTGCATACAAACCAGACAACTCCTCCACAACTCCCTAAAAAACTGCCCAAGCTGATGCAGGATAAGATGATGTGTTTAAACTGAAAGTTCCAGATTGATTAATAAGTCAAATGCTTAGTCTCTGGACGTAGGTCAAATGAATAAGGTGCATGTGTTTAATGTTGAAAATATGTGGGTGGGTTCCACTATAATGTTACAAACCGATTGCCATGTGCTGTGGCTCCTCCCATGCGTGCCCTACCTCCCTGCCTGTTACCTTTGGGCTTGCAGTGGCATTGTGACAACAATGCCCCTCTTAAGGAAGTGTTAAGCTCTTCTGCAAATAGTCATCACTCCTTCAAAATGCCCTTCCTGCACTGAAGGTAACAGCATAAAAAATCCAGAATGTGTACCTAAGACTAAATCAGAGTTGCTGGGAGTCCAGCTCTTTACACCAAAAGCAGACGTAGAGAAGTATTCGCCAAAAAACTAGACAAACTCAGAACGTGGGGTTTAGACTGCGTAATGATGCTACATCTTACACCAAACTACAGAAGAAAAAGATGCCCTGTTCAGCCAACACTTGCAGCTACACTTTTTGGCACAAAGCCACTGTTGATGGACTAGCTGCCAATGAAAGGTATTATGTGTTTTTAAACCAGGATTCAACTGTTTTCTTGTGATTTGGTCGAAGTTGGAACTTCGACCGAAGGAGATTTCATCGGATTGTTTTTTTTTTTTTTTCACAATTGTATGCGGGGGAAACCCCCACACCTCCATTCCCCAGCCACAACTATTATTACCGAACCCACACTCCACAAACATGTGCGATGACATTCGGCTAAAACACTTTGACGAATTCTCCTTCGACAACATATGCTGCGGCAAAACCTCCCATTCCCTATTCAACAACAGCTTAATCTGAAAGATGAGGGATAGATCAACGTCTTTGGCGGGGGCATGGCCTGGTGCTCATGATGTGAAGAGGTTGCAGTGCTGAGCTCCAGCCGCGATCCTTAGAACAGATCCTGCAACGGTTTACAGACTGAACAAACTAGGACAAAAAGTGCTCTCTGCATTAGATAAAGCGTTTCCCCATACCTATGCAACAAGTCCGAGAATAATCGGAGCCGGGAAACGTGAATAAGGTCTCCCGAAAAGATTACCCTGGGCCAAGCAAGATGGCATACGCGACCAAACACCCGAGATGATGTGGGGGATGGGCAGAGTACTGCTGTGGCTCCCCTTATAGAGCGGTCACTCGTGGAAGACCTGGGAGAGCCCCTCTGCTGAAGGCAAGAGGGATTGTAGCAAAAGTGGAACCTGCGGTACGAGGTGGGAAGTGAAAGGGAAGAGACACAGCACAGAGAAGAGGCGGGCAGCTCTGGCTAACTGCGGCTCAGAAGGGACGGTACCATACGCAGCAGTTAAGGCAGCGAGTGCCACAGAAGCGGAGCACTGAGCCGCTGCGGTATGCTATGGACGCTAGCATGTCAGAAAGCGAGCTCAGATCAGTACGATAAGCCACGAAGTACGCTAAAGGGAAAGCAAATTCAGCAGGTGAGAAGACACGAAAGAGGCGACGGGGAACACGGTGAGACCGGGAAACCCGAGAATGATCATCCGCTCCAGACAAATGTGTCACTACAACAGCGCTAGTGGATTGACTGGGGAAGAAAAGAAGAATGATCCGGTCCGGTGCACAAAAAGAAGAATGCTGATGGCCATCAAAGCTACAGACAAGTTGAGCGGTGCAACAAACATGATGGCATTAACCTTTTGAGGCACAAAGCGGGTCCGTTAAGGGCCATTATCTTCTGCATTCCCTAAGCGCTAACTGGGACACCGAGAGGGCAGAAGGACCCCTCACAAGAGACAACATGCAAAAAAGCTGCCAACAAGCGACTTGAGCCCTAGGCAGTAAAGATTGCACACATTTAAGGATAACCTATAAAGTTTGTAGAGGCTGGGTGCTACTCGAAGCTGCGATGCAGCACATACACCAACAGGGAACCTAGATAAGAGACTGCGGGAGAAGAGGCGAAGCGACCAGAGCAGCAAACCGCAGACCTGAGTAGCCTTTGGTCAAAACTAGCAGACAGGCTTGAAGGAACAGCAACCAGCCTACAATCCAACCGCAAACCAGCGCAGCACCGTAATGAAATAGGAATAGTCCTATAAGAACTGTGCCCTAACAATAAATAGAAACTGCGCACCGGAGGTGTATGCCAATGCACCAGCCGGAGCAGAGTGAGGACCTGAACGAGGCATGCCAATTAGCACCCTGAGGAATAAGAACTGGTTAACGGAACTCACAGGAGCCCCGCAAACAAGTAACGCTGCAGTATAGAATGAGCAGACAGTGAAGGTAACTGCAAGGCCTGATAGCTAGACTAAGGTGGCACAGGAGAAGGGGCAAGACACAATGGACTAGTAATACAGCGGGGATCACATGGCAACCCAGTAACTGGGCAAGCAGAATAGACACGTTATAAGAGATCAAGGCGAGACTACACTAAACTCGGCTCACCGCAAATAGAGGGTGCACAATCACACGCATCACTAACCCATAGTCCTGCCGCCTGCTGTATTGAGTGGCAATCGAAACCTAGGGCCACTCCAACTAATTGAACACCATCCTGTGAAATACCCAAACAACAATGCCTCCCACTAAGGATAAAGAGAAGGCAACAATAATGGACTCCTTAGCTGCGACTAAAACACTGTCCTCGCCGCATGAAGGGGCAACTGCACCTGAAGCCCAGAGGATAATAGACACAGACAACCGGGATGGACAGGTATTTGAGGCCATAGCAGCACTGAGGTCATTCATAGACACAAAAATCGACGAGGTCAAGTCTGACATGCAATTAATGCGACACAATGCACGAAATTTGGCAGAGAGAGTATCCATCGCTGAGGCTGGGCTCCAGGAAACAACAGCGACCAGGGTGGACCTGAAAACTAGAGTAATTGAGCTAGAAATGAGAGTTGCAACACTTGAAGTGAGATCTGAAGAAGTGAAGGGGCGGGCCAGACGCAGCAACATTCGGCTGCTAGGGATCCCTGAAGGAACAGAGGGACCAAACCCGGCCGGTTCCGTGGAGACCTTGCTACAACAGGAAATTGGTGCAGGCAGACTCTCGCAGGGCTTTGCGGTGGAAAGGGCTCACAGGTGCCTCCAAAAAAGACTGCCACCGGGTTCACATCCCTGCCCGATGATCGCGAAGATCCTTAACTTTCAAGACAGAGATCATAAACACTCAAGAGAGGGCATAGTGATAGAGCGGGATAACTCCAAAATAGCCATTTACCCCGACTTCACGCCAGTTGTACAAAGAACAAGGAACTCCTTTGTCCCGATCAAAGCTAGACTTAGACAGTTGAACCTGAAATACATGCTACTGTACCATCAAGATTGAAAGTGATCCACAAAGGGCGAGCCATATTCCTGGAAACGCCAGCTGCAGCTAACATGTGGCTGGAACATAACAACCTAGCTGATAGAAAGGAAACAGTCACTTGAAAAATCACAACATCGAACAGTGAATAGTCAAGGGGGAGCAAGGCTATTCCGAGGTGCTATTGGCGAAACAGCTTACTGTTGCTCCACGTCCGGTGAAGCACTACATTATAACTGAACGGCTGCGTGACACGCTTGGCCTCCTTGCCTGGGCACTAAGTCCTAACCCACGAAATTATTAGTGCGAGCCCGTTGCCAACACGAGAACACTCGCGCTTGACGCCCCGGATGGGACAAGACAGTGCGGGGGTGCATGAGCACTGCAAAAACAATGAAGTTGCTGGGCGCAGTTGTTTGGTTTTAGTTTATTTTTTTTACTGTTCTAAGGTCTTCACGCGGAAAAGGGGCGGTGGGGGGGGCAAAAGTAACAGTCACAATTGGGAAATGGAGGGGTGGGGCGATAAATGGGGGGTCCCAGGGTGCAAGCATCCCGTGTACAAGGAGGGGGACTGGATGCTGGCTAGAGGTGCGTTTGCAGACGACCATAGCAGCACAACTTAAAGTATTAACGTGGAACGTCGAGTGGGGTGGGTACCTACTTACGCAGAAATCGGATTAAATCCTACCTACATCGGAAAAAAGGTAGATATAGCTCTGCTCCAAGAAACCCATCTCACGGCAGAGGCCATGTCCAAACTAAAGGAATGCTGTGGGGGGGGAGCGGGGGGAATGAAGCTGCCTATTCCAAGTATGCAAGGGGAGTGTTCACTTGGGTAAACCCTGGGGTGCCCTTTAGAGTACTGCGGGTTGAAGCAGATAAAGAGGGTAGGTACCTGATAATATGGGGCACCATTGAGCAAACTGAGATTTGTGTAGTGAATTCCTACTTTCCCAACCAAGGCATACCAGCACATCTCAACACGCTTTGTGCCAAAATAACCCAGCACCGGGAGGGCTTCTTCATCTGGGGAGGAGATTTTAATTGTGTGAAATATCTGGACCTAGACATATCTGAACCGCCACAAAATCGGGCGGAGGTGGCCCTCTTAGCATTAAATGCCACAATGGCTCAACTAGATCTGGTGGATGTCTGGGGGGGAGCAGTATCCTACAGACAGAGCTTACTCATACTTCTCCTCCCCGCATGGTCTTTACACAAGAATTGATTATATCTTTGTAGACAAGGCACATTTGGCACAAGTGGAGTTAGTACAGTATTTGGCCAGGTCGATTTCGGACCACTCACCTTTACTTATGCACTGGGAAATTATAGGTCCCAGACATCCCATACCAATGTGGCGAATGCCTGCTGAAGCACTTACTGACCAAATTTTCAGAGGAGAACTTGGGGATAAACTAGAGGAGTTCGTAGAAAATAACCGAGGTAGTGTCAACCTTTGGAGCACAATATGGGAAACCTTGAAGGTAGTAATGAGAGGCGAGATTATAGCGGCAGCAGGAGGTATCAGGAAAATGCTAAAAGAGGAGCTAGAGAAGCGGGAGGAGGAAATTAAACGGATGGAAACTAACAATCTTGAGACCAGGGTGGAGGAGGCGAAACTGGTTGAGGCTAGGAGCGACTGCCAAGAAGCATGGGGGCGGCTATCCAAGTTTTTGACTACATAACACGCACCACCAGGGCACATAAAGAAGGGGATAAACCGGGTAGACATTTATCATGGGTGTGCAAGAGGGAGCATCCAAGACACTTAACAACTATGCTCAAGGATGAGGATGGGGTATTGCATAGGACATAACTATCGATCAACTAAACCTTTGCGGCTTTCTATTCTAAGCTGAACGCCCACGACACCCCAGTGCCGCTGGCAGACATCCACGACACACTGGAAGAGATAGAACTCCCCAAACTGGGCGAAGCGCAGCGGGTGGCATTAAATGAGATAATCACTGCGGAAGATGTGACGGAGGCCATTAGATCATTGGCCACTTGCAAGACCCCGGGAAGCGATGGACTCCCCCCGGAGTTCTATAAAGCATACGAGTCGACCCTGACCCTGCTACTCTATGAAGTATTTAAGAAAGCGTACGAGGTGGGGACTCTCCCGAAAAGCATGAGGGAAACACCGATAGTCCCAATACTCAAACCAAATAAACCCACAGATGACTGCGACTCATACCGCCCATTGGCAATGCTAAATTACGATGTTAAAATATTGACCACCATATTGGCCAAACGGCTGTCTCGATTGATAGGGAGCCTTGTGCATGAGGACCAGAATGGCTTCATCCCAGGCCGCAATACAACGGCCAATTTACGCAGGCTGCAGCATATTATGGCGCAAACGATGGAGGAAAAAGAACACTTAGTGATACTGTCACTCAACGCCATCAAAGCGTTCGACAACATATACTGGGAATGGTTGATTGAGGTACTGAGGGAATTTGGGTTCGGGGAAGGTTTTGTGAGATTGATAAAAGTACTGTACAATGACCCAACAACGAGAATAAAAATGGGTAGAACGGTGTCGTCGGCTTGGGATATAAAGAGAGGTACCAGACAGGGTTGCCCACTATCGCCCATGCTCTACACCCTGGGGCTGAAACCAATTGCAATATACTTTAGGAAACAGTTTTGTGACGCAGGGATACGGGTAGGTGGGTGATACCACACAATCTCACTTTACGCTGACAATGTCCTGCTATACTTGCAACAACCACAAAACAACGCCCCAACGGTGTTAGAGGTACTAGATAATTATGCACGTTACTCTGGGATACGCTTTAGCAAGCAGAAGTCCTGTATATTCCCACTAGCAGGTCTAAGGGAAATGGATGTGGGAGACTTGCCGGTGGTGGGCGTCCAGTGGCAACTAGACATATTCAGGTACTTAGGGGTCAAAATTATGCACACGTCAGAGCTAATCCATGAGAGCAACACAGTGGCTGTAATAAAGGGCCTGCGTAATTCGATGAAGTTCTGGTCCAAACTACCATTGTCAATGATGGGCAGGGCATCGATTACTAAAATGATCATCCTACCGAGGTTCTTATATTATTTTCAGAACATCTGCTACTACATCAAGTCAGTTTTCTTTCGAACACTTAAGACCCTGATTCGAGAGTTCCTATGGGGGTGGGGGGGCAACTCACCACAAACTACCACTGGCCATACTGACACTACCCTACAAGGAAGAGGGTATACAACTTCCTGACCTGGAAAAGTTTTACTTGGCGGTGCAGCTCTGCCATGTAGCCCGGTGGCTATCGGATGAGACCACCGCTGAGACGGGACTTCTACAACATCTGGTTGCCCCGGCACATCTAAAAGAAATCTTGTGGATCCCGCTAACTTGCTTAAGGCACGCCCCTATGCTTGTAGTGTTGAGCAGGCAGGTATGGAACAGAGCCAAGTCGGTGCTCGAACCTGTGGCATCCCTACTCGCCTGGCATTCCGATCATGCAGACGTAGGTAAGGAAAGCACTGATCTCCCCACCGTGAGACATTGGGAAAGGTTGGGTCTATGACCTGGGGGAACATGTACGAGGGGATTTTTTGAGAATTGGAGTCGCTGCATGAAATGGAAGGGTTGTGAAAAGGCCAGTTTTTGTGGTATCAGAGAATCAAGCATGTGGCCAAAGGGAAATGGCACAAATGGCCAGAGGAGCCCGCTGTGAACCCCTTGCTGACAGAACTATATGGCTTAAGCGATGGATGGAAGCCTGTGTCCAGGCTGTATGGTCAACTAACTGATAGGCCTAACCCCCGAAACACAACATTAAAGGCTAGATGGGAAAAAGACCTGGGAGAAACTATTACTGCGAAAGAATGGGAGAGGGCATTAATGCACCCGAAAGAAGTCTCCAGGAACGCCAAGTTCCGATTAATACAGATGAATGTCCTATATAGAACATATATGACACTGCACAGGGTGGCTGGTTTCAACAAACAGACCCGGTCAGCATGCCCTTTGTGTAACGGCAAGGGGCGGGCTTGATGCACATGCTCTGGGGGTGCTGGAAAGCCCAGAGCTTTTGGGCCGTGAACAGGTATGACTGGTCCCCAAAGAAGTGCCTTTTAGGCACATACCCCAGTTGAGTAAACATAAACACATTGTGAAGCTCATGCATTCTGGCGAAAAGGGCAATTGCAATAGCATGGAAATCGAAGTCGGGCCCGCAATATGTAAGGTGGAGCTGGGAAATGGAGCACTGGGCTGCAGCAGAGACTGCGGCTTGGGGCGCAGGAATTACTGGGACTGAGGGAGAGGTCACTATCACATTCAAGGCATGGAAAGCATTAATAAGAGATATGTTCCTCCCATCTGACGATATGCCCCCCTGAAATTGTAAGAACAATGTGTTACATGTTTAGCATATCAGATAAGCGAATAATGAAAGGACTTCCTTAAATTAGCATCCCTATAACGGATAATGCTGGTCTCGACCCACCCTCCAACACAATTAAGACTGACTAAGAGCCTACTATGATGAATGAAGACAGTTTGTTGTTGTTTCATTGTTGTTAGTTTAACAGAAATGATACTACACTGCATGTGCTGTGGAACATTCCTGAATGTTTATTTTATAAATGCCAATAAAATATATATTTTTTAAAAATAGATCAACGTCTTTGGCATGAACTTTAGATGTAGAAATGTTCATGCATTAGGGCTGCTCAATTGAGGCTATCTGAAGCTCCCTAGTGTGCAGATTAGCAACCGAGATATATGTGTTCCTGTCTTGGTGCTACTGCTCAAAGTTATGCCATCATCTCATGGCAAAAGGGTCCATTTCACCTTGTCTCAGATGTCAGATCTAACAATCCACCTAACCAAATTCTCCTTACCTTCTGTATCCCTTCCTTTTGTGTTGCAGCTTTGTAATTTTTATTAGAAAAATATGTATACTATTCTCTCTCTGTAAATTGAGTTCTAGCCATGCCTTCATGGCGTGAAAATCCTTCCTCTGCTTTCTCCAACATTCCCACACTCACCTTCCATGTCTGAAATGCCTTGTGCTTGACACTGACAATTATCCCCATCCAGTAAGACACAACCTGGTCTGTGCTTCTCAGACCCTTTCCTCAGTTTCTGCTTGTCTCCTTGAATGTCTTTGGGGTCATTTGATATGTTGGGGTCATATCAAATGTGCCCCGAAGACAATCAAGGAGACAAGTAGAAACTGAAGAGAGGGTCTGGGAAGCACAGCCTGAGCTGGGGGTAAACACACCAGACCCCTGCCCTTAAATGCGTCAGTAATACCGTTACACTTAACGGCTACCGCCCAACTCGTGATGAGGCCCAATGTCCCGGTGCCCCTGCACTTTACACGTACAAATTTGGAACAGTCAGCCTTCCTCTACGATGTTACTTCCGACTCCATCAAGGGTTTCGCTCTAGGTTTGCAACGCCCCACCCCCACTCCGCCCACAAACACAGAAAATGTGAAAGTTGGATCCCATGCAGGGATAAGGAGGTTTCATCGCAGGAGTTTCGGTCTGACCCAGATCCATCTAATTGTTTGAGCCGAATTTGGCGACAAATATATGTGTGGGGTGGATACGGCTAATTATTGAGGTGGGGGCAAAGGGCAGCTGCACGAGGGTCTCCCATGCATATATTTGCGGCCAAACAGCTTAAAAGAAGAACAAAAAAATTCACTGGATTTGGATTCAACCAAATCTCCTAGATTAAATCACATAGAACTCTCAGGCACAGAAAAATGGCTTAACACTTGCCAAACTGCTAAATGGGTCTTTTTTTCCTTTTGCTGCCAAAACTGAGATCACCCAGCAGTGATTATGTTAAGTGTGCACTGCACAATGAGCCTTACTCATTGGTAGTTAAAAAGAATACAGTTCTGGCTCAATATATAATGATGATCATTTTAATAATACACACACACCACAGGCTAAATTGCCATTTAACATGAACAATTCCCATGGCATATCACGTGTGAGCCATAGTGTGCACAGAACAGAAAAGTGAAATGAACTATGTTATTTTATTTTGTTTTATGCCGCACTCTACTGCCGTTTGCATGGACTCATGGTGCTATGAGGCCTGAAAAAGAGGAGGGCTAGGTTTGATTTGTAGGGAATCGAGGGAAAATGTAAGATACCCTTGCTGATGTGTTGACCCACATAGTTCATAAGTACCTAGGTGAGTTGCTAGGTGGTTTATGTCGAAAGCACTTGAGGCATCTGTATCCGCAGATGTGTCATAGCGCAAGCCTACATTGGTTTGATTTATATTATACAAGTGGGCAAAAGGGGGGCTGTGGTGAGGATTTTAAAGTGTGTTGGAGGGGTCTATAGATATGATGTGTTTGTGGCTTGCTTACTATACGCATTATGATTTGGAAAGTAAAATGTCAGCAAGTTAGTGAGACGAACAGCAGTGAAGGGCCAGATGGGCATTTAGAATATATTATCCAGTGAAATCATGGGCACCTCTCAGTAGTGGTGCATCTCGGAGCAGTCACTCTGGGAAGAGATCCAGAGCGCACTGTAATGTGAGCAAATTCACCCCTGGCAGCAGACACTGGGTAACCCCTAGGGCAAAACAATGGAAGAAGATATCCAGGAGCAACAACATTGGATAACAGTTGAGTGAAATAGTACTGGGTGGGAACTCCAATTATGTACTACAATGTGTGGTAAGGAAGGAGGGCTTGGCTTGCCTGGGGCATGAACCATGCCTTTGTGCACGATTTATTTTTCTCGTCCCTCGCTTGGCCTAAGACTTGTGACCATGGGGTCTCCAACAACTACCCACCTTGTGAGTGCAGTGGCGGGAAGGGAACAGGCTTGTGTTGGTCCTGGCGGTTGTGACTACTTGCTACATACCACACATTTGTCTCCCATCTTCCAGTATACAGGAAATGTTGGTGTCCCCTGCTGTTCCCACTTTTGACTAGCTGCAGCGGACTGTGAAAGGTTCCACTAGCTGCTCTGTTTGCCACCACTCCCTACAGAAAGGGTAGCATAAGCCTCAGAAGGATGAAACATGTTATCAGATCTTCAAAGATGCAAATTTATAAACTGCAGCTTGCACACAGATCTGTTCAGCAGGTATTTCAACAAACTGAGGAACCTTACTAATTACATTGAAAGTATCTATTATGTGGGTATATCTACTGAGGAACAGGTGTAAAAAGAAAATTGGTACATGAGAAATGTAATTCTGGAGGGGAGAGCAAAGAAAAAAAGGTGATGGATGTATAGATTTGAATTAATCATCCCCACCATTACTGCTCTGAGCAGCCTTCCACACCATAATTTAGTATGCATGTACCATTACAGAAGGGAACCAGCCGTATGCAAATGAGTCTTGGTCTTAACAAGAAAAGGTGCTGTTCAGTCCGAACTGCTTGGCCACATCCACTCTGCAAAGAAAGCCAAATCACCTCAGCCACATTTAGGCCTCATGGTCTAGCAGTTTGGGCAAGGACTGCTCACACTGGTACAGGGATCAAGACTGAATTGATACAATGGAATGGAGGGCTTCCCAGAGCAATGTCACAGGTCTGATTGTTTCAAAGCCTTTTAGCCATGCCTTTTTAGATTGTCTCCCTCAGTGAGAGAGAGTATGCTCAGACGGGAATGCCTTGCTTGCTATGTCTAGGGACTCAAGCTGCACCTCACTGATTAAGTTAAACAAAGCATCCCTAAAAATGTTGTGGCGAAGATGGACAGCTTTCAACTCTTCCTGTCGTGCTTACGTACACAAGGATTTCGTACCTAACAAGAAGGCATCTTTGTGTGTCAGCCTGCCTTACCATAAATTATTGTTGGGACTGGGGAGTATTGACCTACATAAACTCAGTGTTTGAGTTACTGTCAAAAGTGTGTGTACGCAAACATAATCCATACTGTGTATTGTGGCACATGTTTGGAAGCTTATATGATGTAACTTCACAGGGTTTCTGCTACTCCCATATCCAAATGAAATGACTCTTCCCCACCCCCCAATTACACCACGGGAAATCTTACCAAGCATTTGTGATCCCACCTACTCATTATCACCCACATTTTTAACTTGTTCACGCAAGGTCAAAAAGAGAGAGAGGGTGGCCGGTGGATGTTCCCCAATGTACCTGTGACTGTTAAGGTGAGTCCTGATCTTATCTGCACTGTAACTGAATAAAGAAGATTTGTTTCTAATTGGGACTATGAGGGATCAATGGACCAAGCCACGTTTTAACACAAGGCTCTAGAGCTTGTACCTTCCCACCCACCATTGCATACTCACAGCCATCTTATTTTGTTTTCCTGGAACACAGGAGTCACGTTTCCTACATGGCCAAGTAGGGCTTTTTTTTTGCTGTATCCCCAACCTGGAAGACTTAAAGAGCCTGTGTTAACTCCCCTGTTCATGGCATCAGGACAGTTCAATTGATATAGGCCCCCACACCTTATCAGCCCCTCTTTTCAGCTCTAATATAACCTTTTTTAAGTAGTCATTTAGGGTCTCAGCTACTGTGTCTTTCTGTGATTTGCTGTGGAGAGTACAATAAACCTGTCCCATGATAATCTGCAGCTATTAAATCCTCCCCTCCCTTTGTTTTCTAGAATGGTGCCACAGAATGAAGCCACAGGATGGGACTGAACATATCCAGCTAGTCCCAAAGAACGGACCATGCTTCACAAACTAAAGGCTGGGTCGCTTTAAATGTGCATTTGTTGGCCAAAGACAGACCTCTCTCCAAAAGGTGTTCAATGAGTTCAAACACATGTTTACCCTGCTTTCAGCTATTTGGTGTGAGGCAGAGAATACGCTTGGAAATTAGGTTCAGGGTTTGGCTCATATTATGCACACAGGAAATATTATCTTTATTAGTATCTATGCACCACATAACTGCCTACCCCCAACCAAAGTCATTTGCCTATGTTCTACTGAATTCATTCTTCCCAATACTTCTAATATATTAATTAGGTGATCATGTATGTGCTGCAGGGATACAAATCTCCTTGTTAATGCCCCTAATATGTATTTACCATTTCCACTGCCCTCTTACATCTGGAAACATTAACACTACACCATATTCATGATTTAGGTAAGGGTTTTCCCTCCCCCCAAACATCATCTGTCTTTAGTGCCACGGTTACTGACCTGAAAGGTTATCTTGAGCTTATCCCAGTTTTGTTTCCTGATATAGAAAGCACTTTTGAATTTCTCCTAGATGCTGTGTTCCCAGCCTCCTCAGAGTACCTTACTCACCTTTCTGGCCTGTAAGACCCTCTTCAGCTTGTCCCAGATGGTGTGCACCCCAATGCTGATGCGATCCCAGTAATGATCGCCCTTTGACTCCTTGCTGACTTTATGGCTGCCACGAGCTTTGGAATAGCCCATGTCATGAATGGCACACAAGTAGTCCTCCACTTGCGGGCAGTCAGGCCGATCGTGGTCACACTGGCCAGGTTCACAAGAACACTGACTATAGCTGCAAAGAATCCGCTGGAAGCGCTGTCTGTCTAGGTCCTGTTTGCTAATGTTGAATCCAGATGCCCTGTAGGACAGATCACGCACACGGGACATGGCTCCAGCTGCACAGTTACACACCCAGTTGCTCCAAGGTTGCCACAATTCCTGAGGGGGGGCCAAGGGATCTCCTGGTTTAGAACCAGCCACGGTGGGAGGCAGCAGTGGTGGTGGGGTGACTCCACTCGTGCTCGCTGTAGCACTGTCCATTGTGGTGCCGTGGTGGATTGCACTTTGGCTGCTAGGGACTGCAAACACCACAAGCTGAAACAGCAGGAGATGCCTCATGGGGCTCGGCTTGGCCGACTTCTCTCATTGGGGGCCTGTAGCCCTCTGCACAACTTCACTCCTGGGATCTTGCATCTAGCTTATCCAACATGGGCCAGATCCCACTCTACAATAATACATTGTCATTGGAGCCAAACCTCACCCCTTAGTCTCGCGATTGGGCCTGTACTTTTCTAACAGCAGGCTAGGCGTTGCTATCCTGGGACCTGTCTAGTAAAGCACGATGCATTTATATACAAGTGCGAGGCCTCTCCAAGGCTACTCGCAAAAAGGCCTGGTCTCTTCCTCTCTCCGGGGCTCACGCGGATCTGCGTCACGCACTTTGCGCTACCTCTTTTCATTTGAAGGTCGCAATTGGAACCAAGCAGAAAATGCCATCATTCGCTTGCTGTGACGCTCCCGCGCTTTCCAACGATCACGTGACATTTCGTTCCCGCAGTACACCTCACAATAGGCTGCTTGTGGGTGTGGCTATGTACAGCGGCAGCCATGTTAAGATCAGGCGAAAAGTCATTGCTGCGATTAAGTACCGCGCTGAGCTTGAATATAACATGTTTTTTGTACACTCGGCAGCAAATAAAATGTCGTTTGCATGTTGCTCCGTTACACGCTGCAGCACATACTGAAAATGAATCATCGTCACTTCCAGGTGCCCATTATTGCCTTTCCTCCACGTTGTATTCAGGCACAAATGTAAGGATCACGCCACTCTATGAAATGGAAGTGAGTTGAAGTTGTAAGCAAGCGTGGCAATGTCAGTGCAGGCATGGGAAAGGCATTTGCCAGGCACTGAAGTAATGGTGTTAACTGGCCATCTATGGTAGCAGCTGCAAAATGGTGCACGTATAAGGGCATATAATAGAAGTGCCTGGCATATGCCTAATGCTTATACACAAACCAAAACTGTTGGCTTCGCCATGGTTTGTTTTTAACAGGACTTCAAGAAGGACAGGTGTATAGTGCTTATAAATCGAGTGGCTGAAGGCAGACCTGACAAAGATATTTTTATTACACCCATGGTGGATCTTGGTCAATTAAACAGGTGCGACTCAAATGAGTTTGAGAGTTGTTGTGATGTCACTTCATCACCTTATTCCACCTGGAGTGAGGAATGTTTTGTTTCCCCAAGTTCCACACGGAACGCAACCCCTCATCCTCCCAACCGTCCGCCCTCGCCTCTGGGGGCCGCATAATAAAGCTCCCTTCCTGACCATTACAGCCTCTGCAGCTTTTATTACATTTGGCGACTGTTATGTCCCAGCCCTCGGCGTGCGCGCACGAGGGCTGGAGGAGTAAGCTAGGCCGCACGGCCTGTGGCGCAGCGCCAGCGGGAGCTCAAATAACTCGCACGCACACACGGGTGGATGGTCTGCCCCGGAACTGCCACCCGAGCGCGGGGGCGGGGCTTTTATTCGGCACGCCCTGCGTCACCGCGTAGCGGGACGCAGGGCGGAACATAACATTCCTCCTTTATTATAAAACAAACAAACATAACACTAACTTGCATCAACTGTGAGTGCAAACATCTGCTCACGCTCTTAACCAATAATTGCCCGGCCATAGTGTCCGTGGTCCAGGTACCTCACACTACCACACATAGTCACTTAGCTTGGCCGGCGGTCTCGTGGCCGCTCTCAGACCGTACCGCCCTTCTCGGGGCCTGCACCCCCCCGGCTCCTGATCTGGCTCACCTTCACTGGTCATGTCCTCGAGGCCGGGGGCCTCCAGCGGTTCCCAGGTTCCATCCGCCGCTCCTGTCTCATCCGGGATGGACCTAGACTCGTCTTCGCTGGGCTGAGCGTCCTCCTCTTCCAGATGGCACTCACTGTCAGTCCACAGGTTGCGAGGCACCGCCTTCAACCATGATGAGTTCCTCGTCACTTGACGGTGTCCTCGGGTCACAGTTACCATGGTTCCGTGCCGATCGCTGACGGTCCATGGCAGTTCCTCGTATCTGGTGTCGAGTTTTGATTTGGTGGGGTTTCGTAGCATGACGACTCCTCTTGCCGCTCATGTGGGCATTGGCACTCCTTCTCCTCATTTCCGTGCGTCCTTCATTGACCTCGTCCGGGGTCCTGCTTGGATGGTGCGGAATCGAGGATCGGATGACGGTGCCGAACATGAGATCCGCCGGCGGTATGCCGGTTGTGCTGTGGGGGGTAACCCGATAGTTCCTGAGGAATCGGTAGAGGTTGATCTTCCATGGGCTGGCGTTCGCCTTGGATACCCTTAGCACCTTGTTAATGGTTCTCATGAAGCGTTCGGCGTCCCCGTTGGCCTGGGGCCACCTCGGCATGATGTGGTGATACTTTATATTAAGGTCCTGCAGATAGTTCTTGAATTCCTCCCCGGTGAACGGTGGCCCATTGTCACTTTTGATGGAGGTTGGTAGTCCGTGAGTTGCGAACATTTTTTCTATGGCTGGAATGACCACTTCCGCTGCTGTGGATTCGACTATTTCAACTTCCGGATATCGGGAGTGGTCATCAACGGCTACCAAGAGGTGGAGGCCTTCCCGTAGCTTGTAGAAGTCAATGCTGATGGCCTCCCACCGAGAGCGGCCACGTGCCGCCGATAGAATTGGTTCTGGTTCTGGCAGGGCTCCTGTTATCTGACAGGCTAGGCACGTGCTGATGAGTGTCTCAACCCGTTCCTCGATCTGGGGAAACCATACCCTGTGCCGTATGCGGGCCTTCGTCCTTGCCAGCCCTTGGTGTCCTTCATGCGCTAGGGCCACTATCCTGTCTTGCATTCTGAGAGGGATTATGATGCGGTTACCTCTTAGTATCACTCCGCCTTCTGTGATTGACAAGTCTTGCCGGACGGTAAACATGCCGGACAGAAATCCTTTTGCTTCCGCTGTTCTGTTGTATGTGTGTCTCATGAAGGTTTTCCAGTCCCCTGAGATTAAGGCATCTTTCACTAGATTGCAGCAGGGATCCTTGTTGGTTTCTGCCTCGATGTCTTCGATGCTCACCGCTTTTGGTCTCATTGCGCAAACCACTTGGCATAGATGTTCCTCTGTCTCTTCGGCCACTTGGATCTCGTGTTGGGTTGCCGCTCGCGGGTGCCTCGAAAGGAAGTCCGCGGGGTTTCCACTGCCTGGTTGGTAGATGAGATCAAAGTAGTATTGCTGGAGATGTAGTAGCCATTTGGTGATCCGTGCCGGAGGGTGTGACGACGTTCCCATGAAGACGGGTAGTAGGGGTTTGTGGTCAGTGACTGCTGTGAACTGCCGCCCCTATAGGTACAGATGAAAGTGCCTGCACCCCCACAGCACTGCAATGGCCTCTTTCTCAATGTGGGAGTACCTCTGTTCGGTTTCCGTGAGGGCTCTCGAGGCGTATGCTATCGGTCTTTTCTCCCCTTCTCTCGTCACCTGCATTAGGATGGCACCGAGCCCAACGGGGCTTGCATCCACGAATAGTTCTGTGGGCAGCTCGGTGTTGTAATACGCCATCTTGGTGTCGACGGACAGGGACTCTTTAATACTTTCAAACGAGTCTTGGCACTTCTGCCCCCAGTCCCACTTGGCGTTTGCTTTCGTCAGCTCCCGTAGTGGCTCAGATAGGGTGGCCAGGTTTCGAATGAACCTCCCGCAGTAGGTTGCCATCCCTAGGAAACTGCGTACTTCTGTGGGGGTCATCGGTGGGCTTGCCGCCTGGATGTCTGCGATCTTCTGGGGATCAGGGGAGATGCCCGTGCTACCACACTTGTAACCAAAAAAAGTGATTTCCGATCTGAGGAACTCGCACTTCTCCCTGTGTATGGTCAGTCCAGCCTCTTGTAGTCTGCCCAGTAGGGTATGAAGCCTCTTGAGGTGCTCCTTCTTGTCGGGGGCGCGAATCAGAATGTCGTCGCTCACGTTGAGGACCCCAGGGATGCCCCTGATGACCTCCTGGATAGTTTGCTGGAATACTTCAGCCGCAGACGAGATCCCGAAGCTCAGGCGTTTGTATCTCCTTAACCCCAAATGCGTCGAGAATGTTGTGATGTAGCGCGAGTCTCTGTGGAGTTTGAGTTGATGATACCCCGCTTTCAAGTCAACTTTCGAGAAAACACAAGACCCTGTGAGGTCCGCCACGATTTCGCCGATCGTTGGGGTGATGTGGCGTTCTCGTTTGATGGCAGTGTTAGGTAGTCGCATATCAATGCAAATCCAGACCTTTCCAGGCTGTTTAGGCTTTCGCGTGATGACCATCGGGGAGACCCATGGTGTGGGCCCGGTAACCGCCTCTATGATGCCAGCTTCCTCCAGAGCCTTGAGTTCCTGCTCCACTTGTTCTCTCATGTGGAAAGGTGTCCTCCGATGCCGTACTGCCTTCGGCTGTACTGTTTCGTCAATGTGCAGCCGGATGGTTTTGCCCTTCAAGCAGCCTATTCCATCTTGCAGCTTGGGGTATTGACTTAGCATTTTCTCCACCTCTTCGGCCTCATCAATGTGGCAGATGAATTTGACCACTCCCAGATCTTCTGCGGCGTCTCCACTCAGGAGGCTTCCGATTCCTGCCTTCACAACATATACTTTCGACCACAGTCTGTTTTCGCCGTGCTCTAGCGTGGTGCGGAACCTACCCATGACTGGTAGGGGCTTCCGGCTGCCGTAGGCATACAACAGCGTATCCGTGCTTTTCAGGACTGGTTGAGGCTTTAGAGTCTGAAATATGCTTGTGGGCATCACGTTCACCGAAGCGCCGGTGTCAATGGTCATGAGAATGCGCTGGTCTTGGACAGTGACCATGCACTTGCGCCTTCGGACAGATTTTCTTTGTGTTTCTTGGCCTTGGCTTAATGCGGACACCAGGTATATCTTTCTTCCTTTCCTCTCAATGTCCTTGCCGGGATCTTGCTGCCCTGTCGAGATATCATCCCCTTCTTCCTCCGTGGAAGAGTTGGCCACTGCGACCCTCCTTGCACTGGCCTGCTTCTTTTTCTTGGTCGCGTTTTTGTCTGAAATGTTCTGTGGGGGCTGCGTGGAGGCGCCCGATGATCTGCACACCTTTGCATAATGATCCTTCCTGCCGCAGGCGCCGCAGGTGGTGCCTTGCGCAGGACAGTTGCGGCGGCTATGTCGTGGGCCACCACACCAGCCACACTTTGTGGGCCCAGGAATGCGCGGTTGCCACCTGTTCTGGCCATAGCCCCCACCATATTCATCCCTTGAGGATTGTTTGTTGGTGATCTGGGCCACCATGGCTGTGTTGAGGACCGGTTGCAGTCTGTGTAGAGTGGCCTCCATGTTGGCCGCTCTGGTGTGGGCTAGTTCCCTTTGTCATCCTAATTCAAGGATTCGTTGCAGGGGGATGCCTCTCTCGCTGAGAATTAGGCGCCTTAGTTTTTCTGAGTGTACGCCGTTAATGATTTGCCGCCTGATCTCCCTCTCAACATTAGTGAACTCGCAGGACATGGCCAGTTTTCTTAACCGAGTGTGGTAGGCATCCAGGGTCTCGTCTGCTGCCTGTATGGTGGTGCAGAAGATGAAAGTCTCATAGTCCGGGTTCAGTTGGGGGAGAAAATGAGCTGTGAGGGCATCTTTTGCGTTTTGGTACGCATCTTGGCCATCGGCCACATCCAAGGAGTTGAAAATGCGCAGTACCTCGTCACCCACACTGAATAGTAGGTGCACCTTCATCTTCCTGGCCGACGTCACATCTTTGCACTCCATCGCCATCTCGAATTTCTGGATCCACAGCTGCCATCTGGGTCCACTCGAAGATGGGTCGGTAAAGGGGTTAAACGGCTGGACCAGTGTCGATGAGCCTCCTTGTGTGCGAGGCTGTGGGGACGTCAGCGATAGGTTTGCCGCAATTCTGGACGGCGTGGTAGGCCCAGGGGTGGCCGTGCCGGCCGCCATGTCGACGTGTACCCGTTCAGTGCTGTCGTGATCTCTTCAGGCAACCACTAGCGCGGTGAAGTTGGGCCTTCCCTGGATGTGCCTTGGTGTCCAAACGCTGTAGCGGAGAGTTCAGGTGCTGGTTTTCCCATGTGGTTCCAATGCTACGTCGTGATGGGGCCCCTGGTGTGCGATACCAGATGTGAGATGGCTCCACACAGCCCAGTCATCACTTGTAGGGCGAGTGATGATGAGAAGATTGAAGGAGAAAAAAAAAAAATTTGGCCGCGATGACTGCAGGCAATCTAGGTGCCGTGAACGTCGAGCGCGTGTTTGTCCTCGTTCCACCTCGTCGCCATTGTTATGTCCCAGCCCTCGGCATGCGCGCACGAGGGCTGGAGGAGTAAGCTAGGCCGCACGGCCTGTGGCGCAGCACCAGCGGGAGCTCAAATAACTCGCACGCACACACGGGTGTATGGTCTGCCCCGGAACTGCCTCCCGAGCGCGGGGGCGGGGCTTTTATTCGGCACGCCCTGCGTCACCGCGTAGCGGGACGCAGGGCCGAACATAACAGCGACGAGGCTTCCCTTTTATCCCGGTGAGCTGCATCCGGCCCCCGGAGCTTCCCCGCTCGCCCCACTGCCATTCTCCAGCACCAGCGGCGGCCCCTGCGGCTCTCCTTCAGTGCCGCTCCCGCCTGACTACCCCCTCCCCAGCCCCGAGTGAGAAGGGAGAAGGGCTGCCCGACAGACTCGCGGGGGCGGCAGGACGGCACAGCAGGTACCCATTTCTCATAGCTCTCAACCATTTGGGTTGCAAAGGCGGGTGAAATCACCCGATTTTGTTTTTGGCGGGTGAGACGCCCATTGGAGTGAATCGGCGTGCAGGAGGCTTGGCGGGTGAGTCAGCCCTTTACGTTTGAGGAAAGCACCTCACAACGTGCCCTATGTGCCGGCATTTTCGCTATACTATCTTCCACGGCAACGGCGCCGCGGATCCCCAGCAGCTGATCACACTGATCACAGCGGCCCCAAGGATAAAGCCGCGCACCACAGCGCCCCCACTGGCTGCAGGGGGCAGTGGAAGGGACAAAAGACATAAACACTGTGATCTCAGTTTCGCTCCCAAAGACTCCATAAACCATCATCCCAGCAGCCCCAACTATATATAGCCTCACACCACAACGCCCTCACAGGCTACAGGGAGCAGTGAAAGGAGCACAGAGAGACATTGCTAAGAGAGAAATACACATCAGAATGGAAACAGATTGTTGAGAGTGAAACACAGTATAACAAGTTTCAGTTCGCCCCAGAGACTCTGTGACTTAGACAATTTTGTGCACAGGACTCATAGTGCATGTAACAATTTTCAAACATCAGAAAACTGCACCCAGGCACACTGGGCAATCACAAAGAGGACACACTGAACAGTGGAGTGACCACTCTCTAGTGACACAGCAACTCACCCCGCACGCTCCCCTCACAGCCAATCATGCAGAACATGCCACACCCCACCAAGTTTCTTCCTTGCCCCGGTACCCCAACATGCCCCTGGGAGCAATGGCTAGACAGCTTTCAGATATATCTCAGAACCATTGGTGGCGGTAAATTCAATGATGATCTCAAGGAAGCGACCCTCCTGAACTGCATAGGGGCCGAAGGCCTAAGGTTATTCAGGGCACTTCCTGAGCCAGATCATGCAGAGGGCGACGGCAACTGAAAATTTGACACAGCCTTGGCAAAACTCACCAAGCATTTCGGCAGTAAAACAAACGTGGTTTTGGAGAGGTACAAGTTCTTTTCCCGGAAACAGGCAAAGGGTGAACCAGTTGATACCTACCTTGCCTCCCTCAGGGTGCTGATGTCTACGTGTGACTTCACTGGTGTTGGGGATGAATACTTGAGAGACCAGCTGGTACTCAATGTAGCAGATCCCCGCATACAACAAAAACTGTGGCAAACGAAGAACCCCTCACTAGATCAAGCCACTGAAATAGTGAGAAGTATGGAATTCGGGGACCGATGCATGAAAGAGAGACTAGTCATAAAAGAGGGCGTTGAGGTGAAGTCCATAGATGGCTTCTCTGAATCTGAACATGACGGAGTCTTGGTAGCAGCCGTGAGGAGCGTGCCTCAAAACACTAGGCGTAACTCCAGAAGAGGGAGAGTTTCAGTGTATGACAATCAAAACCCCACGCGTTGTCAAAAGTGTGGGTGGTATAAACACCACGACGCGGGGAAGATGTGCCCTGCTAACAATGTCGAGTGCTACAAATGTGGTCTATTAGGTCATTTCGCCAAAGTCTGCCGCAACACCCGAGGGAGACCAGGAAGATCCGGTAATGCCAACAGACGACCCTTCAACAAGTATGGGTCTGTGAAGACAGTGGACTACGACCAAGTGTCAGACAGCATGTTGTCCATCAACCAGACATGTCCACAAGTGCAGATCCTCATGGTCACCTCTTTCCTAGAGTCGAGCGGTCCATGGGTTAACATGTACGTCAACGACATACCCTTGAAGGTAATGGTAGACACAGGGTCCCCATATACCATGGTGGATCTTGAGACCTTTGTGAAAGTACTTTCTGGTAAAGTCCATGATCTACAGAATTCCTCGGTGAGAGCCACAGGGTATGGGAAAACCCCCATTGACATCACTGGGTACACATGGATCAAACTCAAGTTTCACGACAGACAAACATACTGTAAGTTGTTTGTAGCCAAGAACGGTTCCTCGGTAGTAGGATGGGAAGAACAAGCAGCCCTCCAAGTGAAAATCCACCCTGGGGAAGATATTCCTATATTGAGTGTGCTAAAAAAAAACACTGACATCAAATCCAATTTGGCTCAGCAATTCCCCAAAGTGTTCTGCAATAAAATTGGATTGCTTAAGGGTTTCCAACACAGAATCATATTGAAAAGAGGCGCTGTCCCCGTGGTCCATCGAGTGCGTGGAGTCCCTTTTGGGACTAAAGCAGCACTTAAAGATGAACTCACACGTCTATGCAATGAGAACATTATACAAGCCATAGAGAGTTCTGAATGGCTTGCCCCCATCGTCCTAGTAAAGAAACCCGACAATTCCATACGGATGTGTGTTGACTTGAGAGATCTCAACAAAAAATATATGGGTTGACAGACACCCACTTCCTAAAATATCTGAACTCCTATCGACCATGGAACCAGCAAGCTATTTTAGCACCTTAGACCTCTCCTCAGCGTATCACCAAATTGCCTTAGATGACAGCTCAAAAGCCCTCACCTCATTTGTCACACCTTTGCGAGCACACATGTTCAATAGAATGCCATTCGGGCTCGCTTCCGCTGCAGCAGTCTTCCAGAGACTCATGTTGCATCTTTTTGGAGGCCTCGATGGAGTACAATGTTTCCAGGACGACATTCTCATATCAGCCAAAACTGAAGAGGAGCACGACGCCAAACTAATGGGCATATTACAGATAATTCAAAGAAGTGGACTCACCCTCAAGCTGGAGAAATGCAACATAAAGTGTAATCAAGTCTCCTATCTTGGTCATTCCATCGATGCCAGGGGCATCCGTCCCAAGAAAAAACTCCTTGACACAATACTGAGTTTAGCTGAACCCACCAACAAAGACCAATTAAAAAGTTTTTTAGGAATGACGGAGTACTACTCCAAATTCGTGAATAACTATGCCAACAGAACACAAAACATGAGAAATCTCATGAAGAAATCCAACAGATTTGAATGGTCCACAGAATGTAAGAACGAATTTGAGAACCTCAAGTCTGACATCAACCAAGCTCCAGCCCTCAGTATGTTTGATTATAAAGCCAAAACGATAGTGTCAGTAGATGCCAGCAAGATCGGCCTTGGTGGAGTACTGGAGCAACAACAGAACTGCAACATTGTAACCATCGCATTTGCATCCAGAGTACTAAGAGGTGCTAAATTGAACTACTCCACCATCGAGAGGGAAGCTCTGGCTGTCAAGTGGGCCCTACAACATTTCAGAAATCTAATATGGGGTCTACCTATTCTCCTAAAGACTGATCACAAACCTTTAGTCAACATCCTGCAATCCAAAATGCCACACCTTATCTCACCGAGGATAAGGCGTTGGTTTCTAGACATTATGCAATACAATCTTCAAATTTGTTACAATCCTGGTCCACTAAATCAAGTAGCAGACTGCCTTTCGAGACTACCCACCATTAAAGGTAATAAAAATGTCGAAAATGAGGATCAAGAAGAGGATATTATAGCCACCATAAATCCTGCCATACCCTCAGACGAATGGACACGCATCACCAAAGCCGACACAGACCAACAGGAAATCAGAAAAGCCGTGATGAATGACTGGCTTGGTGTTGGGAAAGAGTTGGCAAACTTCACTCCATTCAAAGATGAGATATCCATGAATGAAAATCACATCTTTAGGGGAAATAGAGTGATTCCAGCCGTGGCCCTCAGAAAGAAACTACTTGACCTAGCCCATGAAGGACATCTGGGAAGGAGTTTGACAAAGAACAGGATAAGGAACAGCTACTGGTGGCCCAACATGTGGAAAGAGGCGGAAGAGACTGCAAAAAACTGCAATGCCTGCGCTTCCAGTGACAAATCAAAAATCTTAAGGAAAACTCCACTTCAGCCGGTAGTGACACCCAAACATGTATGGTCAAAGCTAGCAATAGACATTATGGGCCCCTTCGAAAATCTGGAGGAAGTAAAGATATTCATCATCGTAATTGTCGACTACACCTCCAAATGGACCGAATGGACGATGGAAGGAGATGGTCCCACGATGACCTCGTGAAAATAACCAACGACACCTGCAATCCTAGCACTTCCAAAAACCATTTCAATGATGCGTGGTCAAGAGAGAACGTGAAGAGAACAACCAACGACACATACAGACCTGGTACATCCACAGACTCACAGGATGGCATAAGGTCAAAAGGTGAACATTTCCCTGAAGAGACATATTACGCCAGACATACAAGAAAGAGCGAACCCTGTCACACCAATGAAGAAAAACCTGCCAAGAGTCTGTCGAAAAGGAATCGCAAGATTATCCGCAACTTCAGCAACGACTTCATTTACTATTGATCACATGTCAATTTTATTGATTCAACTTAGCCAACCACCCCACCCCTGTTTTCCCTGTTTCCGCCCCTCTCCGCTCCCCTTTTTCCCATAGATAAGGAGATGTTGTGATGTCACTTCATCACCTCATTCCACCCGGAGTGAGGAATGTTTTGTTTCCCCACGTTCCACGCGGAACGCAACCCCTCATTCTCCCAACCGTCCGCCCTCGCCTCCGGGGGCCGCATAATAAAGCTCCCTTCCCGACCATTACAGCCTCTGCAGCTTTTATTACAAGAGTCTTTATTTTCAGACGACCCAGCGCTCCCTCACCATCCACTCTCCACTTTCCAACTGACACCAACCAACAGCCACGTTCCCCTGTTCCATTCAACCATTCTAAACACAACATTCTCACCATACTCACTGTGAAGAGAGCGCCAGCATGACACATGCACATGACATGTGAAAGAACAATCGAATACAACAAATCCCCCTTTTAAACAGTAACATTAAACAAAGCAACTATATACAAACAGCAACTAAAAGAATAAACAGTGTAACAACAGAACTAAATATAAAATACAATATATGAATTCTAATAAGTATTCAATATGGTATACCTAGTATACTTTTAAGTCTAGACACATTTTAAATGTTTACCACTAATTCATCATATAGTCCTTGGACCATGCTGGAGGCTTCCTAATCCTACCCCCCGAGATGCCCATCCTACTGTCTGCATCATCCACACCCACTCCTGCGGGCACACCACTTTGTTCTGCTCTCCTCAACCTATTTTGCCTGCCACCTTCCTCTTAAAATAACTCAACAGCATTTCTCAGTCTTTCCTCACATATCACAGTCTCTCCTTGCCATCTCCACTTGCTCACTCGATCTAAATTTCATATAGAACCATCCTGAACTCTGACTGCGTTCATAAACACTTCCTTGACCCTCACTGGCTTAGAAAATGTTGATTCCCCTTTTCTCACCATCCTCCCCTTCTTTAGTCTGACAAAATCACCAGGCACAACTTGCGTCGTATTTGTCTTCTTGTGACCCACATTCTTGTCATTACTTATCCTCAAACTCCTATGGTTTACCCACATCGATTTCAACACTGTATTAGGTTCTCTACATCTCATCAACTCAAATGGTGATTCGCCAGTGTCACCTCTAGCAGATGTTCTGCTACTCCACAATTTCTCCTGCAAAGCCCTCTCAACTGATATGTTATTGTTCAAAGCTTGTTCCACAGTTTTCACAATTACTCTGTTACATCTTTCTACTAATCCATTAGTTTGGGGATGATAATTTGCCGAAAATGTCCACTCAATACCTACATGTCTGGCAAACTCACCCATCTCTCTGCTACTGAACTGTACACCGTTATCACTGATTGTCACCTTGTGGTATACCTCTCTCCTGAACACTTGCTGCATGAACTTAATGACTTCATAAGTATCTATTCTATTCACCAACTTGATTTCCATCCACCTAGAACAATAATCCACCATTACAATCAAAAACCTCCTTTCATCTGCTAAATTGTCAAAGGGACCTACAATGTCGATACCAATCTGTTCCCACGCCTGTTCAGGCTTATGTATTTTTATGGGTGCCGTTTTCAACACTTTGCAGCCTTTATCACAATTTTGGCAAGGCCAACAACATCTCAAAAACCGTTCTATCATAATATCCATTCCGGGTCACTAGTACTTGGAATGAACATTTAGTTTCGTGCCCGAGGAGCCCGGATGTCCTTGATGAGCTTTCTCTACCAATCCTTCATGTAAACTTCAGGGCGGTATCACTTTATCTCCTCTCAGCAGCAAACCGTCCCCCAAAGAACATTCATCCTTAATTTCCCAAAATTGAAGGCAACCTTCATCCAACAGTGTTTTCTCAGGCCAGCCCCTTCTGGTATATTTAATGAGCTTACACAACACTTCATCCTCCTGAACCTCCTGAATCAATTTCTCCCGTGAAGTCACTTCCACCACCACAGCTACACCTTCCATTTCATGACTTTGATCCACTTCTTCCATTGCCAATGGCAACCTCGAAAGAAAGTCAGCTACTTGTTTTTTCTTCTTCCTGGAACATACACCACTTCAAAATGATATAGTCCTGTAGCTTTAAACTCAACCTGCTACCCTGGGAGATGCCCTACACATACCTCGTACTGATAACACCTCCACCAACGGTTTATGGTCAGTACAAACTATAAACTTGTTTCCCCATAGATACTTCCTGAAATAGTTTACTGCCCATACACACGCCAATATTTCTCTCTCAATCATAGAATACCTGCTTTCAATCTCTGTTATTGCTCTTGACGCGTAACATATGACTCTCTCATCTCCACTTTCAGAAATTTGTGAAATAGCCACCCCTAATCCAACACCACAAGCATCTACAGTCACTAAGGTCCACCTACCAAACATGAATCCCCCCAACTCAATTGACTCACATATGCTCTTCCTAATGCATTCTGCAGCCTTCTCACACTCATTGTCCCACTCGCACTTGATATCTTTCTTAAGTAACCTTCTCATTGGTTCTGTTAGGCTGGCAACATATCTCACAAACCTATTGTAATACTCACACAGACCTAAAAATACCAAAGATCATCTTTACTCTTGGGGCTAAGTGCCTCTTTGATAGCCTACATTGTCTCCACTTTCAATTTATACCCTTTTCCACTAACTACATGCTCCAAATATTCCACTCTGCCATCTTAAATTTGCATTTACTCTGCTCTACTTTGAATCCCTTTTCACTCAATCTGGACAAAACATTTTGCAACCTCTCACCATGGTCACTTTCTCCTTTACCAAACACTAAAATGTCATCTTGGTAGACCAATGTCCCCTTTGCTCCTTTAAGAACCTGTGACATGGCTCTCTGGTCACAGCAGCTGCAGAAGCCAAATCAAATGGCATCCTTTTGTATCTGTACAATCCAAATGGCTTGATGAATGCAGTGAGGTTTAAACAATCTTCAGTAAGGGTGATTTGATGATATGCATTTGATAAGTCCAGAGTCGTGAATGTATCTGCACCTTCAATGCAATTTAGCATATCTGAAATGATGGGTAGTAGATAGATGTCCACAACAACTATATTTTTATTCAGTTCTCTGAGGTCTACACAAATCCTCAATTTACCGTTATTTTTCACTGCCACTACAATGTGGCTCACCCATTGAGAAGACTCAATCTTTTCAATAACATCCTCCAGCTCAAGTCTGTCCAATTATTGTTTAACTTTGTCCACCAACGCAAAAGGTAAAGGCCTGGCCTTATTGTGTTTTATAGGTTTTGCTCCTTGTTTCATCCCTATTCTGTGAGCGTAATTCTTTAACAAACCTAATCGCTCTTGAAATACATTGCTGCATTCTTCTTTTATATCTTCCTTTGCCCCAGTATTGTCACTGTTCTTTACCAACAACACTGGTTACTTTGTACATAGACCTAGTCTAATCCTTAAAGCTGCTTGACCTCTCCAACCAAGTACATTCATGCCTTTCATGGCCACATACATTTTGATCTCTGTCTGATGACCTTTGAATTGAACAATGCTTTGAAACCATCCTGTAATATGGATTTTTGACCCCTCAAATCCTCCAGGATTTTTGATATCAGGTGAAAATACCTTTGCTTTAAGTCCCTCTTGCATCAACCTCTCCAATGTTCTGTTTGTTATTATGGTGTATGGCGAGCAACTGTCCACCATTAATGTTAATGTTAATGTTAAAGGCTATTTGTACCGCGCACTATCACCACCGGAGTGGTCCCCTGGTGCTCAGGCTGCTCTGAAAAAGGGCGAGGGGGGGTGAGTTAGTGGGAATGAGCTGGAAAAGTGCAAGAGTTTATAGTTTTCCAATATTATGTCATAACTTGGACATTTCAATTCATCACCAGGTGTTGCACGGACAACCACCACCCTTTCTTCATCCAACTCCTCACCGTCCTGTATTTCTGACACTCTTTTCTTATTTCTGCACACCACCGCGAAATGTCCTCTCATTCTGCAATTTGCACATTTCTGGTTTGTCGCCGGACAATTCTTTGAATTCGCATGATGCCCAAATCTGCCATACTTTAAGCATTTGTCTTTGTCTCTGCTTTGAAAAGAAGCTGACCTTGTATCGCTCCTGAACCACAGCTTCCTCATGTTGCTCATGTGGTACTGTTCTCTAGGTTTGTAGTTCCTCCTGCTTGACTCATCTACATTTTCTCTTTCACTTTTGCTCCAGACCACACTTACTGATGCTTGCTTTCCTGATTCTTGAGCCAGTTTAACTATGCTTTGTCCATCTCCTTGAGCCTGGACTGTCTCTAGTTTTTTGGACTTCATTTCTTTTGAGCATAGTTGTGTGTGTTCAACTCTTTTGGCTATGGCAATAGTTTCTGGTAATGTGGGATTCTCTACCATTCATAACCTGTCTTGCATTAATGAATCTTTGCTGTGTATAATTATTTGGTCTCTGATCAGTTCGTCTAGAGTGATACCTGTGTTGAACCGGCAAGTTTGAGCTTATTTCCTCAGAGCAGACACATATCCTTCAACTGACTCTTCTTCCATTTGTACTCTAGTGTAGAAATTGTATCTGTTGATCGCTATATTCACTTCTGGAGCGTAGTGCTTGTCCAATTGCCTCAATGCTTTCTCATACTCATCTATATCACCTGTTTAGTCTCCCGACAATTTGGGTAATTCTCTATACTTTCTCTGTCCTTCAAGGCCCAGCGCGTGTAAAAGCAGCGACTTCTTCTTTTGTGGCTATAATCCATCCTGTTCTACTGTTTTCATGTAGTTCAGTTCTTCCAGTACTCTCGCCATTCTGGCCATAGCACACTTTGTTGGCCTGGGTTTGGCAGAAAACTCGCTGGTGGATGAACAGTTTATTTCTTGCATGCTCTTATAGTTTTTCTTTTTGTTCACTTGTTCTTTTCCTAATGTAAGGTTCAATCTCTCTTCATATGTTGTAAGAAACTATTATAATCCAATTTCCAATAAAGCAGGAGAATAAAAAAGTTTCTGTGTACTGTGAAGAGGAAGAGCTTGATTTGTTATGATTACCGCCTGACTCAGTTTTGAGAATTATTTTTAGTAAAATCCAAAATGGTGTCACGTTATTTGGAATTTTAGGTCCTTTCCTCTAGCAATTCTCATTTCCTTTGAATGCTGCTTTCTCCCTTTGTGGGCGTGTGCACGCAATACCTTTATACTCAGCGCTTGTGTAGATTTTGTTTCCTTCTACAATTCGCTGCTGCTGCCTCATATCGCTGCCGCATTACTTACTGGATATTTACTGGATATTTTTATGGGCTGGCTAACGTGGATGTGGATCGGCACAGAGAGTGCTTATCCCTCCGGATCCCTCTGGAGCTGCTAACGCTCTCACTCCGTACGTGGGTTCCTTTTACAGCCTGGTCGCTACCTCCTCCTCGCCAAAATGTCGCATCTTGGTCAGTTAAACAGGTGAGACTCAAATGAGTTTAAGAGACTTTATTTTCAGGCGAACCAGCGCTCCCTCACCATCCACTCTCCACTTTCCAACTGACACCAACCAACAGCCACGTTCCCCTGTTCCATTTACATATTCTAAGCACAACATTCTCACCATACTCGCTGTGAAGAGAGCGCCAGCATGACAGCATGACACGTGCACATGACACATGAAAGAACAATAGAATACAACAGTTTACTTCTCCATTGAAGTCATTGGGCCTCATTACTGGAAAAAATTGCAAGTTTGGCGGCAGCCTGCCGTTTTAGACAGCAAGGCTACCGGCGGACCATGTATTTCCCCATTGCCAGGTGCCGGAATTCATTATTCACCACCCCAAATTTCGTATGACAGCATTGTATCGTAACCCAGGGGACAGGGTGGATAGTTTATATCATACCACAATTAAAGAACCTCGGGAGCTGGAATGGTATAAGGAGGTGTAGGTGGATCTGGATGGGGATGGGGGTATATACATGACATGCACCCCTGATAAATATGCTAGATGGGGTTGACGCTTACGAGGTGTTTTTAGGGCTTGGAGGCTCATAAAAGGGACACCTGCTTGGGATTATATCACTTCTTTGAATACGTCATTTACAAAATGAGTACCATTATCTGAGCGTATGACATCACAAATTCCCCACCTCAGGAATGCTTCCCTCACCAGAAACATTGCTGCACATTTCGCGTCCGGGTGAGCACAAGGTCCTGCTTCCACCCAATGGGAAAAGGGGCACACTACCACAATAAGGTATATTGCTTCATTGCATCTTTCGCCCATGTCTGCATAATCTATGTGTAACTCTCAGAAGGGGCCAACTGTGTGAGGTAGTGTTTCCTGTAGTGTTCTAAGGGTCATTCCCGAGCTGTATGTCTGACATGTTGTGCATTGTATTATTAGTTTTGCAAGGTGTCCTTGGAGGTTTGGAACAAACCATTCCTCGTGGATGTCGGCTGCTATGTGTTTTTTAGTAACGATTGCTTGCACCCTCTTTTTACCCATATTTCCTGTTTTTCTACTGGGGCGCGTCTCTGTAACTCAATTATTTGCGTAATTGGCATGGAGTTGTACCCTTCTTCTTTATTGTCCTGTGTGTTCTTTTTCACTACACATTCTACTGCTTAGGGTTTGTTGAAGTATGTTGCTTCTTTCACAGCGGCATCCGCCACTGCATTCCCTAGCGAGATGACATCAGTGTTATTGGTGTGAACCTGTTATTTCACCAAAGCAACTACTGATGGCTCAGCCAATGCTTCGATGAGATCATTCAACAACTGCGCGTGCTGCACTGGGGACCTGTCTGCTTTTCTGAATCCTCTTCTTCGCCATCGTGACAGTCCGGAGTGTACCGTGGTTGTCACGTAAGCCGAGTCAGAGTATATTGTCACTGCACATCCCTTGGCTGTGTGTAATGCTTCAATCAGTGCTATTAACTCTGCTGCTTGTGCAGAGTAATGGGAAGGGAGACGTTTTTGCACTATCACTTCATATTAATCTCCTTCTACTCTCACTAATGCTGATCCTACATGTTTTTCTCCTGTCTCTGGATCAATGGACGCGGATCCGTCCACGAAGTACACTTCACCTCCTTCTAGGGCATTTTTCCTGGCTTTGGGAATATTGTGACCTTCCCCCTCATAGGTGGTGCAATCATGTGTTTGCATGTCTTCCACTGTACATGGCTCTGTGATGAAAGTGGCTGGGTTTACAGTCTTACAGAGCACAATGTGTATTTTTGGGCTTGAGATGATTATTTCATATGCTGTGGCCCGCTGCATGGTGAGTGTGGATTTTGATCGTTCAAGTATGGCAAAACAAAGAGTGCTCAACAAATAGCGTCATTGAGTATCCCATCACCATTGTGGCGCTTTTCTCAATTGCGAAAGCCACTGCTGCAAGGGCTTGTTTGCACGCAATATGCCCTTGCATCATGGAATCTATTGTGCCGCTGTAATAGCGAATGGCTTGTGGCCTAGCGATGTTTTTTGCATGAGCATTGCCGTCATTAGGGTGCCGTTACAGTGAGAGAATAAGTAAAACTCCTGATCATAGTCTGGTGTCGCCAGAACGGGTGCTGCTGAGATAATGGGCCTCATTACTAGATTCGCATAATGGAAAAACGATGCCGGTAAGGGAATACTGGCACCGCATACTGCTCCGGCCTATTACGAGTCAACAACCCAGTATCAGCGCCACTGCTGAGACCGTGCACCCCTGTACTGGCATGAGCGCGGGCATGCGGCTCTTTGGGCCGGCAATACCTGGATGGCGCTAACAGGAGGACATCACAAGTCATGCAGACATGCAAATACTGGCATCCTGAAGGCAGTAATAAGGGATACCGGGATGCCGGCATCACCGGCATCGCCAATCACCCGCTAACAGCAATGTGCAGTGTTCCCAACTGCCACAGGTGCACACAATCAGCACATGTGGAGGCAATGGATTCTGGCCCAGCACAAAAGGAGCACACCCACACACCACACCCCTTTCCACACCAACATGATTCCACTTGCAGTTGCAATATTGGGGCTTATTATGGGGCTTATTATTTCCAAGGACATGCTTGAATTGCTACACCAGCAACAACAACAGGCACCACAGAGGAGACGCAGGAGGAGAAGGAGGGTGAGACAGGCCCAGCAAACCCCACCAGTGCAGCCAGTGGTACCACTCAGACAGCCCCAAATCCCTTACATCAGAGCCAGTCCATTCAACCTAACCCCTGAGCAGATCCACACCCTGTACCGCCTGGACCGGTACACCATCACCACCATTGTGGACATGATACATGACGACATTGTCAGCCTGATTGAAATCCGCACAGTCATCCCCCCTCTACTGAAGGTAGTGTCTGTGCGCACTTCCTGGCCACAGGTACCTACCAGCACACAGTGGGGCAGACGCATGCTGAACCAAGTGCTGGATGCTCTCCTGAAGCAATCAAGCGACTACATATCCCTACCACGGACTGCCCAGGAGATCTTTGACATGAAAGTTGGCTTCCATGCACTGGCAGGCATGCCAAATTATATTGGTGCTCTTGACTGCACCCATGTGGAATTGGTGGTCCCGCATGCCACGGAGGTGGTGTACCGCAATCGTAAGCTATATCACTCCATCAATGTACAGATGGTATGTGACTCCAGCAAGATCAACACACATTGTTGTGCCCGATTTCCCGGATCAACTCATGACTCAATGGTCCTGAGGAACTCCACGCTACCACGCTACATGGAGCGACATGCAGGACGACGTGCCTGGCTGCTTGGTAAGTTGCATGACAGGCACATGGCAGTGTAATGGGGGTAGAGATGCACACACCACCCTGGTGTCATTGGTGTGGTGACTGCACAATGTCCATACTGCAAAACACTGTGCCCCAAAGCCTCCCAAACTGAACATGACAACCAAACCCCATAGTAATGACGGAAGCTGCACACCAATGACAATATGCCTGACTTTCAACCAGCCCACATCCCACAACACGTCCACTGCACATCATCAGACCTCACCCTCTGTAACACAATCCAGCAACATGCTGTGAGTATGCACAATGTAAATGTCCGCAGCAAAACACAACACAGGACAAGCATCTATGAGTGTGCACAAATCAATCCCACCAAGGGAATACACTGCTTGTCACTGGGCCACTACCACAATAGCGCTGCATGTCACCATGGAAATAATAAGCACTGAATGAGAAATACTGCTAGTAATAAAATTATACTAATCACTACACATCACATTATGATACCAAACACAGCGGTATGCATCCACAGTGCATGAACACCAGCAAGGGAGTGGACACCCTGTATCATCTGGACGACGCAACCCACACCATTAGACCATGGGACATCACACATTGGGGCAAGGTAAAATGTGTGCATACATCCAGGGACATATGCATGTGAACAACAAATATCTGCAGGCATGTGTGATAAGTACAGGTGTCTTTCAGGAATTGACTTACACATACCTTATTTTTCACCAATGCAGGTGATAGTGGCTATCCCTTGAAGCCATGGCTCCTCACCCCTGTCCGGAACCCGCAGAACAGGCATGAAGAGGACTACAATCATGCCCATACCCGTACCCGTGTGGTGATCGAGCAGACCTTTGGTCTGTGGAAGGCACGTTTTCGCTGTTTTAGCAGGTCTGGTGGGGCACTCCTGTACAGGCATGAGAAGGTGGCCAAGATCATCATGGCATGTGTCATGCTGCACAACATGTGCATCTGGCAGAACGTGCCTCTGCCCCCTGACATTGAACAGCAACCACCAGGTGAGGATGAAGAAGATGAAGAAGATGGGGTTGCACATCATGCAATGCACAGGAGGGACGTGTTGTGTGCCAGTCTGTGATAGGCCAATATTTCTAAGACACATAGATGCAGAGGGTGCCATGAATGTGGGACTCAGGGCACTGGGTGTGGGGTACATGGACACTATGTATTGTAAACCAATAAAGCCCACATACACAATAAGGAATGTCCAGTCATGTGATTGTTCGGTACACAATGGGTGTATTTAACAGGAAAAAAGTAAAACGTGCTCAGACGCTCCACCTCACACACACCCCCTCCATCTCCCCCTACCCCTACAACTCCCATTTACCCCCTCCCACCTCCCCAATTCAGGTGGGTCCCCTGTGGGGCTCCAGGCCTCTGGTTCTGCCTCTCCTCCAGACTGGATGCGCAAGGTGCCATCGGAAGTGCTAATTGGGGTGTACTGGGGTGTTTGGGTGGGGCTGGGTGTGCCACCAGCTTCCATGGAGCGGTTGTCCTCCTCAGGGACACATACCTCACCTTGGGATTGTTATTCATCGCCACTCTGTGGTGCTGTGGCAGCTGCCTCCACTACCGATCTGTTAGCTACAGACAGGGTCCCATCTGCCACTGCCTCTACTCCAGTGGATTCCACAGGTGTTGGCACTGTTTGTGTAGTGACTGTCCTTTGACGCCCCTGTTCCCTGCCATCCTATGTTGCCTTTGCCCTCGGTGGCTGATGTGCCTTGCCTGTGCCCTTGGACGTGGAAGGCCTGTTAGTGCCTTCCCTGGACCTGGCCCTCTTTGATGGAGTGGTGGCCTGTACTGCAGAGTCCTGTGCATCGCTGTCGGTATCAGGGCCTGTGGGGGACCGAAAGAGGAACGGCATCAGTGATGGTTGTACATGCATCATGCATACAATGGGTTTAGTGCAGTTGTACACATTTGATGACTTGCTGTCTTTCAGTTGTGGCATACAGGTTGCTTGCCATATGGTGGGGTTATTCAGGCATATGTTAGGTTCACACATGTGTGAGGTGGTGTATGCTGTGTGACATGCCTTTGTGTTGTGGACTGCGTGCAGTGTGACACATGCCGTTTCCCTGTTTGTGGTGTGTGTCTCAGGTATGGCATTGGCATGCTGCATGCATGTGAATGTGATGGTGCTGGGGACACCATCTAGGCAGGGATGTGTCCATGTGTGTGTGTGATGGCCCATGCATTGCCTCATGGCACGGTCACAGTGGTGGACCATCATCATACTTTGCGTTACAGGGTTTTCTTTGGACACTCACCTCCATCTGCCGATGATGATGCTCCACGTTCCATATCTCCCACTCCCTCTCAGGTTTCTTCCCAGCGGGTGAGTTTAATTGGTGAGTTGGACCCACTGCCAGTAGCCAGACCCTGGCTCCGATTAGCAGACAAGATATTGCACACTCTGAGGTGCAGGTCATCCCAGCGTTTTTAACATCCTTTACAGTGCGGGGGTGGTGCCAACCGCATTGACCTTCTGGGCCACTAACTCCCATACCTCATTCTTTTTAAGCTGTGCAGCTCTCTTGAGGTCTAAGGCAAAGACCACGTCTGCATTCTTTGCCAGTGTGTCGGCCAGCATGTTAAGTTCATCATCTGAGAATCTCTCCTTTCTCTGGTGGGATGTGCCTTTTTTTTATGGCCTTTGGCATTGTGCCGAGGTGTGGGTGCAGATGTGGCTGGTGGTGTGTGGCTCCAGGTCCTGTATCTCTAGGATTGCAATGGATTTTCAAGATGGCCGCCGTGCCATTTCCCGTTCCGGCGCAATGATGTTACTTCCGGTTCCGGTAATAACGGGGCTGTTATTGGCGGGACCGTTATTGCTGGTCCTGTTATTTGGGGGTGGACAGAGGCAGAGGGGGTTTCAGCGCTTTCCATGATGCCGCTAACGGGGGTTTTGGGGTCATTTACGGTATGCCGGTACAGACATTACCGGCATGCCGCGATCCGCGTGCACGCATTCTCGTAATCGCCCGCTGTTAGCGGCGCCATTGCTACCCGGATGCAGTATTACCTCCAGCCCAGGAAAAGTTTGGTTTTTAACGCAAATCTGGTAATGATGCCCAATCTCTTTTAATTTATAGAACTCTGTGATCATTTCTTGTGTCCATTTAATTGGCGCACTGTCCTTTTGGGCTTCTTTCAATGCCTTAAGAAGGGGATGTGTGTATACTGCATAATCGAGTATCCATTCACGGCAGTAATTGCATATGCTGAGGAATTCCTGCATATCCTTTACAGTCTTGGGCATCAGTGTTGCACGTATGGCTGCTGCTCTATCTGGAATTATCCGCTTACCATCCTTTGATCTTAGCTTCCCCAGATACAATACTTCTGCTAGGCAATACTGCAACTTTCCTTTGTCTACTTTGTACCCCTTTGTAGCTAGTAAATTCAACAGGGTTATTGAGTCTGCTCTACATTGTTCTTCACTTTCACTGCATACTAAAAGGTCATCAATGTACTGAATTATCGTGCTCTTTACATCAACGTTACCGAGGTCTTCATGCAAAATTCTGTTGAAAATGCTGGGGCTCTCACAATATCCCTGGGGCAACCTGCAATGCTCATACCTTTTCCCCCCTAGGGTGAATGCTGTCAAGTATTGGAAACTGGGGTCGAGTGGCACTGAGAAAAATGCATTTTTCAAGTCCACTACTGTGAAGCATGTAGCTTCCTTCGGTATGCTGCATAAGATGAACGCTGGATTTGGAACTAGAGAGAACTCCTCCTGTATGACGTCATTAAGTGGGCGGAAGCCCTGTATCATCCTCCAAGCCCCGCCCTTTGCTTTTTTGATCAGATAGATAGCCCTGTTACAAGGTGAGTTTGATGGCACGATAATGCCCTGTTTCAGTAATGCATGTATTGTCTCTTTTATACCTTCCTCTGCTTTCCTGGACAGTGGGTATTGTTTTACTCTAGGTGGCACTGCACCTGATTTTAGCTTTATTTTTATGGGAGTGACTTCCTATAAAAGCCCTACATAATGTGGGCCTGTGGTCCATATGTTTGGTGGTACCTGTTTCATATCTTTGTAAAAAATTGAAGGCGGTGCACTGACACTGGCCATGAGGGGGTTATTCACTTGCCTGTTTTGGATCATTATATCACATGGCTGCACATTTCCATGATTAACTCCCCATCAGTGTCACAGTCAGTGAACAGCTCTTCGTCAGTAATATTCGGGTCTATGCACAACACTGTTTTCCACTCATATCCATGTGTGTCCAGTCCTATTGCCACAATACGTTTAGTTGATACTTGCACCCCCTTTAGTATCAATCTCTGGGGTTGCAACTGGGGGAAAAATAAAGTCATAGGGTACTCGCCATTCTTTTCGTGTTATTTCAGGCACCACTCTAGCTAGCACCTGTATTCCGTATATGAACATGTCAACATTTGCGGGCACCCCCCTCACTGCTACTTCACTTGTCATAGTATTGATCATTAGCATGGCTCTGAGCGGGCATACCCCTGGAATGGAGCACACTATCCCTCGTTCTGTAAAGGAGATGGTCATTGTAACGCTCACCTGATTCCCACGGAGGCGCTGGTCTTGGCAGGGTGGTAACTGTATCTCGAAAAGTGAAGTGCAGGACTCGATTGGCTTCCGGGGCTGGGCCTCTTCGCACTGTGTGTCTAACTCGAAGAGTAAGATGTCTGCAGGTGAAAGAATATGGGGTTAATGACCTGGGATTGTCGGGTGTCTCTCTCTCTCCCCCTCTCACTTTTCTGTGGAGCCCCAAGGTCAACGTGCTCACCTTAGATAGGTGAATGCTGGACTCTCCATCTGCGTCTGGTGCAGGGTGCCGTTACCAGTTCCTTCACTGGGTTGAAACGTAGGCCTCTTGACTTCAGAGGATTGCTAACCGTCGTTAACTGCACGAACGGTGAGTTTCCGGGCACCTTTAATGTCCTTACAGTCTTTAGGTGCGTGGGCACGTTAGTATGGACCAGGGCTCTGTATAATGTTCTTTTCAAATGGTGCCTTTTGTCTTGCAGGGCTCTTGAGGCGGAAGATGGTGGCTTGAAGAGAGCCGGAGTTCGAGCCAGCGCATAGGAATGAAGCGCTTGGGAGTGCGTAAGTAAGTGCCTGTTGCCTGCTTTCGAAATGCACTCCAACTGTCTCTTTTCTTTTGCAGATATGAGTTCGGATGCTGAAGAGACTCTGGAAAACGCCAGAGTATTTGCAGGCGCCTAATTGTGGAGGGCGCGATGGCGCGTGAGTAAATAGCCTGCCTAATGTCTCTCCTTTTCTCTTTCAGGTGCAGGAATGCAGCGTTGAAGAAAACCGGAATTCGAGGGGTGCCGGTAAGTAAATTCCCACAGGAATAATTATGCTTTTGTCTTCACAGGATTTTATAATGGCGGAGGAGCAGCGCGAAGAGTTGGTAACTGCCGATGGATCAGGTGAGGAAAGCGCTGCGAGTGAAGGTTGCTGTGCTAACCTGTAGTTTCTTTGTCTTTGCAGGTGCTTCTGAAGGCTGGATATAAGAAAGGAAAGCTTTTGTTCTCACAGGTTCAGGATCGGAAGAAAGAAGACTGGAACTGACACGGTGAGCGTTCTGCTGCAGATGCAGAATAACGCGAAGCACGTTGCATCAATCGGGTGTGGTTTAAATAGCCTTGGAGTGATGAGGCGTCTTCCTCCACTGTCTCGCCCAGGAAAGAAAAGAGTTCATGTTCTAGAAGAGTTCCAGTGTTGTATCCAGGGAGTGGAGCCTGCCCCACCCAGGTAAGAAACTAGTCCCGGCTCGCAGAGGATTCCCATATGGCTGGTAAGTAAGCAGCATGGTCTGCTGCAGGTAAGTCCACCCAAGCATCTTTATACATGTTATGAGCCCGGCGCTTCCAGTGCCGGGACCAGTGATTTTGATGAGCCTGGTGCCACCGGCACCAGGACAAGGTCCAAAAGGTCCCAATGGGGACTGGCTGGTGCCTAGGATGAAGGTTAGAGGCCTGCTTCCAAGGACGTTGGGCTGGTCCTAGCCCCTTGGAAGCAGTGATCATGACAGCACCCCCCCTCAAGGCCCCTCCCAAGCGCGTCTTCGCCGGGGGTTTTGGCTTGTCGGGGTGATTTAGATGGAATTTCTTGACCAGACGAGGTGCATGGACATGTTCTGAGGGATCCCAAGACCTTTCCTGGGGGCCGTATCCTTTCCAATCAACCAGGTAGTATAACTTAGATTTGGAGATTTTGGAGTCTAGGATGTTCTTTACTTCGAACTCAAGTTCTCCATCCACTAGAACAGGTTCTGGGAGTTTGGTCAATCGGGTTTCTGGTTGTACTGGTTTCAGTAGGGAGACATGGAATACTGGATGTATTTTCATATGAGAAGGCAATTCCAATTTGACAGCCACCGGATTAATTATGGCAGAGATGAGATAGGGTCCTAGGTATCTCGGGATGAAAGTGTGGGGTCCTTTTAGAGGCAGGTGCTTAGTGGATAACCAGACCTGATCTCCCACAGAGTAGTGAGGGGCCTCTTTACGGTGTAGATCCGCTCCTTTTTTGTATAGTGCTTTAGCTCTTTGCAGATGGGCAGTGGCTTCTTTAAAAGCATGAGTGATCACCGAGTGCAAGTGATCCACAGCAGGTGTTTCGAGTTTTTGGGGAGGATCCAGGTTAGAGGTCCTAGGATGGGTTCCGTATAACAGGAAGAAGGGAGTCTTCCCGGTTCCAGAATGGATCGAATTGTTATAAGCATATTCAGCGATCCAAAGGATATCCTTCCAAGGGTTTTCAGTTTGTTGGAGCATGCAACGTAAATATTGCTCCAGAGTTTGATTTGTCCTCTCGGTTTGTCCGTCAGTTTGGGGATGGTGACTAGTTGAAAGTCTCACATCAATCTGGGCTAAGCGACAGCAACTTCGCCAAAAGTGGGAGATGAATTGACTTCCTCTATCGGAGACCAAAACCGAGGGGAAACTGTGTAACCGAACAATGTTTTCTAGGAATTCTCGGGCTAACACTGAAGCTGAAGGTAGGCCCTTTAGGGGAATGAAGTGAGCCATCTTGGAGAATAGATCCACGACTACTAAAATGGTATTATACCCTGAGCACGGAGGTAAGTCAGTGATGAAATCCATGGACAGGGTATGCCAGGTACAGGGAGGGATGTCAAGCGGGTGTAAGAGGCCGGCTGGTTTCTCCTTCTGGCTTTTATTCTGAGCACACACACCGCAGGAGATTACAAAGTCTCTAATGTCCTTCTTCCATGATGACCACCAGAAATGTCTTTTGACCTTTTCCATGGTTTTGGTAATGCCAGGGTGACCCTCCATTAATGAGTCATGATAACAGAAGATTACCTGTTTTTGTATTTTCTCACAGGGCAAGTACAATCATCCTCGGAAATATGGTAGGTCTTGATCCACTGAGAAGTCCTTCCCCTTGAGTTGCCAGTCCTGTAATTCTGCCGGAGTTAGGAGTGATTTGACCGTTGTCTCGATGTCTTCAAGGGATTGAGCGCTGACCAAACCCAAAACTCTTTGTTCAGGGATTATGGGTATTGGTTCAGGATTGGTCAAGTGTTCATCTATTCCCATCCGGGAGAGGGCATCTGCTTTTCCGTTTTTACTGCCTGGTCGATAAGTAATTATAAAGTCAAACTCAGCCAAAAACAGAGCCCAGCGGAGCTGCCTGGAAGACTGAGCTTTGGCCGTCTTCAGATATTGTAAGTTGCGGTGATCTGTCATTACTGTGACTGTGTGTCTGGCTCCCAAAAGGTAATGCCGCCAGGCCTTAAAGGCCGATCTGATAGCTAGAAGTTCCTTGTCTGTAATAGTATAGTTGATCTCGGGAGCCGAGAATTTGCGGGACCAAAAGGCTACAGGATGTAATTGGTGTGTAACTGGATCCCTTTGTGATAAAACTGCCCCCATAGCAAGACTAGAAGCATCTGTTTCAACGATGTAGGCGAGTTCTGAGCGGGGATGTTTCAGAACAGGTGCAGAGATGAATTTAGCTTTTAAGTCTTGGAAAGCTTGTTCCGCCTCTGTAGACCACTCAAAACGTTTGTTTTTCTTTAACAGAGCGGTGATGGGCTGGACTATTCGAGAGAATTCGGGAATGAACCTGCGGTAAAAGTTAGCGAAGCCTAACATGCTTTGAACTCCTTTTACAGAGGTTGGTGAAGGCCACTTGATGATTGCATCGACGTTTTTTGAATCCATATGGACTCCGTTAGGCGACAGTATGAATCCCAGGAATTCAACTTCAGTTACGTTGAAAACGGATTTTTCAAGCTTAGCAAAAAGGTTATGTTGACGTAATCTCTCGAGGACCTCTTTAACGTGTTTCCGATGTTCCTCTTCAGATGGTGAATAGACGAGGATGTCGTCAATATAGACAACTACACACACATCTATGAGTTCTCTGAGGACGTCATTCATAAAATACTGGAAGGCGGCCGGAGCGTTGCATAGTCCAAAGGGCATAACTTGATATTCAAACAGCCCATACTTGGTGCGGAAGGCCGTCTTCCATTCATCGCCCTCTTTTACTTGTACCAAATGGTAGGCTCCTCTGAGATCCAACTTTGTATATATACATGCGTTTTTGACTTGGTCCAGGAGTTCAGGGATCAAAGGCAACGGGAATCTGTTTTTAACGGTGATTTGGTTCAGGGCGCGGTAATCTATACAAGTTCTAAGGTCTCCTTCCTTTTTCGGAACGAAGAACAAAGCCGAAGAAGCTGGGGATTTTGAAGGACGGATAAACCCGTTAGCTAGGTATTGGTCCAGATATTGTCTGAGGTGGAGATTCTCTGGCTCGGTGAGGGCATAAATCCTAGTGCAAGGAGGAGTAGATCCGGGTATCAGGTCTATTTGACAGTCGTAAGACCTATGAGGAGGCAGGGAGTTAGCTTGGTCCTTCTGAAAGACGTCTTGGAATTCCTGGTATTCAGGAGGTAGTTGGGGAACCTCAGAAGAGATTGCTGCCAGTGAAACGTCGGGCTGAGGATAACAAGTGGGGATACATTCAGGAAACTGAACCGTCTTTGCTCGCCAATCGATCTGAGGATTGTGCTTCTCTAACCAAGGAATTCCTAGAATGATCTGGAACTGAGGGGCCTTGATCACATCGAACACGATTTTCTCCCGGTGTCCATCTTGGCTCACTAACGTCACTTCCTGGGTGGTGTGAGTTACTGGTCTGGAGGCTATCTCCGTGCCATCCACTGTAGTAATGACGTCTTTTACTGCCTTAGGACAAAGAGGTAGATTCATCCTTGATACCATTTCACGGTCCACATAATTGCCGATTGCTCCGCTGTCGATGTAAGCTTCAATTGCATGCAAACGATCCGGACGTTCAGGGCTAATGAGGACCATAGGCACCACGAAATGCGAGGTCACGGAACAGATTTTAACGCTCGGCAAGAGGACCTCTACACTTGTCGGGCTAGGTCGTTTCCCTGCTCAGAATTTGTGGTACAGGTAACTGCAGCTCCTACAGCCTTCTTAGCTGGTTTCACTGGACAGTCTCGAAGAAAGTGCCCCGAGTTTCCGCAATAGAGGCATAATTGCAGCTGTCTTCTCCTTTCTCGCTCTTTTTGGGTTAATGGTCCTTTCATGCCCCCTATTTGCATGGGTTCCATGGTGTCAACTCCCCTAGCTAAGGTCTGCGGTTTGGAAAACACTCGGGTATCAAATTTGGAACGATCAGCCTTCCTGTTCTGTAATCTGTGGTCCAATTGAACAACTAGGTCAATATAGTCTGAGCAGTCTTGTGGAGGATTCACAACTTGAGCTAACACATCCTTGAGCTCTCCACGCAGGCCTCTGTAGAAAAGCGTAATTCTCTTATCCTCAGGCCATTGAGTTTCCACTATAAGTCTGTTGAATGATGCAATGTAAGTCAAAAGGTCTTGATTACCCTGTCGTAACGAAAGGAGTTCATTGTCCAAGGCCTGCCCTTGTGAATGTCTTGCGAACAGTTTCTCCATGCTGTACTGGAAAGCCTGGAAATTATGAAGAACCGGATCATCCTGAGTGACTAAAGGGATCGACCAATCTGCGGTACTGCCACTGAGATAAGAAAGCACGAAGGCCACCTTGGCCTGATCTGTTGGGAAGGCTGCTGGCCTACATAAGAAGTGTAAGCGGCACTGGTTAATGAACACTGCAAATCTCTTTGGGTCATCAGAAAAGCGTTCGGGCGGAGCCAAGGGCACATTACCGGGTAGATTGATTTGCACTGGGTTTGTGGAGGATGCTGAAGGATAGTTTCCTCCTGAAGCGGGCAAAGGTGTTTGTCCTGCCTGCGTTTGTAGCAATTGCCTAGCAAGGTCATCTGTTCGCTCCTTGGATATAATCAGCTCTCTTCTTAGAGCGTTCGTTTCCTGACGAGCTGCATGTACTTCCGCTCTTAGTTCCCCAAGTAACTGGGCCAATTGATCGGTATCTGAGGTTTCCATTGCGCCTGGGTAGGCGTTTTGCGGTGGGCTTCGCGTTCTGTAACGCTCACCTGATTCCCACGGAGGCGCTGGTCTTGGCAGGGTGGTAACTGTATCTCGAAAAGTGAAGTGCAGGACTCGATTGGCTTCCGGGGCTGGGCCTCTTCGCACTGTGTGTCTAACTCGAAGAGTAAGATGTCTGCAGGTGAAAGAATATGGGGTTAATGACCTGGGATTGTCGGGTGTCTCTCTCTCTCCCCCTCTCACTTTTCCGTGGAGCCCCAAGGTCAACGTGCTCACCTTAGATAGGTGAATGCTGGACTCTCCATCTGCGTCTGGTGCAGGGTGCCGTTACCAGTTCCTTCACTGAGTTGAAACGTAGGCCTCTTGACTTCAGAGGATTGCTAACCGTCGTTAACTGCACGAACGGTGAGTTTCCGGGCACCTTTAATATCCTTACAGTCTTTAGGTGCGTGGGCACGTTAGTATGGACCAGGGCTCTGTATAATGTTCTTTTCAAATGGTGCCTTTTGTCTTGCAGGGCTCTTGAGGCGGAAGATGGTGGTTTGAAGAGAGCCGGAGTTCGAGCCAGCGCATAGGAATGAAGCGCTTGGGAGTGCGTAAGTAAGTGCCTGTTGCCTGCTTTCGAAATGCACTCCAACTGTCTCTTTTCTTTTGCAGGTATGAGTTCGGATGCTGAAGAGACTCTGGAAAACGCCGGAGTATTTGCAGGCGCCTAATTGTGGAGGGCGCGATGGCGCGTGAGTAAATAGCCTGCCTAATGTCTCTCCTTTTCTCTTTCAGGTGCAGGAATGCAGCGTTGAAGAAAACCGGAATTCGAGGGGTGCAGGTAAGTAAATTCCCACAGGAATAATTATGCTTTTGTCTTCACAGGCTTTTATAATGGCGGAGGAGCAGCGCGAAGAGTTGGTAACTGCCGATGGATCAGGTGAGGAAAGCGCTGCGAGTGAAGGTTGTTGTGCTAACCTGTTGTTTCTTTGTCTTTGCAGGTGCTTCTGAAGGCTGGATACAAGAAAGGTAAGCTTTTGTTCTCACAGGTTCAGGATCGGAAGAAAGAAGACTGGAACCGACACGGTGAGCGTTCTGCTGCAGATGCAGAATAACGCGAAGCACGTTGCATCAATCGGGTGTGGTTTAAATAGCCTTGGAGTGATGAGGCGTCTTCCTCCACTGTCTCGCCGAGGAAAGAAAAGAGTTCCTGTTCTAGAAGAGTTCCAGTGTTGTATCCAGGGAGTGGAGCCTGCCCCACCCAGGTAAGAAACTAGTCCTGGCTCGCAGAGGATTCCCATATGGCTGGTAAGTAAGCAGCATGGTCTGCTGCAGGTAAGTCCACCCAAGCATCTTTATACATGTTATGAGCCCGGCGCTTCCAGTGCCGGGACCAGTGATTTTGATGAGCCTGGTGCCACCGGCGCCAGGACAAGGTCCAAAAGGTCCCAATGGGGACCGGCTGGTGCCTAGGATGAAGGTTAGAGGCCTGCTTCCAAGGACGTTGGGCTGGTCCTAGCCCCTTGGAAGCAGTGATCATGACAGCCATATTGAGTTTGCTGAGGAGATTCTTCCCCAGCAAATTTATGTGCAAACCTTTGTGGTATAAAATGGGTGCTCGCACCGTCTTCCCTCCCACTGTTATATCCAAATCTTTTGTATAAGGAACCTTTAAAATTGCCCCAGAGAATCCTTGCGTTTCCAAATTTTGGCCTGAAAGCGGAAACCGGCATTCCATGAGGCACGTTTTTTTCACCCCCAAGTCCACCATAAAGATGAACTGCTTGTTTGCTATCTCTGCCACCACCAGTTGTTCCTCATCTGAAAGTAGGGTAGCTGATAGGACTGGACACGCAAGTGTTCTCTGTGGGCTGCCCTAATCTGGGTGGGTATTTGTTCCGGAAGACAGAAAACATTTTCCCCGACCATTGCTGTTGCACGGACCGGTACAGGCATGCCGTTCGCTGTGGTAGCGAAAGGATTTGTGTGGGTATTTCCCATGGTATTTTGACATGCTAATTGTTGCATGCCCTGTTGTGGTGTTTGTGGCCTTGGCTGAATTGATTGGGTCCCTTGTTGAAAATGATTATAATATTGTTCTGATTGCCCATGACCACCTATCGGTAGTCCATAAGGGCTGCCCGGGCGAGGGTGACTGAATTGCTGCTCATTTCCAGGTCATTGGGGCCCTTGGTAATATCCCACGGGTCAGGCACGACATTCCCTTGAAAAATGTCCCCACCTCCCACAATTCCAGCATGTCCCATGGCCCCCTCCATGAGGCCCTTGTCCTCCGAACCCACCTCTCTGTCCCCTGTACCTGCCTTGTCATCTTCCAGGCCTTCCCTGCCATTGTGGTCCCTCATACTGCTCCTTGCCGGCCCATTGCCCCAGTCCTTTTGAAGACCATGTTGCTGCCATCCTTGCCAGTGAAACTCCTGAGCCCTCCTCCCCGTCTCCATGTCTTTCGGTAGGCAGGGCCGCTGTTACCCCGGCAGCCTTCACCAGCTTATTTTGTACAAGTTTGGCCTCGTCTGCCTACCTCCTCTGCGCAATTTCTTTTTCTCTTTCTTTGATCCTCCTACAGTGGTGTACTATGATGCTCTGTATTTCAAGCCATCATTTGGCTTCTATCCTGGCAATTTTATCTAGGGCCTTCTGTACCTGCTTCGGGAAGTCTTGCACCCGAAGAATGTACTGCGCAGCCTCTTCCTCGTCCCCCATGGTGTTTTGCATCAACTAATGTAAATCCGGGGTGTCAGGGAAGGTCCTCTGCAGCGCATCCCACACTTGAGGCCGTACATTATTAAAGGCCGACCCGTCATGGCGGTCACAATCTATTGTTACTCCCGGGAAACTTGCCTTCACCCATACTCCGTCTGCCTGGTCTCCCACAGCGGACACCAGCAAGCTTTTGATGTCCCCGATAGCCAGTGGGACCCCTGCGGTATGTTTCTCAAAAGCATATATCCACATTCCCGCCCCTCCTGAAAGTGGAAGCCTTCAACAAATTATTTTTGTCCATCTGTGCCCATGGTATGTAATAGGACCCCCTTGCTCCCTTGTGAATAAGGGGCATTCACAATTTTGTTCTGCTCCCTGTCTTACTCCGCTTTACTCCCTTCTTCTTACTCAATGACATGTTTCCTAACCTGCTTCGGAACCTCCCTTGCCACCTTTCTCGCACTACCCCATCTTCTGGCTCTTCTCGCAATGGCAGTGGCATACCTGCTGCAGCCACTCCTTCCTCATATTCATCTAGCTCACTCCAAACCTCATCTCGTTCTCTGTCAGATGCTGCACTTCCCGGTTCTTCACTTGCTTAGCTACCTTCTTGTCCTACTCATACTATTTTTATTTGGGTATTGTTAAGGTGGAAGAAGAATTTCCCTGATTTCCACTTGTCCTCTGTCAGGCTAGATGGATTCCTGGCGGGAGTGGTGAAGGTGTTGGCCCATCCACTGAGATGGACGGTGGTTCCCCTCCCCGGGCAACGTTTGGCCCCAGTCACACAGAGCTCTCAATCATGTCAATTCTATTTGTGTGGTAGCGAGTTGTCTTTCTAAGTCATTAATTAGGCATCAGAGATTTACTGGGGGGCACAGGTGGGACCGTATAGCCCTCTAAGATCATAGGGAGGCGCGGCTGCTGCTGCGGGTGCAGAGGACGTGTTTGGCGGGGCAAGTATGATGGGTCGCTGTACTGATCGGCGGGTCTAGTTAGCAGTGGGTAAAGTCTGGTGGGCTCCCTGTCCCCCGTTTTTGTTATTTCCCTTCTGTCCGTGTCTCCTCCCCCCCTTACTGGGACGGGCACCTTCACTGGCGGCGCTTCCTTGTCTGTGCTACTTACAGGGGGCGTTTCCTCAAACATCCTCCAAAGATCTAACACTTCCCGTCTATTTTGGAGTTGTTTTCCCTGGTATTTGGCCAACAAGTGTGTTTTCACAAGATCTAATATTCTTTTATCAAATGTTCCCCCTTCTGGCCATACTTGGGACACGCCCTCCCCCTTTATCTCAGCGAGCCATTGGTCATGGTGCTTTTTAATTCTCTCGCTGTATAGAGGGAGGTGCTTGCAGATATGTGCTAATGGTATGTTTCCCCCCATGGTTGCTTGCTTGCCTCTCATGTGTGATGGTATGTGTGTGTGTGTGTGTGTGTGTGTCAAATGGAATCAAGAAACACTTCTGTTCACCTTATACCATGTTCTATGCAACTTATAACATCACAGTTTAAAGAACCTTTCACTTACACCTTTTCGACTCCAGCATATTTAAAAAAACATAATCTGAACAAAAAACGATTTTACATATTTGCTAATATCTCCTGAGTCTATTTATTACACAAGACTCCTACGTTTTTCTATTTTATCTCCACTTATTTCCTGCACTGGTTGAGACAATGCTATGCGGCACTGTCTTCCACCCTCTTTCGGAGCTATGTTCCCATACTCTTACCGTATTTCGTTGCCTCTATATTCACAACCAATGGCCATATAAAGAAAAGACGAGAAAAAGCCTATCAGTCAGCACTCATCCAAGCCCTATATCTTAGATCTGACTCCCCACCGTTCCCTCACCATTAAACTTATACTCATCACTTTCTTTTTAAATTCCCCTCCTTTAATGTTCTTGCAACCAATACTCATGTGTCCGGGGTGATCCGAGAGCCTCAGTTCACGGTCTATCCACATTCGGGGCCGCCCCCCAACCAAGCCTTGACCCGCCCCGGCGAGCAGTCAGGTATTTGCAATGGCCGGGACCCTTGGAACCTTTCTGATGCATACGCTCACTGGTCAGCTGCAGGTGGCGATGAATTTGCTGGGGGCGTACCGGATCTCGCCGCATGACACGGGGGTGTCTCTCGTGCACCCTCGATCACGTCCCAGGGGTCACCAAATGAAGGTGGTCACTCCCCACATGCAATTAGAAACTCAGAATGAAGGACACATCCCAGAAGGGAATGAGACCAGGAGATTGGTTGAGAGAGAAATAAAGGCTTTTATATAAGATTCAGCATCCAGAGAACTCTGCTGCCTTGAGAGCACTCTGGCCAACAATATAAAGAAATACATTTTTAAAGTGTAACAGCGTCATAGATGACGTTTTCCATACAGTCGACAAGTTACATTTGTATTGGTGAGAGGTTAGGTCCCAGTATAGTACTATAGGGGCAGCCTCCACGCGATTGGCTGGCAGCTTGGCAGGCTGGTAGGCACCACATGGGTCAGCTGGGTTGGTCCGTGCGAGGTGAAGGTTAGTTCGGGTCCAGGTGAGGTGGCTTGTACTGTCTAACTAATCTACATAATATCACAGGAAATGCAGTAAAGAGTAACCCATAAACTATACGTTTTGGTATTTAAGAGAGGCCTATAAATTGTACACACTTATTTACATTATCCCGCCTTAGATCATTGGCGAGGTGAAGGGTGGGGGTCTTGCCCTTCAGGTGTCTTACTGGTTGGTGAGATTTAGCAGGTGTCGGTTCTGGCACTTCAGAGCGGGAGGGGATGGATTTATATGTGTTGGTTTAAGGCAGAATATATAACCAATCAGATTAGAGGTTATATTGGGGGCATTCTAGGGTGGTCAGCAAGGAAGGGTCATACTTCTGTTACATCAAAACAAGACTGGAGGGCACAGGGTTGAACACGCAGCAACTTTACAACAGTGGGGGTGAGAGGTGCAGGAGCGCGTTTGCGGAGACGCATGGGCCATAGGTCATGATTCAGCCCGGTCTATTGCGTCTGCTCGCGGGTGCCAGTACGCCGGCCAGTTCAGACCTGGCGGGGGGAAGGCCCCCGCGAGCAGAACTCGTAGTTTGCCGGTCCAGTAACAACAGTACCGGCAAGCTTACCGGTACCGCTATTACCGGACCAGCAAACTTGTAATGAGGCCCATTGTCTCTCAGAAGACTTAAAAAACACTGGTAAGCACTTAAGGCTGAAAGTTTGATTGTAAAGCTTGAAAAAGCTTGCTTAAAAGGAAGAGGATGTGTTTTGGATAGGGAGGGGCAGGAAGTGGGTGGGTTAGGCCATAGGGATTAGAATGGCCATGTACAGGCAATGGGTTGGTCAATGTTGTATCTCACCCCTGTGTGGCTTACTGAGACGCTACATCTTGTTCACTCAGTGCCTACCGTTTTTGAATCTCCCACCAAGATGCATTGTCTAAGGACACGTAACTGAAGGCATATTGCTTTGCAGGATTATTCAACTAGGCTTTTAGTTTTCTTCTTGCCTATTGTTCGCTTCACATGCTTATACTGGCCATCTTGCCGCAGTGCCCTGAAATTGACTAATTTAGTACTACCGTGTTGTTCCTCAACCCATCGGAGCATAGACCTATTGGTGCATCTGTATCACACCCGCTCATTGTACCTCATATGACTCGCCATCTCCATGTAGCACCACCAATGTATTTCACTATAATGTTAAGATTAGGACTCGTCTTTTTTTAGCCAGTACCGGTCCACTGTTAATCCATTACACTGCTAAGTTTAGGTCTCGCCCTGCTCCTTGTTTACCTGATTGCTGCAACCACTCAATGCAATTTAAATGTACTGCACTGTATTACCACTATATTGCTCTTAATCACGGCCACTAACTGCTAGCATAGTCATGAAAGAACTCCACCTAATCCTAACAAATATACTTAGCTGCCAGCTCTACTGCACCACATCTATATTAGGACTCATCCAACCCTACCAGCCTGTGACACACAAGCAGTCCATCACCGACCACATGGCGCCCATTGTCTGGCTAACATCATCACCCAACTCACCCAACACACCACAATCAGCTTTGATACCTTCATCCAGCTTCTTACCACCATGTCTGGATTATGCACTTACTCTGCCCTCGAAGACAAGGCCACTGGGCCCGACACCTTACCCAAAGTTATGCATCCTCCTAAAGCACTGCTTCCCAACAACATAACAACCTCACAATCCACCTTCGACCCAGTCACCATCAACGTTACACCACACCAAGTATTCATATCAACCACATCATCTACTCTGCCCTGCTCTACTATCGATAGAAACTATAGACTTAGTTCCAGATTTGATCATCACCACCACAAATCAAACGCACAAAGCACCTTAATAGAAAATAAGACAATCACTCCAGCTTCCCTTCATGCTGGGGAAGCCAACTAGGAACTACCTAGCGACCCTCCCAACACCGTACCACCCATAAAAGCTGCCCTTATTAATGCCATATCCCTTCAGGCAAACGTTCTAGACATTGCAGACCTCATAACCTCACATGACCTTGACTTTATTGCAATCACAGAAACCTGGCTGCATACAGCCTCAGGTCCTTCACTTGCCCTTGCCATTCCTGATATTACTCAATTATCCGTGAAGACAGGGATGCCAACATCTCTAAAGGAGGAGGCCTAGCATTCATAAATAAAACTGCATTAGGCTTGATGAGAATTTGCAATCTTCCCATGCCCTCAGCTGAACTTTTATCCGTCAAACTTTCCACATCACCGACTACCACCATCACTTTGCATCTCGTTTATCGCCCATCAGGTCCAACCACCTCATTTGAAAATGACATATCACACCTATTATCATCCAGTACCAAGAATAAATCACAAATTGTCATCTTTGGTGATCTAATTTAGGCCTTCATGACCTTAATGATCATAAAGCCTGCACACTGAACGACACGCTGTCTGAATTAGGTTTCCTCCACCGTATCTCAACTCCCACTCAGTACAAAGGCTGAATCATTGACTGGATAGCTGACCTCAATTGTAACATTGAGACCTTCTCCAACACACCGTGTGCCTGGACCGACCATCATCTGATCCAGTTCAACATTAACAAAATCGTCTCAGTCACCCAACAACTGATCCAAGTACCAGCCTCGATGACTAGAAATAAACGTAATCTAAACTTTAACAAACTCATCCCACTACTACAGCCAATTACCAACCCTACCACAACATCTTCAGACCCGACAGTTCTAGTCGACTTATACAATCACACCATTCTCAAAACGATCAATACACTAGCGCCTTTAAAATTACGCAAAATCCAAACCACGCTGACACCTCAATACCTGGTTCACTCCTCATCTCAAATCACTCACGAAAATTAAAAGAACATCTGAGTCACTGTGGAAAAATACACCCTCTGCAGCAAACAAAGCTAACTTTGCTGCAGCCTCCTTTAACTACAAAATAGCCATAATTCAAGCCAAGAAAGATAACTTTAACAACCGTATCTCAAAAGGAGAGTCTAACACAAAGGAACTCTTTAATATACTGAAGGAGCTAGAATCTCCCGCTTTGCCGCCTGACACTTGCACCAAAGACAACCAATGGTGTACTAATATACAAAACGCACTCCAAGACAAAATTTCCATGTTACAAAACAAAATAATAATGAAGAAATCCCTAATTTCGAATAGTGACTCTAATCTGAATTCACAGTCATCGACTAAGAGTTCGCAACCCCAATTCATGGTCTCCCCACTATCTATCAAGGAGGTTAAAACTATCATCCAAAAACTTAAACCCTCTAACGCTCAAGGCGATACATGTCCAGCTCCCCTCATTAAGGAAGCTGCAAAAGAACTAGCCCCATGCATTACTTCTGTTATCAACGCCTCATTCAAATCTAGCTCAGTTCCTAATAACCTGAAAGATGAGTGGGTTCTCCCGCTGCTAAAAAAAGCCTCTCTCGACCCAAACAATCTGGCCAACTACAGACCTATCACGACGGTCCCTTTTCTTCTGAAAATACTCGACTGTGCGGTTTATCTGCAGATACAACAATACTTGGAAACTAACAACCTTCTAGGTCTGAGACAATCCAGCTTTAGACCTAGACATGGAACTTAAACCACCCTCATCGACTTTAAGACCCAAATTCAGGCACTGAAAGACAAAGGTAAACTAGCTCTACCCCTCTTAGTGGACCTATCAGCAGCCTTTGATTTGGTAGACCACAAAATCTTATGCAAACACCTGTCCGCAGCCGCAAACTTCTCAAACCAAGCCAATGCCTGGATTAAGTCCTTCCTCAGCAATAAACCTATTAGGGTCTTTGCTCCATCTGTGTCTGCCTCACCTACCCCTGTTACTTGCGGGGTGCCTCAAGGTTCTTGTGTGTCCCCCACCCTCTACAATGTGTTCACTAAGCCCCTTCTCGATGAGCTTGACTGCCTGGGTGTCATCTACATGAACTATGCTGATGACACTCAGATACCCCCCCAATTAGCGGCGACTACATTGCAGACAGTGAGACTCTCAAAAACATCTACACCATCATACAAACCTGGATGGTGAAACATGGACTCTGTCTTAATGACGATAAGACAGAGTTGCTCCTTTTAGGCTCGCCAGCCAACCTGAATAGCCTAAATGCCTCATTCTCGTCTTTCAACATCGATGGCAACTTAATTAAAGTCGTCAAGGTGGTGAAAACTTCTGGCTCGTCAGTCAACCAAGAACTGAATCCGGTGTGTTGGTTCGAGGCACCATGCTGGTGCCACACCGCATGCATAAGGTCTATTGGAGGGGCCCTGCAAAGGGACGGTGCCCCTGCCGGTCAACACCATCCCACTATCTTCATGGTAGAGAGTGATCACTGCTATGGTTGCAGCCCCGGCCTGAGTGCCCCCAAGGCCGAGGCTGCTGCAGGCTGGGTGCCACAGCCACGTTGTCCTGCTCCGGTGATCCGGAGCATGCAGGGTGCCCCCTGTGGTGTCTTAGCTACGTGGACGCAGCTCCACAGTCCATGTCGGGTGATTCCAACATCTGCTGAGGCCCGCTGCAGTGGATCGGGAGTGGGCCACAACAATTGGCGACGAGGATGGTGGTCCGGGCCCTGATTTTCTTTTTGGTTCCACTTCCATGGCGGCCGTTGGAGCTGCGGGTGGTCCAGGGCCCGTGCTTCGGTAAAGCACGGGCTGCCTGGTGCCTGCATGGTGGAGAAGCGGTGGTGTCGGCCAGAGAAGGGAAGAGGCAGGAGCAGCCGGTCTACAAGTGCCCGCTCCGAGAAAAGAACAGCTGTGGCATCGTGTGTGAAGGAAGCAGCGGTGTCCACAACAAAGTAACAAAGAAAAGCTATGGCCTTGTGTGAGGAGGAGGCGGCCGCAGAGCACAGAACAGCTGAGGCCCTGAAGCGGCCCCGATAAGAAGAGGGGTGGCCTGTCGAACTCTGGGCCTGCAGCAGTGGAGAAGTTACGGCATGCTCTCGCGCACCCGCTCTGGTGTCTGCAGAAGAATAGCTAATCCCCCACACTAACGTGAGATGGGGGTTTAGATTCTATTAAAGACAAGGAGGCGATTATTATGCATTACAATCTTTACTCTGAAACCACAGCAGCAAAGAAAATACTTTTACAAACAAAAAAAGTTTCCACAACACAACTAGATAGAGTTCAATGTCAATGTATGGGGAACTCCCCAATCCATCATGGAGGACAGGTCATGCCCTGCAGGGGACCAATGAGCAGGGACCCTCTTCTATATATGTCCATTACTCTAACCCCAACCCCTCTTTCTGCAGCTGTCTTGCACCAGAAGTCCAATGAAACGGTTGAACTGCGTAGCGCGGAGAAAGAATCCAACGAAACTGGAGATCTCCACCTTCTCGCAGCCTGAATCTATGCCGAAGTTCTTCTGGATAGGACTTCTCATCCAAAATCACGCACTCCACAACTTGTTACTGCGAGCCACACTCCTGATGAGAACCTCAACTCGTGGCTGTAAGAACAACAAACAAGAAGGGTGGGTGGTTGGGAAAAACAACAAACCGAAGAATGTTCTCTCTTGAACCACCTGTGTACATGCGTGTCACAATTGTCATATCACATCATATCCAGGGTGGGTGGGTGGGATAATAATCGCCTCCTTGTCTTTAATAGAATCTAAACCCCCATCTCACGTTAGTGTGGGGGATTAGCTATTCTATGACAAGACAGGAGGCTCATATTATGCAAGTTCAAAGCCCTTGCATCTTATTAGTACAACATGATCCATACAATAGAGCCAATATAATAAAATATAATAAAATAATAGGAAAGGAAAAAACATTTTTATGCTTTCATGAAATCAATCAGCTGATCGCAAGACAATTGACCAAGACTAGTTTGCCCGAAAACTGTCTTATAAGGCATCGTCAAATGCAAGAAAACAGGAAATTGTGCCAATTCCAGTGTTCTTTACAGGCCGCCAAAACCAACTGGTTAAAGAGGGGAAAAAACCCTTAAACAAAGTTTTCCTACTAATAGGATAGGACAAAAACTCCTCTGTAAAAAAACGCCTCTGTTGTCCAATAAAACATTTAAAACATTTAAATTAATATCATCTTTGGGAACCTAGAAAGCAAACCAAAGAAAATAAGCACAGAGCTCTCCTGGAGATAAAGAAAAAGTACCCCAAAGGGGGAAAGTCTTTTAGGTTCCATCCCATGCATTAAAGGAAGATATTGCATTAGGATCAGGGCATGTCACATAACTACACTGGGGAACCAAGAGGGAAAGACAAATCTTCAAAAAGGTAAAATGGGAGTAAAAATCATTTTATAAATTTGTAACAGGATGACCCATCCTGAGCAGAGCTGAAAAACCATAGACTTAACCCACAATTGTCTTCAGACATATGTGTATATTAAGGAGGGATGTCCTCTGGAGGCCGAAGCAAAATGGAAGAGAGGGGCCCCCCTGAGAAGCTAAACCTGTCAAACCGCCAACCGGAGACCGTCAGACCTTCCGAACACTTGAAGAAGAACTCTGCAACCATGACAAGAAGCAGATATTTACAAACCTGATCCTTAAGAGGCCAAACCTGGCAAGGAGAAAAAATGTATCTTACATCCAATCGCTACCATCATAGTGACATCCAATTCCAAGTCTTAGCAAGACTCTAAACTGCAAAGAAGCGATCACTAAATAGTTAAACTGAAGCTGCACACCAGAAGAGGACTAACCTCTATTTCAGTCAAATTGGAGAGCCTTGAAGCTCACAGAACCCTGAGCTGGCACCTTATTGTAAAAACAAACTCTTGTGAAAACCCAAAGGTCCACCTGCCATGCAGGTGACTAGGAGAAGCAAGTCATTAACTGAATATAAATATCCCAGCCCTCTGGGAATCGTACTGGCAGACACCTTCTAACAGTTAATGTAGAGACGCTGGAACACATTGTGATAGAGGGTCATAATAACTTGGAAGGGAGATTAGTATCACTCCCAGACCCCTCTATCTCACCAAGGGGAATATTGAGCCTTCACAAATGAGGAGAACCTTCCCCCACTTAACCAAGGGAAAAACCTTGCAACCCAGAAGAAGGCTACCCTGAGGACCACATTACAACCCCGCTTTTAACACCCTTAAGAGAAATAAATACACTCTAACCAACCCCCTGACCGTGGACAGGCTCCGCTTAACCTGTTGAAATACCAGGAATAGCGCAAAGGAAAGTAACTGACGGGAGGGAAATGCTTAGTGCGAGTCTGCACTGGCCCTGAGTCTGAACTCCTGTAAAAGAAAAACCGGAAAAACCATCGGGCGATACTCCACGTGGTGTATATCATGATACAATATCCCCCAAGGATGACGAGCATGGGAATGAGGGGGAAAGATCTCAGGGAAAAATGATCAATGCCTCGTAAATACAGGTTGTGAAAGAAATCTGGGACCACTGTCCCCTCCAACCCGAGATCTGAGTCTCTGTATTCGTGTGAGGCTGACTGGCCACTGAGGGAATCAGGGAAAAAAGAAAATGAAGCACATTGTCCATAGCAAACAGTACTTATACAGTACTACGAACCCTCAGGTATATGAGTGGTGCATATCACTATTACGAACGGTGTGTGACGTGAAGTGTTCACTTATCGATCTCAGCAGGATAAAATACTTATTTAGACCTCTCCAAAATTAGGAACCTGTATCAGTAGGGTCAGTACGGATGAGAAAAAACCAGCACCCTAATCGGTGCACTGTAGAAAATGTATGTCTATATATATATACACAACAAAAGAGATTAAGCAACGCTCTTGAGTGTACAAAAGCCTGCCTGAACTCCTCGAGCAGAGGAGAAAGTGCAACACACTGCCAGACGGTTAGTTGAACCACAGGCCAAGATTTGGGAGGAAAACCCATGGGGCAAGCGCCCTAAAGTTATTGTTTGGCAACTCGTATATCTGATATCATCAAGTGTTTCCCAAACACTATCTCCAAGTAGAATACGGTTGCTCAATTTGCCATGCAACAAAACTGAACAGTTACCCACGAGCTGACCCTGTCTCCACCAACAGTTCAATAGTAAAAAGAATGTCCAATGGGACAAATAGTAAGGGAAACCCCGTCCCCACTATAGAGAGCCTCCAGACCTGCAGACCTCAACAGAGGCATAACGCATCATCTGTTTCTTCCTCATGACGGGAGAAAATACAGCAGCTTAATCAGCACAGGTGTTGGGTGGAGCAATTGATATCGGGGAAAGCAAGACCTAAGGAAGGACTGAGTTGTCCTGAAACTAACTACGGTAAAGGGCGACAGAAGTGTAACTAAAAGACGAAGGTTAACACCAGTGTCTATAGAGGAAGGTACAACCCCCCACATGGGTCTGTTTTACCACAACCTCCACACACTCTTTTCTTTAAAGTACTTAATAAATTATATAAAATAGACATATAAAATATCCAAAGAAGAGGGGTTACGCCCTCACAGGGGTCCAAACCCCCCCGGCCCTTCTATAAGCTGCTACTTACCGAGCTATCCGGGCCACTGACAATTCTGAACACTCCAATGTGTTCCATTCATCACTTAAACATAATGTTTAGCAAAAGAGAGCACTGGGCAAGTGCACCTTAACTGCTCACCCTAGCAGGGTGTGGCAACCAGCAGTACACGAGGGGGTCCCTCGCCGCAGAATCCAGGCAAAGCCTGAAACCAAGCAGGCTACGGTGTGCTTACCGAAATAATGACATCTGCCATATGCAGCATCTAAACAGACTGCTAACCATAAGGGAGGAATACCCTGAGCAATTGTGCCTTCAACTGTTTGCCCGAGCAGGGCGTGATAACCAGCAGTACACGAGGGGTAACCTTGCATTAGAACTGAGGTAGAAACCTGAAACCAAACAGGTTATGGCACACAAACCGTTAAGGTAATCACCAACGCCATATGCAGCACACCGACAAAGTTGCCAACTTTAAGTGAGGAATACACTGATGAAGTGTACCTCAACTGCTCACCCTAGCAGGGTGTGGAACCATCAGTATACGAGGGATCACCTCGCAGAAACACAAGCCAATCCTGCCACCGAGCAGGTGACGGTACCATTCCAGAGCACCACCAGAGTACCTGAAACTGGTCACCCCCGCAGGGTGTGGAAACCAGCAGTATACGAGGGGTTAACCTCCCCATAGAATTCAGGCAGAACCTGAAGCTAAACCGGGTATAGCACTTACCAAGAAGGCAAAGCACCCTTCAGTAGGCGAACTGGTGTTAATATATACTGAAAATATCAATTTAAACACAAAATAAAATATCAATTTTAAATATATATATATCATATGAATAAATATAAACATTAATGTGAATACCTATAAATAAATACACATTCGCATCCACATGTGTATACCGCCAAAGGCGGGCAGCGAACCGAGGCCCCTCGGCCTGGTAAACCTGCAAACCTCTCCTTGAGCTATGCCTCTTGTGGGCTGAAACATCCCTCACCACCATAGAACTACATAAATTAAATGTAGAAATACAAGCGTTTCACTCTAAAAAGAGGACACAGCTGCCCTTTTCAGGAATGCTCATGGAAGTTACTCCCATCAAAGGAGGGCCTAGCAAACTGCCCCCCCCCCAGCCGGATCCCCAGGACAGGCTTAGCCTGTATGCAACTAATGACAATGCGCATGTAAACATAAAAACACACACACGCGACGTGCGGGAAGTTAATGAGTAAAAGAAGCTGCAGCCTATACAGTCATGGAAAAAATGCGCGCAGGTTCCTACTGCCGCTTACATAATGAACTTGTAGAAAAACAAAAACAAAACTTCCTCTCAAGTGAAAAGAATTTCAAGCGTTCCCAAACCACCTGTGGGAAACGTGCGCTGGCTCTGGGGCTGGGGCAGCTGCTAAAAATAACACTGCCTGGAGGGAAAGAATTTCACACATAGCCGCAGCCTGATTAGAAGGCCTCTCAGGGCTGAAGAAATATAAACAAACACTGCAGAAGCAGAAGGCTCCCAGCGGAGCATTACAAAGCATGAATGTGACCTGCAGGTCAGCGTTCCCACACGAACACGGCACTCAGCCAGTTACCAACGGAACATGAAAAATACATGACCATTTCCACAGTACAGTGTAATAAAACCCCAAACTCATCAAAATAACATTAATAACATAAATAAATAGCACTCTAAACTCCATAAATTCAACACGAAGTCAAGAACTAGGAGGAGTGACTTAGCTTGTGGATTTCAGCAGCAAAGAAAGAGGGGTTGGGGTTAGAGTAATGGACATATATAGAAGAGGGTCCCTGCTCATTGGTCCCCTGCAGGGCATGACCTGTCCTCCATGATGGATTGGGGAGTTCCCCATACATTGACATTGAACTCTATCTAGTTGTGTTGTGGAAACTTTTTTTGTTTGTAAAAGTATTTTCTTTGCTGCTGTGGTTTCAGAGTAAAGATTGTAATGCATAATATGAGCCTCCTGTCTTGTCATAGAATCGGAGCGGGGCGGGAGAGGAAGGGTGGTTTGGCGGTCCGCTCATCGGCTGCAAAAAAAAAAAAATCAAAGGAAATGGAGGCCCGCGGCGGCCCCGAAAAGGACAAAGGAGGTGGCGTGGCTTATGATCACCGGGACTGCAGCGGTGAACAAGAAAAAAAACATTTGAGCCTGTGGCAGCCCGAACAGCCATTGGAAGCGGTCCCTAGAGGGACAAAAGGAAAGGAGCAGCTGCACCCTCCTGGGAGGAGAGGGCGTGGCCAGTGAACACCCGGGCCTGCAGCGGTGACACAAATAAACATGGAGGTGGCCGTGTGACGGAACTGGGCCCCCGCTGGATGCACCCACAGTGCCCAAGCCACCCAGGGCACCAGGGGGAGAAACAAATACTGTGCACTGCCAGCGACTCTGCCCAAAGAGAAGTGCAAGTGCTCCCTCAGTGCTAAATCAGAAGAGGGGCCCTATTGTGTTCCCCGGGTTCAGCAGTGGTGATGTCCAGTTGGAAAACAATGATGGTGGGAAAGAAAGGACACGGCTGCGTCGACAGTGCCGGCACAATGGAAAGGGATGGTGGTTGCAGGCTCCAGGTGGGAGCAACATCATGCCGAGGTACAGTGAAGGAAGTGCGGGGCTGCCTGTGCTAACCATACACGAGCAGGCCCCATGCCAGTATACCAAATGTACGGCCACCACCTCAGAGCCAGGTGGAAGTGACCCCCAAGAGGAAGCAGAAGGTGTGGAGTTGGGTTGCAACTCTTGTGAGTGCTTGTGCACCCTGTGCTGGTAGGGGTGTTCTGTATCAGCCCCTGTGTGGATGGGGGCAGTGACGTGAGTGGCCCGTCGCCCAACACCAGCACCCAGCCATCGTGCTGCCACAGTATTGCTGCCGCCATTGAGAAATTAGGCCAAGGTGGACCCTGGTATCCCTAGGTGCAGTTTTGCCAGCTCTGAACTTTGAGCTGGCCCGTCTTCGGAACACCAGCATGCTGCCACACGATGACAAGATCGTGTTTGTCAGCACTTACAGTCCATTATCCAATGAAATTACCAAGATCGTGAGGCATAATTGACATGTTTTAGAAAAAGGAGAATGCCCTCTATTGACACCTAAATGTGCCTTCCGGAGAAGTAAAAATCTAAAAGAATTAACTACTAGAAATGATGTGGCCTTGAAACCCAGTGTACAATCTACACTAACTGAAAGCTGGGGTCTTCCTAGACCCACGGGCCATAGCCCGTGTGGACATTGTAATTGCTGCACACAAACTAGTGGAACCAAAGACATTGATTTAGGTCTAAACAAAAAATGGGAACAAAGAGTCCTAACTAATTGTAACAAAATGATGGTGGTGTATGCTATCTGGTGCCCCTGCAATAGACTTTATATCGGTAAAACCGAAAGAAAAGTCAAAGTAAGGATAGGAGACACAAAAGCTGCATAAAGAATAAGACCTTAAACGCTCCATTAGTGGGTCACTTTAGTAGTCTAGGACATAAACCAGAAGAACTGAGATGGACAGTGATTACGAAAATTGGACAAACCAACAATTCAAGTAATGATAAGCATACGCTGAGTGTACAAGAGCAAATAATGATTTTCCTGACAAAAATTTACCCCCAGGGGCTAAATGAGAGCATTGATTGGAGAATATTCATCAAGTAGAAGAATGAAGAATAGAACTTAGTCATGGGGCTTCCTAAAGTCTCTCGCGACCCCTTGTGTAGACATCATGCATTTTTTGACCCAATATTGATTCTGTAGTCCCGACTTCCTTTCACGGGCTTAACATCCACTTCTTTGAAGAAATATGATGCAGGTATTAATATTATTATATCTATTGGGCGTCACTCACTGACACAATGCTAGACAGCGCTTTGTGATAAGCAACTACCCATTTACACTGTGGACGTCTTTAGATTGATTGATACAATTTTTCACTCATTATACCGCTCCTTTGTTTGTATGTCCTATTTAGCACCGTCCACTGCTTGGTACCATGTCCAGCAGTGTAGTACCTGCCTCTGCAACGTTTTAGTGCTAGATCCGTATGTTCCCGTAGGGATTTTACTCTTTACTCTTTCCAGCTTTCTATACCACCATCCTATATGCGGGAGGCTGACTGATGTATGCCATCATTCCCCTTTATCTACTCCACTGTATTGTTATGGCTATGTGCACCAACCGGTATTATCAAGGAGCGGGTTTCTTCCCTTTTCTTGCTTTAGACTGGCGTTACGCCTTTTGCGCATGCGCAGACATATGATCAAATCACTTGTAGCATGTTGGGTTATCGTAGCAACGTAGCAACGGATCTCCATGCTTTACGCTCAGGAATACATGCCACCAGCTACTTCGAACTGGCGCCAGACACGCAGGAGTCACTAAGGTAATTATGTGTGATTTCTACACAGCTTTACGAGCACAAAGAGATTTTTTAGCTCGTTTACATTGTTAATGTCGTATGCTTTCCACCCTCGCGCTTCTACCTTTTCTTTCCCCATCCGCCTACGCCCCGTTTTTGTACAGGGACTCCAACTCACGGACGTGTTTATACAGACCTTACCCCTGAAGCGAATAGCTCATTAAAGCACGAGCATTCGCTGTAACATCTAAGTCCATTGTGTGCAATTTCTTTCCTTTTTATATGTATATACAAGCTGAATGCAAACTATCATGCTCAGCAGTAATATGTGTTTGTTTTTAAGACTACTTCTTATTAAATTAAATTGTACATATTTTTAATGAAGAACTACTGAAGTCTGGTTGTATTTTCCACGAACTTCCTCTTGACATTGCTTGAATTGTCTTGAAAGTGTGATAATCCCAGAATTACCCAGTGAATTGCGAGTCCAAACCCACTAGAGACGAGGGAGCCTCTTTTGTTTTTGTTTAAGAAGTGTCAGGTTTGCTCCCTAGAAGCCTCCACTCATACCTGATTTCCCTCTAGATGTTTACAGTCTTTGCCCCACCAGCTCAGGACTAGGCCGATGTGGCCCCTGGTGATCCCAGGTGCGGTTTTAACGGCCCTTGAACTCCGAACTGTCCTGAAGAGATCTCAATGGAAGTTGGACTGGGATCCTGCGGACCTGCAATTGATCAAAGTGGACCCAGTCGTCATACACATCAAGGCGGGGAGCCCGCAAACCTAAACTGTCCCAGCCAAGATATTGTGTGAAGCTGTGCTCCTGCCCTTGTGGGTTTTGTAGTGAGGGGTGCCAGGTGCGAGCGATGGTGTTGCGTCAGTGGTGCAAGATTCACTCACCCAGGTTAATAAAGGGTGTGCTTGCATGTGGGTTTTCCAATGTTTCACCAGTAGCTCACCAACCCTGCGCACCCAAGTGTGTGAAGGTTAGTTGCAGTTACAGTCTTAGTATTATTGTGTGTATCGTGGTGTGATGTTATGTTGTCTGGTCATTATGAAAAAGGAGGAGTGTTGTATGTCACCCCTCCTGGGGTCATGGTAGCTCCCAGGACTTGTGTAATGGTCACATGGTGCTCATCGTCAGAAGGTATGAACGTGCAACATAATTCTCCAATTTTTGCACAAACACCTACATCCATAGCTGTGATCATGTCCAGGACATATCCATTCTAGAGAGTCATTAGTCGTATAGCTCTCATCTCTTCTCTGATAGCATTGAATCCCTTTATGGTTGTGTTGATCGTCTGCAGCAATTCCCATCTGGTAATCTGCAGCCATTTGGCATTTGCTCCAACCTTGATTATCGGCATGAAGATCCACCTGAATACTGACTAAGTCTGGCTGAACAGTCTGTGCTCATAAGGGATAGAGTCAAAAGATTCTATTGACTTGGCAGATAAATAGTTCTCCCTCTTCATTTGATTTATCAGCTCCACCGATCTCTTCTTCCTCAGGTGAGCATCTGCTTTCGGGAAACTATCAAGATTCAAATCACTTTTAGGAATCACCAACACTGGAACATGAACATTCCCCAGTGTGCATATTCCATTCCAATCTTTGGGTAGCTTCATATAAGCTTTAGATCCACATGCCAAATAGTGATCCACGATCACTCCTGTCCCAATGTTCATTCCTGATGCATCAATGATACGACCACATTTCTGATTCTCTCCAATTTTTCTTGTGCCATTATTTCTGATGCACAGCTTTGCACTCTCCAAATGCACTATCTCCAAGGGTCCTCCTCTGTCTTCGACCCAGGTCAGTAGTTTAGCAAGTTTCAGCCATAATGGCTTACACAGCACCTGTGCATTTCAAATAGTCGATTCAGGACGATTAGTTACCATCCAGGCTCTGCAAATAACCACACCTTCTTCCCAGCCATCTGGTGATAACACTGATCCCCAAATCTGCATCTGGCCTCTGTTTTTCCAAATTCGAATGTTGTCTGCAGATTTCCCTGGACTCTCAAGTCTTCTGTTTACTTCCCGCCTGATTCCAGCCCCTTTCACTCCAGGCCTTTCGTATCTGACCACATGATTCTTCGTATGTGCCTTATTTGTTGTCTTCGTGTCTTGGATATAATCATCTTCACCTGGATCTGTCCATTCAGTTGCCCATTTGCGATAGGCATCTCGGCCCATGAACTGGCCTCTTGTACAACAGAATGGTATGTGTGAAAGACAATAGGCCTCAATACGAGTTTGGAGGCAGCCATGCCCTTATTGAGGGCATGGCTGCCTCCAAACTCGGGCCCGGGTTCCCTGAATGGGGAAATACCGGACCATTCCGACCTTGGAGGGACCTGTATTTCCCCATTCAGGGAACCCGGACCCGGTCCATCCCCATTCCCATTTGAGCCCCCATAAGGCTCAATGGGAATGGGGAGCATGCTAACAACGGGCCCGTTGTTAGCATGCTGGGCTGCTCGCGGGTCCCGCGAGCAGACCTCGTAATAGGGCAATAAGGGGTTAACCGCTCCGGCACCTTTACCATCACCGTTAACCCCTTACTGCCCTCCTCGTAATCAGGCCCAATGTGCTGTCTGGACGTCTATATCAATAGCTATGAAGATCTTAGACTTCCCCATGCTATAAGGCAGGAGTACAAATACAAAGCATTCCTCCTTTGAGGATCTTCTTCTCACCTCCTTCAGATGCTGATACCATATGTTATTCCCCAAATGTGCAGTGCTATCCAGGTAATCATTTAGCTCATGATCATCCTCTCTAGCACTTCTCTTAGATCTTGTTTTTTTCTTATGAGCCTTTACAATCATCTCAGGAAGTATGTCAGCATAGCTCTTCCTTAGTGGACCAATCATAGGAACATTTGTCAGAGGACTAGGTGTTTTTACATGTGCTACCTGTTTAAGGTCACTCCTAGTCAATCGCTTCCTTTGTCTCTCCTTTCGAGCCTGTTTCTGGTGTTCAAGAACAATCTCTACAACACTTTTTTTCTAATGAAACAGGTTTGGTAACATTCGTCATAGACCCAGGTAATTTTACACCGTATACTGGAATAGGAATGATTACATAAGGTCTTGGTTGCTTAGTAGTTGCGACGTCTGTACCCTTCTCTTGTATAGGGGCATACACAGGAATCTTTGCTTTATTTGTGTCTACATAATAAGCAGTGCATACTGTAAGTGAGAGCAGTACCACTATGAACAAAATACACGTGTAAATTACACACAGATACGATCATTTGCAGCAATAGCTTCTTGCACATACTGGACGTCTCTCGTGATCTGCCATAACAAAGTTGCTATTGATGGTGCCCATTGTACTCTTTAAGGACGGAAAACCAATCTTTAATAGGGCAACATCATGCACTACTACTGGAAGCTGCTGAGTCAGCTCGAAAAGTTCTTCAATCAGCTTCAGCTGGCTGACTATATGATGATGAACACAAATTCCCAGTGGATACCACAAATTGGCCACTTACCAGATGACATGAAGATTCTCTTTCAGCATGAAACAAAAGTTCCTCAATCAGTAGACTTTTGGATCTTCTCCTTCTTAAAGTCCCATTCAGTTCTCAGTGTTCTCTCAGAGTACCCATTCACTTGTATTATGATGTCTCTCAATATTTCATTAAGTGCTGCATTGTTTCTCGGATCTCTCAGGAAGGTTCTGACATCAGTTTGTCTCCCAACAAGATGTAGACATTCCTCAATCAGATAGTAAAACACCAAACTGGCCAGTCTATATGCATCATCTGGTTACAGGGGCATTTGTGTTTCCCTACTGAACTCAGGAAGCTGAAGAATTTGCTCAATGATAGCTACAAGCAATCTTCTCACAATTGGACCATTCTTAGGATCTTGCAGGAACAGATGAACGCTAGTAGTTCTCCCCACAAGCACAGGGTATGCACGCAAAATGAACAGGAAAACAGCAAGAATGACCCATGAAACATTGTCATTGGGCACCACCATAGGCATCTCTGAAAAGAAATTCAGTGAGAAAGGAATCGGGGTACTGTTCCCTCTTCCAGTCGTCGAATAGGAACTCCAAATTTGGATCAAGACCTTTATGATCAAGACTTAATCATGTCTCAGTTCAATGTCAACAAACTCCTGTGGCTCAAGAACACATAGTTTCCCTTAACTCCTTTTTTAGTGACTGTGTTCCGAAACAAGCCACAGTCCAATATTCTTTGTCTTTATTTGACAGCTCCTGTGTCCTTCTTCCTTGTCATAGAGCTAGTCTGCACGTTCTGTGGTTCTTCCCCGATGCTTACCTCCGATGGGGGTGGGGGTGAAGGGGGCTCTCCAGCATAGATCTTTACATCTCAGAGAAATATCCAAAGCGTGTCTCCTTTGTACTTTGACTGCAGACGGTGTTATGTCCTCCACTATGAAGGGGCCATTAAAACAAGGCTTGTGCAAATTTCTAGTAAAGTTGCGGATTAGGTCTGCATCTCCGAGGAAAAGTTTGGGAAGACAAAACTTATCAACTCCGATTGTTGTAGCATCTCCTTCTGTGTTCTGCGCTGCTCCACACCCCTTTCGCTTGAGCTGATCTGAAATGACAGAGATACTTGAAGTCATACACGTAAGATAGTTACGTAACTCCTTTCCTAACCATTTTGCTGTTATCTGGGCATCACTTCTAGTTCTAGATGGAGGTGTGAGAGGTGTCCTCATTCGCCTCCCTCTCACTATCTCGTGGGGGGTAAGATGGTGGTCTGAACCTGGCTGATTTCTCAACGCATACAATGCCAGTGGTAGACAATGCAACCATCCTTTCTTCAGGGTCAGTTTTTAATTTGGCTATTCTCTCTTTAAGCAGGCCATTGAGTCTCTCACAGATCCCGTTCACCTGCGGTGATACACCGATGAAAACTTGCGCTTTATGCTAAGCAACAAGCTTATTTGTTTAAAGACTTCATTGACAAAATGAGCGCCATTATCTGATCTCAATACTTCACATTTTCCCCATCTAGGAAACACTTCTCGTACTAAACATTTGGCTGCACAGGTGGCGTCTGGATGTGTACACGGTCCAGCTTCAATCCACCTTGAGAAAGAACATACCACTACGATCATATATCTGTATCCATTACAGACTTGCAGGATGTTGACATAGTCGATATGCAAATGCTGAAAGGGTCTACTAGGTCTTGGAATAACTCCTCTAATTTTGCGTAATGTGTACACAGCAGTAAACCTTTGAAATACAATACAATTTACTACATAAAATGCAACATGTTCTACTATATCTGGAATAAACCAATCCTCCGAAACGATTGTGGCGAGGCTCTCTCTAGCAACGTGCGCAGGGTTGTATAGCTGGTCCAACTCCGCCCTTAATACGGCTACAGGCATCACCAGTTTACCAGTGCTGTCTTGTCACCACAATGCTTCAGAGGGGTTTAGAGAACACCCTCTCTGCGTCCACAAGTCTTTTTCGTCTTGAGGCACTTCCCCTTGAATCTCTACCAACTGAGTTCTACACAAATTATTATAACATTTAGGCACACTCATCACCACCATGCTTTCATTCACATCAGGCGTATCAAACAAAATGATAACTTCTGAAAATGCAATTCGCTTTGCTTCCTCATCCGCTTTTTGATTTACACATGAAATAAAATCTGCTCTTTTAGTGTGAGCTGAGCACTTTACGAATGCAATGGCTACTGGGAGTTGTAGTGCTCTAATGAGTCTGACCAATAAGGCTGCATGTTGCACTGGAGTACCGTCCGCTCGGAGGTAGCCCCTCCTTTTCCAACGTGCTAGCCCTGTGTGTACTGTCGACATCACATAGGCGGAGCCACTGTACACAGTTACTTCCTAGTCTGCGTGTCTCTCAAGCACGATAATCAGCACCACTAATTCTGCAGCCTGTGCCAAAAAGTGAGACAGTAGCCGTGCACTTGTCATTACTTCAAACTCTCCATTGGCCATGTATATCTTTGTCCATCGTTTTGACCAAATCTAGAAGAACTGCCAATAAAGAGAATCTCCCCAGCTGCCAACGCATTTTCCTTCACCCTCGTCATAGAACTCCTCATAATTCAAGCAATCATGTGCATGCTCGCCCATTGGCAGTGGTTCCGTTACAAACACGGCAGGATTCACTATTCTGCATCTGACTATTTTAATCGCCCGATTTGATATGACCACCTCATAGGCAGAAGCCCTTTGAGATGTCAGCGTGCCCTTAGGTTTCTCCAAAATGGCAAATAAAGCATGTTCAACAAATAACATCATGAAACACCCCATTACTATCCTAGCAGCCTTCTCAATGGCGATTGCGGTGTCTGCCAAAAATTGTTCTCAAGGAAAGTGACACCTCATTACTGGGTCCAGAATCCCAATGTAATATGCAAGGGACTTGTACCCCAACATGGTTCTCTGCGTGAGTACAGCTGTCATAACAATGCCATTCGTATGCGAAAATAGAAATTATTCCCCAGCATAATTGGGAATCCCTAAAACTGGAGCTGTGCAAATTGCCTTTTTCAACTCGTCAAACCCTTCTTCCATTTCCTCAGTCCAAACAATGTTTTCCTGACTTGCCTGTGCTTTCTTCAGAGTTTCCAACAAGGGCCTTATGTATGAACTGTAGTCAAAGGCCCATGCTCTCACATAGTTACACAGTCCCAAAAATCTCTGCATGGGTTTTATCGTGAGTGGCTTTACTGTTTTTAAAATAGCCTCAGCCCTTTCAGGAGAACCTTCTTTCCTTCATGCAAAATTAACTGCCCTATGTACAGTACTTCCTCTTGACAGTACTGTAACTTCTCCTTGTTTACTTTATATCCTTTGTCTGCAAGGATAACCATCAGTTGAATTGAATCACATCTGTACTCTTCCTCTGAGGTGCTACAAACCAATTTGTCATCCATGTACTGCAACACAACACTTTCTAAATCAATATTGCTTAAGTCCATCTGTATGACCCTATTGAAAAACGATGGGGACTCATAGTACCCCTCTGGTAAACGAGTGCTTTTCAGATGACTTTGTCTGAACATAAATGACGTCAGATCTTGCGAGTCTTTATGCAATGGGATTGAGAAAAACGCATTTTTCAAGTCAATCACAGTGAAATATAGTGCCTTAACAGGAATATTACATAAAATTGTTGCAGGATTAGGAACTAGATGGAACTCAGGCTCTACAATCTAGTTAATCAGTCTTAAATTCTGAATTAAATGCCACAACCCCATTTCCCTTTTTTAATCGGATACATTGCCGTATTACACAGTGACTCTGACATCACTAAGTTGCCCTGTTCCATCATGGCAGATATCGTCTTAAAAATAGCTTCATCTGCCTCTCGATACATGGGATACTGTTGTGCTCGAGGTAAAATTGCTCCTGGTTTCAATTTTATCTTCTCTTTTCCAGTCCCTTCAATAGGCCTACGTCATAGGGGCCTTTTGTCCAAAATGAAACTGGCACTTTCGCCATGTCATCATCAAAATACGCAGGGCGCATTCATGCAAGCATCATTTCCTGAGGAACTTCACGTTTAATTGCTCTCACCCAACATGTAATACTCATCTCAAATATTCATTCGTCATCTGATAGATGATCTCTAAACAAGTCTTCATCAGTGACGTTAGCCAATCTGTAACCCTCTCCAATGGCAATCACTGTGCACCATCGGCTGCCATCATAATCAACTCCATCAAGCATAGCTAATTCTCCTCGCGCTATAGCTGCTTGCAACTCTAAAGGAAAGACTCGTCCTTCTTCTTCAACCATAGGCATCTTTGGCCTGAATAAAAATCCATCAGGTATTCTCACAGTTTTACCCACTAAACCTGGCAACCATGTTAACAGAAAGCGTATCCCATAATAAAAAACCTCTGGTTCTAACCGTGCTCCTTCTATGACCACTTGTTCTGCAAACACCATAATAAATTCACTCACGTTTAAATAATGCATTCCTGGTGTTGAGCACACTATGCCTTCACCAGTGAATAAAATTGTCATGTTAAACTTGGTCATTAAATCTCAACCTAATATATTGACAGGCATCTGTCTCGAATACAATAATGGCACAGACATGTCACACTCTCCTATAGAGACTGGTAATGCGTCAGTAAAGGGAACTGTGCTTATATCGCCTGTGAACCCTTGTGTATTCATGGCATTTCCAGACATTGAAAATGTCCCCCCTTGTATACATGAGCGTGTTGCATCCGTGTCTACTAAAAACAAAAAAGATTTGCCTCCTATATTAACGTGAACCCTCGGATCCTCTTGATGATTAGGCGTTGTAGTTAGTATCGAACACATCAAGTCTCCCAGTGAACTGTCCTATTGTGAATACAGTCTCATCCCCTTACCTGTGAAAGGATTTCCTCCATTAACAGTGACACCCTCTATTCTAGGAGTCATTAATTGTCCTATGTTCGTGCTTTGCTGTATCTGCATGGGTAACTGCCCCTATGGCGGATTCATTGTTGCCTGCTGCGTTTGAAAGTCTTGCTGCATTCTCGGCGCTAGTGTCTGCTGCACTGTTTGATTCTGAGCAAACCCATCTCCATTCTGCTGCAAATACACAGGCGAGTTTGTAGTCCCCCCTCTTGAGAATTGCCAATTATGCACGACTCCTTGACTTCTAAATGTGCAAGCAAAGTGCCCTGTCATACCGCATGTCCAACATATAGGAGGAGCTCTTCTGATTTGCCCCTCCTGCATGCCTTCGCTATCATTCTGAAGCCCCTAACCTCGAAAGCCTCCCCTTCCCCGTGGTGCAAATCCATTATTTCCTTGATCAAACTGTCTTTGGTTATTCACCTGCGGCATGTTTGCTGCTTGCTGTGAACCTGACACGTCTCGACTAATCAACATTGCTCCTTCAATGGCGTACTTGTATAGTTTTTTCTCCACTAACTTTTCCTCTTCACCTTTCCTAACATTGTCTTTCTTTCGATTCTTCTCTTGCAAAAGCCTGCATTAATGCGCAATGGTCAACTGTATTTCTGACCATGGCTTCACTTTCATGCCCACCAATTTCTTGAGCTGCTTCTGCACTGTGTCTGGCAGCCCTTCGCACAATATACGATAAAATACATGTATAGATTTCCCCCAATCCACCCGTGTCTCCAAGGTCCACTGCTCTTGGAAATTTTGAATGTAACCAAGAGGATCATCCCCTTCCAGCATCTTTCTTGCCATTATAGCTCCCATATCTGATGTGTTCGGATACTGTACTCTAAGCGCTTTCCAGATTGCCGCCCTACAGTTATTGAACGGTGCTACATCATGAGCAGTGTTTATCGTGGTAACACTGAAATACTCTGCTCCTGACCAAACGTCATCAGCCCTTTCCCCAAAGATGGCAATCAGGAGACCTTTAATGTCCCCTATAGCTAACATGTTTCCTCCTGTCATTTTCTCTGACTCATGTATCCATTTCCAAGTGCTAGAAGTTAAACTCGGGAATTTGCACCTTAAATGATCTCTATCCATCTTCAGCCAAGGTATATACTGTGGCCTCGCCCCTCCCTTCTCTAACAAAGGAAACTGTGAAATCCAAAACTCACATTCATCTCCCATCGTCCGTCTGTTCATGGCAGGGACAATGGTTCCGCTCTGCCTTCTACCTGGCAGTGACCTTAGCCTGCTCACATAGGGTGACAAGTCCCCCCTCGGACCATGGGATCGCTCTTTAGATGGATTTAGCAGTGTCAATGATTCTGACGCCTAAGATATAGGTAGGTCTAAATCCAACCATCTTACTTCCTTATCCATTGAAAAACACCCTTCAGGCCACATGCGTCACCTCCCTTTTCCCCATGGAAGGTTTCTCTATCTTCGTCTGACAAATCCTATCCCCAGCTTGTGTGACTTCTCTCTTCATCATCTCTATTCAGTGTCAGTCTATCTAAAGGCAGCTCTTTGGGCTCAAAACTACAGGAGGCTCCCTCTTTGTCGTAGAGCTGCGTTCTCTCGAGTCGATCATTTTTTCCCTTCCCTTGCAATACTTTCTTAGTTTTCATATCATGATAGACTTTATCGATTGCGTCCGCAATACTTCTACTAGAGTCAAACTCATCCTCCAGATTTGCTCTAGATGGACCTGCTATTGGCTCATGTGCTGGGAAGAACTCTTCTAAATCCTCCCATGCCACTACTGTATTAGGATCCATTACTTCCTTTCCATGCGATCAATGTCGCATGCTCTCTGCCTTCTCTTTCATTCTAACTCATCATCAAATTCTCTTTTCTTCCTTGCTTCCTCCCTTACACTGTCTTCCTCTTTTCTCTTCATGTCTCTTCTCTCATTTGCCCTTTGTATTTCTTCGTCTTTTCGTCTTTGTATTCTTTTATCCCTTAATCTCTGTTCCTCCTCTTCCTTTCTTGTTCTTTCTTGCTTTTCTTGTCTTTCTCGTTCTTTGATTGCCCTCTGTCTATTATCATATTTTCTCTGTTCCTCTGCTCTTTCCTGCTTTCTCAGTTGCTCCTCTTGATACAACTGTTACCCTCTTTGTCTATCCTTTCTTTTCGTCCCATCATCTTTCAATCTTTCCTCTCTTTCTCTATCCTTTTTGTCTTGCTCCTCTCGATCTTCCCTTTGCTTTACATCCTCGATGCTCTTACCATCAAGTTTGAGCAAAATCTGACCACCAATCCATTCGTTCTGAATAAGCGCTAACTCATCAATCTTATCTTTTTCTCCTTTCCATCTCTTTATATCTTGTCCTATATCTAGAGATGTACTTGGTTGTTCACTTTTCACTTTATCGTGCCTTTCCTTGTCCCTCGGGACCTTAGAGATTACATCTCTCTTAGTATTTTTCTCTGGGCCCTCGTCGCTGCTTTGCACAGGTGACTCATATGCCGGGTTACTATACCCTGTTGCTGCCTTGAGCTCCCTTAATGGGTACAGCCCGTCATCTTTCTTACTATTGCCGTCTGCTTCAGGTGCTGCGGGTGGAGCAGAAGGCTCCTCACCACCCTCTTTGCATACATTAAGCATCCAATCTACAGGAGGCGGGTCTTCTCTCTCCTCCTGATACATCTTCCAGAGCTCTAAGCTCGCTAGTTGCTTGTCTATGTTTTTTCCTGTGTATGCAGCATGCAAATATGTCATCATGTGCTGTAAAACTGCCTTCGCTAGTGATCCCCCTTGTGGCCATGGCATGAACATTTTGTCTGCTATGCCCTTTACCCACTCTGCACTGTTCTGTCTAAGATTGGGTGCGTGCTTGGGTAGCTGCTTGCAGAGCTGTATAAGTGGAGTAGTGTCCTCCATTTTGACACGTCACTCTTTGACTGTTAATACTCACCTTAACACTTTGCAAATTTCAAAAGTACGTTTCAGAAATACAATACAATATGAGCGTGCACCAATTGTCGCAGGCTCCAATCCCTCTATATCACGTTTTTTACTTTAATCTATGTTTTCACTAAACACCATCAGTTCAATACCAACAAATAAATAATTAATTCACAATTCTCGTGTTCTATTTTTCACGTCTATCAATTCCTCTATTGTTTTTTCACCATACACAGTCACATAAAACAAACAGACAAATGGACATACTCGACCTGCCACATATATCTCAGTCTTCTCTTTAAGAATGTCCTGCCCTCTAAAAATACCGCAATCTGGGATGTGAATCAACCTCCTTAAACTGTCTTTAAACAAGTTTGTAGTCTATGTCACCCATAAATAGGGCTCTAGGTGTGATTCCTTCTGTTCCGTTCTTTAAAACGCAGGGAACTCGGGTGTACTCTTTATCATGGCCTCTCCTCACGATACCTCTTAATTGCTTGGCCTCTCCTCAAGTCAATTTACTTAATATTCAACACTCATCGTTTTCTCAAGTTACTTTATCCCAACCTCCCTCCGTTACTCATTTTTCCCTTATCACTTTCGTCACCCACTGCCCATTCACACTTTTGCCACCTCACTCAGTTTTACTCACCATTCGGTTTTCAACTTCCGATTCTCGGGATTGTCTGCCTCCTCAGTAGCCTCTTCAACTTTCCGTCCACTCATCTTCCTCTAGACGCCGGCAGGGGTTTCTGCCTGAAAACAAGGGACCCGTCTAACCTGGCTTGCAAGTCTTGCGTTACACTAATATTTGCTATCTACAGGGAGCTTCACGTCCTTTCAGCCGAATGGCAGAGGTTGTGCGATATTTCCGGGACCGCAAAGCTTACTTATCTCGATGGATATCTAATCATCCTATCTCTGCTACCACATGAACTAGAGGCTTCCAGCCCTTTAAGATGAGGTAGCAATACCCTTGAGATGGATGGGGATGCAGAAAATATTCAAACGTCAATAATCAAACGATTCAGGTAGTTGGCAAAAGGATAACTGTTTTAATATCAATTATCTAAAACAGGGAGTACAACGGACATCAACAGACATCTCAGCGTAAGGACTCTCAATGCATTTTTTTAAAAAGTATTCTTTTATAACAAAGAATCGTCATAGGTGACATCTACCTAAGTATTACTAACGTCATTCTATGTGGCAATCTTCAAAAACCTATTGAAGAAAGTGATAGGGTGTAAGGGAATATCTACGTATACAATCCATACTAGTCTTAGGCAGTGAACCAAAGTGATTCATTTTTTAACATCAGGTGGGGCAACTAAGCCCTCTCCTTAAATAGGTCACTATGACCGTCACTATATACACAACGTCCCATTGGCTACACAAACTATAGGACCCCTAATCAGGTGGCCCCCTACCATTCGTTGGCACTCTAACCTCCATCAGGACTTTTCCACCTACGTTTAGCAGCACGCAGATTGAGCTTCCAGGTGCTGGTGAGCTAGTCTTAATCATAGCTTCCCACCAATTAGCATAATCATCTATCATCACCCCAGTGGTCTGCTGTCAATTAGGACTTTGAACTTGTCCTTGGGAGTGTTCACTTACTCTGGAGAATTCAGGGGAGTGGAAGCACACTCTGCCCCCATGCGTAGGTGGGTCGTCATGTTTGTCCAACTTCTTCTCTCCAGGTGACTGAAGACCACAAAATCGAGCTTCTAGTGTATTAAAATACAATTTTTCTAATAGACCTCTGACGTCTTCTTGTTTTTGTCCATGCCTCTTGAACAGGAGCTTCATTCTTTCACATGGTTTGTATCCAATGTCTGCTCACCCCAGCCTAATATGGCCTTGGCTTCTTGGCTCATCCAGCCTCGCCTTTCTGAGATTCACTTTGTAATTCACTTGTTTTCTAACTGCGAAACACTGGAAAAAGAGGCTTTCCTACTTCAGCCCAGCTCTGCTATAGTATGTAGTGAAAACATCCATACTTTACTCACTCCAATATATATGTACATGTTGGCGCATGCCGTAATTTATTCACTAAAAACCTAGCCTCAAGAATACTTCATCTGCTTGCGTTTCTTTGCATATGTACACATGTAAAATGACTTGATCTCTTCATCCGTTTTGTAGCTAACGTTTCTTCATCTTGATCCCAAGATGTCACTTATCTTTAATACTTTCTTGATGCCTTATAGAATATCTGCATTCCCTAGTCTCTGCATCTCTTCGATGTGCGTCAACTCAGCTCTGTGTGACGTCACCATTCTTCTTTGTCATTCAGCTGTTCTGTTTCTTCCGGGATTTCATTCAAATGGCCATCATACTGACTCATATGCAGGTATGGTTTTCTCAATGGGAACCTTGCTTCCAGGATTCTCCTAGGTATCAGTATTTTCACTGGTACCACACGTGTCTCATACTCTGGTTTCCAACATATAGGCAATATGGGCGAGGTGGTTGAGGTGGGGTACTTAGCTCCTTCTCTACATTCCCATAATCCCATGAGTATTGAGATGAGGAAGAGGGCTGAAGAGGCATGTTGTAGCAGTAGTCAGGCAATTAAGCATAACAGCACACTCCTGAAGGAACCTGGGAAGCATAAAAGGCACCCTCAGGTGCAGGCAATTGGAAAGAGCCGGAACTGTGACTGGAGTGCGAGTTGTATAGGTAACCATAACAACCGTCTCTACGAATGCATACAAACTAACTAATGCAGTTAGGGGAGGCTATACCATATTAGACACATCTAAACACTTGGATAACATGGGTTGATAAATGAGCAGCAAACTCTGCTCGAACTAGAACGTTTGCAACTCTGTATTTTCACATCTGTGGGGTGCAGTGCCCCTTAGGTGTCTTTCAATTTGATTTCATTAACCACATATCTAATATTTGCTTCCCCCCTCCCTAAAGCATGTAACTACTTAATGGTAGATCCCACCCGGACGCGCCTCATTTCGATTGAGGCTACACAGAGCGAAGACGCGAGCTGCCATCCTGTGTCTATTCAGCTCTTGCCATGAATGTCACACCTTGATTACTGAAGTAAGTAATCCTATACGAGGGAGCAGGAACATTAAAAACCAGCGTGGTTTACTATATTTATGAGAAGTGCATCTCTTTAATATTCCCGCAGCTTCGGGTGTCTTCCAAACTATCATTGACGCCTATTTTGAAGACTAGATAACTTGGATACCTCACAGCGTCAAAAAAATGCAGTTTGTCTGAAAAATCACAAAACCTCCACCATTACGGATACAGGAAACCAAGATCCTGCTAAAAGGTATGTGGACAATAGATCTCCAAGGTGGGTCCGCACTGCCTTTTAAACAACTATCATTTCTTTACAGTTTAGTGCAAAAAATAAGAGATTCATCTACCTGTGAATTACCCGTGAATTTACCTGCAATTAGGAGATAATGTATCTTCCTCCACTAGGAGATTAGTCAATCTGGATTAGATTACCCTTCTGTCTGCACAACAAGCTGCAGTACGGCATTTAAATAATAGTGGGCCCATATATCCTTCCCCCATAAACACTGTAACACTCTGCACTATCCAATCCATTTCCTTTGTTTATACAAACCCCAAAATACTTACCTTTTGGTCTTGTATCAGTCCTCCCAGGAATTCGAGAATAAAAACCGAAACCTAATACTCCTCCGACACTAGAGGAAACCCAGAACAAGGAGAATGAAAAATGAGACCCTGAAAAATCAATGCTAAGCAGCGGAAACTACACACAAGGTAATATACAGGCAGTACTTTTGTCACTGCCCATTGCCCTATAACAAAAACCCAGCATGCCATTAGGGCAATTGTGAATGCAGTAGAAGTCACACGTACACACGGACTAAGCCATATTATGTTTGTACTTTTACTCCTATACCGGCCGTTCTTGTCACTCCACAATGGGCCTCATCACGACCCAGGCGGTAAGTTACCGCCTGGGCCGTGACTTTACCACCATGGCGTAAACTACGTTTACGCCATGGTGGTTGGCGGACTTACCGCCCCATTCGGACCTTGGCGGGGCGGTAAGTCCCCAATCCCCATTTACCCTTCCCCATTCCCATTTTTGCCCCATAGGGCATAATGGGAGTGGGGAAGGCATTAATTACGCCACCGTAAATTACGGTGGCGTAATTAACTCCATGGTCCCTTAGCGCCATGGATTTTAACACCTGCTAAAAGCAGGTGTTAAATTCGCCATGGCGCTAAGGGACCTCGTACTCAGGCGGTAAGGGTCGGCGCTGTTTACGGCGCCGTAAACCCCTTACCGCCTGGGTCGTAATGAGGCCCAATATCTTTCAGGCAACACTCAGAATCAGTCTACCCAGCCCAAGGGAGCTCCGTGTCTGGAAACTAGATCACACACTCTTCAATACCCCTGCTTGAGATACAGGGTGAGTATTGTGTGAATTCTTGTTTTACTAGTTAGTAGCAGTGTTTGTAAAATATTTCTTTTTAGGAAAATCATTTTTTTGTTATGAAAATACTGATACACATATGTATCTTTCTTCTGCCTACCTCCCATCTAGGACCAAGAGGTTAATTCGCCCTGAGGAAGGCTGAACATTGATGCCGCTAATATTGGCAAGCCGAAACGTGTCCTAGTGCTCATTTTTGCTTTAACTATTTCACATGGGCACCATTCTGAAATGTACAGACGTGTAAGGACAAACGTTGGCAGATTAGAAAACATGATCATACATTGATCATCCATTTAGAATATTGGAACAAATCAGGAATACGTAAATAGGGATCCTGATACCCTTACATAGTAAGAACACATTCACCATCTAGGATCATTTATGAATATTTGATTTAAATTCATGTGTTCCTTTGGTTAAGTAAAGGTCTTAAATTCCTTTTTTGTTTACACAACCTTTCTATTTATTTACTCTTTCACTCATGATTGGTGTTTCTTTGTAATTTGTTTACCTGTATGTAATTTTACGAACCATTTAGACTATGTCACTAAGATTTGTACTTGTCATGATTTACTGTTTTATTAATAAATGTTGATAAACTTTAGACACTTTTTTGATTTTTCCTAATAGTGACTCCTTGAGCACAGAACAATTTTAATTTGAACTCAAATTAATAATGTAAGCAAATTGCACTGTTCCAAATGTGGATGTTCTATTTTTCGTTAAATATGGAGTGTGTGTTGTAGCAGTAGTAGCAGAAAGAAGAAGACCCGAAGGTGGCAGTCCAAGCAGAAGTGGGAGAACCATTTAGACTATGTCACTAAGATTTGTACTTGTCATGATTTACTGTTTTATTAATAAATGTTGATAAAGTTTAGACACTTTTTTGATTTTTCCTAATAGTGACTCCTTGAGCACAGACCAATTTTAATTTGAACTCAAATTAATAATGTAAGCAAATTGCACTGTTCCAAATGTGGATGTTCTATTTTTCGTTAAATATGGAGTGCGTGTTGTAGCAGTAGTAGCAGAAAGAAGAAGACCCGAAACTGGCAGACCAAGCAGAAGTGGGAGAACCAGAAGGACGCCTGAACGTGGAGACAGCAGTTTTCACCCGCTTGTTCTGAGAGGGTCCTGTTCACCCAAACTCTGATGTGCAGAGGCTGCACACTGGAAGGCGTCCAGAAGAACTGTCTTTCCTCATGTGAGCCTGGTTGCTGTGGGTGCCATGCAGCGAGCGTGTTGGAGACTGAGGCAAGGAGCAGTTGTCAAGCCGTGGGTCTCAGGAGAGAGAGGGGCTCCATAGATGTGTCGCTGGACCAAAGACACCTTCAGAAAGGAAGGGTGCGGGCCCCTAAGAAGCCAGAAGCAGTAGAAGTTTTGGCAGAAGTTGTATAAGCATTGCGATCCGCAGAGCAAGTGTTATAGAAGCCGGTGGGTGAAGCCTGGTATTCTAATAACTTGCGCAAGCATTGCCGGCAACAATATCCAGTTCCCTGTTCACTGGTGTGTGGTTTAAAGCAAGCTGAAGTTGTTTTTTGAAGTTATAATACAAGAACAATGGAAAAGTAGCACTTGCGTATATTAGGAAAGTCCATTTACTCAAGTGAAGAGCAAACGCTGCATAAACCCATTGTTAAACCCTTAACACACTGTATCTACCTGAAGGAGTGGTCGCGTGTCACCTATTAAGAAGAGTGAACATTGCGAAGGCCATTACCAAATACCTAACCTTGATAAAATAATTGTTGAAGTCTTTAACTTGTGAAAATGATATCAAAGAGTGGTTGGGTGTGCCTAATTGTGAATCCCAAAGGAAGACAGAACGCTATCATTACTTTCACACAGGAATGCAATTCAATACAAGTCTTTAGTCTTTGAAAACTACCTTAAGAAGCGGTCACGTGTGCCTAATTGTGATTCCTAAAGAAAGGTTGAATCCTATTCTTTACTTTAACATGGCATACCTTTTCATATATAAGAGTTAAAGTGTTTCTAATATTGAAGAAGAGAACAAGAATTGCCTAAGTCAAGAACCTCCCTATATTAAAGGTGTAACTAGCCTTTCGCAGAGTTAAAAAGCAATTTAACTGTTACTGTGAAGTTAAAAACAGTTAAACCGGCCTAAAATACATGTGTGCAAGCATTACCTGAAGATAGGAAATTGGCACCAAGGATTCTGGGTAATTACTTGGGCTGAGAAAGTTGAAGAAGGAAAACTGGCTGCTAGTAAAGACTATTTTGAAGTTGACAGAACCTGTAGTGCCAAAGACGTGGAACGCAGAGAGAAGTGAGTCTTAAAGGCAAACCAAGGTTGTTATTGTGGCAGACAGACAAGTGAGGCAAAGAGACTGACCCTTCTGAAGAGAAATATTCAGACGAAGAGTGCCTTGCCTACTTGAAAGTGTTGAAGTACTTAAAAGTGAATCCTGTCGAGACCTGTCTAGAATTACACATCATTGAAGTTGTAGTAGTGGTCCAAAGTACTGAAGCTGGGGTGGCATAGCTGGTTGTCTGTAGATGCAACATTGTAGTAGCCTTAACAAAGTGGCATGCTATGAGACAAAGGTGACTGTTCTCATAGTGAATCAAGTATAAGTAAAGTTGTTGAAGTGGAAGCAGCGGCACTGATAGGTCATCCTGACAAATATACCATTGTGAATTCAAAACCTGTAACTAAGGAAATAATAAGTGTTAACCAAGAACTGTGTATCACTAATAGTTGTGGATATTGCATTTCTTTTGAACTGTGGCAAGTCTTCTTGAAGAGGTGATAAATCATCATGGTTGGGATTACTATTGGTGCTATGTAGTGGAAGTGGAATGTGGATATTCACCAAGATGAAGAGATTTGCTATCATTGGAACTTTGGTAACAAACCTTACATTGACCTTGAAACATCAAGAACTGATTTGACCTTGAATCCTGGGGAAGGGAATGCACCCAGGATATCAGAAGGTTATTTGGAAACTGTAAATGTTGTATTGCCATACATTGCTTAGTTTGAGGACCAGATATCCCTTGTTAGAGTAGGTTCCCTTAGCTTTAGTTTGGCAGGGAAATCCTCAGCAGAGTAGGGATAGTGATGCATTTTGCTACATTTATTTTGAGAATAAAATGTCATGTTTTGATGAATCTTCAAAGGTTGTCCACATCACATTACTGACCCCTAACATATGGTGTCAGAAGTGGGATTGTAGTCTCCTGATACAAACTGGGCATCCACTATGCATTTGGCAGATTCTGATCAAACAGAATCTAAGTCAGAAATGGGTTGGTCTGAGCCTATTCCTCCTACTCGTGCCACTTGATCTTCCCCTTCAAAACCAAATTTTAATACCTCCCTTACAAGCGAAGAAATGAGCTTTGTTTCCTTCTGCATCAAAGGATCCAGAGGAGCAAGCGAAGTGCCCTGTAATCAGTGATCTTTTAAGATGAATGTTGGTATATCCGGGAGTAAGGAGAATAACATCACCTCTCCCAGTATAGGGTCCAGACCTATACCTTTTATAACTGAAGACATATTTAAAACAGTTACATTTTCTACCAGTGAGCTAGAAACCCTAGAAAGAAAGTGTAAACCCCTTCTCTATCCCCATTCTTGGATGGGGTTCATTTTTAGGCCCACAACCAACCAAACCATTCTTCCCACTAGAAAACATGTGGTGTGGATGGTAATACTTATAACCTATTTTCTCCCCAGTCTTATCAAGTAGCCAGTAGAGACAAAATCATAATTTCCCTAGAACTCATGGTGGAAGTTCCATCAGGCTCAGCTGTATATCTTATGTCCATAAGTGGAGAGAGACAAAGGGAAATGCTATGGGATCTACCTGATGTTTGGTGAGAAAGAAAGAAAAATCGCCCTTTTGAATTTGTCACATCCACTAATACCAGTTAAGAGAGGCGAGCTAGCTGGACCTTTGGTGCATAAAACCCCATGGGAAGTTCTGCTCCAGTCTAATAGGCAGGAAGATGGAAAGAATCCCGAAAAACAACTTAATGTTAAGGGTGGGGGTTCTCAGAAATGTTTTTGCCTGACTCACAGTGGTAGACAGAGAAAATCTCTCAATCCTGTTACTGACAGAATGAGTCAAGCTTAATACGGGAAAAGAGGACAACTCTAGAGATCCCCATACTATCAGAAATGTCTCTGTCTGAGAGAACAAGAAATTGCAATACATTTGAAACTATGGTTGTTCCAGTTGATACCTTAGAGAGTGATGGACCATATGAACAGGTAATAGAGGTCTCTTTAGAAAAGTCTGCAGGAAAGGAAAATCACTGCTTTCATGCCTTCCCATTACCTAGAGAAACTTCTGATACTTTAGAAACAGAACTGTGAAGTCTCCGAGTCTAAAAATGTTCAGGCATCCTCATTGGATGATGTTTCCATCCCGCCTGAGGAAGATATTCTATCAAGGTCAGCAACCTCCTTGACAGACAAGAATGAAGAGGAATTGGTTCTCTCATGGCAATACTTCCCATCGGTTATCGACCCCCAAAACAGGGAATATCTGAGAAAGATATACCATCCATTCTTCTCCCATCTGCACCCTTGGATCAGAAATTATGTTTCTCTTGTGCGGAGCTTGGTCATCAGGCGATGTGTTGCTCCTCAAATAGAATTGATTTCCCTACCACACCATTGTTAAAGGATTCTAATCAGTTTGGGAAAGAAAAGGAAACAAGGGCTGGACCATCTTATGCATGTATCCTCTGTGTCCAACCCAGTGAGATGCTAATAGAAAGGCTAGAGAAACCACTTCCAAAAGGGAAGAAAAAAGAAAAGGGTAAAGAAGAAACCAGATAAAAAATTTTGTACTGGAAAGAAAACCAGCTATCAACTCCCTGTAATACTCCAGGGGAAAACAATTTGGGCCCAGCTAGACACTGGAAGTAGAGGTTCTGCTGTACAGGCTACCCTTCTTCCATCTAATTGGAAACCTCTGGACTACAGAGAAATACATTGCGGGCATGGTCCACTTGAAAAACATCTCTTAACTATTCTTGATGTTGTATAGGAAGACCCCCTGCATCCCTACATCAGTCTGGATATCTGTGGACTTTGGCACTGGAACAAGAACAAAGGAAGACGGACACCCGGATGCATTTTCACAGCCATCTTTTCATACAGATTAAAAAGACATTCTGGAAATCACACAGATCTGCTTCATTCAGCTTGCTTTTATATACTTTTTTCCAATGACATAAGGCTTTAATAGAAGCCCTCCTTATCGTTGATTGGTTGGCTCACCTGTCACTCACAAAGCCCACATGAGTTCATTTTGGCAAACATTAGTGGACTGGCACATAAGCTGATAGATTGCCTGAAACCCAGCCAGACCTAATTATTTATCCTTCAATTCCTGCCAAGAACCATCTCTTATCTGATTCTCGAGGCCTGCCAAATCTACATGGCAACTCATACCATGTAAAAACTCCATGAGCTCATATTATTGCTCATATTATTTGTTGCTAAGTAAGCAGCTATTCTACCTAATTGGTAGCCTTCTCATGCTCTTATCTGATTTGCTATCAATCATGTCTGCTTTTTCTGCCAAGAAATTCTAAATATATGATATGATATGATATGGCATTTATAACGCGCCTATACACAAGTTTTTCAAGGCGTGACGAGGCAAGGGAGGGGAAACAGTGGGAAGACAGACAACGATCCTACTAGGCCAGGTGTCATTTAGATTGCGCAAGTGCATGGGTAGGGAGAAAGGGAAAAGTGCCTGGGGGAAGGGAGAGGGGAAAGTGCAGTACATGGGATAGAAGAATAAATAAGATAAATAAAAACGTCCTGATGGTGGCAAGTGCAAGGTAAGAGCAGACAAGTTCTGGTAGGGGGACTGTAGGGATACAGAAAACAGTCCCTAAGTGCAGGGGTTGCCAAGGAGGAAGGGCAGGTGTGCAAAAGGCGGGACCTAGCCACAAGATCAGAAAGGGTGGCCTGGTAACCAGTGTAGTTTTGGCCAGGAAATTCAGCAGGGGAGAGAGGCAGAGAAAGCAGAAGCAAAGATAAGGGTTTTGAGGTGTTTCTGGAACCCGGGATGGTTCTCATCAAGTTTCTGGGAGGCAGGAAGGCTGTTCCAGAGGGAGGCCCTTGCCAAAGAGAGAGATCGACCACCAACTCGTTGCTTGGAGAAGCAGCTGACCCTGAGGGAGTTGGAGGCAGATGAGTAAAGATCCCGAGAAGGAAGGCATTTGGGAAGAGAGAGTTGGAGGTATTGCGGCCCCAGAAGGCCTTGTGGATAATGCAGAGGGTTTTGAACTTAATCCTTGCAGCCACTGGGAGCCAGAGGAAGGTCCAGAGGAAGAGCAGGGAAAAGAGGGAGGGAGGCGATAGGAGGAGAGTGAGAACAGGATGTTCTGAGTTTTTTAAAATTAAGTGAGAAGCCAGTGCTGTGCAGAGGGCCTGGGAAGGGACAGGAGAAGTAGAGACTGCAGCAGGATTGGCCAGTTCCTTGCAGATTTTAAAGATTTCAGCCGAGTTGTTAGATGCCACAGACATCCAGGCTTGGATATGGGCTCTCTTCTTGGTGAGAACGGAGAGCCGGTATTGCCTTTGCAGCAGGCGGCAGGCCAGTTTGTCATACCAGGAGTTACACTTGGCTTTTGGCTTCAGGCGGATTCTCATGACAAGGGCAAGGATATCAAGAGTATCAGATATAGAAGAGTGGAGCATGGAGCGGGCTGTGTCAGGGTGAGCGTCAGCCAAAGGGGGAGGAGGGGATGAGAAAGTGGCAGCGAAAGCCTCAACTGACACGCGCTTCATGGGTCGGATGACCGCGAAGGTGGGTGGCAGAGATGAAGGTGGATTGGCCTGAGGGGTAGGGAGGGTGAGGTGGGAGGATAGGAGAACGTGATCACTCCAGGAGAGAGGATTGGAGAGAGTAACAGAGAGGGGAAGGTCAGAGGAGATCAGAGCATCGAGAGTGTGCCCTGCAGAATGAGTCGGGCCGGAGGGGAAAATGGTGAGTGAGAGAGAGTCACAGAGGTCACGAAGTGTCCAGAGGGGGGACAGGAGGCATCCAGGTGGATGTTGAAGTCTCCAAGAAGGAGGAGTTGAGTGGTTGAGGCCAAGAGTGAGGAGGAGAGGTCCGCCCACTCGGAGAGGAAGGAAGAAATCTGACCAGATGGCCGATAGATAGTAGCCACGTTAAGGGAATGGCTAGGAGAAAGAGAGAGAGCCAGCAGACAAGGCATTCAAAAGAGGAGTGGGTCTGCATAGGAGTGACAGGCAAAAATCCAGGAAGTTCGAAGGTAAGTTTTGAGGAAAGGGAGGAAGGAAGGGGGGATTCAAGGAATCGGGAAACAGGATTCAGGAGAAAGCCCCGAGCGAACTCCGGCAACACACGTCCAACTACAGCAAGCGGTAGCATTGAGACACACAGAGCCGTGGGGCGTGTCTGTTTAGTAGAACACAGAGCGTGGAGTGCAAGGACTGGCAAGCAGCGTTCCGTATCAGGCGACCATGTTGGAAGGATTACTGCATTCAATCCCCTATGGGTCAGGGACCACGAAGTCCAGAAAGGACATAGGCGACGGTTCATGACAGGAGGGGGGACAGCAGGAGAAGAAAGAAAGTTGATGAGGCGCGGAAAGCGTCTATCAAAGAGGTGAAGGTTGGCCTGAGGGCCTTGGAACAAGACGGTCCCATTAGAGTAAACACTAATGATGACTTTAGAGGATTGGAAGGAAGCCAAGAGGACATCCCAACGGGTGCCACCATTAATGGGAGAAGAGGAGAAAGGAGCGAGCACAGAGACCATATGAAGGGTCCATAAATCAGGTGAAGACACGACAAAGAGGATGTTGGTGAGAGTTTCCTTGGAGGAGGCACTGTTGCAGGTGTCAACGATAGGGAGGCCTGGGTTGGAGAGCAGGATAGTCTATAGAGAAGCAGTTTGAGAAGATAGGAGGGATAGAGAGCACTATAGAGTAGGTGGGAGAGGAGGGGGTGGGGGAGCGAGAGGGGAAGACACAGGTGAGAGCAGACGGACAAGATAGCGAACAGCAATCAAGTTGCGCAGTAGGACAGACTCTCAGGGTTAAAGAGCTCACAATGCTCAAATATAGAACCGGGGAGAAGCCAACTAAGTTTGAGAATCCTGAAAGGGGAGAAAAAGGCCTAGTTTTTCACAGCACAACATTTTTAATACTGGTACAGTGCGTATTAAACACCATGTGGAGAAGCCACCAAGTTTGAGAATCCTGAAAGGGGAGAAAAAGGCCTAGTTTTTCACAGCGCTAAATTTTAAATACTGGTACAGTGCGTATTAAACAACATGTGGAGAAGCCACCAAGTTTGAGAATCCTGAAAGGGGAGAAAAAGGCCTAGTTTTTCACAGCGCTAAATTTTAAATACTGGTACAGTGCGTATTAAACAACATGTGGAGAAGCCACCTAAGTTTGAGAATCCTAAATGGGGAGAAAAAGGCCTAGTTTTTCATAGCGCAAAATTTTAAATACTGGTACAGTGCGTATTAAACAACATGTGGAGAAGCCACCTAAGTTTGAGAATCCTGAAAGGGGAGAAAAGGGCCTAGTTTTTCACAACGCAAAATTTTAACTACTGGTACAGTGCGTATTAAACAACACGGGGGATGGCACAGTCGTGTTTAGGAGTCTGAAGGAGGGGTAGGCAGGGAGGCTAGTGGGACTACTCAGTGGAGACTGACTGGCAACTGGCATCCCCTGCGGACACCTGCAACACAACAGGAGCCGCAGCCGTGGGAGCCGCCCTTTGCCTAAGGGGCTGTTAGCCGTGGGGGCTGCCAGGCAGGGGGCTGCCCAGGAGGGCCAGTTAAGACCAGATGTGCACCCAATAGGGAAGGGGAAGACAGGGGGGTGGGCGGGCAGGTAGGCGGGAGGGAAGTGGGGACCAGGAAGTGGCTGCAGTGGGAGGGGGAGGGTGAAAAATAACACGCTCAGAGCCCAAAGTAATAAAATGAAAGAAAAACAAAAACACTCACAGGAGGCCCCGAGGACCGAGCTGGGGTCTAACCAGCAGCTAGACTGCCGGCGAACTGCTCACAGCTGCTACGCTCTATACCAACCTATACATACTTTCTCTCACAGTGAACTGCTGCCAAAGAATATTCCACCATCAGTATGATTCAGCTTTTTAACACCAGACTCCGAAGCCATTTTGTTTTCTGGCATCCATTTTAGAATCTTTTTAAACCTGTTCACCCTGGATGTTTGGCTAGCAACAGTGAGTTGTTATTTACTTTTGAGCAAAACTCTTTTTCTATCCAGTTTTCAGATTATATTTTTAGATATTCATGATGTACGTGTAATACCTGTGGCACCCTCCATCTCCTAGGTCATTCTGACCCCAAATATATATGTCACCCTATATGCACTCTTTATCTTCAAAAAGCACTATAATTCTGATTTTTGCAATACTGGAACCACTGATAAGCCCACCATGCCATCTGCATCCAGCATGGGGGTGGGGGTCTAGCATCCAGTCTACACTCCCCCTTCTGGTCTGTATTTAGACACCTATTCAATACACAACCACTGCACCTAATGTCCACCTTGCCCATGTACAGTGTACCTATACATCCCTGTCTCAGTCACCTGCCTCAATGCAGTGATTTGTCTCAACATGGGAGGTATAATAAAAACATTTCTACGAAGTCAACAGTGTCTGCTATCTAAAACATATCTGTTTCTCCCTTTGTCAGAAGATCATATACAACATTTTGGCCTTTTTTAACTTTTATGCGTGTATCTTCAAGAACAACTATATTTGGTTTTGTCTGGATCCTACCCCATTACCCAATTAAATATCAACATAACATACACAACAGGTGAATTTCTATCCACTGCGAGAATCGAGAGAAATCATTCCTTGAAGGAACCCACCAGCCCATTTTACTCTTTATTTATCCATGTGCAACATTTACTGTACACCTTTTCCTTCCTCCGACCCCACGACATTTCCTTGTTTCCTGCCCTCTCTCCATACATATTTTCTTCCATTGGTACATCTTCCGTTGGCACATCTTCCACCCGATTCATCTTGTTTTAGCTTATTTCGTATCCACGGACCATCTTCATGGTAAGTCCATTTTATTTGTCCTTTCGGCTTCTTTGTAGCAAGTTCTCAGGCCCTTTACACATAGGCTAGTCCTTTTAAGTTCAATGTTCATTTCATCATAAAGTACTTGGATTTCTCACTCTTCTTTATTCAGAGTCAAATAGGTAGTAGGGTGGCATTCAATTGTTTCTGGGAAACCAGGATGGGGGAGGTTTGTAGGAATAATTCTCAAACACAAAGCAACTGTAGCTGGGCATCTGGCGGGTCCCTCGATCATTACTGTCTGATCACAGGATCGGTTGCCATCAATTCCCTGGTGTGTAGGTATCTCCCGTCCATCTGCAATATGAAACTGAATGAGTTTCTTTTGAAAAATAAGTGTGTCTTTATCATCAGTACTGTCTCCTCAAACCCATCCCTTAAAAAATACTTATGTGTTTTCTTTAATCAAACCTGCCTCCTAAACAATCTTTACTTTATTTATTTTTTCTAATATATTAGAATTGCCACTCTTTTCTCTCTTTTTGCACACCTTGGTGTCACTTTATACTTAATACATACTGGCTGATACCTGAATGTGGCTATGACATAAATTATACGCATACTTGCCTTTTTTCCTGATATTGCCCTATTTTTCATGGGCTTCTTTTTTCAAAAACTGCATGATATTTTAAAGGAAACATTTTTCCCCTGTGGTCGACATTCTCAAATCAAAGAGTCATGCAGTTTTCTTCTTTATAATGAAAATAATAAACAACAAACAGACAACATAACAAATTCAAACACGTTTCCAAAAAAGGATGTGTTTTCTTCAATCGCTCCCCTTCTTTCTTCTTGGTGCATCAGTAGCTGAAGAAGGAGATGCTGGTGTGGTTTTCTGCTCTCTGTAGAAGACCGAAATAAAGGCAAAGGGCCTCATTACGACCCTGGCGGAAATCGCGGTGCAAAATGCACCATGGAGCACGGCGGAAAGCTGCCGATAGCGCCATGGGGGTTGGCGGATTTTCCGCCCCATTCCGACCTTGGCGGGGCGGTAAATCCCCATTCCCCATTTTACCCTTCCCCATTCCCATTTTTGCCCCATAGGGTATAATGGGAGTGGGGAAGGCGTTAATTACGCCACCGTAAAATACGGTGGCGTAATTAACAACAAGGTCCCGTAGCGCCATGGATTTCTCCGCCCGGAAAAACCAGGCGGAAAACGCTCCATGGCGCTACGGGAACTCGTAGTAGGGCGGACGGGTCCGCCGCGAATAACGCTGGCGTAAACCCACTCCGCCAGGGTCGTAATGAGGCCCAAAGTCATTTTGAGACTGGCAAAAGTGGTCAGGTATTTCCCTAGCGTAGAGCCTTGCTCCTTCCTTTCAATCAAAAATGTTTACTGAAGTCATATATTGACACTCTCAAGCCTACTCAACTATAAGCTCGCCTTTTCTGAATTGTTGGTGCATATTTAAAGGATTTATCATGAATGTAGAAATGAGGCCTGTCTTTCTTTAGTTTTTTCTACCATGCTGAAAATGTTCTCTGTACTTTTCAAGTCCTTCTGCTAGCGTGGCACCACGATCTTCTTCTTTCTTTGCTGTGTTAATTCTGTTGAGACATAATTGACATTTTACATCCTCCTACCTACTGTAATCTTGCCTACCCATTTTATTGGGATCCCAGAAATGATTCTATTAAGTGCATGCAAATGTATCATTTAGGCATACATCGTTTCACCTATCCTCAAAGCCTTATTCATTTGCCAAATATACCTACTTGGCAGTTTCTACCAGAATCAAAAAGGTTACTCCACCTTCTAAGCAAAGTCTTCTTTGTTTTTTCCGTTAGATATGGTCATACTTATATATATTATGCTATTCTATGCTCACACCTGTTTGCACCTATCTTGGGAAAATGCTATCTATTTGAAAGGCTTAATCCCTTACTGCCTTTCTTCTATACTCACCTGGTCCTCTTACTCCTAATAATGATTAATAGTTTGTATCACACACTTGCTGTGTGAACCGGTACTCGCCTCTTCTATCTCTACTCATCCGCTAGCACTTATCTCTGTCACAATATAATGTTTCTTGCCATTATATTGCTATACTCTGCTAAGGCCATGTAGACATTACATCCGTGCACAATAATGACAATAATTTTCACCAATAAAACATACATCAACATCATCATATTCATTCAAACAATGTTTTTGTTACTTACTCTCATAGGTTCTTTCTTTCAGTTCAACTAAAGGTTTGTCCCATGTTTGTTAGATCAATCTTGTCCAGCCACACTCCTTTGGCATTTTGTTAAACATATTTCATTTTTATTAAATTACACTACACTATTCATTTATAGCCAGCACCATTCATTGTGCTTATTGTTTAAAAATCTGAATATCTTATCAACTTGTGCTTTTTACTGCTTTAATATCCATGCATTCATGTTTATTTATGTATTTATTTATTTATTTATTTCACTTCCTGACTTTGTCATTAATCTCTTTAGTTTTGAGCTTCTTACTCCTGTGCTTTTATCCCTATCTATTTATGATTAGCTTACATTAATTAGTCTAATTACAACACACACCCTCATATGTTTCATATTATAATCCCTTTCATGTGTGTACTTTTTTGATTTTGTTCCCCTATGTGTTTCAATAGACCCATGTTATATGGGCCTGTGGTCCACAGGACATTTGGCACTCTCTCCAAGTCTTCCTGAAAATATGCTGAGTGCTACCGCATTTTTATCATTCGCTATAGGATTTCCCATTCTCTCTATTTTTATCCTGTATGTGGTGCTCCTTAAGAACTACTACTTCATCTTCTGTTAAATCCTCTGTGAATATGTCGTCCTCAGTGATGCAAATCAACCTAGACCCTTCCTCAAGACCTATCACTATCCTCCATGGTCTACTCTCATTGTCCATTCTTTTGAGCATTGCCATTTCCCCTCATACTATGGGTGCTTTTAATTCTATACAGATAGTCTGTCAGTTACAAGGAAGCCCTGTAGTTCGGAAGTCTTCAGATCGCTATGAATCAGTGATCATTGTCTCAGGAGGCGGCATTCACAATGTAGTTTCTGAATAGTAAAAGGGAGAGATTAGTAATGGATAGATCTGCGGTTTGGGATATGATAGATGTGTTGTGGAGGAAATTACCCAGAGCTTCAGGAGATGAGAAACTCGTAGGCTGAAGGTGGCGGGAGGACTTAGTGTCGTCGTTCTGTCTGTAGGAGCAGAAAGACGTTAGATACAGCAGCTGTGGCAGAGAGCGCCAAAGATAAAAGGAAATGTAGAATCCCTACCGTTGTGTCACCAAGAGATTGTTTCTCTGATCTGCTTCGTGTGGTAATTCCGAAAGTCTGAGGGATGGCGTTGATCGAGGTGAGACCTGTTGTATGGAGAATGTTAAGTAAAGATCTACAAGACTCTGATTCACTCTAATGCGATGCATGCTTCCAGCCGTACCATTGCTATGCAACATGGTAGCATTGCAGGAAGTGAATCCAGGTGGATCGCTGTTTAATGTATCCTCTGCTTCATGAGGCAATTCCAAAAGTGTTAGGGAAGGCATGATTCCAAGTGATACATGTTGTGGGAGAACTGTGAGTGAGGGCAACAAGACAACAACTAACCTTCTGTCATGATCCCAGCACAGAAATACATATCCCATTCAGCAATACGTGAGGGGCAGGGAACATCATTTCCATCAGTGGGTAAACAGTGGCTCCAAGCCTGGTGCTAGAGGTTTAGCCTCACTCTTAGCACTGTACCCATAGGCTCATTACACTTACATTATCTTCCCTATCTTCAACATTGCCCGCCGCTAATCCCATAAGGTAACTCACAGTGCATTCTACACCTGTAGCGGAAGGAGCTACTTAAGGCCCGCCTCTGCCAAAGCTCTCACTTCACGTCTTCTCTGCTGACAGCGGGTAACGCTTCGAGCGATCTTCTGACAGAACCTGTCAACAGAAGAAAACTATTCAAAGATATTAGTTCCATGGCAAAATCAACAGAATAGTAGAAATACTCTAAAGACTTACCAAACCGAAGGTTTCCAGGAATTTTCTGCAGTCTGTAGTAATATTCGAAGTCTCTGCATCTCTTGTCAGAAGCTCCGTGCAGCCACAGCATTTCTTCCCTCAGCAGCCTTTGTCCGCGCTTGCAGCGTATTCTTCCGAAAGTTTCCACAGCAGTTCCCTGCATCGTCCGGGTACGACGTCCTTTCATCGTGGGATGTTTTTCAGGTTTTTTTTTGGCATCAAATTATTTTTCAAAAAAACCCATCGCATTTTGTAGGGGGGTTAGTAAATTATATATATGGGGTGTGGGTGTTTGGGAATAAATACAAATGAAAGAAAATGGGAGTTAGGGGGGGATCCCCCCAGAAATAATGTTAAAAAATGTGATGGGTTTTTCTGTGAAAAAAATCACAGTAAAAAAACCCCATGAAAAAACATTCCACGATGAAATGACATGAAACCATCTTCCGAAGGCATTTTCTTCTACAGTTTCTCCGAAAACCTGCAAAACAAAGGTATTAAATGAATGAATGAACTTGTTAAAAGAAAAGAAGTTTCATACAAGATTACCTGAAGTATCAACAATGCTTTTCTTCGCTTATTTTTACTGTGCTTATTTCTGAAGGCAACTATTACTCTGTTTCTTTTGAAGAACTGACGTTATTTAATATTCCCTTAAAAACAAGTATAACTGCAGCCTTACCACAGCCTCAGCCCTTGTTAGGGAACCACAAACCTGCAGAGGATAAAAGTGAATTTTTGTCAGGGTAACCCCATCTGGATTGCCTGATCTAGAGTCTCTGGGTAGGGTGGTCTAGGTTGGGAAAGTAATTTGTGTTCTGCTGTCTGTCATATTTCCTATCAGGCCTTAACTATTTTATTTCAGTCTGTGGAGTCAAACCCAAGCCAAGATGGAGGACAAAGGCAGTGACCTTATTGGTTGGAATGTTACCAGGGGCAGTTGGAAACTCTGTCAACTGCCTTTCATGGTCAGAACCACAGCTGAGTAGGAGGTGTTTCAGGATTTCATGCTTTTTCCAGAGGCCTGACAGTGTATTGGACATTGCTGAAGGCATCTTCAAGTAGAAAAATGTCAAGAAACTGAGCTAAGTAAAAAGATTCTGGTCATGTTAAACTGAAGTGCTGAAAATCTACTTGAAAATTCGTCTACTAGTAACGTTTTACTGAACTATTAATTTTGGTTTGCTGGCTAGTTGAACTGAATTAACATAGGCTATTTCAAGGAGTATATGGACTGCTTAAGTTTAAAAGTTTGACACGTAATACTGCAGAGCGTGTCTTTTCTTTCTCGTGTCTGCGTATCTTTGCCGTGCGTTTTCTTTTTTCCGCTTCAGTAAAGCGGAGTAGATTTGTTTTCTCTGACGCTCGACTCGCCTACTGAAAATAAATACTTTGTTTGCCGCTTCCGCCAAGCGCATTCATTTTCCGTTCTGTGCTTGCACTCGGAAGATAAATACAGATGCGGGCGGGTCTTCGTTTTTACTGTGTGTCTGATTTTAAGTTGTTTGACTGTGTTGTGTGCTCGCACAGGATTCTGACACTTGTCAGGATTTATTATGCGCATTTGTTGTCTTTTTCTCAGCCAAGAAGGTTAGACACACACACCACGCTCCAAGGCAGGCTGAGCTGATCCACTGACCAGAACTCTTGTGCAAGAGCCCAGTGAGATGCAGCAGTAATTTGTTGTCATTTTTATTTCTCATGTTCGGTGTTGCGTGGTGACAGGTTTTTCTTTATGAATTCCTGAGGAGACAAGAGACTGCGTAGATAAGACAGTGTGCACCCAGGCAGAGGGTACGTGCTTGCAACCTTTGAGGAAGTGTTACCTCTGTTTTCTCAACATGTGTACGCAGTAAAGAATCAATTTCAATAATTGAGTACATATGCGCAGTCTTCTGAGGCAAGAGGCTACACTCAATTAGAAACTTGAGCAGGGACGAATAAACTGTGTATCAGCAGTAGCAGTACTAGAACTTAAGTTTAGCTTGGAGTCAGCTCTTGAATTGAGTGTCAGCCGAAGCAGTAAAGTCAGCATTATTGAACAAAGGTTGATGACAGCCCTCAAGGCTTTCTGCTGAGGGCGAACAGGTAACTGAGGGTGTATAGTGCCTTGTAAGACTGAAATATTACATGTTAGATCTGTTTTGCTTATTCAGGATTGTGTTTACATTTGTCTTGGCTGCAGATTTCCAGAGGTTCCACACACCAGAGAATCTGTTCCTGTATTTTATGTTTTCCACTTCCCCTTTCCCCCAGGGGTGTTAGATTCTTAACCGTACATGCAAGGATTGAGCGCCTCACACTTTTGGTGGGTCTGTCAGGGTTCAGCAGCTCCCGTGGACATCGTACAAAACTCAGCCTGACATTTTTATCAAGAGAGATCTCTCCAACGTAGGGGCCATTTCTAATTTGATGAACTCTAAACAATTACTATTCTTACCAAGAAAATTTCCCTTAATGCTAAAAAAAGCTTTGGACACATACAGATAAAAGGCTTTTCGACACCATTACCCCCTCAGAATAGGTCATCTACCCAACGCGCCCATGTAGAATACAGGATGGAGAGCTCCACAACACAAAAGCACAGGTGAGAGGGAGGGTCATTTTCAAGTACACTGCAACACAGTATTCAGTTTGTGAATGGGAATTACAATAGTGGTTTTGTTATAATTGTCGTTTCCACAGAACTAGTGCCCAGACCACAGGTCCTCAGCTGAAAAGGCATTACGCTCGCGCGGGAACTTAAGGTAAGCGTTACAGAACGCGAAGCCGTACTTAAACAACTCCACCTGAGCGTAATGGAGGACTCAGGAATAAATAATGTATACCAACTTCTGGGAGAGCTCAGAGCAGAGGTTCATGCAGCTAGGTCTGGAACCAACTCTCTTAGGAGAGAGTTGGTAGTTAATAGGGAGCGGACTGACTAATTGGGTCACCAGTTGCTACAGACCCAATCAGGGCAGGCACCACTCCCTGGTGGGAGTTTACAGGGTCAAATTCCCACTTTCAGTCCTCCACTTCAAGTAGTTTTGCCCAGAAATATTCCCCTAGCAGCCCCAGAGAGATTTACAGGAGATCCACAGCATTTTGCAGTATTTATTAACCAATGTAATTTACATTTTCTATGTACACCTAGGGTTTTTCCTTCCGATCAGGCCAAAGTGGCATTTGTGTTATCTTATTTGGGAGGACCTGCTGCAGATTGGTCCATACCCCTAGTGAACAGAGATTATCCATTACTGAGAAACTATCCTGGTTTTTGGCAGGAATTAGAAAAACATTTTGCTCATCTAGCTCAAGGTCTGACCCTCTGCAACTAGTTGCTTTCTTTACACCAAGGTAACCAGGAATGGTTGGCTTATATAGATTCTTTCAATAGATTAGTAGCTGAAACGAATTGGTCTGAGGAGAAGAGAACCACACTTTTTCATCGAGGCCTGAGAGGAGAATTTATGGATATTTTGGTGCAAGTCGTGAATCCTCCTACAGGTTGTGCCAAATTCATAGATCTAACCATCCAGTTGGATCACCGATTACAGAACCGACGCTCTGATAGGGCTAGATCAGAGGTAAAATCATTTTATGTTCATTCTAGAGACTCTGGAAATTGTTCAAAGACTGAAAGTCACCCTGAACCCATGCAGTTAGGGGGGGTGCGAGGTGCCATCTCTAAAGAAGAACGAGGCAGAAGAAGACAGCAGGATGTATGTCTCTATTGTGGCTCAGTGGGTCATCAATTGCGAAACTGTCCAGTGAAACCACCATGGAAGCCAATGGGAGCCATAGACAAGGGGAACAGAAAAGTCACAGAAGATGAACAGCAGGAAAACTCCAACGCCCAACAAGTATAGAGGTCAACTTGTCGAGCCAAAAGAAGGAAATTCAGATCTCTCATTTCGTTGTTCTGGTCATCCTAAGTAGTGACCTTCAACCGTCTAAGGTGTATGCTCTGGAAGCATATGTGGACAGTAGTGCGATTGGAAACTACATGGATTACGAACTAGCAGGCAAGATGGGTATTAGTATACATCCAAAAGCTGTGGTAGAAAATGTCACCACGGTAGATGGAACACAATTATTACCCGGACCAGTGTACTGAAGTTTGAAACTTGCTCTGCCAGGAAGGACATCAGGAAAAGATATCTTTTGACCTGATTTGTGCCCCACAGTTTAAGGTGGTTCTTGGAATTCCATGGTTAGAAAAACACAACCCACGGATTGATTGGCGAGCCAAGACCATTGTTTTCACAGAGGAATGCAGGACTTCCTCCTATGTTCAAGGCAGAACCTTGAAGAAAGAGTTACCAGAGATTCCTTACAACACACCCACTCTAGGGATGACAGGGACCCTTCCTCTGGAATATCAAGACTTACGAGAGGTATTCGAAGAGGAACAAGCCAACGTTCTGCCACTGCATCGCCTATATGATTGCCAAATCGATTTCCGGTTCAAAAACCCCATGCAGCAGAATCTATGCCCTAACTGAACAAGAAAATCTTCATTTGAAGACCTATCTAGACAATTATCTGGCCAATGGGTTAATTCGGCCCTCTAAGTCCCCCATGGCATCTCCTCGATTTTTTGTGCCCAAGAAGGAATGGGACCTTCGTACCTGCATGGACTACCGTGCCCTAAACCAGATCACCGTCAAGAATCGATATCCTCTTCCACATATCCCAGTACTGATGGATTAAGTTAAGGATGGCAAGATTTTTACTAAAGTAGACCTTAGAGGAGCCTACCACTTAGTGAGAATCAAAGAAGGAGATGAATGGAGGACTGCCTTCTTCACAAAAAATGGATTATACAAATATCAAGGCATGCCCTTCGGCTTATGTAACGCCCCGGCGGCCTTCCAAAATTTTATGAACGACGTATTATGTGAATTACTTGACGTCTGCACTGTAGTGTACTTGGACGACATTCTTATATACTCAAGGTCAGTCCAAGAGCACATAACCCATGTAAGAGAAGCCTCCAGAAACGAAAAAAACACAAGCTCTTTGTAAAATTGGAAAAATGTTCTTTTCACACAACCTCAGTGGATTTCCTGGGATTCAAATTGTCACCCAAAGGAATCTAAATGGATAACAGAAAAGTCAAAGCAGTTCTCAATTGGCCTTCTCCTACCTCAGTAAAAGGAGTCCAAAGTTTTTGAAGATTTGCACACACAGCCGGACCTAATTGTTTATCCTTCAATTGCTGCCAAGAACCAGCCATTATCTGATTCTCAAGGCCTGCCAAATCTACTTGGCAGCTAATATCGTGAAAAAAGTCCATGAGCTCATCTTATTTGTTGCTAAGTAAGCAGCTGGTGTGCCTAATTGGTAGCCTTCCCATGCTCTTATCTGATTTGCTATGAATCATGCCTGCTTTTTCTGCCAAGAAATTCTAAATATACCAACACAGACGTACTTTATCTCACAGTGAACTGCTGCAAAAGAATATTCCACCATCAGTATGAGTCAGCTTTTTTAAAACCTGACTCAAAAGCCATTTTGTTTTCTGGCATCCATTTTAGAGTCTATTTAAGCCTGTTCAGCTTAGATGTTCGGCTATCAACGGTGAGTTGTTATTTACTTTTCAGCATGACTCTTTTTCTATCCAGTTTTCAGATTATATTTTTAGATAATCGCGATGTACGTGTAATACCTAAGGCACCCTCCATCGCTTGGGTCATTTTGACCCCAAAAATATATGTCACCCTATACGCACTGTTTATCTTCAATAAGCACTATAATTCTGATTTTTGCAATAGTGGAACCACTGATCAGCCCAAGATGCCATTGGCATCGAGCTTGGGGTGGGATGGGTTTCGGGAGGGGTTATCATTTTAGGAAATCATTTTTCAGTATTAGTTGCAATAATACCATATCTTCCCACATCCTTGGTTTTGGGTAGCAAAATGTGCTGGTTTGATGAATGAATTTTCCTTGTGGCATAAATGAAAATAAGAACAAAAGAAAATCGTATTACTCAAGTAAAGGGAAAAGATTTTTCATTCTCTCCCTATGATTCATGATCTCATGGAGAATTGTTTCCCAATGACCAATTGGGATTGGAAAACTGGTTGACATACTAAGAATGTGGGGGAGGCAGGTGAAGGAGAGGAACAGGAACCTGGACTGGGAGGTCAGGTCTTTAGGGAAAGTGTATGTGAGGAATCCTACGGACCCCTCAATGAAACCCTGACTAAAGTCTCCTTCCAGGTGGCCAGGCAAAGGCAAATGCTTCCTGATCTGGACCTTGGCAGTGGTGTACTGCGGGAGTATCACCTGAGAGGAGACAGGGACCAGGGTGCTGAGGAAATCCCAAGGGATTTGTCCTCTGAAAGGAAGTGCCTTTCTGGGTTGCCAAAACAGGTAATGGCATATTGTCATTATAATGTCCCTGACCCACATATAAGATCTGTTACCCGGGGTAAAAGTTCTGTTAAATCTGAGCAAGCCTTGATAACAGAAAGATCTTTAAAACGTTTCAGGATGAACACACTCCTTATTCCCAAGAATATAAAGTAAAAGGATCGGGCAAACATGCCTTAAGTCAAATATCTTCCTCTGTAACCAGAAATTCTAAGAGTTCATCTTTTAAGGATTTTAAAGGGAAATAAATCTACTGCTAATATGAACTGAATTGTTAAAATAACTAAGTTTGTTGAAGGGGACAACATGTCCCATAATACCATTAGTACTAGGATGAGGAAGAGGGCTGAAGAGGCATGTTGTAGCAGTAGTCAGGCAATTAAGCCTAACAGCACACACCTGAATGGAACTGGGAAGCATAAAAAGCCCCCTCAAGTGCTGGCAATTGGAATGAGCTGGAACTGTGACTGGAGTGTGACTTGCAGCAGAAAGGAGAAGACACGAAACTGGCAAACCAAGCAAACGTGGGAGAACCAGAGGGACGCCGGAAAGTGGAGGCAGCAGATTTCACCTGCTTGTTCTGAAAGGGTCCTGTTCCTCCAAACTATGAAGTGCAGAGGCTGCGCAGTGGAAGGCGTGCAGGAGAGCTGTCTTTCCTCATGTGAGCCTGATTGCTGTGGTTGCTTTGCAACAAACGTGTTGAGACCATGGCGAGGAGCAATTGTCAAGCTGTGGGTCTCAGGAGCGAGAGGAGCTCCATAAACGTGTGCTGGACTGAAGACACCTTCAGAGAGGAAGGGTGCGGGTCCCTAAGAAGCCAGAAGCAGTAGAAGTTGTGGCAGAAGTTGAGGAAGCAGTGTGATCAGCAGAGCAAGTGTTAAAGAAGCCGGTAAGTGAAGCCTGGCATTCTAATACCTTGTGCAAGCATTGCCGGCAACAGTATCCAGTTCCCTATTCAATTGCGTGTGATTTAAAGCGAGCTGAAGTTGTTAGTTGAAGGTATAATACGTGAACAATGGAAAAGTAGCACTCACATATATTAAGAAAGCCCTTTTACTCACGTGAAAAGAAAACACTGCTTAAACCCATTGTTGAACCCTTAACAAATTGTACCTTCCATGAAGTAGTGGTCTCGGGTCACTAATTAAGAAGAGTGAATATTGCGGAGGCCATTACTGAATACTTAACCTTCATAAAACAATTGTTGAAGTCTTTAACTTGTGAAAACTATATCAAAAAGTAGTCGCGTGTGCCTAACTGTTATTCCCAAAGGAAGACAGAACTCTTTCATTACTTTCACACAGGAATACAATTCAATACAAGTCTTTAGTCTTTGAAAACTACCTTAAGCAGTGGTCACGTGTGCCTAATTGTGATTCCTAAAGAAAGATTGAACTCTATCCTTTCCTTTGACATGGAAATATAAATTCAATACAAGTTTTCAATCTTTGAAAACTGCCTTCAGAAGTGGTTGCATGTGTCTAATTGTGATTCCTGAAGAAATACTGTACTCTATTCTTTACTTTAACGTGGAATACCTTTTCATATAGAAGAGTTTTAAGTGTATCTACTATTGAAGAAGAGAAAAAGCATTTCCCAAGCCAAGAGCCTCCCTATATTAAAAGTGAATCTAGCTTTTCATAGAGTTAAAAAGCAATCTAACTGTTACTGTGAAGTTGATAACAGTTCAACTGGCCTAAGATACATGTGTGCAAGCATTAGCTGAAGCTACGATGGTGGCACCAAGGCTTCTGGTAATTGCTTGGGCTAGAAAAGTTGGGGAAGGGAAACTGGCTGCTTGTAAAGGCTATTTTAAAGTTGACACAGCTTGTAGTACCAAAAACTGTGGAAGACAGAGAGAAATGAGTCTTAAAGGCAGACCTGGGTTGTTATTGTGGCAGACAGACAAGAGAGGCAAAGAGGCTGTGCCTTTTGAAGAGAGATATTCAGAGAGAGAGTGCCTTGCCTACTTGAAGGTGTTAAAGTATTTGAAAGTGAACCCTGTTGAGACCTGTCCAGAAGTACAAATCACTGAAGTTGTAGTAGTAGTCCAAAGTACTGAATCTATGTGGTATAGCTGGTTGTCAGTAGATGCAACATTGTAGTAGCCTAAACAAAGTAGAGTAATGTGATACAAAGGTGACTGTTCTCATAGTGAATCAAGTAGTAGAAGTGAAGTTGTTGAAGTGAAAGCAGCAGCACTGATAGGTTATCCTGACCAATATACCATTGTGAATTCAAAACTTGTAACTAAGGAAATACTACCTGTTAATCAAGAGCCATGAATCACTGATAGTTGTGGCTATGGCATGTCTTTTGAACTGTGGCAGGTCTTCTTGAAGAGGTGACAAATCATTGTGGTTGAGATTATTATTGGTGCTGTTTGATGGACATGGAAGTGGATATTCCACCAAGAAGAAGAGATTTGCTATCATTGGAATTTTGGTTAACAAACCTTACTTTGACTTTGAAACATCAAGAACTGATTTGAGACATTTCTTTCTTTGATTGAACATTAGCAGAGTTGACCTTCAATCCTAGGGAAAGGGAATGCCCCTAGGTGATCACAAGGTTATTTAGAAACTGTGAATGTTGTTTATGTTATGTTTTATTGCCATATCCTTTCTTTCTGTATTTGTTGCTTAGTGTGAAGGCCAGATATCCTGTGTTAGAGTATGTTCCCTTAGCTTTAGTTAGGCAGGGAAATCCTCAGCAGAGTAGGGATAGTGAGGATTTATGCTACATTTTTTCTTAGAATAAAATGGCATGTTTTGATAAATCTTCAAACAATTGTCTGCCTCACATTACTGACCAATCACAACCCATCACTGTATATGCCAAAATTGTTTCTTGGTATCTTGATTCCTCTCCATTATGGGAAGGGGGCCTTCTGGAAAGTGCATCTGCATCACTACTGTTAATCCCTGGATGATACTACAACTGGAAATGGTAAGCTGATAATGCCGCCAGCCAGTGATGACCAGTGGCATCTAATTTGGCAGATTTGAGAATGTAAGTCAATGTATTATTATTGATACACATTGTGAAACAAGCTCCATAGAGATAGTCATGGAGTTTTTCAGGCACTGCCTACTTGAGGGCCAATAACTTCAGCTTGTGAGCTGGATAATTCACTTCAGATGGACTGAGTCGACCACTGGTGGGTGCCATAGGTCTGGTAACATCCTGATTTTCTTGATATAGCCCTGCACCTAATCCATCAAGGCTGGCATCTCAGTGTAATATATAGGAAACCTGGGGTCAACATAGGCCAAGACTGGCGCTTCCATGAGTGTCCTCTTCAACAGAGCAAATGCTCTGTCACGCACTGCGGTCCAACACTGTCCAAACGTCTGTTTGGGAGGATAAAGTGCCTTACTGTTGTCTTTCCTTGTCATACTTTCCTTCTGCAGTGCCGGATAAGCCTTGGGCAGGTTGGTAAGAGGCTGAGCTATGTTGGCAAATCCAGGCATGAACTTTCTATACTAATGGCAGAAACCCAGGAAACTAGGGATCTCTCTCAGATTCTGTGGCTTAGGCCAGGTACTGAGTGCTTCCATCCACACTAACCCCTTTTGCCGATACCACATGACCGATGTATTTCACACTGGTTCTGCAAAATTGGCATTTCTCCAAAGACACTTTTAATCCTTGCTGGCTATGTGATCTTGGACCTTTAAAAGTCTTTTATGGTGTTCTTCCAAGGTTTTTCAAAAGACAAAGACATAGTCGATGTAAATCAGTACTTCCATCAGATTCATATCACCCACAGTGCGTTCCATCAAAGTGGCTGGAGCTCCTGATATCCCTTGGGATATCAATATAAATTGATAAAACCCCAGCTGACAGATGATTGCAGTCTTGTCTTGGTCTTCCAGCATCATAGGAATTTGATAGTAGCTGCTTCTTAAATCAAGAACTTAGAACCACTTGCTCCCTGCAAGACAGTTAAGCGCCTCATACACTCAGGGTATAGTGTATTGATCAAGGATCGTTCGACTGTTCAGGCATCTATAGTCTATGCACAGAAGTACATTGTGATTCTTATTTCCAGCTACCACTATTATTATTATTATTATTATTATTATTGTATTTATTGAGCACAGACCTGGTTTCTAGAAGCAACAGAGCTCTTTACAGAGGTATACAACAATACTGATACATAATGAACACTTTACAGAGGTATACAATGGTACAGATGCATAATGGAGTGCTTTACAGAGGTATAGACTGGTACAGATGCTAAATGGAACGCTTATCAGAGGTAACAACAGAACAGATATACAGCACAGAGTGGGATACATAGGGGCACACAGGAGGGGTACAGTTGTACCGGGTGGTGGGGAAGGGAGGGATGGGCGGCGTGTAGCGAGTCAGGTGGCGCAGGGGCATAGTAACGGCCTAGGTGTTGAGGTGGAGACTATTGGTGAAGCATATGAACTTCTGGATTCTTGGATGATCCCAGCATTTAATAGTTCCTCGAGATGACGCCCGACATCCTCCACATTGGCAGGAGCCAAACTCCTCGACCTCTCTCTAATTGCGGTGTTGTCCTTCAGCCTGATGTGGTGCTCCACTCCATGTGCTGCCTCCAGATCCCAATCACTGGTGGAAAAGACTACAGCCGGCAGTAGTAGCTGCTGCCGCAGATGCTCCTTTTCTCACTCAGACATCGGCAAGTCCCTAAAGTTGACCTTCTGAGGGTCGAACGGAGGATAGTCGCTCTGTGCAATATTTGCCTGAGCCACCGAGTCGGTGAGATAGAATTGTGCAATCTTCAGGCCCCCAGGAATATGTATGATTTTGTCTGTTATATTCATGACAGGTACTGTGTTTTTCAACCCTTTACCATTGTCGATGACTATGTTATGTGATGTTATTTATATATTTGTTATGCGCCGAAAGCCCCCATGCATCAGGGCGCGGAAGAGACAGTTGAAACACAAATAGTTACACTAACAGAAAGTTCCAAATCTAAATAAACATGAGTGTCTTTTAACTTTTTCTGAAATGTGAGTAGATTTTGATTCAAACGCAATTCCAGCAGAAGATTATTCCAGAACTGTGCTGCTAACACTGGGAATGAGTGGTCATTCCCCCTTTTGCGTTTAATCCTAAGGAAAACCAACTGCATCGAATCTCTAGACCAAGTGACTCTGGCAGACTGTTGAATGGTGATGCATTCTTTCAAATATAATGGCGCCTGTCCAAACAGACATCTATGGGTGATGATATTTACTCTAAACTGAATTCTACCCTTAACTGGGAGCCAGTGTAGCTCCCTTCTCTGTACCAAGATAGGATCGCGTATGGAGATATTTTTTTACTGCTCTTACTGCACATTTTGTAAAGTCTGCAGCCTTTTCGTACTGCCCTTTCAAGTGCGCCCCAAAGGGGCGTAACAATAATCCAACCTCAGTAAAAACAAAGCTTTGACCAGCGTTCCACAGTTCGTAGGAGAGACATAGGGTTTTACTAAGCTTAGTAATCTCAGATAGTATTGAGAATTCTTGACTAAGATGGAAACATGGGCTTCAGTACTTAATGACAATTCTATTGTCACACCTAGAGTTTTTACTTTATTCACTACTTTGATCAGATGTTGATCAAAGATGTACCCGGAGTACTGAGCATCTAATTTAGCCCTTGATTGAGAAGACCCAAAAATAAGCAGTTCTGTCTTTGCGCTGTTTAGACAAGAACATTAATTGCCATCCAAGTCTTGATAGAATCGTAGATGGATGAAATATATTCTGCGTCTTTGCCATAATCGCCACTCAGTTCCATGATAAGCTGAGTGTTGTCGGCATAGTTGGTAAAGTAAAGCCCCATGGAATCCAAAAGGTCACATAATGGGCAGCAGAAAACATTGAAAAGTACAGGATACAAACGGGCACCCTGAGTAATCTTTTCAGTCTTAGAGTGGGTGTTCTCTAATGTGATTTTGGCCATTCTGTTGCTCAGAGATTATCTAAACCAGTCGATAGTACCCCGAGAGCATTTTCCAATTTTTATCAACCTATTTATTAACTTCTCATGAACTACCAAATCAAAGGCTGCTGATAGGTCTAACAACATAAGCAGCCCATATTTACTTTCATCTACAATGCTAAGCGTTTCAGTTTGCAAATCTAATAAGGCACTTTCAGTGCTGTGACAAGATCGAGAACCAGACTGACTGGCATGCAGTATGTTGGCATCAAATATATGTTCCTGAAATTGCAATGTGGCAATTATATCGGTTATCTTCAGTAAAAGAGAATCATTAGTAATGGGTCTATAGTTGGAAACATTTTCAGGATCTAAGCTAGGCTTTTTGATCAAAGGGATAACAGTCACATTCTTCAGGTGATCTGGCACCTTATTTTCTGAGAAGGAGGCTTTGATGTAACGAACTAGGAAAGGAGCAAACAGCTCTGGATTTTGGAGAACAATCCTAGATGGAATCACATCTCCGTGGCAGGTTGTGGGACGCATTCCCTTAAGTGTTTTTATCATAAGCTCTGCAATAGCTTTAAATGAAAATAGGAGTTGATCCGGACATGGGGACTCTTCAAGAGACGTTATAGGTACAATGACTGTGTTTACATTATGACTCACTTTGGAGTGTGCTGCACACATTTTTTCTGCAAATGCTTCCTGGACTTTGTGACAATCCTCGCTAGTAGGAGAGAACTGATTTAATTGGGCTGGAGGTTTCCTCAGAAGTTCAAATAACCTCTTAGTATTGTTTACTGAGTTGGTAATTTGAGTATCAAAAAACACTTGTTTGGCCTTGAAAATACCTAAAGGAGCAGAAAGAAGCTCGTAGATCATACAAGAATTTGGTATGCTGCAAGAAAAAAGGACGAGTTCAGCAGCGGGGAAGAAAGAAGAGGTTGAACGACATATAAAAAGAATCTTCCACACTGCTCAGCGGAATACCTAACAAGTATCGGCTTTTTAGCTCAGCAAATACTTTCTTTTCATCTTTTTTCACTCCTGGGGTACAAGCAGCTGCTGCACTTTTATACCCCGGGAGGATGCTGAGAATGGGTCACTATCCCACACCATCGAGGCGTCGCACAATCTAGGTGTTCAAATGAGGAAATAAGGTGGCGTTCAGAACACGGATTGGCTATCGCTTGCCTTTGATTGGGTGCCGTCATGGCTGGAGGCAGCAGAAAAATATTAGCTCCTCTTATCGTATTCTTCTTGGTCATCTTCTCCATGTGCCAATTGGGTCTCCGATGTTGTGTTCATATAGTCTCTAATAGTGCAAAGATGATGGTTTCAATGGGGGATCTAAAACACCTTGCCATAAAGTAAACATCGAAACTCAAACTAATATTTCTGGGATTCTCTATTTATACAAACAGATGTAAATGACATGACATACCATAAAGACGTAGTCAACCTAACACATTCCTAATTAAACTAAATGTTAAAATATTTAGTACATTTTTCAATCATCTGGTGACTTTCAACATACAAAAATCTTGTGTTGTCAAGGGGTTACAGTGGAACAATATAAAGTAAAACATGCCTAATTGGCATACTGAAACAGAGAAAAAAGTTGACACAGTAGCAGCCTTCATCAGGATGAGAATTGCGGAATAGATTCCTCACAGCTTGTGGTATGTATCGTGCTGCATTGGCGTAGCACTGAAAGTTTGGATTGCCGCAAGGACGATCGACATACTGAAAGGTAGCCCAACTTACAGGGGTACTCCTTAATTATACGCATACCCCTAATCAAGCTCACACCAGATTAAAGTTCACCCTCCTAGGGAATTAAGGTCAACGGCCTCATTACGAGGATGGAGGAACCATGCCGCTTTTTGCGGTATGGCTACCTCCATACCGGGTACTGGGTCCGGGTTCCCTGAATGGGGAAATACCGGGCCATTCCGACCTTGGAGGGCCCGGTATTTCCCCATTCAGGGAACCCGGACCCGGTACATCCCCATTCCCATTCAAGCCCCCATAGGGCTCAATGGGAATGGGGATGATGCTAACAACGGGCCCGTTAATGACGGGCCCGTTGTTATCATCCTGGTCTGCTTGCAGGCCCCACGAGGAGACCTCATAATGGGGCAATAGAGGGATAACGGGTCCGGCATCCTTACCGGCCCCCTTATCCCTCTACCGCATACCTCATAATGAGGCCCCAAGAGTCTTTATCTTGCAAAGATAACAAGTTTAATCTGTCCAGAAATGAGGATGGGGCAAAGAACTCTGCTCTCTGGATGGTGTATTCTGTCCCTAACCATTCCCAGCTCCTGTAGACTGGTGCCAGGCAGGGAGCTTAAATACTCTTGACTTGGTCACTGGATACTGGCATGCCTCTGTCCAAAACTGTCCTTCTTCCCTTACAAGCGATGCTGCAGCCTTCCTTCCTTCATGGCTGGGTTTCCGGTTGGGTCATACTACTTAACATAATGCTAGCCTATGCAAGAATACATTGTAGCTCCTGTTTGTCATAGTTTTGCTACATTATGAACATTTATATATAGACACACTTTCCCGTCATACTCTCCATACTTCACTCAATATACTCACATTTTATTTGGTCCAGTGATTCCCCTTAAAACCTTGTTTTTCATAGTACTCTGCATTGTGTGCATTGAGCCTTTAGCATGTATGGGTTTTTAATGGACAGGAAACAGCTGCCTAGTTACTTCAAGCTCTCTACCACCCTTAGCGAACACCACGGCAATGCCTATAGTTTATTTTTAGCACAGGTTGTATTCCTTTTGGCACAGAGCCTACTTCTGTCGTGCGTTGAGAAAAACTAAACACAATTTAAAATTTTACAAATGTATTCAGCTAATAGTTATTTACACCTTATATGTAAATACTAACTATCTTCATTTAGTGCCTGGCCATATCTGTGTGTGATTATATCTGCATGAAAAAGACTTTCTCAGTGCTACAGTGCTTGGAAACACTCAACAGGAGTCAGGCCTAATTGTGAAGCGCTTGGGGGTGCAGGAAGGTGCTATCTCCTCCCCAACATCCCCCCTTCTACAGTAACAAACTCATCCCCACCCGACATATCTACAACCCCAGAAATATTAGTTTGAGTTTCGCTGTTTATTGTATGGCAAGGTGTTGTAGATCCCCCAATTGAAGCCATCATCTTTTCACTAATAGGGACTATATGAACACAACATCGGAGACCCAATTGGCACATGCAGAAGACGACCAAGAAGAATACGATAAGGGGAACCAGTATTTTTACTGCTTCCTCCAGCCATTACGGGACCCAATCAAAGGCAAGCGATAGCCAATCCATGTTCTGAACTCCACCTTCTTTCTTCATTTGAACACCTAGATTGTGCACCAACTCAATGACGTAGGATAGTGACCCATTCTCAGCATCCTCCTGGGGTATAAAAGTGCAGCCGCTGCTTGTACCCCAGGAGCCAAAAAATATGAAAAGAAAGTATTTGCTGAGCTAAAAAGCCGATACTTGTTAGGTATTCCGCTGAGCAGTGTGGAAGAGTCTTTTTATATGTCGTTCAACCTCTTCTTTCTTCCCCGCTGCTGAACTCGTCCTTTTTTCTTGCAGCATACCAAATTCTTGTATGATCTACGAGCTTCTTTCTGCTCCTTTAGGTGCTGGAGTGGTTGTTGGCACCACAACAGGCATTTCTTCTTCCTTCAGGCGTTCTAACAGGATTACTAGTATCACTGAGTCCATGGTGGCCAGTGAACACTTGCCCCTCGATTAGGGTGGGAGGTGCAAGTAGGATTGTTGGCCACAAATCCAGTAGTAATCCATCACCACTGCCGTACCATTCATCATATCAGGGACCACAAGAGTGTGGTTGCACTGTGTGTTTGTGCCAACAGGAACTGTTCCTTCGTTGAGTCTATGGTTCTATGAATTCACACTAGCTTCTTCATTGTTGCAATCCCTGTCAGCCTTCTGATGTGTTTGGACCATATTTGTGCACACATAGTCTCTATTTGGGATACTGCTTCTCCACTGCACTCCATCAGTCCATCTGCTGGGCACGTGACTGTGGTGCTCTGCCATTTGTCGTTGCCATTTGGGTAACCTTCTAAGAAAAAACATGGTACTTGTAGACACTGACGGTATTTCGTGTTGCCATTGCATAACGCTGGGTCTAGGATCAATGCTCCTCAACTGCACGCTGTATGCCTGGAATGTGCCCTTTATCCTTTATAGTGACCACAAAAGTGATGGGTGGAAGGTTTCGAATGAATCTAAACCACTGGCAATTGCTCTGGGCCAACCTTCCACACCACCGTTTTTTAGCCCGTCTGCGCCATTGCAAAAGGGGACCAGCCATGTGCAAATCAGTCAGCAGCTGCCGCCACCAAAGGTAGCAGCCCAGCCCGAACTGCTAGGCCAAGTCCCCTCTGCACAGAAAACCAAGCAACCCCAGACATGTTTCGGCCTTGTTGGACCTCCTCAGTGAGGTGCAGCCTGGTTCCCTGTGGCGCAGCGAGCAAGGGACCCACGTCTGGGCATACCCTCTCTCACAAGGAGAAACAAACTGACCACAAAAGTGATGGGTGGAAGGTTTCGAATGAATCTAAACCACTGGCAATTGCTCTGGGCCAACCTTCCACACCACCGTTTTTTAGCCCGTCTGCGCCATTGCAAAAGGGGACCAGCCATGTGCAAATCAGTCAGCAGCTGCCGCCACCAAAGGTAGCAGCCCAGCCCGAACTGCTAGGCCAAGTCCCCTCTGCACAGAAAACCAAGCAACCCCAGACATGTTTCGGCCTTGTTGGACCTCCTCAGTGAGGTGCAGCCTGGTTCCCTGTGGCGCAGCGAGCAAGGGACCCACGTCTGGGCATACCCTCTCTCACAAGGAGAAACAAACTGACCACAAAAGTGATGGGTGGAAGGTTTCGAATGAATCTAAACCACTGGCAATTGCTCTGGGCCAACCTTCCACACCACTGTTTTTTAGCCCGTCTGCGCCATTGCAAAAGGGGACCAGCCATGTGCAAATCAGTCAGCAGCTGCCGCCACCAAAGGTAGCAGCCCAGCCCGAACTGCTAGGCCAAGTCCCCTCTGCACAGAAAACCAAGCAACCCCAGACATGTTTCGGCCTTGTTGGACCTCCTCAGTGAGGTGCAGCCTGGTTCCCTGTGGCGCAGCGAGCAAGGGACCCACGTCTGGGCATACCCTCTCTCACAAGGAGAAACAAACTGACCACAAAAGTGATGGGTGGAAGGTTTCGAATGAATCTAAACCACTGGCAATTGCTCTGGGCCAACCTTCCACACCACCGTTTTTTAGCCCGTCTGCGCCATTGCAAAAGGGGACCAGCCATGTGCAAATCAGTCAGCAGCTGCCGCCACCAAAGGTAGCAGCCCAGCCCGAACTGCTAGGCCAAGTCCCCTCTGCACAGAAAACCAAGCAACCCCAGACATGTTTCGGCCTTGTTGGACCTCCTCAGTGAGGTGCAGCCTGGTTCCCTGTGGCGCAGCGAGCAAGGGACCCACGTCTGGGCATACCCTCTCTCACAAGGAGAAACAAACTGACCACAAAAGTGATGGGTGGAAGGTTTCGAATGAATCTAAACCACTGGCAGTTGCTCTGGGCCAACCTTCCACACCACCGTGGTTAAGATTAAGTCTAAACCTTCCAACCATCACCTCTTTGTTTTTGCTATGTCACCCCGAGTGGGACGGGTATGCCCAGACGTGGGTCCCGTGCCTGCTGGGCCTAGAGACCCAGGCTACTCCTCACTGATGAGCCCCAACAAGGGCGAAACATGTTTGGGGATGCTTGTGGTCTCGTGCAGAAGGGATGTGGCCTAGCAGTTCGGGCTGGACTGCCCCTCTTGGGGTGGGGCCAAGCCTGATTTGCATATGGTCTTTCCCTTCTGTAATGGCTTGGCAGGCGAAGAACGGTGGTCTGGAGGGTTGCCCAGAGCATTGCCAGTGGTTAAGATTAAGTCTAAACCTTCCAGCCATCACCTCTTTGTTTTTGCTATGTCACCCCGAGTGGGACGGGTATGCCCAGACGTGGGTCCCGTGCCTGCTGGGCCTAGAGACCCAGGCTACTCCTCACTGATGAGCCCCAACAAGGGCGAAACATGTTTGGGGATGCTTGTGGTCTCGTGCAGAAGGGATGTGGCCTAGCAGTTCGGGCTGGACTGCCCCTCTTGGGGTGGGGCCAAGCCTGATTTGCATATGGTCTTTCCCTTCTGTAATGGCTTGGCAGGCGAAGAACGGTGGTCTGGAGGGTTGCCCAGAGCATTGCCAGTGGTTAAGATTAAGTCTAAACCTTCCAGCCATCACCTCTTTGTTTTTGCTATGTCACCCCGAGTGGGACGGGTATGCCCAGACGTGGGTCCCGTGCCTGCTGGGCCTAGAGACCCAGGCTACTCCTCACTGATGAGCCCCAACAAGGGCGAAACATGTTTGGGGATGCTTGTGGTCTCGTGCAGAAGGGATGTGGCCTAGCAGTTCGGGCTGGACTGCCCCTCTTGGGGTGGGGCCAAGCCTGATTTGCATATGGTCTTTCCCTTCTGTAATGGCTTGGCAGGCGAAGAACGGTGGTCTGGAGGGTTGCCCAGAGCATTGCCAGTGGTTAAGATTAAGTCTAAACCTTCCAGCCATCACCTCTTTGTTTTTGCTATGTCACCCCGAGTGGGACGGGTATGCCCAGACGTGGGTCCCGTGCCTGCTGGGCCTAGAGACCCAGGCTACTCCTCACTGATGAGCCCCAACAAGGGCGAAACATGTTTGGGGATGCTTGTGGTCTCGTGCAGAAGGGATGTGGCCTAGCAGTTCGGGCTGGACTGCCCCTCTTGGGGTGGGGCCAAGCCTGATTTGCATATGGTCTTTCCCTTCTGTAATGGCTTGGCAGGCGAAGAACGGTGGTCTGGAGGGTTGCCCAGAGCATTGCCAGTGGTTAAGATTAAGTCTAAACCTTCCAGCCATCACCTCTTTGTTTTTGCTATGTCACCCCGAGTGGGACGGGTATGCCCAGACGTGGGTCCCGTGCCTGCTGGGCCTAGAGACCCAGGCTACTCCTCACTGATGAGCCCCAACAAGGGCGAAACATGTTTGGGGATGCTTGTGGTCTCGTGCAGAAGGGATGTGGCCTAGCAGTTCGGGCTGGACTGCCCCTCTTGGGGTGGGGCCAAGCCTGATTTGCATATGGTCTTTCCCTTCTGTAATGGCTTGGCAGGCGAAGAACGGTGGTCTGGAGGGTTGCCCAGAGCATTGCCAGTGGTTAAGATTAAGTCTAAACCTTCCAGCCATCACCTCTTTGTTTTTGCTTTATCCTTTATAGTGCAAGATGTACCAGGCATTGTGCCTCTGTAATTTGGACTGGATGTGGAACTAAAACCTTAGGAGCCCCTGATGCGTGCGGGATAAGTGCACACACGTAACATCTTTTATTGATTATATTCCTTCCTGCAGTGCGCATATCAGAGTACCAGCTATTCAATGTTTCTAAATGCTGGTTGTCAGAAATGGCGTCAAAGTCCAACCCCTTATATAAATCATACGTCATTCGTATTTCCTGTTTCATTCGTCTAAGAAAACTTGTAGGGGTGGTGGGCAAAAAGTGAGCCATTTTGTATTTCTTTTTTATAGACATATTCATTTGAGCATTTTTCTTTCCGACTATCCATCCCCTCCCCCCCTTTATATGGCCACCCCATATAACAGACATACCTTAATTCACTCCAACAACCATGACCATTGTCACACAAAACAATATAATACTAAATTCATAGAACAAATAACACCTTTATTATCATTATCCCTACATAACATAGAGGTTTGAACATGTTGGTGTCAGTCATCCTTGCTTATTCCTGGAGAGGAGAAAAAAGGTTATCAAGAAAGAGAGAAAGGGAGAGAGAGCGAGAAAGAGAATGAAAGAGAGAGAAAGAGAGAAGAGAAGGGAAAGAAGGGAGAGGGAAAAGGAGAGGGGGAGAGAAGGAGAGAGATGGACTCCTTTTCCACCAGGGGTGACTGGGATATGGACCTTCAAAAAATTGAAAAATCAAAAAAATGAATAAAGATAAAAAATAGAAATCTAAAAAAATGTAAACATAAAAAAAGAAAAGAAAGAAAAAACAAAAAATCAGGCGTGTGCCACTACACACCACCCTGGCACACATACTTTATCTTACTCTGTTGTTTTAGCTTTGCCTTGTCTCAGGTGCTCTTCAGACTTCCGAGAGATGCACTCAATATCTAACTACTTCATACGGACGGCGAGAGGAGTAGAGAACACCACCTCATATGGATCTAGGCTGATCAGTTCCCCAGGCAATAATGGTCAGTTTTAATATGGGCAATGGTGTGCATGAAACTATGGTCTAGTTTTCTACAGGGGTGGTCACTATTTCTCCTCCCCTTTACCGTGCCCCACTACCGCCCCTGTGTGCCTCCATCCTGTCACCTGGTCAATTATTTATGACCCATCAACATATAGCATGTCTCCTTGCGTCAATGCATGAGTCGTTCATCAGAGTGGGAAAATAAATAAAACTCCTGTATATAATCTGGAGTTGCTAAAACATGGGCCGTGCAAATAGCTTCTTTTCATTCCCCAAATTGTCTAGTCATTTCGTCAGTCCATTCCAATTTACTTTTAAGTCCTCGTGTAGACTTTGTAACAGTGGCCTTGTGTAGACTGCGTAGTCTACGATCCATTTCCTACAATAATTTCATAATCCCAAAAAACTGCTACATTTCCTTCACAGTACTTGGCCTAGGGGTGACGCGTACTGCCACCGCCATATCTGGTAATATTTGTTCCGGTTTGCAAAAATGAATTGTCCCAAGTATAGTCCCTCCTGTTGGCTGTATTGTAGCTTCTTTTAATCTGCCTTGTACCCTTTGTGAGCCAGCATTTGCAATAATGCAACAGAATCCCTACTGGATGATTGGGCTAGGCACCTGACTTCAATGTACTCTGTACTGGGGTCACATCTCTCAGTTGCCCATCATCATGTGGATTAACAGTCCATAATTGTTCTTGCACATATCGCATGCCCTACTCAAAAAATAAAGATGGTTTGGTCCCCTCTGCCATCAGGGGGCACTGTGCCTTCCTATAATGCACCATGATATCACAGAAGATGTAGATTTCCAAAATAATCTCCCCATTTTGCTCACGGTCCTCAAATAAATCCTCATCAGTCATTTCCTTTAATTTTACTATCAGATCTTTACATAATACAGTAGCCAATCGCATCCAATCTGGTCTGTTCCAGTCAGGACAACTATTTTGTCTGACACTGCTAGTGCTTGTAAATCTAATGACAATATTGTCCCTGCCACCATCTCAGGTGGCACCTATGGGTTGGAAAATAAAATCCCTAGGCACTCGCCAACATTTTGTTGCAATTGGAGGCACTGCTTTTACTAATTGTACCTTAATACCATATAGAAATATATCTGGGACCACAGGAATCCCAGGAACTACTGACTCCCTCACCATTGCATTGATTATTACTATTTCTCGAGCTACACGCATCCCTGGAGTGGAACACACTACCCCTTGATCTGTGAATGATATAGTTATATTTAGTTTACTAAACAGATCCCTACCCAACAAGTTCACAGGGGAACTCTCTGAATATAACAGGGGGGGCTCATACTACGTGCCCTCACACTTTTATACCCAGCTCCTCAGTGTATGGAACCGTAGACATAGCCCCAGAGAGGCCCTGCGTGTCAAGAGTTTTAACTGATAATGGAAAGTTCCCCTCCAAGATGCATGATTTGGTTTCACCTGAATGTACCATAAATATAAATTGCTTGTTTCCTATTTCCTCCTCCACCAAGGGCTCTTCTTCAGGGTGTGCGGTTGTCAATAGGATTGGACATGCGAGTGCTCTCTGTGGGCTGTCCTAATCAGAATATGTATTGGTCCTGGGGAATGAAAAAGGGCCGCCCCTGCCATTGGAACTCCTTTGAATGGGGTGCCTGTTCCCCCTGACATCACATTAAACTGTGTTCCCTCAGCCTGCTGTAGTTGTTGCCCAAGTTGCACTTGCCTATCAGCCCCATACGGGAACTGATTTTGACCCCCTCACCCAAATTGCTGTTGTCCCATTCCTCGAGGCCCTTGGAATCCCTGCCCTGGAGGTGATGGCCCATAATTAAATCCCATCCCTGGCCTGTTCCTGCATTCCCTTGCGAAATGCCCCCATTTCCCGCAGTACCAGCACTGTGATGTTCCCAATCCTCCTCCCTGGGGCCCTATCCTCTCAAAGCCTCCTGCTCTTGCTCCTCGAAATCCTCCTCTTCCCCTTGGTGTTCCTTCATACTGCCACTGTCGGTTGGGGTCCTGTCCCCCCACCCCATTGTCCATGTCCTCCTTCACCCCATAGTGCCCCAATTGAAGCATTCACAATTTGTTGAGTGTCTCCTGTACTTTCCCCCTGAGCCGGTGCCGTCACTGGTGCTTGGATGACAACCTTATTTAATTTCTTTTCCACTAGTGTTCCTCATCCGTTTGCTGCTTCTGGGATATCTCCCTGTCCCGCACCTTGATTCTCTTACAATGGTGGACTATTATAGTTTGTATCACTGCCCACCCTTTGGCCTCAATTCCCACAATTGTATCTAGTGCCTTCTGGACCTCTTTTGGTAATCCCCTCTTTACGATAAAATAGAAAAATGGTACTGTCTCAACTCTCCACATTTCCTGAAACTTAAGAATAAACCTAACTGGGTCCTCATCATCAACCATTGTTCACTCCATTAAAGAATGTAAGTCAGTGGTATGTGGGTACATACTTCATAAGACATTCTATACCCTTGCCCTTACCTCACTAAAGGCTGCTACATCATGTTCATTATCTATAAGAATTACCCCAGCCCTCCATATGTCCCCAGCCTGGTTCCCAACTATGGCGACCAGTAAACTCTTAAAATCTCTGAATGCTAAGGCTAACCCTGCTGTTTGTTTTTCAAATTCATAGATCCATTTACTAGCTCCAGCTATAAGCTGGGGGGAGCTTTAATCAAATTATTTTTGTCCATTTGAGGCCATGGCACATACTGCGTTATCCCTACTCCTTTACGTATAAGAGGCATCTGCATATCTATTTTGTTCCTACCCTTTTTTTCTTTTGATTTTGTACTACCACGATTCAATCTGGTCTATTTCTTGGTCTGTCCCTCCTCACTGCCTCTTGTGGCAGGGATGGATTTCTTGCCACCTCCTCTCCTTGATCTTTTTCTTGCCCTGCCTCTTCATTATTTCTACCACCTTGATCTTTCCCTCCATTTTCCCTTCCTTGTTCTACTTCTTGTCCCAAGACCGTCCAGACCCTCTGCCCATCATCTTTTTCAACACAAACGTTTCTTATTGCCCCAGGGTTTAATCTAAACAAAACATCTCCTGACTTCCAATCCCCTATTTTCTGCACTTGTACACTTATTTCTGATGATACTTCTTCAGGGTCTTGTCACCGGGCCATTCCAACCTCGGTGGGCCCGGTAATTCCCCTTGCACGGGACCCAGAGCCGGTACGTCCCCATTCCCGTTTGAGCCCCCATAGAGCTCAATGGGAATGGGGAGGATGGTAGCAGCGGTACCATTCATAATGGCCTGACCAGGCGTGCAGAGCGGCCCCCGCGAGCAGAACTCGTAATGTGGCAGCATGGCAACAACGGCGCCGGTAGCACTACCAGCGCCGTTATTGCCTTACCGCTACTGTTGTAATGAGGCCCATTGTCTATGTCTACTTGTGTACCCTCTGGGTACACGGATGCTACGAGCATGTCAGCGCTTGTGGATGGGTTATATGGAGCTGCAAAAGGCTCTTGAATCCGCCCCCCCCCCCAGCTGCTAATCCTGATAATCCTGTTGACACTCTCTCTACCACTGGAGGCTTATAGACTGGGTTTGTATACCCTACTGCAGGATTAGGCGTTACAGGGTATATCCCCTTACATTGGAACTCTTTTTCACCTTCCTGTTTTTCCATATCCTTGAATAATTTCCAGAGATCTAAAGTCTCTTTTCTTTTTTGGAACTTATTTCCTTTATATTTTGCTGCTAAAAAGATGGACATTCTTTCTAGCATGTTTCTGTAAGGGGAGCCCTGCTCTGGGCGGGAGCAAGCCATCCCCCTTCCTTTGTTTCTACTATCCATTTTTATTCTATCACAATACAGTGGCAGAACCCTATGTATGTGTTTTGTTTTATTGGAGTTTCTTCCTCCATAATGTTGCGCGTGTCCCTAATGCTTCACTTAGACCTTACTATTATGCTGCACATGCTTCAGATTTTTATACAAAATACAGATCAACCTACTTTTTCTCCCACCCCTTCACACGTTTTCCACTTTAATTTCCCCCACACACACACCGCGCCTCATCCACCTTCCTTCCATTTTTACCACAAAAGACAGCAAGAGAAAATATAAAAAAAGAATTGACTAAAATCCAGGCCTATTCCTTATTCCGAGCCACTACTGTTTTTCCTTATATCCTTTGTAATACCACTTTCCCAGCATTTTTTATTATGCTGAGGATCCTATTGCTTCTATCGTCATCAAAGAATAATGCGTTGTACTGCCTCCTCAACCTGTTATGGATCTCTTACCTCCCAGTCCTTATAAACTGGGGCTCCCTTTCATCTCAGTCTTTTATACGCAGAGGTTCCCTCTCCTCTCAGTCTTTTATACGCGGAGGCTCCCCTTTTCCATTATAAAAAGTAGAAAAACAGAAATACGTGACAATTTCAATACATAACGCACCACCTATCAAATCTACTCCTTAACACATCACCTGAAATCCTATCCAATCTATTCCTTAACACATCACCAAAAATCCTATTCCATAATACATCACCAAAATTCCTATTCCATAATACATCACCAAAAAGTCCTATCCCAGCTATTCCGTTGATCTTGTACATCATCCACATCACCATACTCTCATTCACATCACCATACTTATCATACTTTCATGTTCCCATGTTGTTATCACTTGCAAGAGTGTACTCACGTGTGTGTTTCACCTGGGTTTTCCTGTTACGAAGTTGGCCTGTCTTTCTGGAGCCACGCCCCACATTAGTGAGCAGAAAGGATTTCTTTTGAAATGGCTTCAACTAAAGCCGCTCAGGATACATGTTTTTTTTAATTTAGGCGTCTGATCAATATAGATGGGCATGGCTCTTCTCCTGGTGACTGGCCTAGGGCTTTGCAAAGTACAGCGGTAATAAATTAAGATCATGCCGGGTCGTCACCACTGAAAGGTAGCCCAATTTACAGGGGTACCCCTTAATTATACACGTAACCCTAATCACGCTCACACCAGATTAAAGTTGCACCCTCTAGAGAATTAAGGCCAAAAGTATTTATCTTGCAAGGATAACACATTTAATCTGTACAGAAATGAGGATAGGGCAAAGAACTCTGCTCCCTGAACAGTGTATTCTGTCCATAACCGTTCCCAGCACCTGCAGACTGGTGCCAGGCAGGAAGCTTAAATTCTCTTAACTTCGTCACTGGATACTGGCATGCTTCCGCCCAAAACTGTCCTTCTTCCCTTGCAAGGGATATTGCAGTCTTCCGTCCTTCATGGCTGGGTTTCCGTTTGGGACACACCACTTAGCATAATGCTAGTCTATGCAAGAATACATTGTAACTCCTATTTATCATCATTTTGCTACATTATGAACATTTATATATAAACACATTTTCCCATCATACTCTCCATACTTCACTCAATATATCAATAGTTTATATGGTCCAGTAATTCCCCTTAAAACCTTGTTTTGCATAGTACTGTGCATTGTGTGCATTGATACTTTAGCCTGCATGGTTTTTTGATGGACAGGAAACAGCTGCTGAGTTACCTCATGCTCTCTGCCAGCCTTAGCAAACAACACGGTAATGCATGCAGTCTGTTTTTATCACAGGCTGCATTCCTTTTGGCACAGAGCCTACTTCTGTCGTGCATTGAGAAAATCAAAATACAATTTAACATTTTGCAAATGTATTCAGCTAATAGTTATTTACGCCTTATATCTAAATACTAACTATCCTCATTTAGTCCTGGACCACGTCTGTGTGTGATTAAATGAAAAAGGCTTTCTCAGTGCTATAGTGCTTAAAACAGTCAACAGAAGTCTTGCCTAATTGTGCTTGGGGGTGCAGAAATGTGCTATCTCCTCCCCAACAATACGTGCATTGAACTGTGGCAAGAGAGGCCAGTGCTCATCCTGTGTTCACAGAGGGCGAAGCTCCTAACAGGGTAGTGCTTTTGATGTCTTATTCTGGAAATCTCATTGGTTGTTTGATATGTCGACTTCCCTCTCAGTTACTGTTTTTTTCTTGTGAGTTGCGAGGGTGCTTTTAATGGGATCTATCGCAGAGTACTTGCTGTTTTAATCTCAAAGGCAGGACATCCGTTGTCATAGTAACCGCTCCGAACATTAGTGTGCTTGCTGCTGTGCTGACTCAAACATGCTGCCTCTCTTGTCACAGTTCAACGCACAGTTCAATGCATGTATGGCGATCATCCTGGTGGCAATCCAAATTTTCCGTGCTACGCCAGTGCAGCACAATACATACCACAGGCTGTGAGGAATCTATTCCACAATTCTCATCCTGATGGAGGCCGTTACACTTGAAGCTGTCAATGTGCAATAGGCCGATACACTATTGTGTTGACTTTTTTCTTTGTTTCAGTATGCCAAGTAGGCAAAAAAACATTTAATGTTTTACTTTATATTGTTCAACTGTAACCCCTTGACAACACAAGGTTTTTGTATGTTAAAGTCACTAGATGATTGAAAACTGTATTAAATGTTTTAACATTTCGTTTGATTAGGAATGCATTAGGTTCACTACGCCTTTATGTTATATCATATCATTTAAATCTGTTTGTATTAATACACGGCAATGATTTTGTGAAAAAATTACTCAATAATATAGTCTGTTTTCTCTACTGTGGTTATGACCAATTGTTTTATACATGTTCTCGGAGGCATACATAGCCAGGCACCATCAGAGTCTTAGAAAAAGAGGTACGGGCGCCCCTCTACGAGAACGAACATGGCTTAATGACCTCTTCTATGAGAAGGTGCCCACTCGAGGGTCTGCAGCCACATTTTAGCTCACTGTACCTTTCACAAAGGAGGAATATCCATTTGCACATCAGTCTTTGTCCCGCCCTTTTGAGCACTCCAGCACAGAAATGCTAGGCAATCCTCCTTTGAACAAGAGTACCAACAGCAACCCCAGACACGTGTTTCAGCCTAGTCGGGCCTCATCAGTGAGGTGGAGCTGTGTCTCTCTGAGCACATTGAGCAAGATGTCCACGTCTGGATAAACCTAGGTAACTTAGCGTGACCAGCCCTTAGTTCCTCAAACATAGAAAAAGAGGTATGGCTGCCCCTCTGCGAGAACGAACACGGCTTAATGACCATGGGACGGTGCCCACTTGAGAGTCCGCAGCCACATTTTAGCTCACTGTACCTTTCACAAAGGAGGAATATCCATTTGCATATCAGTCTTTGTCCCGCCCACTTGAGCAGTCCAGCACCAAAATACTAGGCAATTCTCCTTTGAACAAGAGAACCAACAGCAACCCCAGACACGTGTTTCGGCCTAATCGGGCCTCATCAGTGAGGTGGGAAAAACACTTGCCCGAGAATGGTGCAAACTCACTGATACAACAGTACTCAGAACATTGCAACATTTAAATCATTCAGCATGCACCATCAATACACTAGAAGACTCACATCAGCATCTGTCTGAGCTGTTCTCACATTAGGAGAAACTACATGAACTACAGATAACACAGCTAGATGCTGTAGGAAAATCTCATCCTTTAATAAACAAGGCATTAATTCAGAAGAGCAATCTCCCCAAACACAGTGAAAATACTGCAGAAATGTGCATCATGACTAGAGACGCTCTTAGATGGATTTCTAATACATCCCCTTCCCCTATGGAGATTCATGACACATTTAAACAATACACCACATCCATTCAGAAACAGGTATTACAAATAATGGCTGAATACCTATAAGATGAATGCATTAAAAGGAAATTGTGTTGTGCAGCAGATGATATGAAAATATATAAGTGCACCTTCACAGATGACACTACACTCACTTCCCTGTCCGTCGACTTAGCTCTACTGCTACACACAACACCCGACTAGGCCCGCCAACATTTTCGATAACACTCCCTCACAGGATTACTTATCCGAGGACTACACATCTGATTACATGTTTTTGGCTAGGACAGCCCGAAACAGGGGCTTGAACTGACCCCTATCTCCATCAATAAAAAAGGATGCTATGTGACAGTGAAGGATGGGGATAGGCCACTCACATTTCTAATTGATACTGGTGCACAGAAATGCTCCATTTATCACCTATCAGTTCCAGATATTCCTCTGTAAGGGCAACAATATGTTTCTGTGGGGTTTGTTGGCACACCTGTAATAAGTCTGATCTCCAAAACGGTACCTATTGTGGGGTACATTTATCTGCCCAGCAGAACTCCCCTACATCACCAAACCACATCTCAGCAGTCCCCTGCAGAATGGTTGCACTGGCTCTGTTGGGCACTATCACATTGCATTAAAACTGCTCTTTGCAGTCACCAAAATAATGGCTGCACTGTTTTACCAGCCACAAATGGGGCAAGATGAAACACAGAACACCCAGGGAATTGTTGCCAGTAATTTATTGCCAGTATTTTTTTCATTTGCACCAGAGAAAAGAAGTCAAAGGCAGTGTTGCTATGCTGCCAGCTCAAAACTTTTCACTGAAAAAGAAACTATTCTGCCTTTTAAAATGACGGCGCCCTGATGCTCTTTTTCATCTGTTCAACAGTACACAGTTCTGATATAGTGAGACCCAGCTATGTCCATCCAGATTGAGGTGTGCTCCAGCAAAAAGGGGGCATTGCTCATTGAATGACAGGCTGTGCCAGGCAAGATATGTGAAATAACAAAGAACTTCACTTCAGCCGTACGCAAAAACGCTTTACTTTTGCAACAAAATATCACAGATAAACTCTTCACAAAAAGCCCTCACTCCCTCCTAGCTCATGCCAGTTTCAAAGGACCTTATATTTGGACGGATGCCTTTGCATTAGAAACATGACTGGGGCTTTGGAAAGGTTCAGTAAATGGATGAGAGGAATGCTGCATTGTAAAGTGACAACCAAAGAAAATTAACCACGTGTAAAATGGTGCTTTTTACAAACAAGAAAATATCTGTTTAAAAGTGAAATGTTGAATTAAGGCCCTGTCCTTGCATAGAAATGTGATGGGGGTTTGTTTTAAATTGCGGTACCGTTATTCACCCCGGTATCCATTTGCGCCCAGGTTGTAATGACCCCCATTGTAGCTTTCCCTAGCATGTAGGGGACGCAAACAGCAGGGAACTGTAATTTATGGGAAAAGTATACTTGGTGTGACTTTGACATTTAATGCAAACATGCTCTATAATAGTATGTACCCATATATACAATTGTAGAATTTTAGGTGAAATATTCCCCACCAAGAATTGTGAAATATTATTAGAATGACTAAAGAACATAGTATAAACTTGGGAATTGGAATGAAAGGTTTGGTGTAAAATATGGAATCTGCCTATGTGATTTGCAAAAGTGCCACAACTGTATAAATGTGCAATTAATGTCATAACTGATTTTGGCAAAAAGAACTGTGGAAGGGCCATGGGCAGTTTAAGCACACACCATAAAAATTGATGTCATGTCCCTGAAGTCCAACCAGCTGACAGGAAGGCGGTGACAGTCACCCCTGACCAATCCAGTTGTTAGAGGCATGCCAAGCCAAAGGTCTGCCCCCAAAGTAAATCCTGTGATGTCATCCACCTTATATAAGGTAGAGTATCAGAGAGACAAAGGGCTGACTCACTGACTATCCTGACAGACTCTCCTGACTTCCTGCTTCAACATCTCCAGAGATCCAGACATTACTACCCACCCCGCAGATTCCAGATTCCACTGCCAGGAAAGGGATAGCTGATCCAGACCCTCCTATCCAGGAAGAACCACCCTTTGGAATTAAATCCCAGAGTAAAATCCCACTAATTCAGGGAGAAAGGGGAAAGGTGGCTGAATCCTTATTGGGATTATGCAGCGCTATCTGCTTGCCCTGCGGCCTGCTTTATCCAGCTGAAGCACCTCGCTATCTATTGAGACCATACGCGGTTACCAGCTGTCCCCTTCTAGGAGAGCCCGCCGCTATGCCGTGACCAGATCCTTGCCCCGCTGTCCAGAAACGCGGTTGATGGTCCCAAATTTCAAATTCATGTGCTGATTGTAAGTATCACCCCACCCCATAGCAAAATGTAGCATACCCCATTCTGATACTTTGCCTTTGTTCCACCTTATCATTAATCTAGAAAATAACCTGGTAACTTGTTAAAATAGTCAGAATCCTCTGTGCATCCTGTTTTTGATTTCTAGATGTTCTAGGTGTTAGCGTCATTTTTCCCCATCCTTATAATTCATTGTATAAATCCTTAGTCATATTTTGAATAACTTAATGAATTCCCACATAGAGCTTAACGTGGTGTCAACAGGGTAACTTTGCAAATTAACCTTCGAGCGCAACGTGTCTTTCTTTAACAATCTAGTCACTAAAATATAGTGAAACTGGTCATTTCCTTTCCAAACCGATTTTCCTTGTCCACTGTTTTATTGTTAAAACCAAATTTCCTTTCCTATTAAGAATCTCACCCTGTCAGTCATTTAGAGTTACCCTTTCACTTTCATATTATCCCTTTTGATGTGCTTTTGCCCCTCAGCATAAAAACTGCATTCCGATTTTGTCTTTTTCACCCGTTTTTGTCATTTTAACCAGTGAAAATTAGCAAATGTAATTTCTCCACGTGTGATTTGTTGCACTGTGTGTTCCTTCCAAAGTTGATTTTCTGAATCATATGCCCATTGCTAGTACAATGCCTTGTAGTTTACAAGTGTTCTGACTCCTCTGATCCCGTCATACTCATTGCTACCTTATTCATTCAACTGCACATGTAAAAAAATAATTACTAATTCCAGGGGCTATTTTGTGCAGTTGCAAAGGTTCTTTTGCCTCCCATTTTGTGGGGGAAGGTTGGATTTCACTCCTGTTGGCTGCCTAGTATACCTGACTCCTTGCTACTCCTTTCTATCCACAATTCATTAATCAGGGTTTGAGGGAGCGTTGCTGCCCAATATTAAACTTGTGTGATTTCATTTGGTTGGGTGCCATCTCAATCTGAATCCTTTGCAAAATAAAGTAAAAGTGTTTTGATTGTGCACTGCAGCCTCGGCAAGTATCAAGAGTCCTGGTCTGGTGTGTGACACCCCATAAGAATCCTTAACACTAGTTCTCTGGGACCATTCACTGATGCATGTCCTTTTCTATTGACAACTAACTGTGGTGAAAACCTGCTAGGTTTGAATTTACTGAAGAAATGATATGCTGTTATTTACTGCTCACCAGATGGTGTATATTTGACTATTTCACTGCAGCACACTTCTACATCTCAGTTGCTAGCAATCCCACTACCCAGTGAATTGCAAAGTGTACCAACTCATATATGGGAATGCCCAATGTTGAACCAGTATGCATTCAGTTAAAGCAAATTGTCACATCCCTGCGCATAGCACAATACAAGGTTCCAGTGGACGGAGAAGCAGCACTGAAAATGATAATTTCAGATCTTGTACATCTAGGTGTCATTGAACGGATTACAGGTAGCACTTATAGTCCCATGCCTCCTGTATACAAGAAGGGTGACACCGCACTACCTTACTGTTTTGTAATTGATTCACGGGCCATCAATAAAATTGTTTGTCCCCAGTTTCCCAATGTGCCTGATATCACAATTATTTTGACTATGATACCTGCCCAGGCCACCCATTTTTCTGTGATAGATTTAAAGAAAGTATTCTTCAGCATACCAATACATGCTGACAGTAGGTATTTGTTCACCTTTACTGTGGAGGGGTTGTCATTTACATTCACTAGAATACCCCAAGGATACACAGAAAACCCTAGCATTTAATTGTAGGGCCCTCAAGGAATAACTGAACACTTTAGAATTACCTTCATCTTGCACATTGATACAGAACATTGATGACTTACTTATTGTCACAGATTCTGTGGAAGCTTGCAAGGAGGTACTTGATTGTTGTTAATACACTTGGCTAACAATGGTCACAAGACTTCTTTGAAAAAATTCCAATATTGTCAACAGGAGGTTGCCTACTTAGGATACCTCCTGTTGAAGGAGGGTAGGTATCATGCACCATAAAGAATACCGGCTATCTCTGAAATGTTGTTTCCAACACCCAAACTGAGGTTAGAACTTTTATGGATATGACATCCTATTGCAGGCAATGAATTCCGGATGTTTCCCTTTCTATTAAGCATTTGATAGCACTAACGAAAAAAGATGTAGTTCTACCTCTACCTTGGGATGCAGTTTGTCAATAAGCTTTTGATATGCTCAAAACTGATTTGTGTTCCGCGCCAATATTGGGCGCACCAAACTACACTAAGTAGGTTCTGTTATTTGTGCATGAAAAAGATGGTTGTGCTTTGGCTGTTTTAATGTAGGAAAATGGGGGAAAGACCAGGCCACTATTTTTCCTACACATTGGACCCTGTTGCATGCGCTTTGCCAAAGTGTCTTAAAGCTGTGGCTGCTGCTGCTGCATCAGTAAAATAGAGCTTAACCGTCATGGTGCCTCACTCAGTAGATGTACTATTAAACAGTACACCAACCCAGCATCTCACATCTGGTCGCCTCACTAGATACACGCTCATTTTGTTAGCACCTCACATCAAAATTAAATGATGTAACACGTTAAACCCAGCTGAACTGTTACCTCCCCTAGAGGAGAGTAGCATTCCTGATACCAATCATGATTGCATCTTTATCACTGTAAATGAAACAAAAGGTAGAATTGATTTGACTGCCACACCTCTGCCATCCCCAGATGGAGAAATATTTTGTGATGGTTTTTGCTTTAAACTTCCAGATGGCACTTCTACTTCTGCCTATGCAGTCACCACACTAGCTACCGCAGTAGAAACTAGGAGGATTTCTTACAACTCCGCCCAAGCAGCACACATAAATGCCCTGACTCAAACTTGTGAGGTATCTCAATGGTTGAAAGTAAATATATATTTTTTTTATTTATTTTTATTATTTTAAACAATCAAAACCAACAAACAATACAGCTTTTCGGGACGTACATAATCAATATCAAACCGTCCCATTATACAGTGTTATTCCCCGTCCTCCCCCCACCCACCCCATAAACTTGAGCCGGCTCATCCGTGTCATCTACAGGAGTGTTTTCGGGAATCGCAGTGCTTGTAGACTCGTCTGAGTCTTCTGTTTCATAGTTAACCTGGTGGGGGTTTACCATAGAGGTCACTAATTGTCGCCAGGCTATCAGGGGGCCCACTTCCTCCTCACCCCCCCTGGTAACGGCTACAAACCATACTACTGATTCTGCTTCCACCCATCTCAGGAGGTCCGCCCACCATGTCTCCACCCTGGGTCTGTGGGCCGCCTTCCAGCCCATTGCGATCCTACGCTTGGCCAGGAGGTAAGCCAGGTCCTTCATCTTGCTTACGTGCTTTAGATTGCATTGCCTGTGGAAAATCCCGAGCATGCATGCCCAAGCCGACCCCCACATCCAGCACCACTCCCCCACCGACCATCTTAGTCTTTATTTCGTCCCAGAATCTGTGCACCTCGGGACAGGCCCAGAACATGTGTAGCAACCCCGCTTCCACCTCCCCGCACCTGGGGCATTTCTGTGTGGCCGAGCCTCCAAAGCTGGCTATTTTCTCAGGGGTCAGATAAGCCCTATGGGAGACATACAACTGGATCTGTTGGAGTCTTGCATTTCGGGACACCTTTCTATGGTACCTTTGAGCTCTCTCCCATTGCTCCTCTGTCATGGGTCCTCCTACCTCCTCCTCCCAGTCTCGCCTCAGTTGAAGCAGCTCCTTCCCAGCCTTTGCTCTCAGGAGCTCGTATACCCTGGATATTTCGTGCCCGCCCTCTGAGACATCATACATCATTTCCAGGGCGGCATCAGGTTCTTCCGCCAGCACCGTCTCAGGCCACCTCTCCCTCACCCGTTTTGTGAGTCTGGTGTAAGTTATATATTTCCTGCCATATATCCCCGACAGTGGCCAAGCCCATCGGTTCCCAGTACCTACGGACTACCTCAAGCAGTTGGGAGTCATTTCCACACAGCACCACAAGAGGAACCTGCTGGGAGAGCGGATCCGGATCACCCACCGTTCTCCACGTCCTGCGCCAGACCTCCCAACCCAGCTTTAATAGTCTCCCTCTTCCCACCAGTTTACTCTTTTGTAGCCACACCGTCTCTCTCAGAAAGTATGGAGCCAAATCGCCCTGCAAAAGTCTACCTTCTGCCGAGTCCTCTGACGACAACCACCTGGCCACAAACAACAGCTGCCCCACCAGATAATAAAGCTCAAAGTTCAGCAAGTTTATGCCCCCCCTGTCACACGAGTTCTGTAGTTTCCACAGGGCTACTCTGTTCCTGGAGTTGCCCCATATGAAGCTCCTGCACAAACCATGAAGTCTCTTGAAAAAGCTTCTGGGAATCAAATATGGGACATTTACAAAAAAATGTAAGAGTCTGGGCAAAACCACCATTTTGAGCAGAGCTGCTCTCCCCATCATAGATAGGGGTAATCTAGACCAGAACACCATACTATTCTTAACTCCCTCGATCACTTTCTCTGTGTTATGTTCGTGCTCTGTTTCTATCCTATGATAAATGTTTACTCCCAGATACCTAAATATCTCAGGTTGCCAGGGTATTTGCAGGATAGGCAGCCTCTCCAACGGGACACTCTTATACCTTCCCAAGGGGAACAAACTAGACTTCCCGGGGTTCACCGATATGCCTGAGAAGGTGGCATAACGATCCATCACCTCCAATACATATTGGAGGTTTTCCTCCTGGTAGGGCAAATAGAGGAGCATGTCATCTGCATACAGCGATATCAGGTACATGCCACTTATCGTACGAATCCCAAACTCCCTGTATTGTTGTCGCAGGCATATTGCCAGCGGCTCTAGTGCCAGTATGTATAACATGGGTGACCAGGGGCATCCCTGTCTGGTCCCCATGCTGAGTTGCCATTTGTCTGAAATTGTGGATCCCTTTTTAACTCTCGTTACCGGTGTGCTATATAACATCTGAACCCACCTGATGTATCCAGGTCCCATTCTGTATCCTTTCAGGGTCGCTTTCAACCATGGCCACTGCACCGAATCAAAGGCTTTGACCGCGTCTAGCGACAAGATAGCCAACTCGCCCGTGTCCTCCCCGGTGTAATCAATGATATGGTGCAGCTTCCTATGGTTGTCTGTGATATTCCTACCAGGGACATAGCCCGTCTGATCTGGGTGTATCAATTTACCAATCAACCTCTTTAGCCTATTGGCTAGCACTGCCGTGAGTATTTTACTGTCCTGATTGAGCATGGACAAGGGTCTATAGGACCCGCACTCCATGGCCGGCTTGCCTGGTTTCAGAAGTGGGATGATCACTGCCTCACGGAGGGACGGTGGCAGTTCCCCCAGCTCGTAGGCTTCATTAAACATGTCAAGCAACGGCTGGAGTAGCTCCTGCTTATATGTCTTGTAAAACTCACTAGGCAACCCATCTGACCCAGGCGCTTTAAATGTGGGCAGATGTTGGATCACCACTTCCAGTTCGTCCGAGGTGACAGGGGCATCCAGATCCGCACGTGCTAGGTCATCCATGGTGGCCAGCCCTATATCCTCTATTGTTCCCAGTATGTCTTGGTTCGTATCCTCCCCTGTGTCCTCATATAGTTGTCTATAATACTTGAGGAACTCCTCATTTACTCCCTCCTGGGTGTTACGGGTTCGGCCTTCCGCATCCCTGATCTCTCTAATCACTGAGCGTGGGGTCTCGCTCTTGTACAGCCAGGCCAGCAATCTACCCGGCTTATCCCCCCCTGCATGTAGCCTCTCCGTGTATTTCTTGTAATTTAATTTGCATAATCTATCCCAGAGTCCACTGCAGGTTAACTGTAAGTCTTTTATCTTGGCACTGTTCTCCCGGGTAGTCTTCTCATTTTGCATAAGACCCTCCAGCTCTCTTTCTGATTCCTGAAGTTCCCGTTCAATGCCACCTTGGACCTTGGAGCCCTTTAGATTTTGATATAGCTACCCCCCGCACCACCACCCTAAACACCTCCCATACTGTACCCACAGAGAGTACACTGCACGTGTTAGTTTCAAAATATTCCTCGATGGCCTCCCTCAGGTCATCTCGAAACCCTGCATCTTGTAACGCCTCAGTTCTGAGTCTCCATTTCGGGATGCGCGCCCTGGGTGGTTGATATCGCCACTCTTCGACCAAAGGCGAGTGATCGGATAATACCCGAGCCTTATATTCCGCTCCCATCATTTCTCCCAATATTTCGGCAGCTGCAAACACATAGTCTAGCCTCGTGTGCAAGTCATGTGGTGCTGCGTAGTGTGAGTATTGTCTATCGAATGGATGCAGCTTCCTCCAAACACCCACTAGCCCTAGGTCTTCCAACATTGTCCCCAGCGCTTTAGCCGCTGGTGCTGGCTTCCCTGATTTGTCATCTGACCTGTCTATTCTAGGATTCAGGGTACAATTAAAGTCCCCTCCCCACACTATCGCGCCACCCACCAGGGGGCTAATCTTACTTTATAGGGACCTAAAGTAAGCCGCCGTATCATGGTTAGGGGCGTACAAATTGATGATGTCCACCTCCCTGTTATCCAGGAGTCCCGTTACCACCACCATTCTGCCCTCTGGGTCTATTGTCGAACTGAGCACCTGGAACGGCACGTGCGGTGCCAACCATGTGACCACCCCTCTTGCATATGTCGAATACGTGGCCCCCATGACACTACCCCTCCATTTTCTCCTGACCACCTCCAGCTTCTCCTTCGTGAGGTGGGTCTCTTGTAGCAAGGCTATATCAATACGCATCCTTTTTAGATACAGCATCACTTTGTTGCATTTTAAGTAACTGTTTAGGCCCCGCACATTCCAGGTCACCACTCTAAGATTACCCAATGCCATCTAATCGGTGTGCTCCCAATCCACTCCTCCCTCCGATGCTTCCCGTGATGGCCCGTTTACCAACTCTTACCCTTCCCAGCCTCAACAATTCCCCCCCTTGGACTCCAAATCCACCCCACTGCACACAACCCAACCCCTCCCCCCACCCTACCCTACCCCAACAAATGCCCAGCTCCATCCCTGGATCTCAGGCCCACCCGCATCTGGTCCTATCTAGCATCTGAGGACTAGGACCCCGCTGGGCGTCACCGATCTAACAGTGACCTAATTAGGTGTACTACTAATGGGTTCAAGGGATGCCTCCTAGGTGCTCCCACTTATCTATTTAGGGTTGTTGCGCCCAGCGGATCCCGACAGCCTATCTTGCAGCGCACTCCCAACAAGCTTAAACTCTATATTCAAGTCCCAATGTCCTAGCCATGTCCCCAAGGAGGACATAGCTGCGTGCTACTTATCTTCTGCAGCCCCCATCTGGATATCCGGGTCCTGGGGCGGCCCTGCATATCCAGCCTTTCCATCACATCCTTCGGCGTCTCAAAGAATAGGGATTTGTTCTTACAGAACACTTTCAACTTGGCTGGGTAAAGCAACATATAACGACGGCCTGCTTCTTTTAATCTTCTTTTCACCGACCTGTACATGCAGCGTATAGTCCGGATATGCCGTGATTTTTGCCGACTCCATTTCGATCATTCCTCCCTTCCGAAGAAATTCGAGTATCTTCTCCCGGTCTCGATAGTTCAGAATTTTTGCGATCAGCGTTCACGGGGGGGGGGGGTTCCTGGGGGCGGTCTCCTTGTCAAGGCCCTGTGCGCCCTTTCAACCGCGGACCCCTGGGCCAGCGCCCCACCAGTTATCTCCTGCAGGAGCATGGTTTCCACATATTCTGTTGGGTTGGGCCCCTCCATTCCTTCCGCCAAGCCAACAATTCGTATGTTGTTTCATCTGGCCCCCCCTTCCGCCTCCTCCGCCCTGTCCTCCAGGTTGCCCACCCACTGCACAAGGGCATGTAGTTCCGATCCATGTGCGGCGCACGCCGCAGTATTCGGGGCCATCTCCTTCTCCAAGTTCCCGGTGCGCTCCGCAATCGTCTGCACGTCCTGTCTCAGCAGGTTCACGTCCTCTTGGACCGCACCAATCTTGAGGTCCAGGCCCACTTTCAGTTCGTTCATTGCCAGGCCCAGTTTAGTCTCCCAGGCCACTTTCAAGTCTGCAATTGCTGCTAGCACCTCCTGGATCGTGCCCGGTGCCTCCACCTCTGTCGTGGGGGTCTCCTTGCTTTTGCCTCCCTCCGCACCTGGGGGCGTCTTGGTGTAGGCCTCCATCGTGGGCTGTTTGGTCCTGGGTCTAACAACTTTATTAGACATTCTGCCGTGTTGTCCGAGCGTAAGCCAGCTGCACCTCCCCGCGCACAAAGGTCTGCGTGGCACCAGGTCACTCTTGGGAGTATAGGGCCGTAGCGGCTATGCCCATGTGTGTCTTGGTCACTCGCCTCACCCTTAGAGTGGGCTGTGTCCACCCACGTACTTGCGCACTCTCGGTGTTGTGACTCCGGTCTCTGCCTTACTCCATGGGCACCTTCCAAGTTCGGTCTGACTTCACTGCGGGCCCAGAGCCAGCCGCGAGTTCGCTCGGCGGGTCTCGTCAGTTATCATCTATGCACATTCGGGCTCCGGGCGCACGCCTCTTTGGGCGTCTTGCTGTCTCGATCTTGTCCCTCGGCTCACAAAGCATAAGCGCAGCCCAGGCAGTCCGCCTTCTTTCCTCTGCTTCTCCACACCATGGCCCCTTTGGGTCTATTGCTTAAAACAGGAACCTGAAATCCATTACAGGTACCATCTGATCCTTCCGTCAGTTATCGCTGCAGCACGTCCATGACCCTCAATGATCCCTTTGTTCCCGCGGCCATTTTGTTTCCATATTTCGAGTCGGGCCCGCAGTTATACAAATGGGTATAACTTTGTGTCCGTGCATCCCATATGCACCAAAAGTTCAGCGAGTACGGCCCCCACCTTCATGGTCACGGATGTTAATTCACAGTGCTGGCAGGCATCCGTGCGCGCACTTTTCCCCAGGATCAATACAGGATCGAAGGAGCTCCTCCGGAGCACGTCCCTTCACATGACCGTCCTAGCCACACCCCCTTGAAAGTAAATATTTATACAGACAGTCAGTACGCCTTTGGTGTAGCTCACAATTTTGTGAAACTATGGCCGGAAAGGGGATTTCAAAAATCTCACGGTACCAAGATTCAGCATGGTCTCTTGATAGTACAGCTTTAATCAGCACTAGCATTACCTAACCAACTAGCAATAATGAAATGCACAGCCCACCAGAAAATCATGGATAGTAATGGGAGAGGCAATGCTTTCACAGACCGAATTGCTAAACAAACAGCCACAGACTTACAGTCTGGAATATACATATTAAGTCCTGTTAAGTGGGTCACCGAGAATGGGATGATGGAAGAGGGCATTAGCAGTGTAAAAGATTCAGGCCGAGGCAACAGCTGAAGAAATCAAAGAGTGGGGATCGGGACCAGCACGCCTAGATGAGGAAGGTTGTTGGCTTGACCATGGCAAACAGAGATGGATGTTACCTAATGCATATGTACAAGCTACAGTGACCATGTCCCAGCGCACATAAGGCAAAAGGCATCTGTAAACACCTGGACCCGCTATGGAGGAACTCCAACATACCCGAAATAGCGGACTGCCTGGTTAACAATTGCATGATCTGTTTACATCATAGCATTGGGAAATGAACACCAGGACCTAAGGGCAGCTTTGTTCCACCTTCCATGCCCTTTGAGGTAATAAACTTTGATTTCATTTAGATGGAATGATGTCAGAATGTTAAATACGTACTAGTGGTAGTTTGTGCATTTAACAAATGGGGCGTAGCTTTCCCTCTGAAATGTAACATCTCAATGTCAACTGCAAAAGTAATGGTAAAAGAGTACTTTCCCCATTTAGGTTTACCATGGGTGATCTGGTCCGATAATGGTTCCCACTTCATAGCAGTGGTCACCAAGTACGTGTGTCAGAGCTTACAGATAAGAAAGAAATGTCATTCCGCAAACCATCCCCAATCAGCTGGATTAGTTGAGAGACATAACTGTACCCTGAAGAACAAGTTAGCCAAATATGTGCCCACAGCCAGCTAAAATGGCCTGACGCCCTACCATTAGCCTTAATGTCAATGAGAATGACAGCCCAAGCAAACACAGGTCTGTCCCCGTATGAGATTGTGATGGGGAGACCTGCTAATGTGTCGAATGTACCCAGGCCAAGAAAATTGTCAGAGATTGAGTATCCATTATTGGTAGATTATTAAAACTAGATGACTCAAAACTTGCGTTTGATTCACCAACAGGTGCGAAAAGTGTTGCCTGATCGAAACGTGGGTCCTGGCCACACCATTCTGCCTGGCGGCTACTTTCTGATGAAAGACTTCCAGTGCAAATCCAGCCTTGAGCCGTGTCGGAAGGGGCCACTGCAAGTACTATTGGCCATACAGACTGATCTGCATGTGGAAGGCAAGAAATATTGAATACATGCAGCACATCTGAAACGAGTACCTTTGCATTTGTCCTATGACAGATTGGTAAAGGAGGGCGTAGGTGATTCTGAACACAAATACGTTCCTAAGCACGTACCTTTCAGTGACAGAGAATACACAAACCCAGATTTTAAGCAGCCAGACGTTTCACCTTTGCTAATATGTTCGCCGCACAGAAATGCTGAGCCACACAGAAATGTTGTTGCAAAGAATGATGAGCTCATTATTTATACAGCCTTGGGTCTTGAACAGCCAGGACCCAGCACGATAAGATATACAGGGGTGCCTTCTCGTCTGCAGCTATTTCATTGTATGGGTCTCACACATGCACATACTAAAAATGTATGACATAGGAGATGTTCTGTGTGTATCAGGAAAGAGTTACCCTAAATAAACTGTAAGACACACCGATGCACAGTAACCCTCGGTCATGAAAACAAAGATAATATTGGTAGGAATGTCTCCTTTCAGTGAGAATAGTCTCTTGTCTTGTAAGGTCAGAAAGTTAGACTGAACAAGCATGAAATCACTGACAAATGTATGTTTTCACAGAAAACTGTATATGAAGCAGGGAGCTGTAAACTATCTATGACTTGGCACTCGCAGCTGAACTCATATAAACTGGGGTGCATAAAAGACATGGGGCCTCAGTACACGTTAGGCGGTAAGGGTTTACCGGTACCGGTAAGGGCACCGGTACCGGTAAACCCTTACCGCCTTACTACGAGTTCCCTTTGCGGGACCCGACCTTAATGGCTGGTTTTACCAGCCATTAAAGTAGGGTGCCGCAAAGGGACCTTGGTGCTAATTACGGTACCTCAATTTGCGGTACCGTAATTAGCTCCTTCCCCATTCCCATTATGCCCTATGGGGGCAAAAATGGGAATGGGGAAGTGCCTTGGTGAATGGGGAATTACTGCCCCCGCTCACCTTGGAGTAGGGCGGTATTTCCGCCATCCACCAAGGCGGACACGGTAAAATACCGGCGGCAACCATGGCGCTAATAGCGCCATGGTTACCGCCGTCCGTGTAATGAGGCCCATGATTTCCTTTCTTTAAATTGCTCACTTATCCACAGCTATTGCTGTGTTGAACTTGGGTCCGTTTGAAGCAGATTAACTGTGTTATTATACTTATCTCAGTGTCTGTTGGTCTTATTTTATTTGCAGTACAGTTACCAGATTTTGGTTCTACAGATTTCTATATTAGGTGTAGAACCTCCCACTTCCCTTTTGCTGATGTGCTGTCCATGAAAAGTCTCCTTCAGTTCCTCTAGTTTATTTACTATGTTACTTAGAGTGTGTTTTGCATTTGCTGGCTACTTGGCAACTCCAGCACCAAACCTCTCACTCTTAGAACAAGACATTCAAAAGGGCTACTCTTATTATCCTCCATGCTATCACCGCTTCTATGCTGTCTCCATATGTCAGAGGACAGTGTATCAAATTGTAGTCTAAATCCTTCATGAATTGGCTTGATTAGTGGGACGCTAGACTCATTCTCGGGGAGGGGAACTGATAACAGGGGATGACAGAGAATGCCATGATCTATGTTTTTTGCTAAGGGGAGCTAAGAATAATGCCCATAGAGTGGGGAGGGCCTGATGGGGTGCCAATGTGTGTCGGATGAGAAAAGGGCTGCTTTGACCGCAAGGACCAGGCTTACCTCGAAGAGTCCCACTGAGTTCACATTGATAACCAGGTGCAAGTCACGTGGTTAGGATAAAAGGTAGGGTGGTGCCAGTTGATGTTAACCAACTGCTTTACAGCATTCAATGATGGACAAAGACGTCACCCATGTGTGGTGAAGATGAGCGAGAAGACAGCGGAACCAGTTGAAGAATGGACTATATGTAATCATTAGCATGTATATTGGCGGTAGCTAATGAGGGTGGGGGATTAACACTGTATATCGATTGCATCATGCGTGACGATGTGTGTGTTTATAACCTGAATCTTGTACAGAAGACGCCAGAGAGCTCTATGGCAGCAGAGTTATAATACTCTGTCACCTTTATTCTTTTGTATACAAAATAAAACTCTTGTCTTTCTCAAAAGTGGGTGCACCTAGTCTTTTTACCTAGCGGATTGGGTTTTCTTGGTCTGATCCCTGGGAGTTGCCCTACATTTTTGGTGACCCTGACATGATCTCAGTTACCCCCACGAAGACAGAGGATTCCTGGCCGCACTTACAGAGGGGCCGCGCGTAGCTGCAGCAACCAGCCCCCTTGTGCACAACCTTTGAGAGGTTTACAGGAGCCGTGTTATCAGAATTCCTCTCTGTTATTCTGAGCGGGTGTGACAATGTGACAATGTGTGGAATTTCTACATTTCTTTAAGCAATGGGGAGCCCTATTAAAGCCTGAATATAGAAGCAGGAAGTGATACCTGTATGGACTTTCCTCTAATCAGCTGACATGTATTTTGGTATCCTAGGAAACCGGGGGTGACGAGGAGGAGGTGGAACCCAACGGTTTCAGCTGGGTATACTGAGAGAGAGCCGCGGAGTGAAGAGTCTGATGACTTTCAGCTGACAAAGTTGCGCCGTTGCACCATTAAGAAGGTTATTTTGGTTATAAATTATAAGCAAACGTTGTCGCTTGCGGAAAGGAGGAGTCGGAGCCGTGTCAGAAGAAGCTGGCAGAGTGAAGGAAAACAGAGCGATTGTTATCGCTTCTCAAAGAGGGGAGAAAGTGACGCTGTTACGTGAGTGGTCAAGCGAAGAGCTCATAAAGGTGTTAACCAATCTGGCGCCATAAACCACCCTGTTAAGCTGGGGCAAAGATCCAGACTTTAATGCTCCATGAGTAAGTGCGCCGTTCCGCTGAATGACAGCGAGAGTTTGAAGCAGCTCCCCTGAGTCAGATGAGTGAATAAACGCTCGACCGAACAAGGCGATGTCCCACTGAAAGGCAAAGCAATTCAGAGTTGTTTGTTTGTAGAGAGGAGTAGTTTTCGAATGACGGCCGGTAGGTGGAGCCGAACCTCATTGTTCGTTAAGTCAACAGCTGATCAGAAGTCACGTTCGTACAGAACCAGACGGATCATGCAGGGAAAAGGGGAGCGACGTTGTGAAAGCTAAGAGGCACGAATCGGATGACCCAAAGAGCAAGGAGCAAGGAGCAAGGAACGCTAGTATTAAAGCAGGAGAGGGCACATTAGAAATAAAGTAACATTTAGAAGGGGAACTCTACCTACGCACTTCTACCAATGTAAAGTGAATAATTAGAGATTGCAACAACGTGTCTGCTCAACACTGGAAGGCGTTCCACAGACATTTATGCAATATTTTCCAAACAAGCATTTGTAACAGGATTGACATTCTGAAACTAGCAATTTCTTTTGGTGCACAAACGTGAAATAAGGTTGTCTGAGGGAAAGTAATAGAAATCAGAAGAGCAAAGAAAAGAAGAGAGAGTGGATAAAGAAAAGAACAGAGAAGAAGAAGCAGGCGAAGAAAGACAAACTCAAAAACTGGAAAAAGAGAAATACTCTTAATTGATCTGTTTAAAAGTATTGTAAAAGAGACATTAGCCAGAAAAGAGTCGAGTTAAGGGACAACACAGAGACATAGTACTTACCTCAAATGTACTGAAGTGCACGACCTGGTACGGAAGAGTTAAGCATCGGCCTGGAAGACGTATCCTTTACAGTAAACCTATAAAAAAAATAGAAAAAATAAATGTGTTAATAAAAGAATTGGGCTCTCTTTCAGTCCAAACAACCTACCTGATGGCTGAAGACTCATTTTTTACCGAATCAGACCTGTAAAAATATCACAGAGGGGCGCTGTTGCAGTATTGTGCAGGCCGTTAACGGGACCCTGTGATGGATGACTTCGGGTGAATATGCAGATGTAAGTGCGTCCCCTTTTAGAGAAAAATAAGTGGGGTATGAGGAGAGGGTATGAGTGCCGGAATTGTGAAGGACAGTGGGTATATGTGTGGACAGGAAAGTGTGGATTGGTGACATAGAAAATCACATGGTGTTGTATATATTTTTATTGGGGTCTTTTATATTATGATTTGTGGAGTAAAGGGATCCTTTCCCTTAGGTTATAGGAGAGACGACAGGGTATCCACAGATTGGACCAGACAAAAAAACAAAAGGTACATTTGTTAGAATTTTGGCTGTACGTAAAAAACAAACAGCTGAAAAGTTCAAAAATATTCACCAATCAGTGCCTTTATAGAGATCAAGGGGAGCAGGGTGGGGGGGCTCCACGTGGTGGGAGGGCACCGTTGTTCACTATAAAGGCATTGGGGTATAAAAAAGTTTTAAAAAAGAAAAATGAGCTCCCTGCAGCACCGGTTCCCATGCACGGAACTGTCAGGAATCTGCGTCGCAAAGAGATGCAGGAGACGGCGGCACACAGGTGAGTAAGGGGTGGGGGTAATCAGGTTATCAGAAATGTTCAGGGAGTGAAAACCGATAGTCATTTTCCTTCAAATGACTTTTGTTTTTTTCTCCCTCGAATATTTCTGATTCGGTTAATTCACAGTAATCCAGAAGACAGCGCTGTATAATGGAAGAAAAGAGGATATGGATAGAGGCTCTGTATATTTAGTGAGTCTGGGATCTCTCAGTCTTGTATATAGGGGGGGCATGAGAATGAAAAAGTAGATGTGGTGGAGGCCCTTGTTGCCTGGAACCTCCTCACCCGATATAGTGGGGGTGTTGAAACGAAAAGTAGAATTTGTTGTGATTTTATTGTAAGTAAGTTTTTCTGTTGTGGTGTGGTTTGTATTGGCGAACAGTAGAGCTGATTGAGGTGTGACGTGTGTATTTGCGTGTGTGGGTGAAGAGAGTTGAGTGTGAGATATAAGAAGGGAGCACAGGGAAGAGGTACAGGTTGTTGGGTTGGGACAAGAGTAGTGGTAATATTGTAAAAATATTGACGGGACAGAGCTGTTATTATTGAACCAACTACGCCATTGGATTGCATGTGCAAGGCCCTTCTGTTGTATTGAGATACAATTCTTAAATATATAGGGAAATATATTGGGAATGGTGTGCGGAAACAAAGAGAGGGATATTTAAGCCATGGCCGGACCAGGGTAAAATAATAGAGAGATATTCATTCACGTGTATATGTTCATAACAGCGAAATATAAGGGAAGAAAATAAAAAAACAGATCAGTGGTATTAGAATTGAGTAAAATGGTGTATGATTTAGACGATTGTACCAACGATTATTCTAAGGCAGCATGTGAGTTGACTACCTTGTCTAGTACTATTATTACTGTGGTTACTGTCCTGAACACCCATACGGCTCCTATGGAAACAGACAGGTGTCCTATGTATGTGATATTGCCTACTACAATAACCCCGCCATCTACGTTGGCAAGCTATTACAATCTTCCCTATCCCACAGCATCAGCAACTGGGAGGGGTAAAAGATCAGAGGGAGATGATGCAAAACCACACAAAGAGCTGGTGGATGAATTAAGGAAGGTGGGAGGTGAATTGGCAAGACTAAAATCAGAACGACGAGAGGTACAACGGACGCCTGTAGGCGTAGATGAGCGGAGGGCCGGGGACATATTGTTTCGCATAAATAGTACAGCTATCACAGATATGCATATAGAAAAGGAAAGTGAAGATAGAAGTGGGGAGAAGGGGATGTGGATTTTGTGACTGCAAGGTCAGAGGAGGAATACGACTACACAAACGAAGGAGAAGAGGAGTGGGATACGGTAGATGAATTGGAAGAAGCAGGGCAGCCACCTGTAATATCCCCACAAGTAAAACGTTTGTGGGGACTCAGGTTACAAAACAGGTTTGGGTGAATGGCAGTAGCTAAGAGCTCGGTGGTGGGAAAGAAGAAAGTTGGGAAGACAATAGGGGCACAGTTTCCACTGTTGCATACGTGCCGAGGGAGAGCACAGTATATCCCTTGGGCACACATGAGCACTAATAACCTCATAAAGACACTCCTGCCACTCACAGCTGGGGTGGACAAATGGATATATGCATTTGAAAAGCATACAGCTGGGACTACTTTGGCTGTAGGAGATTTGAAGTTTGTTTTTGTCGATACTGAGAGATCAGGATGATGATGTATCAATTAAAGCAGGGCATCCGGGTGTGAAATTGGGTGACGATAGCCATGACAGAGCACATTTTAACGACATTAGGCCCCAAGTATGGGCAACGTTACAGTGTGCGTACTGTGACACACCCGATTTTCAGTCGATTATGCAACGAACAATGCACAACAAGGAGGATCCGACCCAATACATACAGCAAATACAAGAAATGTGGAGCAGACAGGGGATTTATGGGATCTAGCGGTTCCTGTTTTCTATTTCGTGGTTAAAAGAGGACTCCCGAAAGAGGTACAGAAGGTACTTGACAAGATAATGGCATTCGAGGCGAAGGGTTGGGTGGAAATTCAGTCTATTATTTTCAGCCATTGTTAACAGTTGAAAGAAAAAGAGAAGGAAACGGCACAGCGAGCCCAAGCAGAGGAAGTGTAACTGGTTCAAAAGAAGCTAGCAAAGGTTGCAGTGGAGGGGGCTGCGGCAGCAGTACAGACGGAAGGGTCGGCAGACCTTAGGGTGATTCAGGCAGATGTACACGTATCACCCGGGTGGGGAGGAGAAAACAGGTGGACAGGTGAGTATCAATCTCAGTACCAAAGGGTTTCACAGGGGGGTTTCAACTTGGGAGAGGGGGATTTTTTGACATATGGGGAAGGTGAAGGGCTTTCGGAGGAATGGGGCTACGAGGAGGAGCAGGCCAGTGTAGGACATGTGGACGCATGGGCCTTTTTTCAAGAGAATGTAGAAGTAGACAGGTGTATGCATATCCTCAACAGCAGATGTATCCTTATCCGCAGGGAGGTCCAGGTCCATACCTCCAGTCATATGGACAGATGCCCCCAGCCGCTTCTTATGGTGCACCAATGCCCACGTCTCCACCCGCTCCCCCACCAACTTTCCTGCTGTTGCCTGCCCAGACACTACTAATGTGCCCTCATATGCTGTACATCAGGGACAGAAACAGGGCCCCCATATCCTGAGCAATAACACTGTTCCAAATGGTACAGTGACTCACTATCAGGGAGCCACTGGTGAAGAGGAATAGACCAAAAGAGACTACCCCCCCTCCCCTCCTCTGGTGAAGGACAGGTGAACATGTCATTCAGGGCTCTTGCCCTGCCCTCCTGTCCAACATTGTAAAAGTGAGAAACATTGTCAATTGAAGCAGCCATACCACCCTTATCCGAGGCAGGTACATCAGGGAAGGGATGCCACGTAAATTAATGGTGGCTGGTGAAATGAGTACACATGTATGCATTTAAGATGTATGAAAAATATTACACTGCACACATTCATTTAGGAAAACACAAACATAAAGTGATGCATACATTGTGCACAGCATGAATAACACAGAATGTAGCTCCCTGACATAGAAACGATACAGCAAAAGTTAAAATGAACGCCACAGAATGCATTAAAATGAATACAGGCCTTAAGCCTCATTAACATTCAAAGTGCTGAAAACACAGAAATACAGAGCTGTGTAGAAACCAGGTGCACAAAGTGGCAGCAGTAAATACTCAAATAGACAGTTTTTAGCAGTGTTGCTCAAGAGTTTTTTTAAAATAAATAAATATATCAGTAAGTTAGATATAGATAAGAACGGAGTGGCCAATGAAAACATGACAGCAAATCCTATGTCCTTGGCAGGCTAGCTGGAGTCTGTGTGATTTCAAATCCGCTTTTCATCCAGTTCCTTAGTTGCAACACTATGTTCCGTGATTTGTTTAAATTGGAAACAACAAGTCATGCTGATCCGCAGAGAATGAGCCACTAGAATAAGAAATAATTATGTATTTCAGGAAGCATGTTTACCCAATAGAAACTTGACCAATGAGATTAAAGAAGTCATGTTAGAACAGAAATTATGTATTGTGTTTTGTCTTACTATAAATATATGTTAATGAGAGGCAGACTTTGAGACTTTCTTTTTTCAGCTGTATCATAGTTGATTAAACAAATGCTCCCTGGCTAGCCGTTGGCAAGATAAATAATGTCTCTCTTTCTTGCACAGTGTGTGTCTTTATTCAGAGATGGATGGAGTGGGTTATGTCTGAGGAGTGACCCCTACGTATATGGCACCCAACTGCAAGGCTTTGAACACACAATGTGCTGCACTGAAAAGGGCATGAGGACTTCACTGAAGCCGGATGGGAGGCGCGAGCAGAGACTGTAGTCTGGTGATGTGTCTTCTTCATGTCCTGGCAGCGCAGCACAGATAGCACACTTCATGGAAGAGCAGGCTCCATAAATCTTGGTAAAGTATGCATTGTGCAAAAAACAGAATTTAGGGGAAGAGCTGTATATAAACAAGATCATTGAATTATCTGCAACACACAAAAATGATCTTGGGCATGAATGATCTATGCCTTAAGAATAATACTTTCCTGTTTAAGAATTAATTCTTCCGGCAAACCCAGGGGACTGCCATAGGCTCAACATTTGCACTCTTGTACGTGAACTTGAACATGGGGTACTGGGAGAAATTCAGTGTGAGCAGATGAAAATGAAGCATATACAGAGAATATAGAGCTTTGGCTGTGCTACATCGATGATCTTTTCATCATCTGGAAAGGCAGTGAAAGGAACTGGTTAGAGTTTGTTAAACACTTGAATATCAACAACAGCAATTTGAAATTCACTGAACATCACAGTGCACATTCTGTAGTGTTTTTGGATGTAAAAGTGAAAATAATAGACCAGCAAGTCGTTTGTGAGCTTCACAGAAAACCAACGGGCTCCAACGCTCCACTACATGCTAGAAGTGGACATCCAAAAAACACTTGTATGCAGTATACCGTATGGTGAATTTATCAGAATACCCAGGAATTGCACCAACATTGCAGACTTTGATGCAGCCAGCAGAATCACTGCATGGGGATTTTTGAAACAACAATATCCCAAGAAAATCATTGAAAGATCTTATTTGAAAGCACACGCCTTGTAGAGACACACTCTGTTAACTAAGCAGTCATCTGACACTATGGGTAATGCAGATGACGATGCTACAAGACTAATTTTCACTTTTGGAAGTCATACGCAACCAGTGAGACGAATACTCAATAAACATTGGAAAGTATTAAAAGCAGATAAAGACCTTGGGGAAATATTGAAGGAACACCCAGACATTACTTTCCGGAAAAGCAGTTCTATCAAGGACACTCTGGTGAACAGCTTTATGAAACCAGAAAACTTGAGGGGAAAAAAATAAGTGGCTGACCAAAAGCAGAGAAGGTTTCTTTAAATGCACTCGATGCCGAAATTGTAATGCGTACAACCTTCCAGTGCTGGGGTACCCCATCTACATCAAAGGGAAAATCACGTGCAAATCAGAACTCGTAGTGTATGTCCTGTCATGCCCCTGCTTAAAATGGTATGTGGAAAGCATGACAATTAAAAATGTGCATCTTGCAGCATGTTAGAGTGATCAGGAACAAGGTAGTGCTTATCCCATGGCCAAACACTTCTCAGAATTTCATGGAGGAGATCCAAATTTACTTTCTTTGGTAAAGTAGATGCTGGACCTAGAGGAGGAGATACTGAACGTCAGTTACGACAGGAAGAAATCAGATTCATTATAGACTTCGAGAGCAAGAACCCAGGAGCCCATAATTTGGACAAAGAACGCTACACTTTTTTGGGAGTAGAATAACTATACAAACTCCCCTTCTCTGAAGGAACGAATCATCTTCCAACCTTGGTCTGGGGGCTTTGATAAACAATCAAGCTGTGTTAAGAACTTGGACATTTCTGAAAACAGGAAATAATAGACAGTCCCAGTGATCAGTTGTGGCCCTTGATGCCCAACAGCACAAATATATATGTTGTTTAAGCATACCATGCCTCACTGTCTCTTCAATGTCTTTGATGGTTAAAAGAACCTGGCATAGTCTGTTAGTTGTCAAATTACTGACTTTCGCTGGCAGACAATCCTCATTTGAGGTACCATACACTATATGGTCTTTGAGTAGGGGTGTTTTTTACATACTTTTTACATCTCATTTTATTTGTTGAATTCTCGTGTACAGAATGTGTCCTCTCTGTCCTCAACTATATAGGAAAGGACAGGATTTGCGACTATTTTGAATATCACCGAGCCTAAAGCCAAGCCCAGCAGTGTTGTCATAATTGATTGGAGAGCTTTCACTATCACTATGAAATAAGCATTACAGATTGACAGTGGATCGTTACATTGTTCATGTAGACAACAGACAGGAGGGCCTCCATTATTTTAATTTGAAGAGTTGTGAACGGAGGGTTGCAATTGTACTGTTTAAATGCACTTTACATTGGTTTATTATGTGATGGGGCGGAAGTGTAGTGTTAGTGTTTGGTCGTGTTGGGGAGATACGCTAAGAGGTTGTGCCTGGCAGATCAACAGCTACTGAATTCGGAGGAACATTGCTGCAGTGAATATCGTCCAGCACCCTGCTTATGGGAATTTCATTCATTCAACCCTTTCATTTGAAGCTGACTGTGCTGGCCCTTTAACGTGGACGACCTCGCAGAACGTTCAAATACATCGGGGCTGCGTGGAGCGCAGCAGCAGTGTAGTGAAAGTGTTTGGTTGTGCTCGGTCGAGGCGGTGCTGAGAGGACATGCCAAAGTAAAGTAAGTTCAATTCTCTGGAACAATGTATACGACTGAGAATCTCTGCCGTATAAGATTAGATGTGCTTGTGTTATAAGTAGTGCACAACAGTCCCTGTAAAATACGATAGGCTCTGCCTGTTAGCCCTTGGTAATCAGTAGCGGGCTGATGTAGGTGGAGGTGCTAGTTGCCCCTAAGCAATCAGAAAGGTGACCTAGCCACGTGTGACTTGTAAGTGTACTGTTGGTGATCTGGCACATTAATACGTCAGCGAATGAAACACCTGTGAGCCTCGCGAATTACGTGAGACTATAGCCTGAAAAGGGGAAAACAGGGATTGGTGACTGATACCCACCTCCCGAAGTATGAAAACACAGGGAAAAGGGGACAGAAGCCCAAACCTGATTAAAGAAGGAGCAAACACAGCCCCCTGGAAAAAAAGGCGGTCTGTACAAGCTTACTACCATCGCAGTCCTCGCAGCAAAAAATAAAGTCAATTTTCACCCCAAAAAAGGCTGCAGATGAGGCCTCAGACTGTGGAGAATCATGCCCTGGCACGGCAATACAAGACTATTATTTACATAGCCAATAATGGGTCTTTGCTAAAAGGAACTCCATGATGTTGGGAGACCTAGAGCCCAATAACTTGCTTTCTCCAAATCTATCAGCCACCCCCAACTTAGAAAACTTTATGACCTCCTCAGAATCACTTCGGACGAATCAAGTGATGAGGAAGCTAGCATGGCATGTGAAGTGGAAGAGGTGGGGGGGTGGCGAGAAGCCGGCAGAGGAAAGAGTCCCGGGTGGCAAGATAAAAGGATTGGACTCTTTAGAAGCAAAGATCGAAGCTCTCTTTCAGTTATGAGCCAATATGGCACTCGAGCAAACAATGAGGGAGCACATGATAGAAATAGTTTTTTTACTGAAAAATTTGAAGGCACCCATTATTGTTGAGCCGAACAACCAAGAGAGGCGCCACTCCAAAACTATTACATCTTCTCCTAAAAAGTATGACATATCATCAGAAAGGGCTTATGTAGTGGCTGACTCGGACAGTGGGGCCTTAGAGGCCATATGTGCTAAACTTTCCCTAATGAATGGCCCTGAATCACCTCTGAGAAAATACCAGCGCATACATAACTTCAGAGAGCAAAGAACGAAACAAAAAGCAACACAAAAAAAGGCAAGCAGGAAGTTGTGCGCAAACAGAAAAACCAATCCAAGGACAAGGCAGGAACTACAGTTGTAACCTTGTTCCCGGAAGGTGAGACTAAGCAAGTCTCTTTAAGTGGTCCCCTGGATGGTTGGATTGTCAAACCACGACCCATCCACCTAATAAAGACCTGCAAGAAGCGTCAGGAACCTTACTAAAGAAAGGGTCCTACCATACCTAGACACGCTTACTAACAACCTCCCAACCACCCTAGACCCTGCAGTACTGCCGGACGTCTACAAATCAGCTATTAGTACAACGATAGACATCATCGCCCCTCTCCAAAAGAAAAAATCCCAAAACATCAAACACTCCAACACCTGGTTCTCATCAGAACTAAAAGAACTACGCACCAAAAAACGCAAAGCACTGAACTTTTGGCAAAATTCACCTAGCGCCTCCTCATTCTTCTCTTATAAATCCTTGGCAACCCAATACAAAAAAGCCATCATTACAATGAAGTCCAGAATCTCCAATGCCAGCTCAGAATCTAAAGAGCTCTTCGCCATATTCAAGGAACTATCCACACCTACCACCAAGTCTCAAGAAATCGTTAAAGATCAAGCATGGTGCAACCCCATACAGGCCGCCCTCCTTTACAAAATCGAGCTCCTCCAGAATACAATTCTAGTCCACCACAAAAACCTCACTCAGCACCTGTTATCAACCGCACACGAGGAAACTGTGCCTGAGGTTAAAGTAAAAACAAAAACCATCACGCCACTCAAATTTAGAGAAGTCTCCAAATTAGAGATAATAGAAATTGTGAACAAAATCAAGCTTTCTAACTGCAAAGGTGATGTCTGCTCCGCCAAACTAGTCAAAGACTGCGTAGAAACACTGGCACCATTTATCAAATCATTCATCAATGCCTCTTTCAATGCTAACCTAGTTCCAGGCAGCCTAAAAGAAGCATGGGTGTGCCCACTCCTCAAAAAACCCACCCTAGATCCTGAAAACGCTAACAACTACAGACCCATCACCACCGTCCCCTTCTTGCTCAAGATCTTGGACAAAGTGGCGTACACACAAATCCAACAATACCTGGAAGAAAACCAAATCCTAGGGAAAAGACAATCAGGCTTCCGCCTAGGACATGGGACTGAGTCGGCCCTACTCGATCTAAAAATTCAACTCAATGACATCATGGACAAAGGTAAACCAGCCCTCTTTCTCCTGCTGGACTTGTCCACTGCCTTTGACCTGGTCAACCATGACATCTTAGGAACGCAACTCAAAAATGAAGCCCACTTCTCTCCGCAAGCCAATACTGCAATGCCCTCTTCCTAGGCACTTGGACAAAAAACATTAAAAAAATGCAAGTCACTCAGAACAATGCATTAAGAGCAGCCTTGAGTATTCCGAAAAGGGAACATATCTGCCATGCTAGAACAGAGGCCCACTGGCTACCCATAAAAGAACGTATCCTTTTCAAATCTATGACCATTACTCACAGATGCCTCTCCGCTGAAGCCCCACCCTATCTATCAGATAGGATCACCCACAACGCGTCCTCCAGACCCACCAGATCACACTTGGCTAACCAGGCCTATGTACCCACTTTCAAAAGAAGTAAAGCCAGGGGCTCCAGCTTCCAGCACCTAGCTCCTAAAAACTGGAACTCTCTCCCCACGGCACTCAGGAACGAAAAATCCTACCAAACCTTCCGCAAACTACTAAAAACCTCCCTTTTCAACTGTTTCTGCATAATGATTGTATGTAACATCTGTTCTATAACATGCATTCTTATGCTCTGTAACAATATGTATCCTGTAACTATTGTATGTAACCTGTTCTAACAACCTACCTCTGTAAACTATGCATCTTGAAACTACATGTACTAAGTGAGACTACTTGACCAGCGCCACAATGCCCCCGGGCAGATGTGCGCTATACAAATCCAAATAAACAAACAAACAAACAAACAAGGGGTGCAGTATAGAACGTGACTCTTGTAGTTACTGCACATGGTCCCAGATTTGGTGCTGATTTTGCAAAACATTGCAAAAGTAGAACTGCCTGACATCGACATTGCTGATAACTGGGTGGTAATGGCTGGTATCTCTCCAGTGGTTGTGGACAGGATCTGCAAGAACTCGTCGGTTCTCAGCCAACTTGGATTTGAGATGCAAATATTTATCCCTGCCACACAGAAAACGACCGATTATAAAGGAACTGACCACTCACGTATTCACTTATTCAAGTGTGAGGAGTGCAGCCCGAGTACTGATAAAAGTACCTTACAGTAAGATCTCAAGAGGCTACCAGACTGTTGGAAAAAGATTCCTACTTGCCTCCAGAGACAGAAGAAAACGTTTTGTCCTAAAGGGTTGTCAATGCTATCATGGAACTCCAGAGGGCATGGTTCTTTTTTATGTAACGCTGATGTCTTGGGGATATTGAGTGCCATGTCTTGCTTTTGCATCCAGGAAACGTAGCTATGTGAGCCTTTTGCATTAGATGGCTATACACTGATTATTCGGTTGGCAAAACATCCTGTGATGGGTAGACCAAAAGGTGGACTCTGTTTAGGGGCAAGAACTTGGTGTAAGATGGTGGAATATTCGGTGGGCCTCCTGAACTTCTTGGCAGCAACCATTTTGAATCCGAAAGATAGCCTACGACCAATTTTGGTGGCTACTTTATATGACCCCCCCCGGATGTGCCTTGAAAGCTGAAATTATGGCCACTTTGATCAGAACCCTCACAGCATGGCGAGTTATACACAAGGGGGTGGGGAGTTAAATGTTAAAGGTATTTGTATCGCGCACCGTCACCAACAGAGCTGGTCCCCAGGAGCCCTGGCTGATCTGTAAATGATACGGTGGGATGGGTTAGTAAGGTGAAGAGGGAATTGGATAATGAGAGGAGTGGTGTTCTGTTGGCAGCTTCAACTCGGTATACACCGGGTGCTGAGCTTTGGTGCCGGTATTGGATCGGTGTCAGTCCGCGTGTGCTGTTGGTGCAGCTTATGTGTTGTTGCAGTGTTGTGAAGTGTGTGCGGCTTGTTGTGCGAGAGATGGTTGTGTGAGTTTTTGAGTGAGATAAGTATGCAGGGAGTTAGAGCTCATATTGGTTAGTGGGTTACCTGGCATTTAGCATGCTAACATTCACAGTTTTGTCTATGTGTAGCAATTGCTGACCTTCACAATCCTATCTAGATGCGACGTGGGCTAATGTTCAGAATTCTATCTAGGTGTGGGCATGCTAATATTCACAATCTTATATAGATTCTACGCAGGCTAATGTTCAGAATTCTATCTAAGTGTGGCACATGCTAACATTCAAGTGTCACCTAAGTGCGGGCATGCTAACATTCACAATCTTATCTAGATGCTATGCAGGTTAATGTTCACAATTCTATCTAAGTGTGGGCATGCTGACATTCAAGTTTCACCTAAGTGCGGGCATGCTAACATTTAAAATCCTATCCAGATGCGACGCAGGCCAACGTTCACAACTCTATTCAGGCGTGGGCATGCCAACATTCACAATCCTATCCAGATGCCAGTAAGGCCAATGTTCACAATTCTAAGTGTGGCACATGCTAACATTCTAGTGTCACCTAAGTGCGGGCATGCTAACATTCACAATCTCATCTAGATACTGCGCAGGCTAATGTTCACAATTCTATCTAGGTGTGGGCATGCTAACATTCTCAATCTTATATAGATGCTGTGCAGGCTAATGTTCACAATTCTATCTAGGTGTGGGCATGCTAACATTCTCAATCTTATCTAGATGCTACGCAGGATAATGTTCACAATTCTATCTAAGTGCGGGCATGCTAACATTCACAATTTTATCTAGATACTACGCAGGCTAATGTTCACAATTCTATCTAAGTGTGGCACATGCTAACATTCAAGGTTCATCTAAGTGCGGGCATGCTATCATTCAATCAAAATCCTATCGAGATGCGACGCAGGCTAATGTTTACAACTCTATCTAGGTGTGGGCATGCTAACATTCAAGTGTCACCTAAGTGATGCGCTTGTTGACCTTGATAATTATGTTAGTATGTAATGCAAGGCAACTTCTACAATCCTGTCATGAATAGGTTCAGTCTGGTGGTCGCAAATCTTTCTAAGTATGCCTGGTGTGAGTCTATGGCAGTCTATGTTATTGGAAGGTACAATAGAGTGGCAGGGGTTTTCTGGAGTAGAGTAATTGCTCTACTCCCCATCCATGCCACACTCACAGTTTTTGTTGGTGTCTGTTTACTGCTGGCTTCATTGGCTTCCCCTGCGGACACCGGCAGACACATCTTGGAGCCGCCAATGAAGGAGCGCCCTTGGCCATGGGGCCCTTAGCCGCAGAGGCTGCCCTCTGCAGAGGCTGCCAGGCAGAGGGCTGCCCTGAAGTGCTCGAAGCAGGAAGCGGGCGGGCATGGGCACGGGAACCGCACGCCGAGTGCGCTCTAGGTGCTTTTAAGCACAATTTAGGCATTTATTCGGGAAAGTATGCAGTTGAGGGTCAGGAGACTCTTACCTCGGCCAGGGTGGCTCAGCAAATCACCCAGGTGGAGCTACGGTGTATACACCGAGCAACGTAGATCTCAATCTACTAATCAGGTTCACGGGGCCGGTTGGGCGGCAGATGGAGGAAGGGAGAGGGAAGTGGGGAGCCGGGGAAGCTATGCCCGGCAAGGCCGCAGCACAGGCTCAAAGGGGCACCCAGATGACAAAGGTTGGCCCAGGGGGGTCGCCACGAGCAGCCTCACTCACCTGGGGCACAGGATGGCAAAGAGCACCCAGGTGGAGCTACGGTGTATACACCGAGCAACGTGGATCTCAATCCACCAATCAGGTTCACAGGGCGGGTTGGGATTCGGGAGGAGGGAGGGAGAGGGAAGTGAGGAGCCGTGGAAGCTACGCTGGGCAAGGCCGCAGCACAGGCACAAAGGGGCACCCAGATGGCAGAGGTAGGCCCAGGAGGGTCGCCACGAGCAGCCTCACTCACCTGGGGCTCAGGATGGCAAAGAGCACCCAGGTGGAGCTACGGTGTATACACCGAGCAACGTGGATCTCAATCCACCCATCAGGTTCACGGGGTGGTTGGGCGGAGGGAGAGGGAAGTGGGGAGCGGGGGAAGCTACGCTGGGCAAGGCCGCAGCACAAGCTCAAAGGGGCACCCAGATGGCAAAGGTAGGCCCAGGGGGGTCGCCACGAGCAGCCTCACTCACCTGGGGCTCAGGATGGCAAAGAGCACCCAGGTGGAGCTACGGTGTATACACCGAGCAATGTGGATCTCAATCCACCAATCAGGTTCACAGGGCGGGTTGGGAGGCGGAAGGAGGGAGGGAGAGGGAAGTGGGTGTGATGTTGCAGGTACGAACGACGCATGCGCAAGCCTCATTTGGGATCGCGCATGCGCGTTCTTAATAAAGAACGTCCGTGCGGCAGTTGCCGCCGGGACTCCGGAAGACACACACGTATGTCCCGAGTCTCCTTGTGTGAATGTGCGTGTGTGGCAGTACGGGTCGGCCCGAGGCACGGGCTCGCACACAACTTCTGGCGACGAGGCGGGACACGAACGGAGGGGTCTGGATATGAAACAACATGTCAATCATTATGATCGTCCTCGTCATGTCTTTCTCGAATCCAACGCGAGCAGCGGCGATGAGCTTTTTCTGCAATGCGTGAGGCAGTAGCGGCCTGGAAAGGTGCTCGTGCGCTGCCCACGCGATAAGAAACAGCCCTACACCAATTTTTGGAACTACTGCAGTCTTTGCCACTGAAGAGGACTGCAACACACTCAGTGACCACAGCTTTAGTGGTGACAGGATGGACACATAAGCACAGAGTGCAACCAGGTACCAGAGCTCCAGCACCAACACTGCATAGTGGATCAGGTACGGTAACTATCTGTTCAAGTCAGGTTTGCGACCTCTGTCCCGGTCGGGAGGTGCCTGTGTGACCAGTGAAGATGTTGGATAGTGATGGAGAAGTAACAGCAGCACAGCCGATTGTGCGTAGACAACAGGGTTCACTACTACCTATGCAAGAATTCGACACTTCGGGTCCTCCTTCAAAGTTGGGCCCAAAATGGTTGCTGTAGATAAAAAATTGGACATGTACTTCACCGCAACTGGAGAAACCAATGATGACGCCAAAAGGGCGACTCTGCTCTACTTAGCAGGGATGGATGTTCTTCGCATCTACGAGTCCCTAAATTTGCAAGTGGTGACGTATGATGCTGTCAAAACTGCCCTCAAGAACTATTTCATTCCTCTATCCAATGTGGATTTTGACAGATTTCTTTTCTGCTGCGAAAAACAGCGGGGAGAGGAATCACTTGACCAATTCTGTGCTCGTCTGTGGCAGGTGGCTACCACCTGTAGATGGGACAATGAAGATGGCATGGTCCGGAATCAAGTGATCCAAGGATGCAGCTCAGGCAAGCTACGCAGACAAGGTTTGCGAGAGCCAGGTTTGACTTTGGTTCAGATTCTAGACAGTGGAAAAATATATGAGCTGGCTGAGTTGAGAGGGGCAAAGATGGATGCAGCGGTACGCCCCGGCAGGCCAGAAGAAGCATTTGCAGTAGGGAAGCAGACATCTTCAAAAGCCCGGTGGGGCCAGAAATGCCAGGAAGCTGCTCCAGCGCAAGGACCTACATCCATTTGCCAATACTGTGGGTATGACCTACCACACTCTGAAGACTGTCCCGCCAAATCGAGGTCTTGTGGCAGGTGCAATGGTCCCAGACATTATGCCAGGATGTGTCGAGCTCCCACGCCGGTTGCGACACAAAGCGGACCGGCCAGGACAAGTGGCGGTGGTTCTAGGAGGCAACGGAGCATTGCGACGTTGGAACAAGATGCGCAACGCCTCAACATTGCAGAGGAAGAAGAGGAGGAAGATGAAGTCTTTTTCATTTCGAATCTGGCAACAGGGGCAAAGAAAAAGAGGCAGCCCAAGTGTGTTGTAGACATTCAAGGCGTGCCAACACAAGTACTGATAGACACGGGAGCCTTTGTTTGTGTGCTTGCCACCGAACACTACGAATCGATTCCAGGACCGCCACCATTGGAAGCATCCACGGCAAAGATCTTCACTTTTGGCAGAGACACTCCACTTCCTATTCAAGGGGTGTTTGTAGCACCCATCTGCAAGGGGGCTAAGACAATCAAGGCCAGATTTTTTTTGTCACCGATGTCAGCCCACACTCCCTGCTCAGCTGTGCGGCATCAGAGGCGTTAGACATTGTACATTTTGCTTTTGAAGTTTATCAGGTAGACATTGAGCAATTATTGGCCAAGTTCTCTGGCATTTTTCAAGGAGTGGGCAAGTTGAAGGCTCTCCCAGTGCGTTTGCACATTGACGGCACCATTCGGCCCACAGCTCTCAAACATCGACGGATTCCGTTCCATCTCAGGGAACAGGTGGAGAATGAACTTTGATTGCTAGTCCAAATGGACATCATTGAAAGGGTGGAAGGACCAACGCCCTGGGTCTCGCCCATAGTCGTAGCCCCCAAGCCAAAACAGCCAGGAGCGGTACGCATTTGTGTGGACATGCGCCTCCCGAATGCCGCCATTATACGCGAGAGACATATTACACCCACCCTCGACGACATCATAGGGGAATTACAAGGTGCCAGAGTATTCTCGAAGTTGGATCTGAGGTCGGGCTATCACCAGCTTGAGCTCCACCCAGATTCGAGATACATCACAACTTTTACTACACATGATGGTCTCTATAAGTTCAAGCGCCTAAGCTTTGGCATATCATCTGCGGCGGAGGTCTTCCAAAATGCCATCAGGGGGGCACTGGCAGGACTAAAAGGCGTTCTGAATATGAGTGATGACATTTTGTTTTTTGCCGAATCTGAGGCAGAACACATTGAAAAGACTGGAACACACTCTAAGGCGTCTGAAGGAAGTGGGACTCACTTTACACCGCGAAAAGTGTGAGTTTTTCAAAGACAAAATTGGCTTCTTTGGTTTCATCTTTCAGGCCAGCAGCGTATCACCCGATCCTGAAAAGGTTAAGGACATTCGCGAGGCCATGGCACTCCAATCCCCCACAGAGGTACGCAGCTTCCTGGGATGGTTAACTACTGTGGGCGTTTCATCAAAGGACTCGAGTCCCTGTCAGAACTCCTCAGAGCACTAACCAAGAATGCGGCCATCTGGGTGTGGGACCGGAAGGAGCAGGAAGCGTTTCAGGAAATCAAAAATGCCCTGTCTGATCGAGATACCATGGTGTATTTTGACCCCACCACAGAGTCTGAAATCGTCGTCGATGCCAGCCCAGTTGGACTGGGGGCTGTCCTTATGTAAGCGGACAACAGAGGTGACATGCATCCTATCGCATACGCGAGCAAGGCTCTCACGGACACGGAAAAGCGCTACTCGCAAATAGAAAAGGAAGCCTTAGCTATCCTGTGGGGCTGCCGCCATTTTCATTTATACATCTTGGGCAAACCGGTCATGGTCGTGACGGACCACAAACCACTCCTGCCCATCCTAGCGGGAGCATCGTCCAAAACGCCCCCCAGAATAGAGCATTGGATGCTAGCTCTCATGGAGTACGGGGTCAGGCTGGTGTACCGGTCTGGGACCAATAATCCGCCAGATTATCTGTCTCGCCACCCGAACTATAAAAGGACAGATCAGCCCAACGAAGCGTTCGACTGCCGAGAGTTAGTATGTCACATGGTAGAGAGTGCTATGCAGGTAGCTCTGTCCAGGATCACTATAGCAACTGAATCGTCAAACGATTAAGTGTTCCAAATCATCAAAACAGCAGTGAGAAGCGGTGATTGGAAAGAGGTACTTCAGAACAATTTCAGGCGGCATGAGGGAGCACAGAAGGATCTTCAGGTACTCTGGAGGGTGAGGGATGAACTTTTAGTATCGGACGATGGGCTACTGCTACGGGGAAGACAGATTGTGATCCCACAAACCCTGAGAAATCGCATCCTGGCACATGTTGGGCATCAAAGGGTTGCCAAGACAAAGGCGAGGCTCAGGCCTAAGGTATGGTTCCCGGACTTAGAAAGCCGGGTAGAACTATATGTGAAAAGGTGCCTACCGTGCCAAGCGGCGAGTCCAGTGGAAAGGGCCCCGCCCATCAGCTCTATGTAGCGGAGTGAGAAACCCTGCGTACACGTTGACTTTGGATCGACGGGGAGAGGCATGTATTTCTTGGCAGTGGTTGACCAGTGGTCAAGATACCCGGAGGTGAAAGTAGTTCAGTCCACAGCAACTAGCCACACCACCAGGGCACTAGACATACTGTTTGCAGCACATGGTTTTCCCGAAATTCTGTGTTCGGACAATGAGCCCCCAATTACGGCAGCCAGTTTGCTCAATGCTTGAGAGAGAAAGGCATCCAACACCGGAAGGTCTCACCCCTCTGGCCTCGGGCCAACGGGGAAGCTGAAAGACTTATGCGGATTGCGAATAAGGTGTTGAGAATATCAGCAAGTGGTGGGGAAGACCTACAGAAGAAAGTGGTTGAGTTCCTGAGAGAATACAGGACCACGCCCCATCAGTCGACTGGGGTTGCTCCCGCCCAAGCGCTATTCGGGTGCTGCCCACGGGGGATGATACCCGAGGTGGAAGGCAGGGAACCCGGGGTCATTGACAATGAGAAGGTCCGGGAAGATCGAGCGGCACGCAACATCAAGGAGAGTGCGAGAAGGGGCCTACAAGACAAGGAGGTCGACATAGGTGACTCGGTATTGGTCAGGAATCGACGCCCGGAAGGAAAACTGTCACTACCCTACGAACCCCAACCATGGACCGTAACGCATGTGAAGGGAACGATGGTCACTGCCGCAAACGAACAAGGGACTGCCACCGATCATTCTTTAAGAAAGTGGACCGTTCACACGAAGGTGTTGACCCCGACGAGGTAACCTCATCAGGAACAGTTGAGGAGACTCCCGGAGAAGATGTCCCGCGGAATGTAGATCCATCTGCAGTGGCACCCAGTGTGGTCCCTCAAAACGCACCTCGATACCCTGTGCGAGGAGAGCGCAGACTACCTACTCGCCTCAAGGACTATGTCCTGGACTCCGGAGACTGAGCATATGCGAGAACCAGGTATGCAGCCACGTTGGGCCTGGTGTTCAAGTTAGCAGTTGCACTGTTGTGTATTGAAATGTTGTTGTATTTTGATTAAAGAAAAAAAGGGATGTGACGTTGCAGGTACGAACGACGCATGCGCGAGCCTCATTTGGGATCGCGCATGCGTGTTCTTAATAAAGAACGTCCGTGCCGCAGTTGCCGCCGGGACTCCGGAAGACACACACGTATGTCCTGAGTCTCCTTGTGTGAATGTGCGTGTGTGGCAGTACGGGGCGGCCCGAGGCACGGGCTCGCACACAACAGTGGGGAGCGGGGGAAGCTATGCTGGGCAAGGCCGCAGCACAGGCACAAAGGGGCACCCAGATGGCAAAGGTAGGCCCAGGAGGGTCGCCACGAGCAGCCTCACTCACCTGAGGCTCAGGATGGCAAAGAGCACTCAGGTGTAGCTAAGGTGTATACACCGAGCAATGTGGATCTCAATCCACCAATCAGGTTCACGGGGCGGGTTGGGAGGCGGGAGGAGAGAGGGAGAGGGAAGTGGGGAGCCGGGGAAGCTACGCTGGGCAAGGCCACAGCACAGCCTGAAAGGGGCACCCAGTAGGCAAAGGTAGGCCCAGGAGGGTCGCCACGAGCAGCCTCACTCACCATGTGGATTGCTGTCAAATTCAACTGGGAAAAGGAGGAGGGAAGTTGAGCAAAGGAATAAGGGGTTCGCAGAGAGCCTGGGAGTGGATGAGAACTATGGCCGAATTTGATCTCATCCCAAACCAACCTGGTAAAGGGGTAAAAAGTACTACCTGGTCTAACGGTAAAACAACTTCGAGGATTGACTTTATTTTTGTGAATAAACAGGTGAGGACGGTTCTCCCAATACTTGACATAAAGGACAGTAAAGTCAATGACCATGTAATGTTAATTACCACCTTGCAAGAAATTAATTTAGCCACAATAATGTATCTAAAAGATAAACTCGAGGTTAACCCAGGAGGCAATCGCTTACGTTGATCCATCAGCGCGATGGCTAAGTATAATGCCATTCTGAGAAATCAGCTGGCGGCCACTGCGGGGAAGAGGGTGCAAGACACTATGGTAGACGGTCTATGTAGAGTTACATTTGATGTAATGTCAATTAAGAAAGTGGGGACAAGCAATGTTCGCCGACCTGGCCGCCGGTTTGATTTGCTCATTACAAAGAAAAAGCAAGAAGTAAACTCCACTATCAGGAAAGTGAAAAAAGATTCTGAGGGGTTAGATGCTCAGCGGAAGGAAATGATAGCCTCTATTAGGAACAATCATAAATAATGGCTGCAGAATCACAGGGCATCTTGTAATGATGAAGGCTGGAAATATTTGGACAAATTAATTAGAACCAATGACTCAAACAAAATGCTGGCACTGATTAGGAAAGGCTCAGGGCCTGCCCAATGGCTCGGGTGAAATTGCCATGGTAACGGAATCAAATTGGATAGAATCCATTAAACGGTCCTTCCAGGGCCACAAAATCTACCTCAGGAAGACCGCCCGATGTTAAATACCAAGGTGGGAGAATACATAAAAACAGTTGATTTGGTAGTAAAAATTAAACAACTAAAATCTTCTAGCGCTCTGACCCAGACAGTTTAACCAATCTGATTCTGAAAGAAGACCCCGAGCTCTGGGCAATTACGCTGAAACAAATGTATTTAAAGGTGTGTCAAACTGGGGTTATTCCCGAGTCATGGAAAAGCGCTATCCTAATTCCCGTTTTTAAAAAGGGCCATAGGGAAAGCCCAGAAAACTACAGACTCCTGGCGATGCTGGACTGTAGCAGGAAAGTATTTGCCAATATCTTACTGGAACTACTCACAGGATGGGCAGCCCAGAAGGGAATACTCACATACCATCAAACAGGGTTCAGAAAGGGGTGTTCGACAACTCACCCAATCTGGACTCTCTTGACTCTAATCTCTGACTTAGAAGTAAAGCCAGGGATGGCCCTATACGCGTGTTTTGTGGACTTTACGTCCGCTTTTGCAGCGTGGATAGAGAAATATTGTGGGTGATGTTGGAAGAGTGGAATATAGACCCCTGACTGTTATACTTCATAAAAGCTCTATATGGACCCATAGTGGTTAAAATAAGACTATCACAGGACGGGGCTCTATCAGAGACCATCCCTACTTGGAAAGGTTTGAAACAGAGATGTGCGTTAGACCCCCTGTTTTTTAACCTCTCCCTTCTTGCGAAAAGGTTGGGGGAAGTTTAGAATTCACTGCCCCAATATGGGAATAGGGGCCTGGTATGCATAGCCTATGCCGATGATGTCGTGGTCCTTGACAGGACGAGAGTAGGTTTGCAACGTTCCGTGCATGCATTGTCCTCCTTTTCCTCTGAGTTGGCTTTAAAACCCAATATCAATAAAACTAAAATCATGGTATTTGGGAAGAGGGCGTTAGTGGATAAAGCCAACTCTTGGTGGCTGGGTGGAGAGAAAGTGGAAACCACTGACAGCTACCGATATTTAGGGATTACTATCAGGGTTAGGTTTTCAGCAGCGGCCATCTTAGAAGAGGTAACCCAAAAAGCCTGGAAGAAGTGGCTAATATTACGGAAGGTGATTGACACCCAAGGGAGGAGATGCCTTGAAGCCAAAATATTGGCATATAAGGTATCAATTGTGCCAACAATCATGTACGCCCTGGAAGTCTTCCCATGGAAATGGGTAGAAAGGTGGGCAAATTAGAGGGAAAGATACTTCGCTCCATGTTAAATTTACCCCAGGTACCCTCATCCAGGCAATTAGATTAGAACGGGGTCCTTCCTCTTTGGGTATTGTATGGACTGTAGCCTCTTGTAATTTATGGGCTAATATTAAGTATGAATTAGCAGGCCCAGAGAGCTTGCTTTCGCTCGCGATCCAGCATGCGCGTAGATTTGAGTCAAGTAAATGGTTCAATGAGCTAGACTCCAGAATGACAAATTACTTGACTGACATTGGTATCACTCAAATCCCAGAGACATGGCTGAAATATAACCTGGCAAGGATTCCGGCGAAAGCTAGGGCTTTAGACACAGAGCGGATCTTGACACACCTTGGTTCATTGAAAAAGTTTTGTGAATATGCCAGACAATCTTTTGTCATTGGTAGCCCCAAGCCATACCTAATAAAAAGAAGGTATCCTGCCATGGTCAGGTTTATACTTACAATTAGGCTGCAGACAATTAAGGTATATGAAAAAACCGGGGCATGGAAAGATATTCCACAGCACAATAGGTCATGCAGACTATGTGGAAAAGCTATTGAGTCTGCCAGACATGTGCTGACTCAATGTGAAATGCTAGAAAACACATACAAACAGGCTTATGACAAGTACCAAAACCCTGCTTCAAATGTATTTTGGAGTTGTTTGTTTGGAGCCAATTCCTCAGTACTGTCAACAGCGGCAATGTATGTATGGGAAGAAGTCTGCAAAGAAATCATGATTAGTAACGTGGATAGGCTAAAAGGTTGATTTTAATCTTGTGTTTTATGATGTTAATGTTATGAATTGCCTTTTTTAAGAAGTTTTAAAGTGTATGGTAACATAAATGTAAGTGTATGTTTGTATGCGTTAGTGTGAAAAGGTTGCGAGACAACCAAAACGCACTTTAAATAAATCAAAATTAAATAATTTAAAAAAATGATGTGATGTAGTTGAGGTATAAGATGTATAAATGTAGTATATTGTCCTAAACCCAAACATTAGTTCAGAATAATAAAGGGGCATCACCACGGCAAATGGTAGATAGGTGAATGCTGGGATACGGATTGAGGTGTAAGGGATACGGATTGAGGTGTAATCATACGGTTCCAAGACAAACATGTTAACCATATCGATTAAAGAAATGGCTTATGAGAGATCGTAATGCACTTTTCAATGTATCATTTGTACATGGACATTATTTTTTGTTTTCCATGCACCTGTATGAATGATCTCAAATACACTAAGCTAACCAGCGCCCTTAGACAAGAGGGAGTCCTAGCCAGGTGTTGGAAATGCACTGTGCACTTTAAATATGATATCATCCGGAAATAAAGATGTAACCACAAATCCCTTTATTGTACCTGAACTAACAAGATGGGGATGGAATTACGTGGTCCAGATATATTGTAAAATCCCTGGAAATGCCGGATGTGAGAATTGATGAGTAACAATGCAGTAAAATGTAAAAAATGCAAATCACACAATATTTTACTGATGCAATATTTTAGGATGTTTATACGATATTCTGAATCGTGGAATCCAAACGAAAATGATACTCAAATGTCATGATCCTGTATGCATATAATAATGATGCATATACTAATGATCAGTAGCAAACTGTTGCTTCTATCTGTATATCGTATAATACATGTTCTTTTAGCAAGATCTTTCCCAATGTGGGAATTGAAGTAAGTGATGGTAGAAATAATGAAGAAATTGGATACTTGCATCACTAAGCTGCAATTGCTAGTACACGTTCAGTTCAAAGTGCCCCTTTACTAGCTTTGTCTTCTATACTTCTTTGATCCTGACTCTGCAATCGAGATTACCAGACAGTCCAAGGCAAAATGGCCGAAATGGATTGGCAGGATGTAAATCCCCTTCTCACTGTTCACTAATTTGGTGTTTTAAGGCTCAATGGTTGAAAGTGGAGTTACTGTGAACAAGCCGCGCGATAGTGGTGAAACGCGTTGGGTTGTTTTCATTATGAAAGTAATGGATTGTTCTAATGAAGTTTGAAGTATTTTATCGAACTTTTTGACTTTGCCCTTTTACACTAAGGATCCTTCACGGGAGTGATGCGCATCACGACAGCGTTTCCTCGCCAAGCTTTATATATATATATATATATATATATATATATATATATATATATATTTATTGCTGATGAAATCGTTGTCTATTCTCCAGTTGTCCATGTATGCACTTTCCTATGATTTGCAACCTATCACAGAGACACGAGTATTTTTTAACATTTTGATACTAAGGTATTTTACTATTTTGTGATTTTGTATATTCTTCTCTGATAATGAATTGTATAATTTTATGATTGACATAAACAGGATTTGCCCTGTCTCAGGGCATACTTTTCCTTTTTGAAAATATTTGCGCGTAGTGGGATTTACGACGCTGGACTTTGCACCCATCTGCTGTATGCGAGGCGCACAACAAGTTTCCCTCCTGGATCCCTTGAAGGGCTTGTTGTTGCGTTCCGGACTATCCATTTCGATTTCGAGTGGCGAGGCTACAGAGTAGCAGAGCGCCACTGTATCTTGCCTGTGATACGGATTGGATTCTTGCTGCATCGGAGGACGCGGCAGATTTCCATCTGCTGAGGTAGGACCACGTGGTTTTTCTGCCTCTGTTTGTTTTTACCTGTGCCTGGCGCCTATTGGATAACCCGTAAGGATACAACAGCACTTACATAGCATTTCTGTTTGTGCGAAGAAAGCAACCACTGTTTTATGTTGAAAAGGCTTGATATGCACCAGGACAGCACTGTGCACATAAATTATGGCATCGCAACAAGAAAGGGAGAACCTGAGAAAAACACAAGCAGCTTCACTTTTCTGTGAAAAACAACCTGTGAATAAACCTACACTACAGGTGCCAACCCAGGACTTATATTCTAACAATGAAATTAGATTTCTTAGAGAATTGGAAAAACTAAGACGTTGTGAGATCAGCAAACGGTGAGAGGAACACTCCCTACAAAACTATATTGACGTTGGACTCATTCCGAGAGGCCTGCGTATCCTTACCACACCTTCCTTTGACGAACAAGATCCAGCTATGCTGCAGGAATGGGGCGAATCCAGCAATACCTGTTCAGTAACTTTCCTTAATATTTTGATTAAATATGCCCGTATGGACCGACAAAAATTACTGGAAAAATTTCAGGGCATAGAGGAGGAACAGGAGAAGCTCGACCCAAGTGAAGAGGGTAAGACCCTTCGTGCCATCATTGAGAGTGGATATAAAACTTATGAAGAGGATATAAAACTACGCAAACAAAGGAAATTCATCAGGGATAAACAAGATTATGAACAGGGACGAGTACTGAGTTTTGCAAAAAGTTTTGACACCTTGCGACAAAAGCTCCCCAAACAAATACCCAGTACTACTCATGACATTCCTACAGATATATCCTCCTCTGATGTTGATACTACTGAAAGCGAAGGTGAACAGCCCTCTAGAAAGCTTAATTTTTTAGAGGAAATGAGACTGTTAGGTATGGAGGGCAGGCTAAACAGCGGCAAGAAATCCAGAGGACGAGGAAGAGGAAAATCCTCGGGCCAAAGAGACAGAAAAAAACAAGGAGGGGAAGGCGTAGCATCCACATCAACCGCGGACAAACCGGAATGACTAACGCGCTCTGGAGCAAAGAAATAGTTCACAAGACCATGAAGTCATCAGACATGGCTATCATTAATCTGTCCACCCACCACCTTACTGCCGAGGAGACTAATGTACTCCAAATGGGCCTTAATTTCTGCCCCACGTCAAGTTATGATTATGCTGAAACTCGGATAGACTTCGACAAATACATGCGTAAAGTTAGATTGAAAAAATTCTTTGCCATGTATCCACCAAAATCTAAACCTAAATCCAACTTCCAGGGAGGCACTGATGTCTCCATACAAGATACGTTAACTTTGAGGGACTTGGAACATCTAGAGACCGAAAGTGATATAGTCACTGATATTTGGGACCAAGAATCCCCCTTATCATATGTTGATACTGCCTGGCCAGGGAAAACTCAACTCAAAGCTAAATCACGTTTCAACCCAGTATTCAATCCAGGGGAACATGTTGAGGCTTTTCAAGATTTGGTTGTCCACGATTTAAAAAAAATCAGGAAGAAAAGGGCGCCACATAAAACCAATCTTACCTTGTCACAACAATGCACAATTGAACGTTTGAGTGCCATGACGGAGTGCATTATCAAACCATCAGATACAGGCATGAATATTGTCCTCATGAACTGTTGTGACTACATTAAAGAAGCCCACAGACAACTGCTGAACAAGGACTGCTATGCAACATTAACTGAAGATCCTTCTGAAATCATGAGCAATAAACTCGACCATCTTTTGCAGACATGGAAAGAGAGAGACTTGTTGGATGAGGACATTTGTTCTTACTTACAACCTAGTTTCCATGTGATTCCGACTATCTATTTTCTGCCCAAAGTTCATAAGAGTCTTATTAGACCCCCGCGAAGGCCAATAGTCACACTATGCGGGGCTCTGTTAGAAAACACTTCGAGATTTATAGATGAGACTTTGGTGTCTTTTGTTACTATTCTGCCTTCTTATTTTAGGGACACCAAAGACTTCCTCAGCCGCATAGAAGGTATACAATGGGAATCCACCTATTTATTAACAACACTGATGTAGTCTCTCTCTATACGTCTATACGACACGTAGATGGTCTCAAAGCTTGTGAATATTTTTTGCATACACAATCCTTGAATTTTCTTCAGCACTCACAGATGATCCTTGAAATGATCTTGCTTTGTCTTACTAATAATTGTTTTCTCTTTGACAAGCAGTTCTTTATGCAATTACAAGGGACTGCCATGGGCTCTACATTTGCCCCCTCCTATGCCAATTTGTTGATGGGTTGGTGGGAGAAATGTGTGGTCTGGCATCCCAGAAACAGCCAATACACATCTAAGATTGCCCTTTGGCTAAGATATATTGATGACTTGTTCGTCATTTGGGAAGGTACTGGTGCAGAATGGTTGGATTTTGTTACAGTTTTGAACACCAATGATCTCAACCTACAATTCACTGAGAGCCACAGCAAGACTGCTATCACTTATTTGGATATTCTTGTTACTGTGGCTCAAGGTGAATTGATTACCAGCCTATACCCAGCCTATACAGAAAAGCCACGAGTTCTAATATCCCACTCCATGCCAAGAGCAACCACCCCACAGCCCTTAAATGGAGTATCCCTTATGGGTAGTTCTTTCGCATTCGAAGTAATTGTTCTAGGATTGAAACCTTCGACTGCGAATGTGCCCTGATGGCAAATAAATTCAAGCAACGAGGGTACCCTAAGAAAGTTTTGGAGAGAGCCTTTTTGAAAGCTAGAGGTAAAGATCGGTCTCTATTATTGCTAACAGACACTCAGAAGCATATAACCACTGACACCAGTGAGACACGGCTTATTTTGACATATGGTGCAGGAGCCCATAATATTCGACAAGTCATACAACGTCATTGGCATATCCTTAAATCTGATGAACATTTAAACACTATTTTAGGTGATCGCATTAACATTACTTTTCACAGATCTGCCTCGTTTAAGGATACATTGGTTCCAAGTTTCATGAAGCCCATTGACTATGCATTGACCGGCGGTTGGCTAACTGTAAAACCACGGGGCTTCTACAAGTGCTCCAAATGTAAAGCCTGTACTTACGCTGTAAACAAGACATGTTATACACATCCGATTCTGGGGAGTAATATCAAGATCACATCCAGAATAACCTGTGATACGGATCATGTGGTTTATGTTTTGAATTGTCCTTGCAACATGTGGTATGTGGGGAGCACGAAAGGCAAATTGAAGTTAAGAATACTTCAACATATTAGAGCCATCAGAAATATTGATTCCAACTATCCTATGGCTCTACACTTCCAGTCTCAACATGGCAGTAGATTGGAGGGTTTCTCCTTTTTTGGAATTCAGACAGTACCCAAATCACCTAGAGGTGGCAATCGGGAGTTATTGTTGAGACAATCAGAAACCAAGGCCATTTTGGACATTGAGACCAAAAAACCGAGGGGCCACAATTTGGACGAAGAGCTATACACATTTTTAGGTACCTAGTAGTATATATTTATGGAACTTTTTCTTTGCATTTTGTATAACATACCAGGCACCTCTAACATATCTGTGTATTTTTTATGACCCCTATGTGCTCAACTGGTTTTTTACCAATATTTCTCCGCCATTTTGTCCCTCTTCTTTATCTTGCTGACGTACATCACAGGTTGTTTTTCTCATGAGATTATGAAGTTTTGATTGTATACATTTGTTTTTAGCATGATTAGTAGTAGGGTCTTTTTCTTTTAATATTTATCATTACGATGAGTATTTTTACACTGATGTTTTTTAGGATTCCTTTAGCTTTCTGACATTGTCCTACATCCTGTCTCGGACTTTTGTTTGGGTGCTTGACATGTCTCACCTGTTTTGATGCTGATAATATATATATAATTATATATATATATATATATTTTTTCCTAACAAACTGTAGCAGGTTAGTTATGATAGCAGTGAGTTACCTATATTGGGCATTTTATTGGTCATATGCACTTTGCACTTTATTGCTGATGAAATCGTTGTCTATTCTCCAGTTGTCCATGTATGCACTTTCCTATGATTTGCAACCTATCACAGAGACACGAGTATTTTTTAACATTTTGATACTAAGGTATTTTACTATTTTGTGATTTTTTATATTCTTCTCTGATAATGAATTGTATAATTTTATGATTGACATAAACAGTATATTTAGGAATATATTAGTGCATCCATGGACGTAGAGCACTGTGCATCTTATTTTTACTATTGAGAGGACAACTTTTTTTCATCTTCTTTTCCTTACCTCCTCTTTCCCCCCCACCACTCCTCCTTCCATTTTTTATTTTTATTTTCCTTTCCTCTCCTTCCCCCCTTTTTTATACTTTTCCCTTTCCCCCATAACCCCCCATGATTTTTTGCTGCTAAGCACTATGCACTTTATTCTGCTGTTTAAGCACTATGCACTTTACACTGCTATTATTCTGCATAAGGTGGTTTTGACGTGTCCTATATGTATTTTTGTACTGAGACTTAGATTATCCTTCATCCATGCATTTTCGAGACTTAAGGTGACTACGTGGCATGTTTTCATGTTTGACAGCAAATCACATGCACCACATTTAATCTGCAGGACTGAGTAGAGGAGGTGGCCAATTATAAACAGGTGTGTCGTTTCACGTGCAGTTGGTATTTACACATGCACGTCACACACAGACTAGGCCCCCTTAATTTTACATATGCTATTCTGCAGCATTGGTGTGGCCGTTAAACCCCCGCGGCTGCCGCCGCCTGCTCCCCAGTCCATTCAGCCATAGTGTTTGCGCACTTATCGTAACATTTTGAATTGTGTAACATCTACATATGACTGTGGTGCGTACCTTGTTTTTGGAGTATTATACTACTGTGATACTTTTTGCTGTTACAATATGGCCGCCACGTGCTCATTACTTTTGCATTCATTTGTGAATGGGGACACTCTGTGTATTTTTTACCATAGAGGTTTTAAAGCATTTTTAAGGAATCCTTTTTCAGTGTTATTCTCTACCTACGTGAACAAGCGGTCAGCGTACCGCGAAACGCGTCGTTTGCCAGGCTTTCCCTTTTGATGCACTTTTACTAAATAGTTAGAATACTTGTGCTGCCTGGACCTGCTGTCTTGCCTCTTCATTGCTGGGACTGGACTTCTTTTCTCCGCTGCTCTCAGAGTGCTATCCATTGGATTTGCCATGTCTCAGGGCATACTTTTCCTTTTTGAAAAAATAAATAAATAAATAAATAAATATATATATATATATTTTTCTTTTTTTCATATATATATATATATATATATCGATAGTGCTATAGTGCTACAGGATTCTTGTTTAAGGGGAAGATTGAATGTGTAAATAGAACATTTAATGGGATTTGTGTTAGAAAAACAGAGAGTGATACCTTGATTCCTGGTTCCAAGGGGGCAGAAGGACATGCATTAAACTCCAAGTTGGGCATTGTTAGGGATTGTTAGGGATCCCTGAGGTAAAACCAAGCAAAGACTCTGTTGCGAAATGTACAGCTGTCTGCCAGGCAGAGATAACATTCCTTTGGCCTGCTCCCAGACTTCAAATAGGGAGGCTTATAGGGGTTTTTTGGGTGGGGGTTGTGCATGCACAGCAGAACAGACAGGCTGCATTCCTTAAGAAATGAAGGAGATGAACAGGTGCTGAGCTGGATAGGTGTTTAGCTCCCCACATTGACAGAGTAACATGCGTTATGACGTTTTTGTAGATCTTAGAGAGCTCAAAGGAAGGAGGAGGATAATGATTAGTTATTTATATAGCGCCTTAATCCAAAGCGCTTTACAGAGCATATATTTACATACGATATCACCCAACCAAAATTGGTACTTCTTTATCGACCTCAGAAGGATGAAAGGCTGAGTTGGCCATGCTGGGATTCGAACCTGTGCCCCGAACCTGTGACCTGCAGATCACGCTCAGATCGCAGCAGCGAGTGCTCAACCTGCTGATCTATCTTACCGGCAAGGAGTTAGGTTTTGCATGTACAGTTTAGTTTACGTTTACTATTTTGGAGTTTAAGTTGACCAGTCTCTTTAGGTGCCATTGTGTTAGAGATGCCAGCAAGGTTATGGTGGTTACAGTTGAATGGTTATGGAGAAGGTTGGAGAAAACAAAGATGGGACATTTTTTTAGTTTTAGGAAAATTGGTTTGGGATGTTTGCAAGTATTTTTTTTAATAATATGTAGAAAAGTGGCGGTATGTTTTTTAGTGCCCAAATGGTCAGCAGGAGTATTTTATAAGTAATGCATACAGGCACATCTTGACACAGAAGGAGAGGTTATTTTATGTGAGTGCCAATTTCGACTGGGCAATGATTAATAGTGATATATGTAAAATATAGGCCATGTAATGCACTTTGAATGAAGGAGCTATATCATTATCGAAGTATATATAATCAAGTACCACACTCTCTCACCCTCCCCTCCTCCTTTCATCCACTTCCCCCTTCCAATCTCCCCATCTCTACCCATGCCCACAACCTTGGCCTCCATATCGACTCCTCTCTCTCCTTCTCAACTCACATCTCTCTAACCTCTCGTGCCTGTCGGTACCAACTCTTCAACATCCGCAAGATCCGCTCCTCCCTCACCTTCCACCCTTCTAAACTCCTAATATCCTCCCCTATTTTCTCCCGTCTTTTCTACTGCTCCTCTCTTCACTTTGGCCTCCCTACTGCTCACCTGACTCCCCTAAAATCCATCTGCCACTCATCGATCCGCACTCTTTGTCTTCTCAGCCCTTGTGACTATCTCTACCTCACTCTCCCAACTCAGCTTGCTCCCATTCCTCTCACAATTGAAATTTCAATTCCTCTACCTTGTCTATAAATCTCCATGAACTAGCCCCCCCTTATCTCTCCTCCCTCCTCTCATTCTACTCTCCCTCCCGCTCTCTCCGCTCAGCTGACCTACATCTTCTCAATGTACCCCCAGCCCCTTGTGCCTCCTCACGTTTCCGCTCCTTCCAACTCCTTGCCCCCCTCCACTGGAACTCCCTACCCCTCTCTACCCGCTCCCCCCCTCCTACCAATCTTTCCGCTCCTCCTTGAAAGCCCTTCTTCTCCACTCCCCCGACTCTCCTTCCTTACCGCTCACCCTATCCCTACCCATCCCTTCCTCTCCTTCCTTCCCCTACACTCAGATGACCCTCATATCAAACTCTGAATGTAAGCCCTTCCTCATCAATCCCCCCTGACTCCTTCCCTACCGCTCCCCACCTATCCTCTATCTATCCCTTCCCCTCCCACCTTCCTCCCCATCCCGATGACCTCATACAGGAAGTTGTAACCACCTAAGGGCGTTATACTCTCCCGTGAACTCCCCTCCTCCCCTCTTCCCCCGCCTCCTACTGAGTTAATTGTTCCATATACTGTACCACTGGTTTGTTTCAATTTTGTAAATTTGCTTCTTCTCATCTACTGCTGTTATTCTGTAAAGCGCTTTAGTGTAAAGCACTATATAAACTCAATAAACGTAAACATAAACATAAACATATATATAGATTGAGTAATGTTAAGTAATGTTATAGATTGAGTGATATGACAAGCTTAAAAAGGTGATTTTAGAAAAAATATATAATGACAGTGAAATAGAGGGGATCATGAAAATGCAGGTGCTATTGGACTTTTAATGAGAAGAAAAGGGGTATGAAAGTAGTCTAATTAAAACGGACGAATCTCTTTTAATGGTGTGGTCTGAGGCGCATAAAAATGTGCATGTGAAAAATAGATTAGGAAAATATGAGATTTGGATTAGAATATATAAGAATGAGAAGAGTTAGAAATACTATGGGGTCGATTCATGAAATTAATGTGCGCCGAAAATTCCCGCGCAGAGGTGCCAAAATGTGCGAATCGCAGGAAAAGTGCGAAAATCGCAGTGCAAGTGCGAAAAACGCAGGAAAACCAGCGCACAGCGATTCATGGAAGTCCGTGCGCGAGAAAAACATTGGATGTGCGCTAAAAATGTGCGCTGCGCACGCCGGCGCACAGGTCATCCAACAGCGTGCGCCACGGCCACTGCGAAATCGCACATAGCGCGACGCACATCACAAAAGTAGGCGGAACACAGGGCGTAACACTCGGAATGGGGAACAACGCGTGAAAATATGGGCGTCACGGGGGAAGTACAGGAGGCAAGTGCGCGGAACGCCCACACGCTCGCCTACAACCCGTATTCATGGAATCGAATAGGGCAAACCAGTGCACGGTCAAAGACGCGCACAGGGCCAAACAAGTACACCACAAGAAAGCAGGCGGTAGCGCCCCTGCGACTGAATAAAATGTGCGCCAAAATGTGCGCTAACAAAAAGCACCCATATACAGCCATGATGAATGGCCCATACAGTGGCCCTCTAGGACAAATTAGGTGCAAAGGGGCCCCGACAAACACGGACACCCGCTGTGTGAAAAATAGCATGTGCGTGTGTTCCTGGGTGCGCGGGAAGTTCCACATGCGATTGGCCTGGGTAGGTGGGGGTGTGTGGGAAGTTCCACACGCGATTGGCCTGGGTACGTGTACTACGGGGTGCGCAGGAAGTTCCACACGCGATTGGCCTGGCTAGGTGGGGGTGCGCGGGAAGTTCCACACGCGATTGGCCTGGGTACGTATATTCCGATGTGCGTGGAAGATTCACATGCGATTTTTGCAGGGTACGTGTATTTCGGTGGTGCCGGGAATGCTACACGTGATTTGGCCATGTGGGTCCCCCCCAGGTGTTCCCTCTACACCCTCCACGGCCCCTGCAGGCAGCCCACACCACAGGGTACTACCCTGCACCCCTGCTCATGTCCCACAGGCAACCCATCCACCATGGCCATGCCCACCAGCCAACCCACATGTCACCTTGCACTAGTGAACACCAACACATGTCTCCCACCACCCCCACCCCCCAGCCACCAGGGGCAGCCTCCACCAGGCCCCCACTCATGTCTCCCACCACCCCCACCCCCCAGCAGTGCAGGGGCAGCCTCCACCAGGCCCCCACTCATGTCCCCTATTACCCCCACCCCCCGCAGTGCAGGGGCACCCTCCACCAGGCCCCCACTCATGTCTCCCACCACCCCCACCCCCCAGCAGTGCAGGGGCAGCCTTCACCAGGCCCCCACTCATGTCTCCCACCACCCTCACCCCCAGCCACCAGGGGCAGCCTCCACCAGGCCCCCACTCATGTCCCCTATTACCCCCACCCCCCCCGCAGTGCAGGGGCAGCCTCCACCAGGCCCCCACTCATGTCTACCACCACCCCACCCCCCAGCCACCAGGGGCAGCCTCCACCACGCCCCCACTCATGTCCCCTATTACCCCCACCCCCCCGCAGTGCAGGGGCAGCCTCCACCAGGCCCCCACTCATGTCCCCTATTACCCCCACCCCCTCGCAGTGCAGGGGCAGCCTCCACCAGGCCCCCACTCATGTCTACCACCACCCCCACCCCCCAGCCACCAGGGGCAGCCTCCACCAGGCCCCCACTCATGTCCAACTCATGTCTCCCACCACCCTCACCCCCCAGCCACCAGGGGCAGCCTCCACCAAGCCCCCACTCATGTCTCCCACCACCCCCACCCCCCAGCAGTGCAGGGGCAGCCTCCACCAGGCCCCCACTCATGTCTCCCACCACCCCTACCCCCCAGCAGTGCAGGGGGAGCCTCCACCAGGCCCCCACTCATGTCTCCCACCACCCCCACCCCCCAGCCACCATGGGCAGCCTCCACCAGGCCCCCACTCATGTCTCCCACCACCCCCACCCCCCAGCCACCAGGGGCAGCCTCCACCAGGGCCCCACTCATGTCTCCCACCACCCCCACCCCCCCGCAGTGCAGGGGCAGCCTCCACCAGGCCCCCACTCATGTCTACCATCACCCCCACCCCCCAGCCACCAGGGGCAGCCTCCACCAGGCCCCCACTCATGTCCAACTCATGTCTCCCACCACCCCCACCCCCCAGCTACCAGGGGCAGCCTCCACCAAGCCCCCACTCATGTCTCCCACCACCCCCACCCCCCAGCCACCAGGGGCAGCCTCCACCAGGCCCCCACTCATGTCACCCACCAACCCCACCCCCCAGCCACCAGGGGCAGCCTCCACCAGGCCCCCACTCATGTCCAACTCATGTCTCCCACCACCCTCACCCCCCAGCCACCAGGGGCAGCCTCCACCAGGCCCCCACTCATGTCTCCCACCACCCCCACCCCCCAGCCACCAGGGGCTGCCTCCACCAGGCCCCCACTCATGTCTCCCACCACCCCCACCCCCCAGCCACCAGGGGCAGCCTCCACCAGGCCCCCACTCATGTCTCCCACCACCCCCACCCCCCAGCCACCAGGGGCAGCCTCCACCAGGCCCCCACTCATGTCTCCCACCCCCCAGCCACCAGGGGCTGCCTCCACCAGGCCCCCACTCATGTCTCCCACCACCCCCACCCCCCAGCCACCAGGGCAGCCTCCACCAGGCCCCCACCCATGTCTCCCACCACCCCCACCCCCCAGCAGTGCAGGGGCAGCCTCCACCAGGCCCCCACTCATGTCTCCCACCACCCCCACCCCCCAGCCACCAGGGGCAGCCTCCACCAGGCCCCCACTCATGTCTCCCACCACCCCCACCCCGCAGCCACCAGGGGCAGCCTCCACCAGGCCCCCACTCAAGTCTCCCACCACCCCCACCCCCCAGCAGTGCAGGGGCAGCCTCCACCAGGCCCCCACTCATGTCTCCCACCACCCCACCCCCCAGCCACCAGGGGCAGCCTCCACCAGGCCCCCAACCATTGTCTCCCACCACCCCCACCCCCCAGCCACCAGGGGCAGCCTCCACCAGGCCCCCACTCATGTCCAACTCATGTCTCCCACCACCCTCACCCCCCAGCCACCAGGGGCAGCCTCCACCAGGCCCCCACTCATGTCTCCCACCACCCCACCCCCCAGCCACCAGGGGCAGCCTCCACCAGGCCCCCACTCATGTCTCCCACCACCCCCACCCCCCAGACACCAGGGGCAGCCTCCACCAGGCCCCCACTCAAGTCTCCCCCCCCCCCCCCGCAGTGCAGGGGCAGCCTCCACCAGGCCCCCACTCATGTCTCCCACCACCTCCACCCCCCAGCCACCAGGGGCAGCCTCCACCAGGCCCCCACTCATGTCTCCCACCACCCCCATCCCCCAGCAGTGCAGGGGCAGCCTCCACCAGGCCCCCACTCATGTCTCCCACCACCCCCACCCCCCAGCCACCAGGAGCAGCCTCCACCAGGCCCCCACTCATGTCTCCCACCACACCCAACCCCCAGCCACCAGGGGCAGCCTCCACCAGGCCCCCAGTCATGTCCAACTCATAGTCTCCCACCACCCTCACCCCCCAGCCACCAGGGGCAGCCTCCACCAGGCCCCCACTCATGTCTCCCACCCCCCCACCCCCCAGCAGTGCAGGGGCAGCCTCCACCAGGCCCCCACTCATGTCCAACTCATGTCTCCCACCACCCTCACCCCCCAGCCACCAGGGGCAGCCTCCACCAGGCCCCCACTCATGTCCCCTAGTACCCCCACCCCCCCCCCCGCAGTGCAGGGGCAGCCTCCACCAGGCGCCCACTCATGTCTACCACCACCCCCACCCCCCAGCCACCAGGGGCAGCCTCCACCAGGCCCCCACTCATGTCCAACTCATGTCTCCCACCACCCTCACCCCCCAGCCACCAGGGGCAGCCTCCACCAAGCCCCCACTCATGTCTCCCACCATGTCATGATCTCTGCTTCCAAAAGGTCAGGGTTTTCCCAACTCCCTTGGAAGCAGATCCATAACCCAGGTTCCGAGTGCCAACCAGTCCCAATTGGGACCTTTTGGACCCAGTCCGGGCGCCAGTGGCACCAGGCTCATAAATATGCCCAGTCCCAGCGCTGGAAGCGCCGGGCTCATAATGCTTGGGTGGACTTACCTGCAGCAGACCATGCTGCTTACTTGCCTGCCAGTTGAGTCTCTGATCCTCTTCTGTTTGGAACTACTTTTCCTGTTGGGTGGGGCAGGAGCCACTCCCTAGATTCAGAACACTGGAACTCTTCTGGAAAGCAGGAACTCTTTTCTTACCTAGGCGTGGCTGTGGAAGGAGACACCTAAGCACTACAGGAGGCTATTTAAACCACACCCGATGGATGAATCTTGCTTTGCGTTATTCTGCATCCTCAGCAGCAGAACGCTCATCGTGTCTTCTGCATCTGATCCTGGGCCTAAGGAAAAAGGCTTACCATTCTGAATCCAGTCTTCAGCAACACCTATAAAGACAAGAAAGAACAGGTTAGCATTACGGTCTTCAGTGACAGCTCTTCACTTACCTGGTCCATCGGCTGTCACCAACGCCTCGCGCTGCATTCCGGCATCTGAAAGACAAAGGCTTACCTACTCTTCGTGCGCTCCGGAGGTCTTCACACTGCATTCCGGCATCTGAAAGACAAAAGCTTACCAACTCTTTGCACGCTCCGGAGGCCTTCGGCGCTGCATCCCGCATCTGAAAGACAAAACAAGGTGCGTTTAAAGACATTGGGGAACTTTAATACTCACGTGCCATTACTCCTTTCCACATCTAACCCAGTGGGTATTCCGGCACCCTGCAGCCGCCCCGAACTTGTACCTGCAAAATAAAAAGACAGTTAGAGCGCATCGTGAAGCAGGCAACAAGCGCTTACTTACGTGCTTCCAGGCGCTTCTATTCATCACACGGGCTCCATCTTCAACTCACTTCAGCCCGCCATCCGCCATCGCCGGAACCCTGCAAAACAAGAGACATCATTACTAAAGACTTTAAAGACATTAGAATTACTCGAAACTTACCGTTCGTGCAGTAAACGACAGACAGCAGTCCTCTGAAGTCAAGAGGCCTACTCCCCTTATCCAGTGAAGAAACTGGTTACAGCACCCTGCCTCGAGGCAGATGGAGAGCACGGCGTTCACTTACCTAAGGTGAGAGCGTTAACCTTTGGGGTTCTACAGGAGAAGAGAAAGGGAAGAAGAGAGAGACATTCAATAACCCAGTTCATTAATCCCACATTTTCTATCTGCAGACATCTTACCCTTCGAGCCAGACATACAGTGCACAGAGGTCCAGCCCAAAGAGCCAGCCGTGTGTTACACATCACCTTTGAAGATACGGTATACGCCCAGTCAAGACCGGCGCCTCTACGGGAATCAGGTGAGCGTTACACACAACCCCCACCCCCCAGCAGTGCAGGGGCAGCCTCCACCAGGCCCCCAATCCTGTCTCCCACCACCCCCACCCCCCACCCACCAGGGGCAGCCTCCACCAGGCCCCCACTCATGTCTCCCACCACCCCCACCCCCCAGCAGTGCAGGGGCAGCCTCCACCAGGCCCCCACTCATGTCTCCCACCACCCCCACCCCCCAGCCACCAGGGGCAGCCTCCACCCGGTCCCCACTCATGTCTCCCACCACCCCCACCCACGAGCCACCAGGGGCAGCCTCCACCAGGCCCCCACTCATGTCCAACTCATGTCTCCCACCACCCTCACCCCCCAGCCACCAGGGGCAGCCTCCACCAGGCCCCCACTCATGTCTCCCACCACCCCCACCCCCCAGCAGTGCAGGGGCAGCCTCCACCAGGCCCCCACTCATGTCCAACTCATGTCTCCCACCACCCTCACCCCCAGCCACCAGGGGCAGCCTCCACCAAGCCCCCACTCATGTCTCCCACCACCCCCACCCCCCAGCAGTGCAGGGGCAGCCTCCACCAGGCCCCCACTCATGTCTCCCACCACCCCCACCCCCCAGCCACCAGGGCCAGCCTCCACCAGGCCCCCACTCATGTCTCCCACCACCCCCACCCCCCAGCCACCAGGGGCAGCCTCCACCAGGACCCCACTCATGTCCAACTCATGTCTCCCACCACCCTCACCCCCCAGCCACCAGGGGCAGCCTCCACCAGGCCCCCACTCATGTCTCCCACCACACCCACCCCCCAGCCACCAGGGGCAGCCTCCACCAGGCCCCCACTCATGTCTAACACCACCCACACCCCCCAGCCACCAGGGGCAGCCTCCACCAGGCCCCCACTCATGTCTCCCACCACCCCCACCCCCCGCAGTGCAGGGGCAGCCTCCACCAGGCCCCCACTCATGTCTCCCACCACCCCCACCCCCCAGCCACCAGGGGCAGCCTCCACCAGGCCCCCACTCATGACTCCCACCACCCCCACCCCCTAGCAGTGCAGGGGCAGCCTCCACCAGGCCCCCACTCATTTCTCCCACCCCTCTCCCCCCCGCAGTGCAGGGGCAGCCTCCACCAGGCCCCCACTCATGTCTCCCACCAACCCCACCCCCCAGCCACCAGGGGCAGCCTCCACCAGGCCCCCACTCATGTCTCCCACCACCCCCACCCCCTAGCAGTGAAGGGGCAGCCTCCACCACGGCCCCACTCATGTCTCCCATCACCCCCACCCCCCAGCCTCCAGGTGCAGCCTCCACCAGGCCCCCACTCATGTCTCCCACCACCCCCACCCCCCAGCCACCAGGGGCAGCCTCCACCAGGCCCCCACTCATGTCCAACTCATGTCTCCCACCACCCTCACCCCCCAGCCACCAGGGGCAGCCTCCACCAGGCCCCCACTCATGTCTCCCACCACCCCCACCCCCCAGCCATGCAATTTGCCTGGGTATGTGTACTTCGGGGTGCGCGGGAAGTTCCACACGCGATTGGCCTGGGTATGTGTACCTCGGGGTGCGCGGGAAGTTCCACACGCGATTAGCCTGGGTACGTGTACTTCAGGGTGCGCGTGAACTTCCACACGCGATTTGCCTGGGTACGTGTACTACGGGGTGCGCGGGACGTTCCACACGCGATTGTACGTGTACTTCGGGGTGCGCGGGAAGTCCCACACGCGATTGGCCTGGGTACGTGTACTTCGGGGTGCGCGTGAACTTCCACACGCGATTGGGCCTGTGAGAGTGGGTTACATGTATTCCAGGGGTGGGCGGGAATATTTACCCGTGACTGTGCCTGTGAGAGCGTGCTATGTGTATTCCTGGGGTGGGCGGGAAGATTCACACGTTCGCATATGACGTGCCGAAAAATGGTCCAATCCTGAGACACATACGCAAGCATGAAGCAGGCGTACGTCGACCCGCGCAGCATAAAAGTGCGCGCAAACAACAAACAAGCTCATAAGCCAGGATGAATATACCATTCCTAGTAGCAGTGGCCGTGGGTTACCAAAGGAGGAGGAGGATAGTGAGGGCCCGAATTTTCACTCCCAGAACCAGCCTTTTTGGGATGCCTGATTACCAGGTGTATGGGAGGTACAGGTTTCCCCCACACATAATACTGGACCTGGTCAGTGAGTGGGAGGATGACCTCACATCACCCACCCTGTGCTCCCAAGCACTCAGCCCCCTGGAGAAGGTCCTCAATGTACTGCACTTCTACACCAGGTCTTGAACATCATCACTGCACGCCCATCAGTCCGTAGGCACATATACCTGCCCAGGACACCTGCAGAAAGGCAGGCTGCCACCCTCGATTTCTACAGTGTGGCACAATTTCCAAAAGTGCTAGGTGCCATTGACTGCACCCATGTGGCACTACGTCCCCCCAGGGCATATGAGCACATCTATAGGAACCGCAAGCACTGGCATTCCATCAACGTGCAGGTAGTATGTAATGCTAAGGGAATCATCACCTCAGTATATGCCAACTATCCAGGGTCCACCCACGACAGCTTCATTTACCGAATGTCTACCCTAAGCCGGGACCTAGAAGCTGGGCGGCATGGCGATACATGGCTGCTTGGTGAGTATGAATGCCACTGCACATGCATGCATGTCAGATGCAGAGTTATGTCACTACCCCACTAATGATACCCATCACCTCCTCACCAGGGGACAGTGCCTACCCTCTGAGCACCCACATGATGACGCCAATTCGGAACCCCATCACGCCTCCAGAGGTAAGATACAACACAGCCCATATTGCAACCCGGGGCATAGTGGAGCGCACATTCGGAGTGCTCAAGTCACGCTTTCGCTCCCTTGACCGTTCTGGCGGGCAGCTGTTATATGCGCCCCCAGTAGTGTGCAGGATCATAGTGGCAGCATGTGTCCTGCACAATGTTGCAACACGCCGGGGCCTGGCCGTGGACATGGTGGTGCCCCCACATCCCCAACCACATGCACGCCCGCTGCGCATGGGAGGGGAGAGGGCACGGGGTGAGGCAGCCCGTACGCAGCTGGTGGCTAATTACTTCACATAGAAATCACACCCCAGTGGAGTGCACACAGGCCTGGCACATACCATCTGATGAGCAATGATGACTCGACCTGACAATTAAGACGAACAAAGGGACTGTCAACTGTCAGAACCATAGCAGCCTGAGATTGTTCATGTGGAAGTGTCACAATGTGTGCATCCCTACCTACACAAACACCACCAATGCAGTGTCATGAAAAGACACTTCCATGCTGCAGAAATGAATACCCACTTGCAAAATACTACATGAAAACAGTGCCATGTCACCCACCCCCTCCCCGGCACGGGCACACAACACACGATGTATAACCACCACTTGTAAGCATGCGTAACCTGTAAAGTTTAAAGTATCCTTGAACAACGCGCCCGGTTACCCTCGGGTTTGGTGCGCGCTATAAATAATAAACAAACAAACAAACCATGGCATGTCATGCAATGTGAGAGGAAAGAAATGAATCCCCACAACATGCCCCAAGTGTCAGCAGCTACAGTGTCCCTAATGGAAACATGTCCACACATGAAATGTTCACAGTAATGCAGGACCTACAAGCCACATTACCAAATACTTACCAAGAATACCTATCACCTACACAACCTCCAACCTACCTTAAACATGACATTACAGACTTAAAAATTAGCTAGCCTCACCACCTGATGATGACAGCCCTCCGAACACTTGCAAGTATACAGTGTTAGCGCCACGCAAGAGTGTAGGTGCACTGCTTACAACATGGACTCCAGTTCCAAGGTGGACCGCATTGTGAAGACATGAGGAATGGACCTGCAAATATGGAGGATGAGATGGATGCAGAGGCACATATCAATACACCACGCAGTGTACAATACAACAACAATATGCACTATGAATGTATACACAGTATTGACTACAGACTGCCCACACAGCTCATGGGAGTCCAATGTCACCATGTACGTCAATGTCACTTGGGCACACCCTTTGCAAGCCCAGGGAAACGGGAAGCAGGAGGGGTGTGTGTGACAAAAACCCAAGCATCTGAACCAAATCCATGACAAGCCTGCATGTGCCCAGCCACAATGCAGCGTATGCCCACGGGAGCCACACAAGGCAACACACTGTCCCAAAAAAAAGAAGAAAAAAAAAATCAAAAATGGCCATTAATGGGCCCGGGGGGGTTGGGGAGGCCACCCAGGAGCTCCGAGGACAGGGTGCACACCAAAACCCACCTGTGTGGATCTTGCGAAAAAAAACACCTCCATGGGCTCATGGCCTACACGGCTACCCTATTGTGGGAGTATCACTGCTGTCGCTATCCTCACCCTCTGCAGCTGCATCTGGAGGTAGTGGCACTATGGGAGGCAGCCCACGCAAAGCTCTAGTCTGTTCCTCCATGGCTGCAAGCATGCGGGTGTGGTAGGTCTCGTTCTGGAGGATGAGCGTGCGGAGGTCCCCATGCAACAACTCACGGGATGCCCGGACCTCCGCCCTAGTTGTCTGCATCTCAGCTGAGAGCGTACGGGTGAGACGCTCCAGCTGCTGTTCTGTCCTTCAGTTTGTTGAAGCCTCAAGCTCAACAAGAGTCGTCCTGAGGTGAAGGAGTTCCAGCCTCAGGGCTTCCAGTGGCCCTGGGACTCTATGAAGATGGCTTCCTGCAGAGTCGCCAGTGCCGCCCGCCTGTCCCTGTCAGACGCCAACATGTCCTCCCTGTGTGACTGGCAGATGGAGTCGGTTGCCTGCTGTAGTCGCTCCATCAGCCTTTCGGGGGGGACAATGGAAGTGGCCACCCTATCCATGGCCTGAGCCATCATCTCTGATGATGCTGCCTGTTGGGTTGCCATACCGTAAATGGATTGCTCCCATGCGGTATTGCCAGGTGGCGTACGGCCACCACGTCGGCGGGCACCACACCTGTCTGGGGCAAGGTGAACTGCGCCTTGCTGTGCCGGCACTGCCTGAGGCTGCAGGACTGCATTCCCCCTCTGATCTGCTGGCCCAGGAACAGGATCAGATGTCGCGGAGTGTGACCCTGCATCCGTAACCACCAAAGGCGTACCTGCCAACACTGACATCCCCATTGAGGGTTCTAACCCTGGTGCAGGTGGGTCGGACAGAACAGAATCCCTCCCAGGAACACTCACCTGCGACGGCACGTAGGTCTCATCATCCGAATAAACACCTGAGTACAGCTCGGGGGAGGTGCAGCCAGAGACACCCCTTGAGAGCACGACCTGCAGCAGTTGTGGGTTCTCACCCACCACCACACCACGTCCCTCACTGGTGGTCGGTCGGCCCTCAGACCCCTCCTGGGTCTGCACCATCTCCACAACCCCAGCAGTATCAGGTGCGTCTTCCCCTGCAAAGACATAAAAGAAAACAAATGGAAACAGGCATTAGCACAATGGCACACAATGAGGGCTGAGAGGCTACAGAAACACTACTTGATTGACATGTCCCACATGACTAAAACACTCCCATGCATGCACCGTCACTGCGTGTGATGGGGAGGCAGATGGCACACATTGATGACACCAAGATGGAAGATGAACACATTTGCTGGATGCTGCCTAGCAGTGGCATCACACATTGGCCAGTGATTGGCAGGTCAAATACACATGCCATCACACAGATGGCATGTACCCTAGCCATGAAGTGAAGAGGGAGAGTAGGTCACCAATTGTTCAATCAGTCCAGTTTGTTCATATGATTGATTATTTTCATTGTAATGGTTCAAATGTTTAACATGCAGCTGCCAGTCAAAAATGGTCCTATAGCACAGGGACATGTCCAAACTAATCATGTCCACGAAACTGAGCCAGTCCACTGTACCATAGCCATGTCAGACATGTGACAATAGGACTGAGAAATCCCGAGTAAAAGTGGTGGTATGCAAACAATCTGCCTGAATAAACAGAGGTAAATAAGCAACAGTGTAGTGGCAAGATGACACTCCAAGGGCAACTGGCGTGGTGTTGGGCTGGATGTCTAATGTTGGCCGAAGGGATGCTGCTATACCCAAATGCTGTTGCCAAGAATGTTTAGGAAGAGGCACATGGGTGAGCCGAACCAGTCAGGCACACACACCCTCCTCTGGCACCCAAACAGAAGCCCTCCCACACACACCATGCACATGGATGACACACACATGCATGTGCACTCACCGGACAATGCCTCGTAATCTGCCACTTCTCCCACGCCTTGGATCTGTTCCTCCGTGACGTAGGTCCCAGAAACCTGCTCATGTGGAGTGAGTTCTATGTCGTCTGCTGGAGACCCACCTCCAGTCACTAGAGTTGCGGCATGACTTGAGGCCAGCTTATTCTTTGCCCTGCGCTTCAGGTCATTCCAGCGCTTGTAGCATTCATTAGCTGTGCGCCTCACGATTCCAATGGCACTTATGATGTCCGCAATGGTCTGCCAGTGTGCCTGACGTTGTGCAGGTGTGGTCTTGGATCCTGCAACAATCACCATTTCGCGGTCATGTGCGGACACATACTCTACAAGTGCATTCAGTTTGGCCTCATTGAAGCTGGGCTTCCTTGACGGGCTGGACTGTGTAGCCGTGTCTGGGGCATCAGCCTCTGCTGGACGAGCACTCTTCCTCTTCCGCTTGGAAGGTGGTGGGGATCCGGAGTGTCCTGCGCTGCTCTGGACACTAGGGGCAGGAGCGTGGGATTGCACACTCAGCATGGGAGTTGGTGCAGGCATTATCTCAAGTGTGATGGTGTCAGGGGGAATGTCAGCATGATGGACTTGGACCGACACTGTCCTGGATGGGTGTGTGAGAGGTGGGGTGGATGGAGCCGCAGCTGCCCCTGCAGCCTCCCCAGCCTGCCTACGCGGGGCAGCAGATGACCTAGCTGCCCCTGATCCACGTGGCCTGATGACACCAACGTTCACCGGCGCACGTGGCCTAGACCTGCTGACCTGGAAGTCAGCCATGGAGTCACCCTGTGCCAGGTCTGGTTCCACAGTGGGCTGGTCCAACAAGGGCTGAGCATGGATGGTGTCAGCCACGGTAACCTCAACCAGGGGGGGCATGGGTGTCCCTGACTGCTCCTCCACACATGGGGGGCTAGGGGCACCCTGCAAGTCACGGCCACGTCCCCTACCGGATCCACCACGGCCACCACTTGGGGCTCGGCCACCATTGCCACCCTTACGGCTTGTTCGCCTCCCAGCCCTGGCACTGATGCTATTGTGCATATGGGAGTCGATGTGAACTATTGTCCTGGGCAATTGGGGGTGAAAGGGGTTGGGTACCAGATGGTAATCGTACCCTAGTGCTCTAGCAAGGCTGTATGTCACCCCTGGGGAAAGATGACAGGTCACGCAACGCACAGGCACCCCAAAAAAGCGAAGTAAGGTGCACGCAACCCCTCCTAGACCACGTGCATGGAAAAATAAACCTGCACTATGCTGTGGCACCCAGGAACACAAGAATGAACGTATGCATGTCACACGCAGCCTAGAATGACCTCTGAAGGGGTACGCGACACACGGGGCAAGCACAGATGTTAGATACGTGCGCGACTCACCGTCCGCCAGGAACAAAAGCGTGAAAAATATGCGCGTGTGCGCGTTGGCAACACCCCCGCCAAAAGAAGAATTGTACGCTGTCTGAGGAGACAGGACAACAGTAGTAGGGAAGCTGTTTGAGGAAACAGGCCCAGGAAAAAGAGGAAAAGAGAAAAAGCTATCAGAGGTAACAGGGAGTACGAACTGGAAACGCTGTGAAGTAAATCGCGTGTGAACCGACAAGAAGTACAGATTTCACCCACTCGCTCTACACGAAAAGCACGTACAAGGAAATGGCGTTCTACACGTACCCTTTATACACACGTCACAGACGCGCATACGCAATGAGGCCATTTCCACCAATTACGCGCTTTGACACTCGGACGTGTATCTCTTAATTTTTACACGTGCCATTCTCTACGGCCATGCGCGTGACGTCACAGCTGCGCATGGTGGCCTTTGGGCCAATGAAATCGCATATGCGAGCACATGTGGTAAAACTGCACGTCCGAGTGTCATCGCGTGTAATCGGAGGGAAGTGAGCGTACACGCGATTGGCCTGGGGTGCGCAGGAAGTTCCACACGCGATTGGTGGAAATCCACATGTGCTCTGTCATCACGTGTAATGAGGGAAACACCCGCGCGCCTCACGTCACAGACGCGCTCACGCGCTAAGGGCCTTTGGTCCAATGAAATCGCATATGCGTGCTGACGTGCATATGCGCTAAGGGCCTTTCCTCGATTTACACGCAGACGTGCAGGATTTTCACGTGCCAAATCACTCCGTATCAAGCTGGCCACGCGTAAGCACACGGAAGACCACGCTCCTGCCCAGAAGGCCGAACTACTGCCCCCCAGATCCCCGAGCACGCTCCCACCTGCCATCTGCTGCTGCCTGACTGCCTGCTGCCCACGTGCCCTGCCATTTGCTGCCTGCACATCAGCCAGGGGTGCTGTTGCTGTGACCACCCCTGCTGGAACCGAAGACTCCCGACTGGGATTCCATCGCTCCACAGCCCAGCCCCAGGACCCAGTTGCCCACCCACTCCTGCCTCTGGGGTTGTCATGTCGGGTCAAACACCATCTGAGACCACTGACAATCCCCGGCCAGAGAGGCAGAGGGGAACCAGCTTCAGTGCCACCGAAGTTGGTGTCCTGGTGGAGCAAGTCCTGGGGCAGTATGATGCCCTCTTCGGAAGTTCCCGCGCCGACAAGGAAGGACGGACTCGGATCTGGACTGACATCGTGACTGCCATCAACGCGGAGGGGGTGGCAGTCCGCGACTTCCAACATGTCAAGAAGCGCTGGGAGGACTTCAGGTCCAGGACCCTGAACAAGGCCCGGCGCGTCTTGAAGGCAGCGGATGCCAAGGGGCGCCGGGGCCACTTGTCGGAAGAACAGATGAGGGTCCTGGAACACATATCCCCAGCACTCCACGTCCAGGTCCTTGAGAGGCAGATCCGTCTGGAGTCGAGCGGTAAGTGTACATGCATCCTGATTGTGAGCTGTGCGTGTGGTGATTTTTCAGTAGTGTGCAGGTTGCACATCTGTTTGTATGGGGTCGAGTATGGGTGGGGGTGTACAGGGCCGTGGGGCTAACACATGCGAGGGCTGGAATGTGTGAGACATGGATGGTGCTTGTGTGTGTAGGCTTGCATGCCAAATGCAGTTGTGTGGGCACACATGTTTGGATGAATGTGTATGCAAGTAGACATGTCCGTGATGTCACGCATGTATGTTGTTTTCAGCTGCATGTATCAGCACTGTGTACATGTGCATGTGTGTGTATTTGACAAGGGTGCAACAGTGATGCAACATGGATGCATGTGACAGCGGTATGTGGAAGCCTGATGGGCAGATGTGACATGGATGCCCATTTGAACACTGCGACACTTGGCAGAGGTGTACACATGCATGCAAGTGTGGTGGTGTGTGTACATGTGTGGTGCACTTCCTGTGTTGCATGTGATGTCTGGCTCACCTTTGCCTGCTCATGCTGTTGTATGTGTATGGATGGTGCTGGCAGTTGCGATATGGCTGTGGTATGGCTCATGTGTGCGAGTTGAAATGACATGTGTGTTGGGGATTGTGATGACATGTCTGAGGTTTGCCAATGCCACTCATGTACAACTGTCATGTGTGTATGTGTCCATTGTACAGTGCCCTGATGCCTGTGTTTTATTTCTCCCTGTCTGCAGCGTCAACTGATGAAGAGGGCGGAGAAGGTGCTGTGGAGCACAGCGGCGGGGATCCCACCGCCAGCCGGAGACGCAAGGCCCGGCTCCCCTCCCATGTTGTCAACTCGTCAGGGAGTGAGGAGTCCGGTGCCGCGTCCCAGGCCGCAGCTGCCGGGGGGAGGTCCAAGAGGCGGAGGTTGGAGTTGGACTCCTCGGCAGCAGAAGGGGCAGCTGGGACCCCACAGGGCCCAACGGGGGAAGATGGCACGGAGTCATCCAGGTTGGTGGGGGGTTTGTTGGAGGAGGAGGCTGTGCAAGCAACAGAGACGGGGTCTGGAGGTGGGGATCCCACTGGTGCTAGTGGTGCAGTGCAGGACCAGGGACAGGAGGCAGCACAGGCCGCCGCGGAGGTGCCTGTGTGCAATCCTGTCCCTGATCCTGTCCCTGGATCATCTTGCACCAGCAGGGATGCCTACGTCCAGACCCGTTTTCAGGCAGGGGATGAGCTCACGACAACTGGCCTTCCTCTGCCTGCGGACGTGGCTATCCGGGTCCGGGTTGAGCCTGTTCTGAGTGGTGTGGCGTTGCGTCAACGGGCCATGCAAGGTGACCTGCAGTCTTTTCATGACGAGACTGCACATCATCTCGTATGGCTCGTTGACCACGTCAGCCTGCTGGGACAGGTCACCCAGGCCGGATTTCTCCGTATGATGGGGCTTGCTAAGACCCCCTCCTCAACTGAACCCCCTACGCGCCAGTCGTCCTCCGTGCCATCTTCCCACCCATCAGTCACCTGGGTGCCCTGTGGAGCTGCCTCTGACGGTGCGGCCAGGCTGGTGGAGGAGGCATCCCTGCCACAGTCGGGAGTCGGACGTCCAGCAGGGGTGGCCACATCAACGACTGCACCCCAGCCGGCGGAGGATGTGCAGGCAGCAGGAGGCAGTGCACGGGCAGAGGCACAGCAGCAGCAGCAACGTGGTGGGAGCCATGAAGGCTCGGGGCCTTCAACATCGGAGGGGCAGGCATCGGCCGGAGGGCAGGAGGACCCAGGACAGAGAGTGTCTTCCGTGTGGCAGCGGTTGGGCCACGCCATAGATGCGGAGCGGCAGCGGGCGGAAGAGGCACGGCTCACAATGGTCAGGGCGGAGGAGGGCCCTGAGGCGGGCCGAGTGCCTCGAGGCAATCCACAGGGGTTTGGAGGTGGACACGTCGACGGCCCTGCGGACCCTCGGGGCCATGGAGGAGGACCGCCTCCGGGACATTGAGCAGGAGTTCGATGATGCCCTGGCCCGGGACATCCACAAGTGAGCCGTCAAACTAGCCCGCTGCCCTTGTACATAGTTATGTAGGTAATGTTAGGTTTCATTTTTTTTAGGATTTATTTTGGACCTTTCGGACATTGGCCACATTTTTGTATATAGTTTATTTTATTAGTTAGTGTAGTTAGATAGGTTTCCTTTCTTTTGTTGGGATAATGGACCCTGGCTTGTTCGTATGTACATAGTTCACTGTTGGATTGTATTTTTCTTTCACATTTTAACCATGGAGCAATGGCTTTCTATTTTATTTCCCATTGGATTTTGTTTTCTGGACAGTGACTTTGGACACCATTACTTTGGATTTTGATTTTTGGTTTTGCTTTTTTTCACAGACATGCTTCTTTTCATTTTTGTACATTCCCATTTCTGTTTCTTTATTTTTGATTCTATTTATGTTTCCTTCAATACATATTTTTTTATCAAACTTCAATGTGTAGTATCATCTCATTGGTTTAATGCATATCATGATATGGCTTTTGAGATTCACTGACACCCATTGGGTGTATGTGAGGGAAATGTGTTTGTTTCGGAACTTGCAATTGGTGTTCTGTCATGTAATTGCCAATTATGAGTGGGTGGATGCAATACTCGGGTGGGTGTTTTGCATTTGGAGGCTGACCATAGGGACCAGGGATCTACATTGTGATGACATGTTGGCTGGGGAACATGAGTTGGACATGGGTGGGGGCCTGCTGGCAGATGCCCCACAGTGCTGGGGGGTGGGGTTGCAGGGGGACATGAGTTGGACATGAGTGGGGGCCTGGTGGAGGCTGCCCCTGCACTGCTGGGGGGTGGGGGTGGTGGGAGACATGAGTGGGGGCCTGGTGGAGGCTGCCCCTGCACTGCTGGGGGGTGGGGGTGGTGGGAGACATGAGTGGGGGCCTGGTGAAGGCTGCCCCTGGTGGCTGGGGAGTGGGGGTGGTGGTAGACATGGGTGGGGGCCTGGTGGAGGCTGCCCCTGCACTGCTGGGGGGTGGGGGTGCAGGGGGACATGAGTGGGGGCCTGGTGGAGGCTGCCCCTGCACTGCTGGGGGGTGGGGGTGCAGGGGGACATGAGTGGGGTCCTGGTGGAGGGTGCCCCTGACTGCTGGGGGGTAGGGGGTGGTGGGAGACATGGGTGGGGGCTTGGTGGAGGCTGCCCCTGCACTGCTGGGGGGTGGGGGTGCAGGGGGACATGAGTGGGGGCCTGGTGGAGGCTGCCCCTGCACTGCCGGGGGGTGGGGGTGCAGGGGGACATGAGTGGGGGCCAGGTGGTGGAGGCTGCCCCTGCACTGCTGGGGGGTGGGGGTGGTGGGAGACATGAGTGGGAGCCTGGTGGAGGCTGCCCCTGCACTGCTGGGGGGTGGGGGTGGTGGTAGACTTGGGTGGGGGCCTGGTGGAGGCTGCCCCTGGTGGCTGGGGGTGGGGTGGTGGTAGACATGGGTGGGGGCCTGGTGGAGGCTGCCCCTGCACTGCTGGGGGGTGGGGGTGCAGGGGGACATGAGTTGGACATGAGTGGGGGCCTGCTGGCAGGTGCCCCACAGTGCTGGGGGGTGGGGGTGGTGGGAGACATGAGTGGGGGCCTGGTAGAGGCTGCCCCTGCACTGCTGGGGGGTGGGGGTGGTGGGAGACATGACTGGGGGCCTGGTGGAGGCTGCCCCTGCACTGCTGGGGTGTGGGGGTGGTGGGAGACATGAGTGGGGGCCTGGTGGAGGCTGCCCCTGGTGGCTGGGGGGGTGGGGGTGGTGGTAGACATGGGTGGGGGCCTGGTGGAGGCTGCCCCAGCACTGCTGAGGGGTGGGGGTGCAGGGGGACATGAGTGGGGGCCTGGTGGAGGCTGCCCCTGCACTGCTGGGGGGTGGGGGTGGTGGGAGACATGAGTGGGGGCCTGGTGGAGGCTGCCCCTGCACTGCTGGGGGGTGGGGGTGGTGGTAGACATGGGTGGGGGCCTGGTGGAGGCTGCCCATGGTGGCTGGGGGTGGGGGTGGTGGTAGACATGGGTGGGGGCCTGGTGGAGGCTGCCCCTGCACTGCTGGGGGGTGGGGGTGCAGGGGGACATGTGTTGGACATGAGTGGGGGCCTGCTGGCAGGTGCCCCACAGTGCTGGGGGGTGGGGGTGGTGGGAGACATGAGTGGGGGCCTGGTGGAGGCTGCCCCTGCACTGCTGTGGGGTGGGGGTGGTGGGAGACATGAGTGGGGGCCTGGTGGAGGCTGCCCCTGCACTGCTGGGGGGTGGGGGTGGTGGGAGACATGAGTGGGGGCCTGGTGAAGGCTGCCCCTGGTGGCTGGGGAGTGGGGGTGGTGGTAGACATGGGTGGGGGCCTGGCGGAGGCTGCCCCTGCACTGCTGGGGGGTGGGGGTGCAGGGGGACATGAGTGGGGGCCTGGTGGAGGCTGCCCCTGCACTGCTGGGGGGTGGGGGTGCAGGGGGACATGAGTGGGGGCCTGGTGGAGGCTGCCCCTGCACTGCTGGGGGGTGGGGGTGGTGGGAGACATGAGTGGGGGCCTGGTGGAGGCTGCCCCTGGTGGCTGGGGGGTGGGGGTGGTGGTAGACATGGGTGGGGGCCTGGTGGAGGGTGCCCCTGACTGCTGGGGGGTAGGGGGTGGTGGGAGACATGGGTGGGGGCCTGGTGGAGGCTGCCCCTGCACTGCTGGGGGGTGGGGGTGCAGGGGGACATGAGTGGGGGCCTGGTGGAGGCTGCCCCTGACTGCTGGGGGGTAGTGGGTGGTGGGAGACATGGGTGGGGGCCTGGTGGAGGCTGCCCCTGCACTGCTGGGGGGTGGGGGTGCAGGGGGACATGAGTGGGGGCCAGGTGGTGGAGGCTGCCCCTGCACTGCTGGGGGGTGGGAGTGGTGGGAGACATGAGTGGGGGCCTGGTGGAGGCTGCCCCTGCACTGCTAGGGGGTGGGGGTGGTGGTAGACGTGGGTGGGGGCCTGGTGGAGGCTGCCCCTGGTGGCTGGGGGTGGGGTGGTGGTAGACATGGTTGGGGGCCTGGTGGAGGCTGCCCCTGCACTGCTGGGGGACGGGGGTGCAGGGGGACATGAGTTGGACATGAGTGGGGGCCTGCTGGCAGGTGCCCCACAGTGCTGGGGGGTGGGGGTGGTGGGAGACATGAGTGGGGACCTGGTAGAGGCTGCCCCTGCACTGCTGGGGGGTGGGGGTGGTGGGAGACATGAGTGGGGGCCTGGTGGAGGCTGCCCCTGCACTGCTGGGGTGTGGGGGTGGTGGGAGACATGAGTGGGGGCCTGGTGGAGGCTGCCCCTGGTGGCTGGGGGGTGGGGGTGGTGGTAGACATGGGTGGGGGCCTGGTGGAGGCTGCCCCTGCACTGCTGGGGGGTGGGGGTGCAGGGGGACATGAGTGGGGGCCTGGTGGAGGGTGCCCCTGACTGCTGGGCGGTAGGGGGTGGTGGGAGACATGGGTGGGGGCCTGGTGGAGGCTGCACCTGCACTGCTGGGGGGTGGGGGTCAGGGGGACATGAGTGGGGGCCTGGTGGAGGCTGCCCCTGGTGGCTGGGGGGTGGGGGTGGTGGTAGACATGAGTGGGGGCCTGGTGGAGGCTCCCCTTGCACTGCTGGAGGGTGGGGGTGCAGGTGGACATGAGTGGGGGCCTGGTGGAGGCTGCCCCTGCACTGCTGGGGGGTGGGGGGTGGTGAGAGACATGAGTGGGGGCCTGGTGGAGGCTGCCCCTGCACTGCTGGGGGGTGGGGGTGGTGGTAGACATGGGTGGGGGCCTGGTGGAGGCTACCCCTGGTGGCTGGGGGTGGGGGTGGTGGTAGACTGGGTGGGGGCCTGGTGGAGGCTGCCCCTGCACTGCTGGGGGGTGGGGGTGCAGGGGGACATGACTTGGACATGAGTGGGGGCCTGCTGGCAGGTGCCCCACAGTGCTGGGGGGTGGGGGTGGTGGGAGACATGAGTGGGGGCCTGGTGGAGGCTGCCCCTGCACTGCTGGGGGGTGGGGGTGGTAGGAGACATGAGTGGGGGCCTGGTGAAGGCTGCCCCTGCACTGCTGGGGGGTGGGGGTGCAGGGGGACATGAGTGGGGGCCTGGTGGAGGCTGCCCCTGCACTGCTGGGGGGTGGGGGTGGTGGGAGACATGAGTGGGGGCCTGGTGGAGGCTGCCCCTGGTGGCTGGGGGGTGGGGGTGGTGGTAGACATGGGTGGGGGCCTGGTGGAGGGTGCCCCTGACTGCTGGGGGGTAGGGGGTGGTGGGAGACATGGGTGGGGGCCTGGTGGAGGCTGCCCCTGCACTGCTGGGGGGTGGGGTTGCAGGGGGACATGAGTGGGGGCCTGGTGGAGGCTGCCCCTGGTGGCTGGGGCGTGGGGGTGGTGGTAGACATGAGTGGGGTCCTGGTGGAGGCTGCCCCTGCACTGCTGGGGGGTGGGGGTGCAGGGGGACATGAGTTGGACATGAGTGGGGGCCTGCTGGCAGGTGCCCCACAGTGCTGGGAGGTGGGGGTGGTGGGAGACATGAGTGGGGGCCTGGTGGAGGCTGCCCCTGCACTGCTGGGGGGTGGGGGTGGTGGGAGACATGAGTGGGGGCCTGGTGGAGGCTGGCCCTGCACTGCTGGGGGGTGGGGGTGGTGGGAGACATGAGTGGGGGCCTGGTGGAGGCTGCCCCTGGTGGCTGGGGGGTGGGGTGGTGGTAGACATGGGTGGGGGCCTGGTGGAGGCTGCCCCTGCACTGCTGGGGGTGGGGGTGCAGGGGGACATGAGTGGGGGCCTGGTGGAGGCTGCCCCTGCACTGCTGGGGGGTGGGGGTGCAGGGGACATGAGTGGGGGCCTGGTGGAGGCTGCCCCTGCACTGCTGGGGGGTGGGGGTGGTGGGAGACATGAGTGGGGGCCTGGTGGAGGCTGCCCTTGGTGGCTGGGGGGGTGGGGGTGGTGGTAGACATGGGTGGGGGCCTGGTGGAGGGTGCCCCGGACTGCTGGGGGGTAGGGGGTGGTGGGAGACATGGGTGGGGTCCTGGTGGAGGCTGCCCCTGCACTGCTGGGGGGTGGGGGTGGTGGGAGACATGCATTGTTGATCAGTAGTGCAAGGTGACATGTGGGTTGGCTGGGAGGCATGCCCATGGTGGATGGGCTGCCTGCGGGACATGAGCAGGGGTGCAGGGTAGTCCTCCGTGTTGTGGGCTGCCTGCAGGGGCCGTGGAGGTTGTAGAGCGAACACCTGGGAGGACCCACACGGCCAATTCACGTGTAGTACTCCCCAGAACCCCCGAAATACACGTACCCTGCTGAAATCACGTGTGGAACTTCCCGCGCACCCCTGCAATACACGTACCCTGCTGAAATTGCGTGTGGAACTTCCCGCGCACCCCTGCAATACACGTACCCTGCTCGCACGGGGCCAATCGCGTGTGGAACTTCCCGCGCACCCCTGAAATACGCGTACCCTGATGGAATCGCGTGTGGAACTTCACGCGCACCCCTGAAATACACACACCCTGCTGAAATGGCGTGTGGAGCTTCCCGCGCACCCCTGAATTACACGTACCCTGCTCGCACGGGGCCAATCGCGTGTGGAACTTCCCGCGCACCCCTGAAATACACGTACCATGCTGAAATCGCGTGTGGAACTTCCCGCGCACCCCTGAAATACACGTACCCTGCTCGCACGGGGCCAATCGCGTGTGGAACTTCCCGCGCACACCCCTGAAATACACGTACCCTGCTGAAATCGCGTGTGGAACTTCCCGCGCACCCCTGAAATACACGTACCCTGCTGATTTTGCGTGTGGAACTTCCCGCGCACCCCTGATGCACACGTACACAGGACAATCGCGTGTGGAACTTCCCGCGAACCACTGAAATACACGTTCCCCGCTTGGCGTTTGCTGTTTGCCAGCCCTGTGAACTGGTGCAGGGTTAGCGCAGCCCTTTGCGATTATTTGGGGATTTTGAAGGCTTTTCCTTGTGCAAGGGCGTTCTTGGGGGCGTAACTGGCACTGCTGCGGGGTCGCTGCGCCACGGGTGGTTTTGGATGCGAAAATCCATGAATACGGTGTGCGAGGAAATCGATTTTAGCGCACGCGGCTGGCGCAGACATTCGCACGGGCATGCTGTGCGCCAGTCGCGTGCGCCACTTTTGTGCGAATTTCTATGAATTACCCTGTATATGTGTCTGCAAGAAGATGATCAGTGTAGATTGTTGAATAAAGATAGTTTTTTAAGATTTATAAAAACATTTTTTTATTAGGATGAAGCAAAATGTTGTATAAAATATCAAAGTGGTTTTGGAATGACATTTGTCAGTGGAGAGAGTACTAGAAGGGTTGTGATGATGTATTTTAAAAAAATGTATAATAATCTAATAACATAGCACTATGAACCCGAAGGTATCTGAGCGCTGCTTATTATTACCCACGGTGTGCAGTGCCCATTTATTGACCTTAGAAGGATAAAAGGCTGTTTGAATCCCAGCAGTTTGGCCCTGCTGGGATTCAAACCTGCGTCAGCAGGCTCGGCATGGATGTCAAAGCAAGCGCTCTACTCATTGTGCTATTGGACCAGCTTATTTTTAATACAGAGCTTCAAGTGAGCAGGGGTTCGGTACCTCTCTCATTCAAATAGTGCCCAAGACCCAGGTCTCACTGACTTGACTTCCTTAAGGGTTTTATAAGATATATGAGTAATAATGGTGTTTCTTGATCAAGGGATGTCATTTTTAGATTGAGGTAACAGCACCAGTTAAAGGAACTTGAGATTGGATGTTTTTTTTCATAAAGAAAAAAGGCATTTGATTTTTGTTATATGTTATGTTGAGGTGGTGCTTTTGGGGGCCCTTTGATGGATATATATGGGATGGTGGGGTATATGGACCCCTGTTTTTGATATTTTTGAATATGTTTGTTTTGGTTAAAACTTTTGTATGATTAACCTTATTTTGAGCACACATTTTCACACTAGAATGTGCCTGTTAAGCCAGTTCCCATGTTAAGGTTTCATTAGCTATTTGGGATTTTTGGGCTATGCCAGGCACTTTTCAGGCCCTGATCACAGACATTATGTTAGCACACATTAGAGCCCATCCCCGACTTTTTAACCAATTTAAACATTGTAGATATCTTTATAGATGGGTAATTTTCAAAGGGCACACTATAAGTGTGCACAGGGGAGTCACACATATAAGGGAAAGAGGCATGTTGAGCAATGGAAGGAACCCATTTTTAAAGTTTAGGTATATTGTTGGATAGTAATTTCAAAAGGGCAAGATGCCATGCCCAATGGTTTTCTAGCACAATGGATGAGCTCAGAGAGATGCCTCATACCCTTGTGTTAAATAGCACATACGTTACTGCAACAACTGGGAGCGCTCTTGTGCACGAGGATGTGCTAGCACATTATCAAAAAAGGAGAATAGATGCACACAGTTTATTTTTATATAATTGTAACAATAAGGGAAGTAACTAAGTAGAAGAGAGGAATGAGAAAGAGACTGAGGAAGGAAAGAGAGAAAGACGGCAGTGAGAAAGAAACATGCATGGAAGGCAAGGAGAAAGAAATGGAGAGAGTAAGGGAGTAACAAGAGACTGTAAAGGGACATGAGAGTGCAGCAAGTAACCAGACAGTGAGGACACTGGTAATAAAGGTAACTAAGGACAGAAAGAGGGGAGACAGCATATCCCCCAATGAACAGCACAGAACCATTGGAATATGATGCCCAAAATCGCACATAGTGCCAGACATGCACCGAGAATACAAGTAAAATTATAAATGCAAATTTCATAAGAGGGACAGTTAATACAACAGCAAGTGTCACTAGTCCAAGCACGGCAAGCCCCTACACACGCACAGCAGGAATTAACACAATTAGAAGCATGTTGGCAGCAAAACACAGTAGCGTCATGGAAATGTGCATGCGCTGACAACGACAGGCATACCCAGAATAGGTGAAGCAATAGTAATGGGATGGAGCACTTTCAACAGCGCAGGGCTGAACTTACACACACCATAGAATTGGGGAGCATGCATGTCCTTTCTACACCATTATTGTATTTCTTGCAAGATGTCATCATACATATTGGGGAGAGATCTGAGTAACTAATTAGGGGATAATATGCACTACTCCAAGGATTAATTATGTAAATACACAAGAATTCACATTAGCATTTTAAGGTCAGAAAATATAAAGGAGTGTGCCATTAAATTACAAAGTATTACTTTTGGAGTACACACACTGATTAGTATGGTTTTTCTTTTAAAGAATAAAGAGCAGATTGTTAAGATGCCCACAGAGTTTTTATCTAGATAAAAAGTATCCATGGATGAGAAAGAAAAACCAATGAGTATAAGCTGGGAGCTGCTAAAGTGAAGGAATAAAATTGAAGGGCAATGATAGCTCTTGGTAGAAACCACAGATAGATTAATTTGACAAACTCAGCCTTGTTTAATGTAAGATTATTTAGCACTTAAAGATTGCAAACATAAACAAGGAGGATTTGTCACAAGTACTGAGCATGTTGTGGACCAGTAGTATTTATGACGATTGTAAAAAAAAAGTACTCAGACTGGAGACAGCGCCAAATCCATTGGTGAAAGAAAAGGTTTTTTATTACGTTATGCCCTCTGTATGACACGTGTTTCGGCTAAAAACATTAGCCTTTTTCAAATACGGGCTTTAGTATTGAAGTAAGCAACAGAATTAAAAAATGTAGGATATGAAAAAGAACATTTTGAATAGTATAATTATATTGTTTCACAAAAAACACAAAATCGTTGAGTCAAAATCATAGAAAAAATGGTCACAGAGAGTAAAGGGTTGGTGAAGGGGAGGATTCATAGGGTAAACAGGCGAGAAAGAAAATAAATTTACAATCATTAAATTGAACCGAAAGAGAAAGAGATAAAGAAAAAGAAAAAGTGATTCATTAGTCCCGATACTTTGATGAAATATAATTTCATAATTTATGGTTATGACATCATTCAGTTGTTGTTACCTGTATAACTGTGTATTCTCAGGCTTATAATATACGGTTGGTGTTCATGAATTAATGGGTTCAATCCCTGATGAAAACAAAAATGTACAAGTGCAATGTTCAGTAATTGCTTTCTATTATGAAAGACCGCACGTTATGTCCTGACTCATTTAACTCATTAGTAAGAGTAGCAGTGGTTTAGTCTTGTACATTATATTACCGGGTCAAAGTATTTAAGATGTACTCGAGGTCTTCGAGCCCATTATTGTGCAACAGAATCACTGCCTAGTGCTTTTCAATCAATTCCTAAAAGCAGGTGGCCACATGTATGAGTAGTTAACGCCACTTTAAAATTCCTATTTCATACTTTCTCATGCTCGTGTTAGTTGAATCTAAATTTTAGACTTTTCATTGTAATAAGCGTCCCATCAATCACATAGAATGCGTGAGCTACACAATGTGTTAGGAGGCTTATGCAGAATCCTGTGAGTAGTACTTTACAGACGGTCTCTTACCTGTACACTTATCTCGAGGTGCTCTCGCGTTTAGTTCCGTTCTACAAAGGCGCCGTGCGGCGTCTGAGTTAAAACATTGTTTGTTGCCAACATTGTCATGGTGACAATGAGTGGATAGTCCTTTCACTCTTTCAACTATGAGCGTTGCGATGGGCGCCATCTTATAAGAGCTATTCTACCGTGTTATCTATACCTGGTGACGGCTGAATGCCCTAGTTACTGTTGTTTATATGCGAGTGATAATGCTAAATTTATAATTCACATGTTTGATTAGTTTTACCAAAAATTGTTAAATGCACTTGATGCCTGTCTTTAGTTTATTAGTATTTTATATTGCTTGCCTACAATAATAAGGTTTTGTCGCGGTAGTATTATTGATAGCGATATGCTATTAAATAAGTCCCTTGTTATCATTGTGTAATAGTGTTTCCTATGGAATGGAGCTGCTTGGGGTGAATTATAACGAAAGCGCTCCTGTAAGGATATTAAATCGTGTTATTTATTCTAACTAATCTCTCGAATATTAATGCACTATTATAATTACCCTCTGAATTTGTATATGTGGGCCTATGTATTGATGTAAATGGTTGAGATAAGGTTGATATGCCATGGTGGTTCCACAAATAAAAGGATTCTATAGAAATGACACCATTTCATTGTCCTTATTAAGACCTTGGGCTGTCGAATTAAATTTGCATATGATCTTGGCTTCCGTTTGTCGTAACTTTTTCTCCTTATTGCCTCCTCTTTTGCCCATTGTGATTTTCTGGAGGCCTATAAATCTAATGTCCGCTTTATTCGCCATTTGATGTTTCTCTTGCCAATGGCTGGCTAGGGGTAGTCTCTGGTCTTGGCTGCCGATTTTTGCTAAGTGTTCACGAATACGTACTCTGAGTTCTCTGATAGTGCTTCCGATGTAGATCAAATCGCACACACAGATAATACCATAAACAACAGCATATTTGCACATAGTGCAATTGCCACATTTTCTGAAGCCACCGATGGGTGGTTGTAGCCAATTCTCCTTCATCCTATTGTTAGAGTCCGGTAAAAGTGAGGGACTCAGCTTGTTCCTTAGAGACTCTGCTTTCCTGAAAATCAATCTTGGTTCAGCATCAATATTGATTGATATATATTTATGACGATTGGTTTATTAGAAGGAGTGAAGGGAAGGGAGCTTGGAGATGCGAAAAGAGAAGGCATCATGCACAAGATGGGAAATAACATAGCAATATCATGTTATGGTCTTGTCACATTATAGCCACAAAGAGGGTGGAGAAACACACACACTGAACTTATATACCCCCCCAGAATAGTAGACAATATTCCCACAATGCAAGCATAGCACCAATTTAAGCAACAGTGACCCCATGTACTGCTAGTATAACATAGGAGAATAGAGAGTGCATATCATATAGGTAGTATATTTGGAGCATTTTGAAAATGATGGGGGAGGGACTAGAAGAAATAAAATGACATGCAGTAACCTGCAACTGTGAGGGCCAGGAATGGAGGGCTGTGAGGAAAAACACAATGAGAGAACTCCTGCCAGTACACAGACGACGTATGAGAGTAAGTAACAAGAACGTGATTTTATATATACATATATATAAAATATTGATTTACGTTATAAATGAAACCATTATCAATTTTGGAGCGCAAGAGGAATTTTTATATGGCCTTAGTGGAGTATAGTGTAGTGAGACAGTTGGAAAGAACATCATAAGAAAAGATGGGTACTAGAGGATGAAAGAAGGAGATGAACAGAGAGAGAGAGAGAAAGGGTAGGTATCCATGGACACAGGAAGTGTGTGAATCTCCTCATTGATTATTATTAGAGGAAAGATGACACATGTGAGTGCAAGTGAAAGATAGTGAGGGATACAGCATTTCTGTAGAGTGTAGCAGGTGTAGGTAAAGTATAGCATATCTATTGGGTGCATTCAAAGTCCTGAAACAGAAGTCAATTTCACATGAACAGCATAATTTTAAACCCTGAAACAAAAACAGCTTGGCCTTTGTTTTTTTGTTTTCAAGTAAAATTGTAGAGCCATGTGGAAAAGGGTCTTACCTGTCATTACCAAAGGAAAAGCAGCATTGTAATTTACAAAACAATGTAAAAATTAAAGATCCCTTTCACATGGAAAACAGGATTTTTAAACAGTGACACCAAAAACGGCTGGCACAGGTATGTACAAATAAAAGCAGTTTAAATGTGAAAATGTATCACTGCTAACAGAACATTTTCAGGGAAAAGACATGAGGTGCGGATTGCCAAAAAGCAATGTATATTAGGTTTCATCTATACAACTCCAGTGACATTTGAAAAGCCACTTTATGTTCAAGAAAAAATGTCAGTTTAAGACAAACCGTTTTGCTGGCTGTGAGAAACGTCACAAGGAAATCTCCCACTCCCAGTCTGGTTGTCACATCTCCTGTCTAATTGCCAACCACAATAAAGCGTCCTGCTAAATGTGTCAAAATTCTGTGTTCTCCAGACCTGCTGGCTCTGAAGGCATTGACTACAGGAGAAGTTCCCCTTGGCTGGAGCATGACTAATATTTGTGAAAATGGGGGCAGCAACTTCAAAGAGTCAGCTTCCAACACAAAGGGACTGATAGAAAAAACTCTGGGTGCAGGCTGACCCAGTGAAAACAAATGGCCGGAAAGCAGGAGAAGGGCCATTTGTCCAACATGAAGATTCACATTTAATTTAAAAGGACTATTATCATTTAGGCCCTTTTTCTCAGATTTATTTCATCTATGGACCTGTAACGCTTACCTGGTCTCCACAGGAGCGTAATGATTTCCAAGCATGTTGATCTGCTAAAACTGAAGCCTTAAAAGGTGTTTCCTGTCAAGAAAGAAGATAACAGGAAGGGAGGCACTGTAATTGATAAGAATATTGAAAACTACTAGAATTCTATGTCTGTCTTCCACCCAGAAGTAACGCCCCTGGATTCGAAGACCCACACTCTCCTCACCTGTGTTTTGTGTTTAGGGATCTCTCCATCCTGCTATCACCCAAGGGCGCGTTGAAGTTTAGTCTCTGAAGACTAGGATGCTGTTGAACTCATGAAGACTCTGGAGGCAAGTTTCTTTAAAAGTAAATGAGTCTCTTGACAGAACCAAGGAGAGGAAACTGTTGTCTCTGAAGAATGAATGCTTTCTAAGTTGGAGAGATCTCTCTTGCTATCTAATTTATTCTTCTTTCTTTTGCAGATTCTCAGAGGAATAATGGCTTTAACAGAAGAGTTCAAAGTTTCAAGGAAAAGAATATGAAACCTTTTCTTGTGGAATGTTGGTGCGCTTGCTACAAATAAAGCACACAAAACATGAAGGGGTTTTCGGTATCCTGACAAGGAGTTTTGACTGAGGAAGGTTTGTGAGCGTATTCAGGAAGAAAAATGCTGCACAACGTAAGTTCGTCTTGTCAGAAAACACTACAACCTTCGACTGCGGAGCGTGGTTACAAACTGTGAGGAAAAACTCTGTGGAGCTTCAGGTACGTATGCGTGTACAAATTATCTTCACTCTTAACACTGTAACGTACATTTTATAACTAAGGTACCTTTTGTTTTTCAGGTCTTCGGATACAGAGAAAATACTTCGGAATGTGCTGCAGCTGCGAACGGAGACTGATGACTGAAGAGGAATTGTGACGAAAGAAAATTCTTCTACTGGAAGACTGCGGCAACGGAAGACTTCGATCGGTTAATTCTGGTCTGTAATCTATAGATATTATGTGAGCTCTGCCAAGTATTAATATTACTTTTTCTTTGAATTTACAGGTTCTGTGAGCAGAAGCGCAGGAGCGTTACACCGCTGTCAGTGGACCAAACACAAAGCGCGCGTTACTGCGGGGGCGGGGATTAAGTAGTCCTCAGTGTCAAATGTCTAGATCTTTGCTGATACTTGTCCATGACTCACTGGGCGGCCATCTTATGGGTACTGAAAAGCTATTGAATCCCTATGAAAGTCTATGGTATTTAATGTTGTGAATTGTGAGAATGCCATGCGTGCTAGGCTAACACCCACCTTAAACCTACTGATCTAAGAAAGAATCCCACCTGGCCTGAACTCCTGAATCTAGACTATGACCCCTGGAAGTGATCATGACAGTTTTCCCCTCCAAGACCCCTCCCAAGAATGGACCCTCCGGTCCCGGCTTGGTTGGATGATTCTGATGAAACCTTTGAAGTAATTGAAGTAATTGGGGAGCATAACTATTACAACTGGGTTCCCAAGTTCTGTCCTGTGGACCAAAACCTTTCCAAGCCACTAAGTAAAAATTGTCCATCTGACAATCTTGAAATCTAAGATTTCTTTCATTAGGAACTCTGGTTCTCCACCTATAATCATGGGCTTGGGAGAATTATGTAGCTTGGTTCCTGGTTTCATTGGTTTTAGTAAGGAAAAGTGAAATACAGGATGAATGTGCATGTGAGATGGTAGTGTTAATTGTAATGCTACAGGGTTGATGACTGTTTTCACTGAAAACGGGCCCAGATATCTGGGTTGAAATGTATGCGGCCCCTTAAGAGCAATGTGTTTGGAAGCTAACCATACCTTTTCTCCCACTTGATAATCTGGAGGATTTCTTCGGAGTTTGTCAGCAAATTTATTTTGACTCTCTTTTGTAACAGTTATATGCTCTAACACTTCCTTCTGTACTTGAGAAATGTTCTCATGAAGACCCTGCACCGCTGGCATCTCTAAAGGTTCTGGTGGGTCAAAGGTTGAGGTCCATAGATGGCAACCATTAAGAATGTAGAAAGGAGTATGCCCAGTAGAAGTGTACTCAGAATTATTGTAATCGTACTCTGCTACCCAGAGCACATCCACCCAAGAGTGATCTGTTTGGTGGAGAAGACACCGGAGGCATTGTTTCAAGGTTTGATTCATTCTCTCAGTTTGACCATCAATTTATGGATGATGACTAGTAGACAAACACACCTAGCCATCTCACAACACCTTATCCAGATTTGGGATACAAATTGTCTCCCTCTATCAGAGATCACTGCTGACAAAAATCCATGAAGATGTACAATATGCTCCAGAAAAACTTTAGCCAAGACTGATGCTGATGGAAGTCCTTTCAAGGCAATAAAAAGGGCCATTTTGGAGAATAAATCCACCACCACCAAAATCGTATTATAACCCGAACAAGAGGGTAACTCTGTGATGAAGTCCACTGATATGGCATGCCATGGTTTCCGGTGGAATAGGCAAGGGCTGAAGGAGTCCTGCTGGTCTCTGCTTTGAACTTTTATTTTGGGTGCAAATGCCGCAAGTTTGGATGAAATAATGATATCTTTGTGCCAAGTAAACCACTGAAAATGTCTTTTAACCTTAGCCATAGTTTTAGCAATTCCAAGATGACCTTCTAGCATAGCTCCATGATAATATGCTATGACCTGTGTTTGTAATTCCTGTGTGGGTAGATAAAGACAACCCTGGAAGTATGGTAAACTCTCTTGAATTGAACACTTAGATCCTTTTGACTCCCAGGCCTCTAACTCGGAAGTGGTCATATAAAGTCGAATCTGTGACTTCAGATCTTCTTCAGAAAATCCAGTGACTCCCAGCCTCTTCTCTTCTGGAAAATTCTCACTGGATCCTGAATTACTTGAACATACTCATTCTCACAGATACGTGACAAGGCACCCGCTTTGCCATTTCGGACTCCATGGCAGTAGGTTATGACAAAATCGTATTCTGCAAAAAACAATGCCCAACGGAGCTGTGAGGATTGAGGCTTTGCATTGTGTAAATATTGTAGGTTTCCATGGTCAGTAAGAACCAGTGATGGTGTGATGGACCCTAATAAATGATAATGATGTCTCTTTATTGCTAGTAATTCTTTATCTGTGATAGTGTAATTTAACTCTGCTGCTAAGAATTGTTTGGACCAAAAAGCCTTTGGTTGCAATTTACCAGTTTCCATATCCTTTTGGGACAATACTGCTCCCATGGGAGCACTAGAAGCGTCGGTCTCTAGCACAAACTGTAAATCTGGCTGTGGATGTCTTAACACTGGAGCGGTTGTAAATTTATTTTTTAAAGTCTGGAAAACTTCTTCTGCTTCCTCAGTCCAGACAAATCTCTTGTGCTTTCGTAGTAGTGAAGTTATTGGGGGAACTAACTGTGAAAAGCATGAAACAAAGCGCCAATAAAAATTGGCGAATCCCAAGGAACTTTGCACTCCTTTCACCGACGTAGGGGAAGGCCAGGTTAAAACTGCTTCTACTTTTCTGTTGTCCATCTGAATTCCCAATGGTGACAAAACTAATCCCAAAAATTCCACTGAGGTCACACGAAAGGAGCATTTTTCCAATTTGACATACAACTGATGTTGCCATAACTTCGTAAGTATTGCTCTAACATGGGCTATGTGTTCCTGGGTGGAGGCTGAATAAATGAAGATGTCATCAATGTACATAACGCTATGCCGGATTTGGGCGAAAGGGGAAACCTGGCCTATGTGGATGATGTTTTTAATCAAGAGCTCAACTGTGGAGGCACATATAGCAGAAATTCGACATGTTCTAACCCAGTTGCAGAAGGCCGGAGCAAAACTGGCCTTTCAGAAGGCGCAGTGGTGTAAGACCCGAGTGAACTTCTTAGGGCCTGAGATCACCCCTGAGGGTCTTAATCCCCAGGCAAAGAAGGTAGAAGCCTTATTGAAATTAAAAGACCCTACCACTCTGCCAGAATTAAGAAGTCTTCTTGGACTCACTAGTTATAGTCGGAAGTTCATTGAAGACGACGCAGAGGACACCCGACCCTTATTAAAGGCCGGAGTCAAGTGGGAGTGGGGTCCAGAACAATCAGAGGCAGTTAAACAACTGAAAAGAGGCCTTTCCCGGCTCCTTGTTTGGCTTACCCGATAAAGAACAAGCAGTTCTTCTTGGAGGCGGGGATCTCAGATACTTGACTAGCCGCAGTATTGTACCAAAAGCATGACAAGGTCAACAAAGTTATCTCATACGCAAGTAAAACTTTGTCCTCTGTGGAGGAAACATTCAATGACTGTGGGAAGGCACTATTGGTAACAGTGTTGGGGTGCTGACAAATTACCGGCCATTCATACAGGGGAAGCATATCATTGTCGAAACTATGCACCAACCCTTGTAATACCCACCAAAACTCAGGACATTCTTACCACCCTTTCTAAACTCCCTCACAACCAATCCCACTGCCCACCCACCGCACCACTTCCCGTCTCCTTCCTCATTTTCATCCTTTGCTCTTGTCACACGTGAAGAAGTTACCAGAGCTGTCCGCTTCATTAAGGTCTCTTCTAAACATGTCTCTCCTTGCTCATCCAGGACCATCGACGATAAATTTTGGCTCTCTTGCCCCTGCTCCCGCTGAGTTCTGCAATCACTCTTTTATCACTGGATCTTTCTCCTCCCCCTTAAGCACTCCCTTGTGCACCCACTCCTGAAAAAAACATCTTCATACCCTAACTTCCCTGCCACCTCGCCCTATCTCCATCACCCCCTTCCTGGGGAAGCTACTTGAGAAGCTGGCCCTGACCCAACTTAACTCCCACACTGAACTTGTTGGTGGCCTCCACGACCATCAATCTGGATTCTGAGCATCCAGAGGCACGGAAACTGCTCTTCTGAACACCTGTGAAGAACTGCTCGCATCTCTGGACTCCAACTCCCCAGCTGTCCTTATCCTTCTCAATCTCTCCTCTGCATTTGACACAGTTAACCATTCCATTCTCATACAAAGGCTCCATGATACACTTGGTATCTCGGTATGGGCACTGGATTGGCTGCCCTCTTTCCTCATTAATCGCTCCTCCCAAGTGATCCTAGGCCCCTTCTCCTCTCCTACTTCCATCTCCACCTGTGGTGTCCATCAGGGCACTAAACTCTCCCCCTGGCTCTTTACCATATCTTCTTTCTCCTCCAACGTCCAGTGTTATGCAGATGACACAGAGCTCTTGTTCAGACTCCTTGCTGACCCTCTTGCACTCTCCATCATTCCTGACTGCCTATCTGCCATCCAGTCCTGGCGCACCTCCCATGATCTTTGCCTCAACACCTGTAAAACTGAGATCCTTCCCATTGGGACCCCTGCTCCCTCCTTCTTCCCTTCACTCTGGCCTTCCTGCTTGGGCACTCCCCCTTCGCCTTAAACTGAAGCCAGGAACCTTAGAGTCATCAATGTGACTCAAGCTTTGGTTCTCTCTAGACTTGACTACTCTAACAGCCTTCTCCTGAATCTACCTTCTTCCACTCTGTGACCCCTGCAGCTTATCCAGAATAGAGCAGCAAGACTTATCCTTGGCCTTAATGCAGGGACTGCATCTCTATTGCATTAAAAAGTCTTCACTGGCTCCCAGTTGCTACACAGATTAAATTCAAATCCCCCTGCATCATCCACAAGGCTGTCTGGGCTTGGGGACCACACTATCTTCATCTTTATCTCCCTAAATACTCTCCCTCTAGACCACTTCGCTCTTCTGGCACCAACTCTTTGTGTGTAAAGTGTTTTGCTAAACGGAGGGCAGGGGGTTGCCAATTTTCCTCTGCGGGTTCCCTCCTTTGGAAAACACCCCCCTTCCCCTGCGCCTTGAGCAGGACCTTCTCAAATTCCAGAAGCTCTTTAAGACTTTCCTCTTTTCCTCCTCCTTCCCTCCTCTCCTCTGCTAATCCCACAGTTGCTGAATTGGTGTCCTGGCCCTTATGCATCTTTGGGGCCCTGACCTCCCAGACCCATTCTTATCAGCTCCTGTCTACCACACATTTTGACCTGCACACCCTCTTCTCTAGAGACTCACACTTACACCTCCCGCAGTCCAGGCCGTGTAGCACCCTTCATTCCTAGCACTTCATCATTGGCTCACCCACGGGCTCAGACTCCCCAGCACTTACCCCCTCTTCCCTATTCCTTTCTGCACTTGCACATTCTGAATACTCACAAGGCATAGTAGGTTCAACCCCTCTTCCTTCCTCCCCCTTCGCTCCTAAATATATCATTGTATTTGTAATGTATTTCCCACTCTCCCTCCGTCCCTGCCCTGTGGGCGCTTTGAAGCAGTATGTTCCTATTGTATGAGCGCCTAACAAGCCAACAATAAATAAATAGATAAATAAATACAAAGTGACAGAATCCGGGCGGGGAACATTTGTAATTCCAGGATTACTTCCTGGATTCTGTCCATGCAAGGCTTTTCTGTGGAGGTCAGATATGGCCGAAACAAGACGAGTCCCCTAGCGCAAGGGTTGGTGGACTTGCATGATTGTGCTCAAGAAAACTGTCTCGAGGACGAAAGTCTAATGACCAACAATAACATGGAGGCGTACATAACTTCCCAACACAAGGTCTATGAAGAAGGCACATGTCAGGGATACCCACAGTTTATGTGGATGGGTGCTCCTGCCATGTTGATAACAACAGGGAAAAAGAACTGGTGCCTGGCATTGGGAATGCTTCAGTGAATGATACCCCAGAACCCTCTGCTGGTTATAAAATAGGACCCAGAAGTAGTCAGATTGCAAAGTTGATGGCCGTTCATCAAGCCATCCTCACTGCAGTGCACCACCAACTCAATGAACTGGTCATAATCACTGGGGGCATTCGGACCCTGGCGGTAGGGGGTTAACGGTACTGGTAAGGATGCCGGTGCCGTTAACCCCTATCACCCTATTACGAAGTCCCTTTGCGGGTCCCTCTAAGGGCGGCTGGTTTTACCAGCCGCCCTTAGCGGGAGCCGCTAAGGGACCAGGGAGCAAATAACGGGCCCATTATTAGCTCCCTCCCCATTCCCATTGAGCCCTATGGGGGCCCTATGGGGGCTCAATGGGAAAAGGGATTGTTTTTTTTTAATGGGGACTTACCGGGTCCTCCTAGGTTGGAATGACCCGGTAAGTCCCCATTCAAGGAACCCAGACTCAGACCTCCAAACTCGGAATGACCCCCACTGACTATGTCTGAAATGGGTTTGTGGAGCACCTGATTAGCAGGAGAAATTGAGGCATGTTTTGTGCCAACAACAAACCCCTAAAGCATACCAAACTGATCCAGTCAATCAACGATATGGTGACCTCCAATGAGATGACCATCTATTGGAAGAAGATGGTTGCCAGTCAAAGGACCGAATCTAAAGGGTCGACAGGTCAAAGGATCGACACCAAAGGGTCGACAGGTCAAAGGATCGAATTCTTTTTTTTTTTTTCACCTATTTGTTTTTTTTTTTTTGGGGGTGCTCCCGCCCCCAAACCCTCTTTTTTTTGCTAAAAAACACTTTTTTTCTCTAAACGAAAACCTAAAAAAATATATATAATTTTAAAAAAAATTGATCCTTTGACCTGTCGACCCTTTGGTGTCGATCCTTTGACCTGTCGACCCTTTAAATTCGATCCTTTGACTAGACACCGAAGAAGATAAGAGGTAATTCGAAGATAGAGGGGCCAGATAAGACTGGGAATGACCTGGCTGACCAGCTGGTTAAAACCGGAAGTGTGCAGGGTGATTTCATAGAAACAGAATCCCTGCAGGGGGAAATTCAAATGGCTGCTGCCACCAGGTCCCAAACATGTGCTAATCCAACACATCCCTCCCCGTGCCTCTCCTGACCACTCACCCTCCTCCCTCCGCCTTTTCTTCATTCACCTCTGTCTATCCGGATGAAGTCATCACCGTTGTCAACTCCATGAAGGTCTCTTCCAAACAGGTTGCCCCTTGCTCATCCAGAACTATCAAGGACCACATTTCCTCTCTCGCCCCTGCTCTCGCTGATCTTTGTAACCACTCCTTTGCTACTGGTTTTTTCCATCCTCCCTCAAGCACTCCCTTGTGTGCCCCCCCTTAAAAAACCATCAGCAGACCCTTCCTGCCCGGCCACCTATTGCCCCATCTCCATCACCCCGTTCCTGGCGAAACTGAGAAGATGGCCCTCCCCCAATTTAGCTCCCACACTGAACTGGTTGGTGGTCTTCACAACCTTTAGTCTGGATTCAGAACAGCCCGAGGCTTGGGAATTGCTCTTTTGAACACCTGTGGAAAACTGCTTGCATCCTTTGATTCCAACTCCCCTGCTGTCCTCATCCTCCTTGATCTCTCTTCTGCATTTGACACAGTGAACCACTCCATCCTATAAAAAAGGCTCCATGACACCGTTGGTATCTCAGAGCGGGGTTTAGAAATTGGTGGCACTGGACTGGCTTACCTCCTTCCTAACTGACCGCTCTTCCAAAGTCATACTGGGCACCTTCTCCTCCCCTACTTCCTCCTCCACATGTGGCGTCCTCCAGGGCTCCATTCTTTCACCTTCATTCTTTAACATCTACCTTACTCTGCTGGCACGCCTCATTTCCTCCTTCTCCCCCAACTTCCAGTTCTATGCTAATGACACACAACTCTTCTTCAAACGTCCTACCTCCATCATCCATGACTGCCTCGCAGCCATCCAGGCCTGGTGTACTTCTAATGATCTTTGCCTCAATGCCAGCAATACAGAGATACTCCCTATCGGGACCCCAGCACCGACTTCTTCCCTTCACTCTGGCCTTCTTCAATGGGCTCTCCCCCTGCTCCCTCTTCGGAAGCCAGAAACCTCTGAGTCATCTTCGACTCCTCTCTCTCCTTCCTCCCTCATACCCAGGACATTTCCAAGAAGTCCCACTTTCAGCTTTTCCTTCTGAAAGGAATTCTACCTTTCCTCACTTTCCCCCAGAGACTTAATGTTACCTGGGCTCTGGTTCTCTCTAGGATTGACTATTGCAACAGCCTCCTCTTTCATCTACCTTCATCGACTCTGTCACCCCTTCAGCTAATCCAGAATAGGGCAGCGAGATTTACACTTGGCCTCAAGCCCAGGAACTGCATCTCTCCTGCCCTAGAAAGTCTTCAATGGCTCCCGATTGCAGCACGGATTAAATTCAAATCGCTCTGTACCATCCACAAGGCTGTCTGGGGCCGGGGGCCACTCTATCTACAACTCTTTCTGATCAAATACTCCCCTTCTAGACACCTGCATTCCTCTGGCACCAACTCCTTGCTTGTTAAGTGGTTTGCTAAATAGAGAGCAGGTGGTCGATCGCTTTCCTCAGCGGGCTCCCTTCTTTGGAACAGCCTCCCCCTCCCTCTTTGTCTTCAGCAGGACCTCTTTAAGTTCCTGAACAGCCTCAAGACCTTCCTCTTTACCTCTTCCTTCGCTCCCTCTCTCCCCTGCTAATCACACAGTAGCTTGACTGGTGTACAGGGCCCTTATGCATCCTTGGGACCCTGACTTCCCACATCTTATCATCCCAGCTGCTGTCTATCCTCTGCACTTGCTTCGGCTCACCCTCCACCACTGTAGGTTACACTTACCTCTCTTCATAGCACTTCACCTGCTGCTCTCCAGGAGCACCACAGCACCTATCCCATACCCCTCTGCACTTGCACGCTATGAACACTCACAAGGCATAGTAGGTTTGTCTTCCCCTTCCCATTGCCTCTTCTTATTTTGTTGTATTTAATTATTTAACATTGTTGTATTTACATTGTCTATCATCCCCTGTCCCCGTCCTGTTGCCATGTGGGTGCTTTGAAACAGTATTTGCTTCCTGTATAAGCACCTAACAAGTGAACAATAAATACATTAAATAAATAAATAAAAAGTGAACTCTCGACAGCCCAGTGGAGTAAAGATACAGATGCAGATTTAATCACTGCACAGTAAGAGGACCCGATCATTGGGAAATTGTATCGACACATTGAAGACCTCGTAAGCTTTCATCTAACAGTGTCTGATTTTACCGGTAAAGAGGATCTCCTGGTGTTGATGAAGTTTTCCAAGATGTTCCGGATCCAATATTGTTTGTTGGTAAGGAGAACCCTATCTGGCTGTGACCAGTGGGTGGTACCTACCTCATTCTGAAGCAAGTCGATTTCATAGGGCTAGTGATTTGCTGCTCTAGAGGAAACAAGTACATGTTGACAGTGACATGCTTGTTCGCAAAGTGGGTATAATGTCTTCCAGCCCCGAATTGTAAGGCAGAGACAGCTGCTGCACTAATGATCAACCACATCTTCTCTCATTTTGGCCTCCCCCAAAGGATTGAGTTGGACCGAGGAAGCCATTTTACCAGTGAGGTGGTGGCAAAGATGTGGGAGATTCTAGGGGTAAAAAGAAAACAACACATTGTCTACCGCCTTACCGGAAATGGGGGGTAGAGAGATGCAACAGAACAATTGTGAGTATCTTAAAGAAAGTTGTGGCAGACACTGGAGCAAGTTTGGACATACAATTGCTGATTATCCTGATGGCTATTAGGCCTACACCATCTTCTGCAACAAAGTTATCTCCATTTGAGCTCACGACGAGACGACAAATGGTGTTACTGCAGCATCTGCTCTATAGGACTCAGGAGCAGACACTGATAAATGCACCTCCAGAATGCTTAGTGCAATTTAGAAATGTCATGATCTAAAAACCACAAGAAAGAATATGAAGTAGGTGACAAGGTTTACCTGTGCAATTTTCAAAGGAATTAGGCCTAGGAGCGGAAATTCCTCCCATCTTGGCGTGGTGCCTTTGAAATTGTAGATAAAATATTACCTGTTGCTTACAAGATCTGCATCCCAAAAGGAGAACAGACAGGAGAAAAATTGGTCCACATCAATCGGTTAAAAAGCTGTCATCCCAGTCATGCTTTATTGTTTAATTGAAGAAAATAAATAAAATATGTTTCGTGAAATGATGAAAATGGAATGTTATAATTGTATGTTGTTGTTGTAAATTCTATGTAAATCTTCTGGGGAAATATGTGTGAAAAAAGTACTGAAACTCTCTTTCTATATTTTATTAGAGAACTAACCTCATTAACTTACATCCTGGAGGTGAAAGTGGAGTCCGGTGAGAACCCCCACGGACCTGGAAAGCAAGGAAGAAAGGGGTGCCGTGCATACCCTCCAACCCAAAGATGGAAAGGGATGTTGGAGTGCCCACTCCCAACAGAAGGATGAAAAGGGGTGCCATGCCATACCCCCCAACCCAGAGATGGAAGCGCAGACTGGAGTGGCCACTCCCTAATGAGGAAATTATGCCTAATGAAACCCCACTCTGCCCTGCTCTTCCTCAACAAAGAGTCATAGAAGAGCCATGTGGAAAAGGGGCCTACCGGTCATTACCAAAGGAAAAGCAGAATTTTAATTTACAAAACCTTTCACATGGAAACAGTGACACCAAAACGGCTGGCATAGGTGTGTGCAAACAAAAGCAGTTTAAATGTGAAAATGTATCACTGCTAACAGAAAAATGTCAGGGAAAAGAAACGATGTGCGGGTTGATCTATGTATATTGGGCTTCATCTACAGAACTCGAGTGACATTTGAAAAGCCACTTTGTGTTCATGAAAAAATGTCAGCCCGAGACAAACCCTTTTGCTGGCTGTGGGAAGGAAATCTCCTACACCCAGTCTGGATGTCACATCTCCCAACTAATTACCAACTGCAATAAAGTTATCTGCTGAAGGTTTCGGAATTCAGTGTTCTCCAGACCTGCTGGCTATGAAGGCATTTACCACAGCGGAAGTTCCCCTTGGCTGGAGAATGACTAATATGTATGAAAATGGGTGCAACAACTTCAAGGTGCAAGCTTCCAACACAAAGCGACTGATGGAAAAAAAACTCTCGGTGCAGGCTGACCCAGTGAAAACAAATGGATGGAAAGCAGGAGAAGGGCCATTTGTCCCACATGAAGATTCACAATTAATTTAAAAGTACTATTATCATTTAGGCCTTTTTGTCAGCAACCATAAGGCAGATTGATTTAATCTATGTACCATTTGTTAGGTAATTTCCTGGCAATTTTGGAGAATTAAAATGCACCCACCTGTGACTCATTGAACTGTAATGGCTATCTAAGATGTGTTTTTGGCAGATCTGAACATGTTCCAAATGTGAGAGTTGGTGAGCAGGTGGAGAATACAATTAGGGATATGGGTACGAACTTACATATTCATAACTGTTATGCTTTTTATGGAAACATTAGAAACGTGCTACATGGTATGGACTTGGTGGGTGGTTTATCTAATTGTCCATGATTAGCTGAATCAAAAGATATATTTATTATGGCAGTTGCTAGTAAAATTATGAAGTTGTGATATGAAGTTGTGATACATAACTAGCTTTTGCCAAAAAGTTAAAAGGAGAACACATGGGAATTGCTATATGTTGCCATATGTTGCTCCAGACCCCTAAACCAATCCTGAGTTGGAGGCTGGGTTTGGGAGGAGAGAGAAGGGTAACTGTCCCATCCTAGTTGCGGGAATTATTGCAGGGTACTTCCCAATATTGTAAATTGGTGGTGTCATCGCTGCTATATAAGGGGGACTGCACTAGGAGGAGAGAGCAGACAGGAACACACGCAGACAAGAGACAGGCCATCAGGAAGGCTGCTAAAACTTACCATCTTATATCGGTAAGGAAACACCAGAGGAGATTTCTGAGAGTGCATCTGGGTGGAGCTGTCTATTTCTAGGAAGGCCTCAAAGCTGACTGGATTCTATGGTGGAGAGCGGAAGGCCTACTTTGAGAGTGGAGTGACCAGACCCCTGCCCTATATGTCCACAGTGTCCTGAGATACAGCTGGCTTTCCTGAACTTCAAACAGAAGCTTTCTATGTAAGTAGAACTGAGCCCATGGAAACCAAAAGGTGATGTAGTCTGCTTGCCTTAAATCCTTTCCCTTTATAGTGGGGGGGGGGGGGCAAAACTGTGTAGATCATTAGCCTTTTTAACTAAAAATATTAATTTAATGAATTCCCCATTTGCAGAACACTATGGGGTGAATTTTGTTAAAATTCAAAATGAACAAAGCTCACATCCCAGTGTGTGCTGAAAACTATAGCCTATAATTTAATTGGGTAATCCTTTTTGTCCTGCTGACCCTGACTTCTTTAAGGAAGATGGGTGTCTTTGTTCTTAACTCAGTTCAACCTTTTTATCCGGCTTCCCCAACACAGGCCTTTCAGTGGACGGGGGGGAGGGGGTTCTGAAAAACAAAATTTCACAAATAATTCCAATTTTTCCATCCTATTTCCCCAACACAGCCAAAGTAGGGGGGTTGAAAAACAAACCGCCAAATCACCCTGTGTTTATTTTAAACCAAATGTGTGGGCAAAATCATAATTGCCATATGTATTTGTACCAATCTGGAAATCCTACTGCTAGCCTTTAAGCCTGCGGGAAAATCAAACTCGCACCACACATTTATAATTGTTTTAATAGTGATCAGTGTCATTATTTCTTGAAGTGATATTTGCAGAAAGTGAAGAATTGTGATTGTGTTCTGTTCAACTCACTTTTGTGATTTATTTATGCTGAGAGAAGTTGATTGTGTTGTACCACGGATAAAGTGGTGTTTGATATTTTTGTGCTAATTTCTATTACTTTTATTTAAGTAAATACCAATATTTTCCATACACCGGCCTGGTTCTTGGCTCATTGTTAGCTCATGGGGAGGGATACAAGGGGCATGATATGTGTCTAAAGTAGGGCTGAAGAAAAGAATCCATAAGCAGTTTGTTGTATAACACCTTAAGTGGGGAAGGAAGGAAATCCCTGTGTTGGGGGTGGCTTCTCAATAAACTGTTACACATAGGTATGGCCATATCTATTGAAGAAGGTAAAGGAAACTCCCGGATAGAAGAAGGTGGAGTAACCTTTTTACGATTATGTTAAAATAAAGTATTGAAAATGTATATGTTTAACATGTGTTATGATTTAGTAAAGGAACAAAGAAATCCTGGCTTATAAACTAAAAGTGATAGGCAAACATTGTGTGTATATATATATATATAATATATATATATATATATGTATGTCACACTTGCCTGCACTTACAGAGAACACACGCTTATTTTCAGCATCAAGTGTAGGTATATTAGAGTAGGAATGGCAACAAAACATTTTAATTATATTTAGCCCGGATAAACACAGCAAACAAAGAAGAGACTGTGGTCCTACGCCATCGGAAGAAGGACTGCAAAAAGCAAAGACACAGAGGAGATTTTCTTCAAAATAAAGCAAGCGTAATGCGGGCCTCCCATCACGTTTACACAATAAAAGATAAAGAACTGTGCACTGAAGCCACTACTCTAAGAAGATAAGGACACACTCTACTTGGCAATGGACAAACAGAGAGGACACCAGCACCGTCATGCCAACAAAACCCACAGCAACAAGGCCAATGCCCTACGTGCAAAGACAGGAGAATACATAATAAGTGGAAGTACAGTTTTGTTTGTTAGTATATTATGACTTTTGCCTCCATTTGGTCTCTACAGGAAGTGAATGATATGTATCTATGGATGTGCTGAGAATAAAGAAAAAGAGCAGCGGATGAAGAAAAGAAGATGGTTCCTTTTTCATTATTGTTGTTTGTGTCTTGTATGTTTTTTTAGGGGGTTATAAAAAAGGGGCCCGGCACACCTCAGTAGTATTAATGATGCAACAGTTTATAATGAGTTTTATCAAAAGATAGAGTAGAGCTGTTTCCTTTTCCAATTAAGAGAAGCATTTGGAGATGACATTTGAGCTCAGCACAGCACTGAGAAGGACAAAGTGGGGTGTAAACCTATGAAAAGGGTAAGACAAAGGAAAAAAGAAAGAGAGACATGTGTGTTTTCTGTGCACACGTCACAGGCACACCCAGGTTCAAGCATAAATAAACAAAGTATATACTAAAATACATAAGGGGGAGGAGAAGCAGCCATTCAACTAAATTAAAAAAGAGACGCATTTAGTAGCAAACAAAACATTTAAGTAGTAATGTTTAGGTTTTAAGAGGGAGTGATGATAATAAAATACACTTCGTTTTCAAGGGAATGGTCCGGTTTTTTATAGTACAGATGGAGAGAGAATACCTGCACTTCAAGTGACCTATGCACCTGAGTCTATGAGTAGGGATGACTGCACTAAGTGTCATAAAAGCTGAGGGGACTGAGCCAGATTTCCAGTTTCCACCGAACTGAAAGAAACTACAGCAACAATCCTCTTATGTACTCCCCCACCCCTGTGTCCCCAATTTCAACATTGTCCCCTTGACTGACTATCTTGTTTGAAAGGATGAAGTGTTTCAAAGCAAGGCCCTGGCATGAACTAAGCGGCCCCTGAACTTGCTGCAAAGAAATAAAATAATGGACTGATGAAAGGTCCTTGGACTCGGTATGGAAAAGAACAAAGAACCAGATGGAAGATGAGCAGAAGGTAGTTGTGCCAGTTGATTGTCAGACAATCAAAGAAGAACAGCTGGCGAATAGGACAGGGACAAGGAAACGTTCTGGGATGGAGAAAGAAAAAAGTGTGTGCATATCCATTTTTGATAAACTACTAAGAGAAGAAGAAAGAGGAATGACAGTAAAAAATGGGCAGGTGGGTCCTCTCAAAGAGTATATAAATTTTTAATGATATATCCCGATTCTCGTAATGGCACAGTCACTCGTTTTGCATGTTAAATGATACATATATACACATAACTGATACAAGAGAACAAAATATGCCACACCTTTGACAAAAAAAATACATAAATAAGAAGAATACAACATGGTCGAAGACACTATTGGTCCTTTAGGAGTGTTTTTCATGATACCTCCCATATTGAGAAGAGCACTGATTTGAGGGGGGTGGCGGTGACTAAGATAGTGATACACAAATATACCTCATGTGGGGGAGGGTAGACAATGAGAGTATGGTTGATATCTTGACCAGAGGGTGGAATGAAGAGGAGTACACCAAAAGCCACTACCCCTCCTTTGGTGAAGGACATGTGAACATGTCATTCAGGCCTCATGCCCCAACCTCCTGTCCAACATTCTAAAAGTCAGAAGCATTGTCCAGTGAAGCAACCATAATGTTCTTATTCCAGGCAGGTGCATTAGGGAATGGTTTCCACATAAATTAAAGGTGGCTGGAATAGGTGAAAGGAGTACACATGTATGCATTTAATAGATATGAAAAATATTACACTTCACACACCCATTTAGGGAAACACAAACATAAAGTGATGCATATATTGCGCACAATGTGAATAACACAGAATATAGCTCCCTGACATAGAAACACTATAGCAAAAGGTAGCCATTCTTCCTAAAATGGATGCCATGGCATGCATAAAAATGAATAGAGGCCTTACGCCGCATGAAAATTCACAGTGCTGAAAACACAGAAATACAGACCTGTGTAGAAACCAGGTGCACACATTGGCAGCATTAAAGAGTAAAATAGACATTGATTCTCAAAAGTTTTTTTATAAATACATTTGGCAGTAAGGTAGAAGCAGATAATAACGAAGTGGCCAATGAAAACTTGACAGCACATCTTATGTCCTTGGCAGGCTAGCTGGAGCCTGCGTCATTTCAAAACCACTTTTCATTGAGTTCGTAAATTGCAACAATATGTTCCGCGATTCATTTAAATTGGAAACAAGTCATGCTGATCAGCAGAGGAGGAGTCACTAGAATAAGAATAAATTATGTATTTCAAGAAGCATGTTTACCCAATGAGAAAAGTAATGCATTTCATTCATAGGAACTTGACCAATGAGATTATGGAAGTCATTTTAGAACAGAAATGATTTATTGTGTTTTGTTTTACTATAAATATATGTTAAGGTGAGGCAGACTTTGAGACTTTCTTTTTTCAGCTGTATCATAGTTGATTAAACAAACGCTCCACGGCTAGCCGTAGAGACAATAAATAATGTTCCTCTTTCTTGCACAGTGTGTGTCTTTATTCAGAGATGGATGGAGTGGGTTATATCTGAGAAGTGACCTCTATACACTGTGGTCGGAGGAAACCCACATGTCTTTCCGGGGACAAACACGTACCAGAATTAAGAGAGTTTTAGCATGTCCAGTTCTATCAGTCACTGCTGAGCCTGAGGAACACTTGGTATGCATGGAGATAGCGAGTAAACCATTCATTTTCATGATAGACACATGTGCGACTAAATCATGCATTAGTGAGGGAGGATTTGCTCTATCAGGTGAGGTTATAGAAATGCAGAGCTTCTCTGGGGCAGTTCAATCAGTTCCCTTCACATATAAATGATCTATTAAAATAGGGGGGCAGAGAGGTGTGGGCTCCCTTGTTATATTCCACTGTGGCTCCAATCAATTGGTTGGGAAGGGATATTTTGAGTAAGCTCAACATGACCATCTCGTTCATCGAAAGAGGTGTGGTGTGTTCAACGCCTGGTATGTGTACCGTGAAGGTAATGTCGACTTTGCATGCATTAGGTGTTGAGTCTGTGGCAAGAGGAATACCAGTGGTCCCAATTTGTTTCTATATAACTACCTATCCTTTAGGAAGAAACTGAAGACACTTTTGTTCAAATAAGGACCTGTATAATCACTAAAGAACATGTAATATAATCTACTCAGGAACTGTAATCCTGCTCTTCTGTCCCGTCACTTCATGTTGTCAGTCTTTATGTAATGCCCTGCTACCCGTCACTTCATGTTGTCCTTGTCTTTATGTAATGCGCCCTGATGGCTATGGGCTTCGGCGCTATAGAAACAAAAAAATAAAAATAAATAAAACAAATATGGCATAACCATACTCATAAGTGCTGTGCTCCAAGTGGTGAACAAGTATTGGTGAGTATCATCTGAGTTTCTGTTCAGGCCGGCCCAGCCTCAAGAGGCACCATCATTGAACTGGATATAGAAGGAGTTCTAGTGGCAGAAGGACAAATAGCAGTTGATTCGAACATTGGGGAATGGTTCACAGCTCTGTACATTGACCCTACAAAACCAATGAAAAATGTTTCAGATGACCAGTTGTTTGAAAACCGAGAAAAGGAGTTAGAAATAATATTGGAAGTGTGTGTTCCCTGTGAAATCGTGATACAGTACAGGCATGTATTGTGACCCATGATGCTAATAGGAACTGCTGCTTCATTTACCTCTGCAGATTTGGCCAAAGTTCCTTAGAAATCGTGGACGAACAAGCCACATGATGCAGTACTTTTGAAAAGTTTCGCGCCGATACGCATCACCTTGAAACCTGGTGCTGCGTTGCTGCAGGTAAAAGAGTATCCTCTATCGAAGGCAGCAGATGTCAGATTCTAAATCCTCGGACTCTTGGCTCACCTGTTTTGTCTTGGGTGACTTCTTTCTTGTAATCACGGGTTTCTCCTCCTTTCTGAAAGTGCGGGTCTCGTGAAGGAATGGGCGAGCCTCCCCTGACGCCACCCTGCTGGTTAGTCCCACGCAGGTAGCACCCGGGGCTTCTTCCCAGGGTCGAGTAGTTCAATCCAGAAACAGGTCCTAATTCCAGGGAGGATTCCAGTAAGCAATAAGGACCACGATAGCCGGGAAGGAAGCACAGAAAAGTCTGTAGCCGCTCCAGGCAGCGGTTCGTGCAGCCAAGCACGAGCGGAGCGAGGATTAAGTAAGTCGGAACAGCGCGAGGCCGAGACCAAGGGGAAAAAGGGTACAAGGATAAGGAACGGTCACGTGAGGCAAGCAAAGCCGTGAAGGACAGAAAGGCTGAGAGAGGCAAAACCAGAAAGTAAGCACAACAGATGCACTGAGCACGGACAAGCTGAGCGTTGAGGTGTGCCGAGCAGCGGGGGCCTGGTGCTTTTCAAGGAAGTTGCTATGCAAGTCTGGTGTTAGTCTGCATCCCTCCTATGACATCCACCATGTTGAAGGAGAAAATGGAGGCCGCGGTGCAGCATCGAAGCAACCAGGCCATCCAGAAGGGGCGATGTCGGTGATTCATGTCAATATGCCCTGAACCCCCTGGTTTGCCAGGATGGATGCAGTGGAATCCCCGAAGCAATCGGGGGCGTTAATGTTGGTTACAGGTTTCCATGTGCGATCACTGGGTGGATAACCTTTCCATTCCACAAGGTATTGTATACGTCTCCTTCTGAATCTTGAGTCACATATCCTGGAAACCTCAAATTCAATTTGATCATCAATGAGAAGAGGAGGAGGACGAAGAGCAGTCCTGGTAGCCTGATGGTAGGCATTCAACAATGAGGAATGGAAGACAGGATGTATTCTTTTCCATGAAACCGGAAGATGGAGTTGGAAGGCCACAGGGTTGACGATTTTAGTCACTGTGAATGGTCCATAGTAGCGTGATGGCAGTTTATTAGGCCTCAAGTGTCTGGGCAAATGTCGGGAAGACAGCCAGACCTTATCTCCCACGACATAAGAATGAGTAGGACGCCGTTTGGCGTCTGCATATTTCTTAACATCTATCCTGGCCTTTGCCTGATGTTCCTTGATGTCTTTGTGTGTTGATACCAATTGAGATATCCAGGAATCAACAGATGGAGCTGGACTGGAATGAGGCAAAACCGTAGGTAGAACAGATGGATGGAATCCTTGGTTGCAGAAGAAGGGACAGGTTTTAGTTGCGGAATGATTGGAGTTGTTGTAAGCAAATTCTGCTACAGGAATTAGAACTGACCAGTCATCATGCACATTGGAAGCGAAGCACCGCTGATATTGCTCAAGGGTTTGATTTACCCTTTCGGTAATGCCATTAGTCTGGGGATGGTACCCGGAAGATAAGGTGCGTTGAATACCCAATAGTTTGCACAAGTACTTCCAGAATCTCGAGATATATTGGGGTCCATGATCAGAGATGATCTTGGTAGGCAATCCATGTAGCCAAAAGATAGGTGTCACAAAAATTCCTGCCATTTCTTGCGCCGAAGGAAGCTTGCTCAGTGGAGTAAAATGGGCTATGTGGGAGAAGAGGTCGATAGTGACCATGATAGCAGTATTTCCTTTGGAAGGAGGAAGATCTACTATAAAGTCTGTGGCTATTACCTCCCAGGGTCGAGATGGCAGATCGGGCTGGAGAAGGAGGCCAGCCGGTTTCTGGTTGTCAATCTCATTTTGGTTGCAAACAGCACATGCCTGGATGTACGCCTCAACATCGTTGATCATCTTCGGCCATCAGAAGGTCTTTTGAATGGTTGTAAAGGTGGCCTTGATTCTACTATGCACAGAGTGGAAGGTGTCATGGCACAGGTGAATTATCTTATTTCTTGAAGTCCATGTGGGAATAACCAGGCTCATGCCCTTAAAGAGGTATCCATCCTTGGTGGATAAGGCCCATTGATTAGTTTCATTATAATCCTTCCAGAGGTCTGAAGTTGGGGTTTCAGACCTTATCCTGTCCAAAAGGGTGTTAGCCTGGGCAATGAACACTGTGTTCGGAAACATCCTGGGAAAGGTTTGGGCCTCTTCTTGTGCGTAATCTGGCCGTCTAGTCAGTGCATCAGCAATAATGTTGGATGTCCCGGGTACATGCTATATTCGGAAATGGTATTGTGCGAAGAAGAAGGTGGCGCACCTCCATGAAGGCCTGACGGATAGCAAGCAGTTCTTTTTCCAGGATTGAATAATGTGTCTCACTAGGGTGCAAGGTCCGGGACAGATATGCAAAGGGGTGTTCTTGGTTATCTTCTGACTCTTGTTTTAGAACCGCCCCTATGGCGTATTCCGAGGCATCTGTCTCTACCAGGAAGGGCTTGGATATGTTGGGCTGAGCCAGGATGGGCCCCTGAGTAAACTTGTCCTTCAATGTGTGGAAGGCGGTCTCTTGTGCTGTCGACCACCAAAAAGGTGTGTTCTTCTGTAGGAGAGATACAATGGGTTGAACAATGGATGAGAATGTCGGGATGAACATTCGGTAGAAGTTAGCGAGGCCCAGGAAAGACTGAACTTGTTTAACAAAGCCAGGGTCCGGCCAGGAGGTGATGGCATCGACCTTGGCTGGATCCATTGCCACCCCTTGCGGACTCAAGATGAATCCTAAGAACCGTACAGTGGACACGTGAAAGATACACTTTTCAGGTTTTGCTAACAGATGATGGTTCCGTAAACGTTGCAAGACCAAGGTGACATGCTTTTGATGTAAGGATGGATTGTTGGAGTACACCATAATGTCATCCAAATAGACTATCATGAATAGAAACAACATGTCGGAGAAGACTTGGTCCATGAAACGCTGGAATACAGCAGGGGCATTAGTGAGACCAAATGGCATAACCAGGTATTCAAAAAGCCCAAGGGGGGTTCGGAAGGCAGTCTTCCATTCGTAACCCTCTTTTATGCGGATCAGATGGTATGCTCCTCGTAAATCCAGCTTGGTAAATATCACAGCACCACGTAGGGCTTCAAAAATGTCTGATATGAGTGGCAATGGATATAAGTCTTTTAAGGTACACTGGTCCCGTCCCTGGTAGACCAAACATGGTCGAAGTTCCTTGGTGTCTTTCTTGGGTACGAAGAACAAAGAGGCTTCTGCAGGCGATTTGGAAGGAAGGATGGTTCCATTGGATAGGTTTGTGTCCAAGTATTCCTGCAGGGCTTTCTTCTCAGGTTCAGAAAGAATGAACATCCTGCCGAAGGGAATAACTGCGTCCTTGTTGGTTTCTATGGGACAATCCTCAGGTCTGTGAGGAGGCAAGGACTGTACAATGGCCCTAGAGAACGCATCTGAAAATTGGTGGTAGGCTTCAGGTATTTGATTTATGTTGGAAACAGTGAGTGCTGAGGGGCTTGCATTCTGCTATTTGTGAGTTGTACTTTCTGCGAAAGGCAATGTGAGAGACAGAACAAGGATCCCAGGAACAGAGATCCTGCAGTCCAGTTGATATAGGGGTTATGTCTTTGCAGCCATGGCATGCCCAGAACCATTGGATAATGAGCTGCCTTTATAATGTCGAATCGTAAGAGTTTCTGATGGTTGTGGACGGAGAGCAAGAGTTCCGCGGTCTGTTGGGTTATCGGTCCAGATGACACGGGATTTCCATCAATCCCTTCAACAGTTTGGATAATGTCCTTGGATTCCCTAGGTATCTGATGTTGTTGTGCCCATTGATCATCTAAAAAGATGCCCATGGCTCCACAATCCACCAAGGCCAGGACGGGATAGGATTCCTTATTGCTTGAGGTCAGTTTTACTTGCAGGATCACCAAAGTACTCTGTCTCCCGAAGCTGGGCTCCATTTACGATCGGGAGCTTGGTGTTTCCCGAACGTCTTAGTAGGGCTATTGGGCAGTTCCTGATCAGGTGTTTGTCAGATGCGTAGTACATGCACATACCACTGTTGATTCTGCAAGTCTGTTCCTGAGAAGTCAGAGGTCCCCGTAGTGAACCCAACTGCATGGACTCAGGTTCTGTGGAGAATGGTGGAGATGGCTCCCGGGGGCTGGGATACACCAAAGAAGACTTCTGTTGGGGACTCTGTGTCTTACTCTTCTCTGCCTTTCTTTCTTGAATCCGGAAATCAAATTGTAAAGATAAGTACAGTAGGGCCTGGAAAGAACCAGCGCGGGCCACTCTAACCAACTCGTCTTTGATTTCCTCATTGAGGCCACGGCGAAACAGGGTAAAACATGCTTCAGGTGACCAGTCAGCATCCTTGGCTAATTGTTGAAGTGAGTCACATATGACAAGATATCTTGGCTGCCTTGCTGGAACTCTAACAGCTTCTCTTGGGCTGAGTAAACCTGTTCAGGACGGTCAAACTGAAAGGGGCCCACAGGGGACCCTGACGTCTATGGAAACAAGGCAGGTCACCACACAAGATAGAGACGCCAGACACGAGGTTGTATTCCCAAAGCTAGGGTTTTATTGCAAAGCAAAAGTCTCAGTTGGCCAACTCGGTCTCAACGTCCCGCGACGTGTATCTCTAGACCTCGAGGGACGCAAGAGAGCGAATTACGTACATCAGTTGCATATATACAAAATGCATATCAAACAATCAGCTATGTCATGGTTAACACCCCTCTTCATTGGGTTCCTTTGAACTTGGTGTGACGATGGACATCTCCGGCCACTATGACACCTTCAAACATCTATTCTAGTAACAATTTGCAATTTGTGAGTGCGTAGGCATCTTTCGGTTATTGAATAGAACATGGCGCTTCTGTTCTTGGAAGCGAGCTACATGCAGAGGGGGTTGCATTCCGGACCTTGCTATCTATCAGGTACTATTCGTGTCCTGGGAGCCGACATGCTCTTACCGGGCTCAGCAAAGGGGGGCCGTTAGAAAAGCATAATTCAAGCCTTTAGCGGTATTATCCTAACATATTCTACCATATAACGAAACTGGCTGGCAGCTGTGAAATGATTAAATGCCCTGCGGCTCTGCTTCAAGGCTTCATTAAGGAGGGAGCCGGGCATTCTTCCTGGCGCTGCCTACGTTTGTGTTTCAGCGAAACTCTTGTTATCCTCTGTGGCCTTGTCCTTTTCATATACAGACAGCAATGTTCCACAGTCGAGCAGTGTAAGCGGAAAATATACTGCGAAGCAATAGGAACAGAAAGCAATGAGCAATGGTTAGAAAACAAAATGGCGATTCTTGTTACATTAAAATGGCTGTTCATTAGAACACTCGAAAAACTATATTCTGTCGTATCGTGCATGAGACGGTTGGCCCACGGCCACCAAAATACGTTTGCGGTCTCAAATTAGATTTCTAGACTGACAAACCCTCCTTTGGCTGTATACCAAACGTCTCATCTATTTATTGAAACCTCCTCTAGTGATGATGAATCTGAAGTACTTATGTCTGAGTCTCGCATGCTATCGTGGTCATCATTGCCTTCAGTAATATCTATTGCCATCAACTCTTTCATTACTCTCATCTCATTTGGGTCTGGGCTAGTTCGATCATGGGGTTATTTTTTCTTTGTTATCATTTGCATGCATCCTTCCGTACATCCCTCAGTTACCTCTGCACAAACTATCGGTAAACAATGTATACAACAACAACACGTTCGGAATATTCCGAACACCACTACTAGTATTGAGATCAGCTTCCATCCCCAAGATCGTAGTATTCCCCAAAACCAAGATCCTATTTCCCAGCTCCCTTCTCCCGTGGGGAGTTCAGAGCTTAGAATGTGCATTTTCTTTATTGCTTCAAAGATCGTGGGGGAATAGTCATCGACATAAATGCAACATGCTGATCCCACTATTTTGCAAATTCCCCCAAGATCAACCAGGATTACATCGAGAGCCATTCTATTTTGCAGCGTCATTAACCTGATTCCTCTTTCTTCCAACGTCATGTTGAATAATATATCTGTTGTTGTGCTTATTGTATTCTTTAGGATTATGGACAATTGCCTTATATTATAGGAGTTCACTATCTGTCCTAAGAATGGAACGAATGATTTTGTTACATCAGTTGCTATTTAAACACCTTTGTCAGTCCTTTTGACTCTAGTTCTGGATAATTTGGCCATGGCTGCTGTTTCCAAGAGGAATACTCCTGGGAACAATAGCCTGAGATAACATGTACCTCCCCAGTTTCTGGGCAACCAAGGGTATGCTTTCTCTCCACATATAAAATAAACTGGATCACCTACGTATACTGGTTCTATTTCCCATTTTAGTACCACCGTATTCATACAACCAGTATATGTTCCGACCGAAAAAGATCCTTTCTTTTTCAGGCAAAACGGGACAGTTCTTGGGCTATAATTCACTGTGTAAGATGGGGGAATCGCATCTTTGTTCCCTTCTGTTCTTACACGAACATCATTACAGATGTTTTTTCTGGCGGGGACAATCTATCTCGTCTATTTTATCGTGTTATTTTTCATGTGCTTTTCCTCGTGGGCTCTGGGGTTATTAGTTGTGCTTTATGGAAAATGGAACAACCCACAGGCTTCATTATTATCTCCTCAAACTCATTCATGTTGGTTCTGTCTAATTGACCCGTATTACTCTTATGTAATGCTCACCTGATTCCCGCAGAGGCACCGGTCTTGACTGGGTGAATGCCGTATCTTCAAAGGTGATGTGTAACACACGGTTGGCTCTTTGGGCTGGACCTCTGTGCACTGTATGTCTGACTCGAAGAGTAAGATGTCTGCAGATAGAAAATATGGGATTAATGAACTGGGGTTATTGGGTGCCTCTCTCCTCTTCCCTTTCTCTTCTCCTGTAGAACCCCAAAGGTTAACACCCTCACCTTAGGTAAGTGAACGCCGAGCTCTCCATCTGCCTCGGGGCAGGGTGCCGTAACCAGTTTCTTCACTGGATAAGGGTGCAGGCCTCTTGACCTCAGAGGACTGCTGTCCGTCGTTAACTGCACGAACGGTAAGTTCTGGGCACTTCAAATGTCTTAAAAGTCTTTTGTAATGATATCTCTTGTTTTGCAGGGTTCCGGTGATGGCGGATGGCGGGCTGATGAGAGTTGAGGATCGAACCCGCGTGAGGAATAGAAGCGCCTGGAAGCACGTAAGTAAGCGCTTGTAGCCTGCTTCACGATGCGCACTAACTGTCCCTTTTATCTTGCAGGTACAAGTTCGGAGCTTTAGAGAAGCTGAAGGGTGCTGGAATACCCACTGGATTCGGCGTGGGAAGGAGTAATGGCACGTGAGTAATAAAGTTGTCCAATGTCTTTAAACGCACCTTCTTTTGTCTTTCAGATGCGGGATGCAGCGCCGAAGGCGTCCGGAGCGTGCGAAGAGCTGGTAAGCTTTTGTCTTTCAGATGCCGGAATGCAGTGCGAAGACCTCCGGAGCATGCGAAGAGTAGGTAAGCCTTTGTCTTTCAGATGCCGGAATGCAGCGCAAGGCGTTGGTGACAGCCGATGGACCAGGTAAGAGATGCGCTGCCACTGAAGACCGTAGTGCTAACCTGTTCTTTCTTTGTCTTTACAGGTGCTGCTGAAGACTGGATTCCAGGATGGTAAGCCTTTGTTCCCTTAGGCCCAGGATCAGAAGCAGAAGACACGATGAGCGTTCTGCTGCAGAGAATGCAGAATAACGCAAAGCAAGATTCATCCATCGGGTGTGGTCTCCTTCCACAGCCACGCCTAAGAAAAGAGTTCCTGCTTTCCAGAAGAGTTCCAGTGTTCTGAACCTAGGGAGTGGCTCCTGCCACACCCAACAGGAAAAGTAGTCCCAAACAGAAGAGGATCAGGGGTTCAACTGGCAGGTAAGTAAGCAGCATGGTCTGCTGCAGGTAAGTCCACCCAAGCATTATGAGCCCGGCGCTTCCAGCGCTGGGACTGGGCATCTTTATGAGCCTGGTGCCACTGGCGCCAGGACAGGGTCCAAAAGGTCCCAATTGGGACTGGCTGGCACTCGGAACCGGGGTTATGGGTCTGCTTCCAAGGGAGTCGGGCAAGTCCTGATCTTTTGGAAGCAGAGATCATGACATCTTATTCCACTTCCCATAGAACATTGCACCTAAAGATGTACTACATGCAGAACTTAATGGTAACAGCTGCACATACCACCCTATTCCTTTCCCAGCATGCTGTGTTAAATGGGCACATACCCAGCAGTTTGTTTTCTTCAGGATTGCATGTGTCATGTTCATGATTAATAATAATGTATTATTCCCAAAACTTTCCCTGTGTTTTTCTTCCATTGGGGGTAGGGTATAAGTGATCACCTGAACCGGGCTTTCAGTAGTGGATATATTAATTATTGGTAAAAACATTTCTAATGGGTGTATGGTTTCTACCCACCATAATATTAGGGCTGTCGATATTGGTGCTACCACGCTCATAAAGCACATCATTATCGTTAGTGTCAGCATACAATTTGTTTTACCATGCGTTTTTCTTAAAGTTATAGGGCCTCATTACGACCCTGGCGGAAATCAACCGACCGGACCGCCATAGCGTAAATAGCGTTTCCGCCATTGCACGACGGAGCAAAGTGCGGCTCATTCCGACCCATCGGGCACGAGCACCACGCCATGGCGGAAGTGCAAAATCCGCGATGGCGGAAATGACCCCAAAACGGCCCACACCGCCGCCGTACGGCGCCCTAGGTGCAATACCGCCACCCATCTTAGCGGACACCGCAGTGAGCGCCAACCGGAAAGTACGGTGACCGGAAATATACGGAAACGGAAGTAAAAGCATGGTCCCGGAATGGGAAACATCACGCCGTACACCTATAAAACCACAAATTCCACACAACCATTAAAAATACTACCCTGAGACACATCCCAACCCGTCATCCACCCTAGTGAAACCAAGAAAAATGGGAAAAGTAGCGAAGAAAGCGTGCGACCGCAAGCGGCAGGTCCACTTCTCCCGTGAGGAACTCACCGTGCTCACAGAGACCCTCCAGGAGAATGCTGCCGCCGTCTTCTCCACGCAAATGACCAGGACGGCACTTGCGAACAAGAAGGCCATATGGGCCCTGGTGGCACAGCGGGTAAGTGCGGTGGGGACCGCATCCCGCAACCCACAGAAATGCAGAAAGCGATGGGACGACCTGCGGATACGCGTCCGTAGCATACTTTCTGCCAACCGCAACATTGCCACAGCTACCGGGGGAGGATCGGAATCACCCATCAAGTTGACCCCCTGGGAAGAAATCTGTGCCTCCACCATTGGAATGGAGAGCATAGAGGGAGTCGGAGGGATGGAGAAAGGAGTGCAGACATCCGAAGAATCAGGTAGGTGGCCCAAATAAAACAATGCCAAAACCACAATGTCCAATCATGTGAAGTACCACGTGTCCACATAGTGCAACAGTAACACATGTCCAGGAGAACGTCCACATACATAGGCCTGATAGCACACTTTAAAACTCACATCAAATACATAAATAATTAAAAATCCTAAAAACACCCTCTACACGTGCAGCAGGCACACCCTAACTGCAGGCTGCAAAACAACTGCACCCTCACTCCACACACAAATGAAACCACCTCCAAGGCCCCGACCCAAATCACCCTCAGGTACCACCCCAATGCATGTGATACATTGCCATTCCAATTCCCACAGACCCATTAATAACGCTCGCCCTCCTTTACTCCACCACAGGGTCCGATTCAAACGACGAGCTCCAGGACACCCCTACCAGCACACCTGCAAAGAGGGCCAAGACCAACGGCCAAAGACCCTCCACCTCAGCTGCACGCATCAAGACACGGAAGCAGCACAAATCAAGTGGCAGCACAGAGGAGGGAACTCCAACAGGCACCCCAGCAGCCAGCATGCCCACAACAACACCACCACAGGTCCCCCCAATGGATGCCACAGTAGGCACTGCTTCTGGTGGCAGCAGCACCATAGGTGACACTGCATTAATGGCAGCATGCTCCGACACAGAAAACGGGGATGTCGAAGTTAGATCCATCCATGACCTGTCTCAATCCCCCTGTCTGTTCTATCCCGTACACCATGAGGATACCACGCAGGGGCACCCACAAGACGACGACTGGCCATCCCCCACAAGCCCTGTGGCAAGGCAACATGAGGTGATCAGCCACTCTGTGACACCACCGCAAATGGCCATGGCCCAGCAGAGGCAACAGTCCCTCGACCAGGTAATCGTGCAACAGCAGCAACTGGCCACGCTCCTCAAGGACCATGCCGATGAATGTGGGGGCACTAAGGCAGACATAGAAACATCAACTGAGACACTTAGGGCAGAAATGGAGAGAAGTACAGAGACACTAAGGGCACAAATGGAGAGTAGCACCGAGAGCCTGAGAGTAGAAATGGAGAGAAGCACCGAGAGCCTGAGAGTACAAATGGAGAGAAGCACCGAGAGCCTGAGGGGGGAACTGCATGCGACGTCCAAAGACGTATGTGCCGAACTTGCCGCAGTGCGCCGTGTGCTCACTGAGCTCTCACAAACCCTTAGGGACATGCATGGACGTGAGCAGGCAGAGACATCATCCGTTGCAAGTTCCGTCCAGGGCAGCCCCCAACGTAGATCTGGGAGGAACCTGCGCTCCACAGGCAGGGGTGCCCCTGATACCCGGAGAGGGGGCTTGCAATAGCGACTGCCCACTGACAATGAGCATCTTTGGACACTGGTGTTCGGGGGGGAGGTAGGACGGGGGAGGGGGTGTGTTGGACTCACTTGGGTGGCGGGTCGATAGGGTGTTTAACATGATATCACATATGCCATAAACAATGCACGATCATCCAATGAGATATGTGGACATTGATCTTTGTGTACGAGGCCATTATAGGCGTACAGTCCATATTGTGCATGTTCCAGACACAGTCCCGTGTCCATGTATCAGCCACCAGGCGTGAGTGCTAGAAGCATGCATCTATGAGATGCTGACGAATGTCACGGCCCTCCTGTGCCTCGCAGACTCCTTGAGGTGCTGCCACATCCCCACCCTCATCATGACCATCTTCAGGTGCTTGCAGTTCTGCGTCAGGGGGCATGGGCACATTTCTACGTACGCACATGTTGTGGAGCATGACACATGCCATGACCATCTTTGCAACCTTCACATGGCGGTACAGGAGTGCCCCGCCAGACCTGCTGAGGCAGCGGAAACGAGTCTTCAGTAGGCCGAATGCCTGTTCTATGACTACACGGGTACGTGAGTGGGCATGGTTGTAGTCCTCCTCATGCTGGTCCCGTGGGTTCCGGACTGGTGTGAGGATCCATCTCTTCAGTGGATACCCGGCATCACCTGTATGTGGACAATAAAGGAATTTTGAGGAATGCCATTGCTACGTAAGCACCACCCCCCCCCCCTTCCTGCCAGGTCATTGCCGCATCACATACCCCACATCATCATGCATGAAATGAGACTCACCGAGTAGCCAGGATCTGTTCCCTGCGTGTCGCTCCATGTAGCGTGGTATTGTAGAGTTCCTCAAGACCATAGAATCATGGGTTGATCCAGGGAATCGGGCACAACAATGTGTAATGATCCTGTTGGAGTCACACACCATTTGTACATTCAGAGAATGAAATTGTTTTCGGTTGCGGTACTGGGCCTCCATGGCATGTGGGACGACCAATTCCACATGGGTGCAGTCGATGGCACCAATGCAACCCGGTATGCCGCCAAGTGCATGGAATCCCACTTTTGTGTTGGTAATTGCCTGCTCCGAGCGTGGTAGAGAGATGTAGTCGTCTGCGTGCTGCAGGAGGGCATCGAGCACTTGCAATAGTGTCCGTGAGAACAGTGGCTGTGATATGCCATGCAACTGTCCGACTGTGTGCTGGTAGGTGCCGGTGGCCAGGAAGTGGAGTACAGACACCACCTTCAGTAGGGGTGGGATGGCGGTTGGGCTATCTATCATGCTGACAAGGTCAGCCTGTGTCATGTCCACAATGGCGGTTATGGTGTCCCGGTCCAAACGGTAGAGGGTGTGGATCTGCTCATCAGTGAGGTTGAACGGATGTGCTCGGAGGCGTGGGATTGCGGGCTGCCTGCGTGGTGGTAGTGGCTGTGCTGGCGTCCCTTGCTGGCCCTGCCTTGCCCTCCTCCTCCTCCTGCGTCTCCTCCGTGCGGCCGGTTGTAGTTGGTGTTCGTCTTCTTCTTGAAGTTGGAGTACTTGCAGTGCTATCAGGTCCCCCAGGGCCAACATAGCTAGTCCTGCCGGTAGCATTTCGGAGTGGGTGTGGTTGTGGGAGGAGACTGGGTGTGCAATTTATGTGTTTTCAGGCTGTATGGCCTCCACCTGTGGTGATTCATTCCACCTGTGCAAGCTGCTCTCCCCTTTGGGCGAGCACGTCCCGCACACAACGCTGCAATTCGACGAATGGCATCTTGCTATTACAATCATGTATTTGTACCCGATGGCAGTGTAACATTGGTTGATATGTTCATTCGGCTATGGTCCCATTGTTTCACATACTATCTTTGCAGTCGCGAACAGACTTGTGAAGGGTCAGTGGAACGTAGTACTCGAGTAACGGTGGACCCTCATGCAACACTGTACCGAGGTTCACCGACGGGCGGGGCGTCCCATTTGTGAGTGAAGGCAGTTGCCATTTTCACACACAGCCGCACTAGATGGATTAATTTGTGATTTCAAGCGGCCACAGATGCTTTTTCGACGTGATGTTGCAAATGAGGAATTCGAAGGGCGGCGCTTTCGGTTTTCAGCTAGCGGCGAGGAGATGCCCACAGGTCTGACTGCAAATATAACGTTCTATTGTTCAATGTCCTTGGGACAGGGGCCATGGCGAGGATGCAATGATTGATATGAATAGTTTGGGATGCGCAATAGCGAAGTGGGCGATAAGGCCGGACGTTCCCAAATACATGTTACTTCACAACACTGGAATTACGGGCTGGGGCACAGTGGATTTTGCAGGCTGCATAACGCACAGACTCAATGGAAATTTCACATGTTATGTGAGTATGGAAACAGGCGTTTTCATTACGGGATGAGGGAATGATGTATGGATGCATGGACAGATGATTTGATACAGAGTTTGCCATGTACAGGGCTTCTTGGAATCTATCCGCCTCCCCTGCGCTATGTGATGCAGGGCTGCCATAGTGGGACCATCGTCTATCTGGCCTTGTTGAGCCCTCCCTGTCTCGACGCGCCTTCAGACACTTGTGTCTATGCACATTACCAATCCCATCTGATGGATTCTGTTTTAACAGACGCATGCACAGGTACACTCGTTTGTGATAGTGTTTTCACCTCGATATAGATAGTTATGATTCGCAAGTGGTTTTTGGGTGGTGATGATCCTTTGGAGGGGGCTAGCATGCATATGGCTGTGGATTTGGTGTGATCATTGAAGTGAGTAATTCAAATGTAGTTCTGATGGCCATACTATTCTTTTTCATTTCATTTGGGTGACAGGTATCTCCTCCCCTTTTGCCACTGCCATCTGTATGCCACTCCTGCAGATGGATTTTACTCCCGACACCTGCTGCTTCGTGTTAATCAGTGGAGCAGCATTACGATCTTATGGGACGATCGCCAATGGGCCACATGCCCTTACGCAGTACTAGTGGCTAGGAGCAACATTTCGGCCTTTCAGCTGGACTAGTGCCTCCCTATTGGGACGGCCCTGCGGTTCTAGGCGCTTCCATGTTGCCTTTTCGTACGAGAATGTAGCCCCTGTGTACCATGAAGGAACAGGGCGTCACACAAGAAGTAGCTGGTCATTTATTGCGGATGCAGCCCACAATGGTGAAATGTATTTTGGAGTTCATGGCCTAATGGCTGTATGGGCTTGGTGAATTTGTTGTGCATTAAATTTCTATTCTGATATGAACCGTGTAGCGTTCTTCTTTGCAAGTGATGTGGCATATTCCTATTTGGGGAGCGATGTATTGTGAGGAGATCTGCATTGGGTTCCAGCTTCGGAGTATAGTTGCGTGGTACTGTGCTGGGCGCGTTTGCCTACGAAGCCCAGTGAGGTCAGGGATAAGGGCTGCCAATATGACTGTTTTGATGATGTCATGCTCAGGGGCGGGGGATTAGCTTTTGTGTAACAGATGCCGGTCAGCCAGTTGGATTGGTGGAATGATGTGATTATCGGAATATGGCTGGTCACAGGTGCCTGTGTTTGCGTGCGTTTCTTGGTGGGAGACTGAGGTCATGTCCATTTGTATAGCTTGTGTATTCGTGCCATCTGTGCCCTGCAGCTCCCATTGGCCCCTCTTGAGATTCATTTGTTCGTTGGCAGGCATGGATGACTAGTACATTTCACTGGTTGCATTGTGTGACTTCATTGCACCTACGGGGAGTTGTACAATGTGGCCAGGGAGCGGTGTACAGACACTCAGTAGGGCCGTTTACGGTTGGTTCGCGATGCCGTACTTCTCGCCATGGCGGAATGGTACTTTCCGCCGTGCTTGATGGCGTTAGGTGCATGTCCGCTAGGGTCAGAATTCGCGTACCGTTGCGCCATGGTGGTAATTACGGTTTGGCATGGCGCGCGCGTACTTGGTGCAGTTAGCGTTGGCGTTCACTACGGTGTCGCTAATGGCATCGTACTTTGCGGTGACGGGTTATGATCGCACCGAGCGCTATTCGATGGCGGTATTGCATTTCCGCCATCGTTTTTCGATTTCCGCCAGGGTCGTAATGAGGGCCATAGTCTTTATAACTGACTCATTTTCAGAAGTGCTGGTGCAGGAGGAGGCTGGAACCGGTCCTGGCATGTTTCTCGTCGTCCTTCTTCTTCCTTATCACAGTTTGTTGTGGCTATCTCTCTTCGTCGCGCTTGCTCTGATGTCTATAAGTTCAATGAAATTCTCCCAGTTCAATTTTGCCTGTCCTTTTTTTTTTTAGCCTGGATTCGATTATTCGTTTTTAGGCGAGATCACTTGTCCCTTTTATACTGCTCAGAGGACCTTTGATCAGTTTTCGCCTCAGTATCATGTGCGCCCAGCTTGTCCGCTCTGGTTTCAGACACATGTACTTTTATGACCGCACCGAGGAGCCGCAAGTCTTCAATTGTCTGATTTGCACAATTCTCACGCTTCTCTCCTCTACACCCCTGATTCCTTCTCCGTCCATGAGCTGAACCAGAGGTTGACATAAACACCAAAAGAAAAAGAATGCAGATCACTTTGTCTTCCGAGGCCACAGGTTGTATCGCCTTGCTCCTGGTATCGTATGATCCGTGAACAGTGCCGTTGCACTTTCAGATTCAGGCTTGAAGTCAGCCTGCGGCGCTTCTGCAGGTGCTGGTGTGCGCCGCGCCAATAATGCAGATTCGGTCTTTGGCGTGCTCGCAAGTGCTGGTGGGCGCCAAAGGGGTACATGATTTGTTTCTGCTGGTATTTGCAAGGCCGATTTCACGTCGGTCAGCAGTGATGTCGATTCTGCTGGGCAACGTTGGGGCACTCTTTGCCCTTCCCCCTCTTTGGCAATCGTCTCAGGCTTTGTTTCGAGTTTCACTTCATGTTTTGGCAGATCAGGTGGCTGCACACTGGCAACAGTTTCTTTTGTCTCTGCGACCGCTGTCTCTTTCCGGTCATCGGTGTCAGGCAAGACTTTCAGTGCAGTTGGAATCTTCTTGGCATGGGTGGCATGGATCCACGACTTCCTTCCATCCACACGGATTGCCGTCTGCGTCGCCAAAAGTACTTGATAGGGCCCGCGCCACCTGGGTGCTAATGATGACTTTCTTTGGAAGTTTTTTAGCAGCACCCAGTCTCCTGGCTCCAGCGCGTGCCCCGGACCGGTATACCGCACGGGTAATGCCTCCTGCACCTGCTGATGAATCAAACGCAATTTCTGCATTAAAAGGCCACAATAAGTACTACCGGATGTTCTATCTCACTGAGCCGTTTTGGCTGAGGTGCGCACCATACATTTGCCAGCCTCCCCATTATGATCTCGTATGGGGAGAGCCCAGTTTTAGCCTGTACAGACGTACGCATGCATAATAGTGCTATTGGTAATGCATCCACCCAACTCAACTTGCTTCCCACACAAATCTTGCTAATCTTTGATTTAAGTATCCCGTTGTGCCTCTCCACAAGACCGGCAGAACTCGGATGCCTTGAACTGTGGAATCTCTTATCAATCTGGAGACCTGCACATATCTGTAACACCACTGCACCCACAAAATATGGTCCATTGTCGGACCATAGGACACGGGGCAAGCCAAATCTGGAAAAATACTCCTTCAACATTACTTTTGCCGTACTCATCGCTGTGCAGTCTTTTAAAGGATATGCCTCCACCCACTTACTGAATGCACAGATTACCACCAAGACGTATTTTAAGTTTTGGCACCTTTCCATCTCTATGAAATCAAAATGAACTACCTCAAACGGCATGGAGGGCGGACAAAACTTCCTGTTGGTGTCACTGTTGCCTTTCCTACATTGTGTTGTAAACACGTGATACAGTTCTGCACCAACCTTTCTGCATTCTTTTTTATGTTTGCATTCTGCCATACTGTAGAAAGGTGCTGTAACATTTTCTTAGCACAGATGTGCGTAGGACTGTGGGCCATTGAGACCATTGTAGTCACATATGAATTTGGCAACATCCAGTTTCTAGTTCCCTTGTCCACCCAACAACCCTCCAAATCCAACTCAGCAGATCCCTCTGCCCATCCCTGTATTTCATTGGCCGTAGCCTCGGCCTGCATTTCTTTGACAGTCACAACTCCATCTTCTATCATACAGGGTACTTCCTCTGTCTGAACCGTCATCATCTTGGTATTTAAATCAGTGGCAGTTTGTTTCGCAATCCTGTCTGCAAACGCGTTTCCTTCTCCTATTATGCATGTTACTTTTTTATGTGCCTCGCATTTCACTATTGCTAGGCGCTTTGGAAACGTGAGTGCAGACAGCAATCGTACAATCAAAGGGCCATGTTGTATTCTGGCACCATGTGATGTCAGAAACCCTCTCTCAGCCCAGAGTCGTCCAAAGTTATGAACCACTCCAAACGTGTACTGACTGTCAGTATATATATTCACGTTCAAATTTTCAGAAATCTCGCAGGCTCTGGTTACTGCTATTATTTCCACAGCTTGTGCTGAATTATAGGGGATTCTTTTACTTTCTACAACACTCTATAGGGTAGTGATAGCGTATGCGGCAGTTGTCGTGCCATCTGGTAATTTAAAACATGAGCTGTCACAAAATAACTCTCCATCCGGCTCTTTCTGTGGAATATCACTTAAATCAACTCCCCTTGGTTTCTTCCTCAGTGACCATTAAGCAATCGTGGGGGGGTGATTCATTCTTCCCAATTTCTGTTATGGTTAATGGCATTACTTCTGCAGGATTCAAAGCGCTACACCTCATAATTTGGATATGGGGCGCGAACAAGATAATCTCATATCTTGTCAATCTAGCAGAGGTGAGGTGTTGCGTCTGTGTCCTATTTAATAGAATGTCTATGGCATGTGGCATCATCAGAATTAAAGTGTGCCCCAATACCATCGCTTTCGTTTGTTTCACTGACGCAGCAGCCGCCGCGACAGATCGCAAACATCGAGGTAGTGCGCGCGCTACAGGGTCAAGTGCAGATGAAAAATAGCCGCACGGCCTATTTCTTCCACCTTGTTCCTGTGTCAAAACCGCCAATGCACATCCTTCACTTTCACACACAAATAGTCTGAAAATGTTCTTATAGTTCATCGTACCCAAAACTGGAGCCGAGCATAATGCAGTTTTCAATCCATCAAATGCTCTCTGACATTCCTCATCCCACTGCAAAGGCATAACAGCATCTTTTCTAGTCAAATTCACTAATGGTTCCACAATCAACGCAAAATTACCAATCCATTGTCGGCAATATGAAGCCATGCCTATTATGGCTCTGACTCCTTTTTGTGTCTTTGTAATAGGCATACAAGAAATACTTTCTATGCGTTCTGGCGTTAGTCTTCTCCCTCCTTTTGAAACTAGGTAGCCCAAAAAAACTACCCCCTTTCGATTATACTGAAATTTCCTCAAACTAGCTTTATGGCCATGTGCCGCTAGGTGTGACAGTAGTAATACAGTGCTTTCTTTACAAATCTCCTCTGTGTCTGCAGCTAGTAATAAATCGTCTATGTATTGCAAAAGTACACAACCCACGGGTAATTCCAGCATGTCTAGCTGCTCTTTCAATGCTCTACTGTAAATACTTGGACTTTCCGTGTAAACTTGTGGAATCCGTGTAAATGTAAATGATCGTCCTCCTAATGTGAACGCAAACAAGTATCTACTGTCCTTGTCGACTGGAATACTAAAGAATGCATTCTTCAAATCTATTACACTAAGGGGCCAATTCATAGAATTCGGCGCACAAGTGGCGCACGCGGCTGGCGCACAGTGTGCGCGTGCGGTAGTCTGCGCCAGCCGCGTGCGCCGAAACACATTCAGGCGCACAGCGTATTCATGGATTCCAACATCCACAACCAGCCGTGGCGCAGAGTGGCGCAGCGACCCTGCAGCAGCGTCAGTTACGTCCCCAAGAACGCCCCTTGCGCAGGGAAAAGCCATCAAAATCCCCAATCCAGCGCAAAGGGCAGCAGCAAACGCAGAGCGGGGAGCGTGTATTTCAGGGGTGTGCGGGTGTCCCCACACGCGATAGGCCTGGGTACGTGTATTACAGGGGTGCGCGAGAAAATCTACACGCGATTGGGCTGGGTACGTGGATTTCAGTGGTGCGCGAGAAATTCTACACGCGATTGGCCTGGGTACGTGTATTACAGGGGTGCGCGAGAAAATCTACACGCGATTGGGCTGGGTACGTGGATTTCAGGGGTGCGGGAGAAATTCTAAACGCGATTGGCCTGGGTACGTGGATTTCAGGGGTGCGCGAGAAAATCTACACGCGATTGGGCTGGGTACGTGGATTTCAGGGGTGCGCGAGAAATTCTACACGCGATTGGGCTGGGTACATGGATTTCAGGGGTGCGCGAGAAATTCTACACGCGATTGGCCTGGGTACGTGGATTTCAGGGGTGCGCGAGAAAATCTACACGCGATTGGGCTGGGTACATGGATTTCAGGGGTGCGCGAGAAATTCTACACGCGATTGGCCTGGGTACGTGGATTTCAGGGGTGCGCGAGAAATTCTACACGCGATTGGCCTGGGTACGTGGATTTCAGGGGTGCGCGAGAAATTCTACACGCGATTGGGCTGGGTACGTGGATTTCAGGGGTGCGCGAGAAATTCTACACGCGATTGGCCTGGGTGCGTGGATTTCAGGGGTGCGCGAGAAAATCTACACGCGATTGGGCTGGGTACGTGGATTTCAGGGGTGCGCGAGAAATCCTACACGCGATTGGCCTGGGTACGTGGATTTCAGGGGTGCGCGAGAAATTCTACACGCGATTGGCCTGGGTACGTGGATTTCAGGGGTGCGCGAGAAAATCTACACGCGATTGGGCTGGGTACGTGGATTTCAGGGGTGCGCGAGAAATTCTACACGCGATTGGCCTGGGTACGTGGATTTCAGGGGTGCGCGAGAAAATCTACACGCGATTGGGCTGGGTACGTGGATTTCAGGGGTGCGCGAGAAATCCTACACGCGATTGGGCCTGTGCGAGTGGGGCAGTGTATTACGTAGGTGTGCGGGAAGTTGAAGAGGTGAATTGCCAGTGTGGGTCCTCCCAGGTCTCCCCTCTACCCCCTCCACGACCTCTGCAGGCAGCCCACACCACAGGGGACTACCCTGCACCCCTGGTCATGTCCCGCAGGCAGCCCATCCACCATGGGCATGCCCCCCAGCCAAGCCACATGTCCCCTTGCACCCCCACCCCCCAGCACCGTGGGGCACCTGCCAGCAGGCCCCCAACCATGTCCCACTCATGTCCCCTTGCACCCCCACCCCTCCAGTCACCAGGGGCAGCCTCCACCAGGCCCCCACCCATGTCTCCCACCACCCCCACCCCTCCAGTCACCAGGGGCAGCCTCCACAAGGCCCCCACCCATGTCTCCCACCACCCCCACCCCCCAGCACTGTGGGGCACCTGCCAGCAGGCCCCCAACCATGTCTCCCAGCACCCCCACCCCCAGTCACCAGGGGCAGCCTCCACCAGGCCCCCACCCATGTCTCCCACCACCCCCACTCCTCCAGTCACCAGGGGCAGCCTCCACCAGGCCCCCAACCATGTCTCCCACCACCCCCACCCCCCAGTCACCAGGGGCAGCCTCCACAAGGCCCCCACCCATGTCTCCCACCACCCCCACCCCCCAGTCACCAGGGGCAGCCTCCACAAAGCCCCCACCCATGTCTCCCACCACCCCCACCCCCCAGTCACCAGGGGCAGCCTCCACAAGGCCCCCACCCATGTCTCCCACCACCCCCACCCCCCAGTCACCAGGGGCAGCCTCCACCAGGCCCCCACCCATGTCTCCCACCACCCCCACTCCCCAGTCACCAGGGGCAGCCTCCACAAGGCCCCCACCCATGTCTCCCACCACCCCCACCCCCCAGTCACCAGGGGCAGCCTCCACAAGGCCCCCACCCATGTCTCCCACCACCCCCACCCCCCAGTCACCAGGGGCAGCCTCCACAAGGCCCCCAACCATGTCTCCCAGCACCCCCACCCCTCCAGTCACCAGGGGCAGCCTCCACCAGGCCCCCACCCATGTCTCCCTCCACCCCCACCCCTCCAGTCACCAGGGGCAGCCTCCACAAGGCCCCCACCCATGTCTCCCACCACCCCCACTCCCCCAGTCACCAGGGGCAGCCTCCACAAGGCCCCCACCCATGTCTCCCACCACCCCCACCCCCCAGTCACCAGGGGCAGCCTCCACAAGGCCCCAACCCATGTCTCCCACCACCCCCACTCCCCCAGTCACCAGGGGCAGCCTCCACAAGGCCCCCACCCATGTCTCCCACCACCCCCACCCCCCAGTCACCGGGGGCAGCCTCCACAAGGCCCCCACCAATGTCTCCCACCACCCCCACCCCTCCAGTCACCAGGGGCAGCCTCCACCAGGCCCCCCACCATGTCTCCCACCACCCCCACCCCCAGCAGGCCCCCACTCATGTCCCCTTGCACCCCCACCCCCCAGCACTGTGGGGCACCTGCCAGCAGGCCCCCAACCATGTCCCACTCATGTCCCCTTGCACCCCCACCCCCCAGCAGGCCCCCACTCATGTCCCCTTGCACCCCCACCCCCCAGCAATGTGGGGCACCTGCCAGCAGGCCCCCACTCATGTCCCCCTGCACCCCCACCCCCCAGCACTGTGGGGCACCTGCCAGCAGGCCCCCAACCATGTCCCACTCATGTCCCCTTGCACCCCCACCCCCCAGCAGGCCCCCACTCATGTCCCCTTGCACCCCCACCCCCCAGCACTGTGGGGCACCTGCCAGCAGGCCCCCAACCATGTCCCACTCATGTCCCCTTGCACCCCCACCCCCCAGCAGGCCCCCACTCATGTCCCCCTGCACCCCCACCCCCCAGCACTGTGGGGCACCTGCCATCAGGCCCCCAATCATGTCCCCTTGCACCCCAACCCCCCAGCAGGCCCCCATTCATGTCCCCCTGCACCCCCACCCCCCAGCACTGTGGGGTACCTGCCAGCAGGCCCCCAACCATGTCCCACTCATGTCCCCTTGCACCCCCACCCCCCAGCAGGCCCCCACTCATGTCCCCTTGCACCCCCACCCCCCAGCACTGTGGGGCACCTGCCAGCAGGCCCCCAACCATGTCCCACTCATGTCCCCTTGCACCCCCACCCCCCAGCAGGCCCCCACTCATGTCCCCCTGCACCCCCACCCCCCAGCACTGTGGGGCACCTGCCAGCAGGCCCCCAATCATGTCCCCTTGCACCCCCACCCCCCAGCAGGCCCCCACTCATGTCCCCCTGCACCCCCAGCACTGTGGGGCACCTGCCAGCAGGCCCCCAACCATGTCCCACTCATGTCCCCTTGCACCCCCACCCCCCCAGCAGGCCCCCACTCATGTCCCCTTGCACCCCCACCCCCCAGCACTGTGGGGCACCTGCCAGCAGGCCCCCAACCATGTCCCACTCATGTCCCCTTGCACCCCCACCCCCCAGCAGGCCCCCACTCATGTCCCCCTGCACCCCCACCCCCCAGCACTGTGGGGCACCTGCCAGCAGGCCCCCAACCATGTCCCACTCATGTCCCCTTGCACCCCCACCCCCCAGCAGGCCCCCACTCATGTCCCCTTGCACCCCCAACCCCCAGCAGGCACCCACTCATGTCCCCTTGCACCCCCACCCCCCAGCAGGCCCCCACTCATGTCCCCTTGCACCCCCTCCCCCCAGCAGGCCCCCACTCATGTCCCCTTGCACCCCCACCCCCCTGCAGGCCCCCACTCATGTCCCCCTGCCCCCAGGTCCTGACGAAACGCAATCATGGCAGTAATGGGCAGCATACCCAGCACAAACACCCAGCCAAGGATTGCATCCACCCACATAGTAGATGCAATTACATGATACAACCCCAATGGCAAGTATGTAAATGAACACATGTCCCTCACACACACATACACAATGGGTGCAAGTGAATGTCAAAACCCATATCATGACATGCATGAAACCAATGAGAAAATACCACAAATGTAAGTAATAAATAGATGTATTAAAGATGAAAATGAAGTAAAGAAATAAAACACACAACAATGGGGATGACAAAACAAATGGTCCATGTCCGAGAACTAATAGAAAAAATCAAAAAACAAAGGAATCCAAAAACTAATGTAGTCCAAAGCAGAATAATGGGGGGAAAAATAAGGAAAAACCATTGCCTCATGGTGAACACAAATATAAATCCAACAAATGTTTTCCAAACATCAAACTATGTACAAGAACATCCCAGGGTCCATGAGCCCAACACCATAAATTAAACCTACTACTACTAACTAATAATAAAAATATATACAGAAAAGTGGCCATTGTCCGAGCGGTCCAAAAAAAAGTTAAAAAATAAAGGAAACCTAACACTAACTAACTAAAGAACTATATACAATGGCAGCGGGCAAGTCCTGCGGCTCACTCTGTGATGTTGCCGGCCAGGGCATCCTCGAACTCCATGTCGATGTCCCGGAGGCGGGACTCTGTCCTGGCCCCGAGGTCTCGCAGGGACAACCCCGTGTCCACCTCAAACTCCCTGCGAGCTTCCTCGAGGCACTCAGCCCGCCTCAACGCCCGACGCATGGAGAACTCCGCCCTGACCATGGTGAGCCGCTCCTCTTCCGCCCGCTGCCGCTCCGCACCTATCCGCTGGACCAACTGCTCCCACATGGAAGACACTGCCATCCCAGGGTTCTCCTGCCCTCCGGCCGATGCCTGCCCCTCTGATCTTGATGGCCCCGAGCCATGATGCCTCCCACGTCGAGCCTGCTGCTGCCTCCGACGCCACTGCCTCTGCCAGCACGACGGCATCCAGGCTGATGGAATCCACCGATGCCGTCGTGCACGTGCCCTGCCAGATGATGCCGGCACATCCTCCATCTGCAGGGGGACAGTTGCTGGTGTGTCCACCCCTGCTGGACCTTCGACTCCCGACTTTGGCAGGGATGGGGTCCCCACCGAGCTGGCTGCGTTGGTCGGGGCAGGTCCACAGGGGGCCCTGCTGGCATCTGGGCCGGAAGACGGCATGGAGCACGACTGGCGCATAGCCACCACAGAGGAGGAGAGGGTCGCCAGAAGGCCACACACATGTAGGAAACCCCCGACCATGGCGGCTCCCAAATGGTTCACGTACGCACGGTGCTCTTCGTGATGATGTGCATGCTCCTCCCGGGAAGCATGCACCTCATCACGAATGCCAGCCGTGCGCAACGCGACACCAATCAGGACCCTCTCCACACGGCCAGGGGTCCCCTCGTCCGCAGGTAGAGGAGTGTCAGATGACATGGACATCTCCCCTACCTGCGGACGGGCCTGGGATGGGGCATCCCTGCTGGTGCATGGTGGTGCAGTTACAGTGTCAGGGACAGTGACATGCACAGGCACCTCCACGGCGACCTGTGCTGCCTCCTGCCCCTGGCCCTGGACTGCACCACTTGCACCAGCGGGGATGCCCCCACCAGGCCCCATGTGTGGCTCAGTAGCGGCCTCCTCCCCCTCTGTGGAAACCACCAACCTAGATGTCTCCACGCCGTCTTCCGCCGGTGCAAGCCCCTGTGGGGGCTCACCCACCCCTTCCGCTGCAGCCGTGGTGGCATCCCCGCCGCTCTGCTCCACAGCGCCTTCTCCGCCCTCTTCTTAACTTGCCACTGTGTAGAGGGAGACATAGAACACAAGCATCAGGGTACTGTACAATGGTCCCCTAGACAGGAAGCAACAGCAGATGAGTGGCACTGTCATACATCACTTCCATCATGTCCCTCCACAACACATGGGTCAGTGCAGGCAAAACACATACAGTAACAGGCATGGCGCATGCCATGGACATTGGCATACATGACCAAGGGACTCATGATTCATACAATGTTGGTTTTAAACTCACATGCATCATGGGTCTTGCCATCACATGCACACACCTCACCGTAGTTCCATCCATCTGGCCTTGTACACCACAGACGCAGTGGATACAAGGATGACTAGGCTGCATCAGTGAATCTGAACATTGTCACAGACATGTGTCATGCATCCATGGCAGTTACAAGTCACAGACACGCAGGTCAGACACACACACATGGACACCATACGTGTACATGGGACCAGCACCCATCCCTCACCCCCACCCATGTCCAGGAACAGAGACTGCCATGCTTCCATGTGTCCATTCCGCACAGAGCCCCCCATGTTGCAATAGAACACATGCACCAACCATGTGGTTCACACATCACTGTACTCACATGCCTGACCATGATGTCCCTGCACACACACATACGTACATGGCCTATGTCACACATACAGGCAGGTATCAGACAACCAGCACACTGCAACATGCCCTGTCTCACACAGTAATGCTTGGCCACTTACCGGCCAACTCCAGATGGGTCTGCCTCCGAAGGATCTGGGCGTGGAGCGCTGGGTCTACGCGTTCCAGGACCCTCATCTGGATGTCACTCAGGCGTGCCCGGCCCCCCTCCGCGAGGCGCCGGGCCTTATTGAGGGTCCTGGACCTCAAGTCCTCCCAGCGCTTCTTGATGTGCTTGATGTCGCGGGTTGCCACCCCCTCCGCGTTGATGGCAACCACTACATCGTCCCAGATCCTCTCCCGTCCTTCCTTGTTGGCGCGTGGTCTTCCGAAGAGGGCATCATAATGCCCCAGGACATGCTCCACCAGGACACCAACTTCCTTCTCACTGAAGCTGGTGGCCCTCTGCCTCTCTGGCTGGGGGTCGCCACTGGTCTCAGATGGTGCTTGCCCCGACATGGCGACCCCCGAGGCAGGCGTGGGTGGGCAACTGGGTCCTGGGGCTGGGCTGTGGAGCGATGGTATCCCAGTCGGGAGTCTACTGTTCCAGCAGGGGTCGACACAGCAACTGGACCCCTGCAGATGGCTGATGTGCAGGCACCAAATGGCAGGGCACGGTGGCAGCAGGCAGGCAGGCAGGCAGGCAGCAGCAGATGGCACGTGGGAGGCTGCTCGGGGCACTAGGGGGCAGTGATTCGGCCTTCAGGGCAGGAGCGTGGTCTTCCGTGTGTATTCGCGTGGCCAGCTTGATACGGAGTGATTTGGCACGTGAAAAATCTGCACGTCAGCGTGTAATTCGAGGAAAGGCCCTTAGCGCGTAAGCGCGTCTGCACGCATACGCATTTTCATTGGACCAAAGGCCCTCAGCGCGTGAGCGCGTCTGTGACGTGTCGTGCGAGGGTGTATCCCTCATTGCACGTGATGACAGAACACACGTGGATTTCAACCAATCGCGTGTGAAAGTTCACGGCACCCCGGAACACACGTACCCAGGCCAATCGCGTGTAGATATTCTCGCGCACCCCTGAAATCCACGTACCCAGGCCAATCGCGTGTAGCATTTCTCGCGCACCCCTGTAATACACGTACCCAGGCCAATCGCGTGTAGATTTTCTCGCGCACCCCTGTAATACACGTACCCAGGCCAATCGCGTGTGGAACTACCCGCGCACCCGGAAACACACGTACCCAGGCCAATCGCGTGTACGCTCGCTCCCCTCCGATCACACGCGATGACACCCGAATACGGGAAACACGTGCACGGCAAAAGACGTGCACACGCGTCAACGAGTCCGCCCACACGGAGCGCGGACAGCATAAAAGTGCGCGCAAACAACAAACGCGTATATACAGCGACGATGAATGCCCCATTTGTTGCTGCACTGATCGTGGGACACCGCAGGAGGAGGAGAATAGCCAGGGCACGCATTTTTGCACCACGGACAAGCCTTTTTGGGATGCCTGACGACCAGGTCTACGGCAGGTATAGGTTTCCACCCCATATCATCCTAGACCTGGTCAGGGAGTGGGAAGATGACCTCACATCCCCCACCCTTTGCTCCCAAGCATTGAGCCCCTTGGAGAAGCTGCTCAATGTCTTGCATTTTTTGGCCACTGGGTCGTTTCAGCGGACCACTGCCATAGTGGGGGGGGTCTCACAGGCCACGCAGTCACGCTGCCTACACCAGGTACTGGCAATCATGACAGCGCGCCCCTCAGTCCGCAGGCACATATACATGCCCAGAACACCCGCAGAAAGGCAGGCCATTGTCCTGGATTTTTTCAGGGTGGCACACTTCCCCAAAGTGCTCGGTGCCATAGATTGCACCCATGTGGCCCTACGTCCACCTAGGGCCACTGAGCACATCTACCGAAACCGCAAGCACTGGCATTCCATCAATTTACAGGTGGTATGCGATGCAAAGGGAATCATCACCTCTGTCTATGCAAACTACCCTGGCTCCACCCATGACAGTTTCATTTACAGAATGTCCGCCCTGAGCCGGGCCCTGGAAGCTGGGCAGCATGGCGACACATGGCTCCTAGGTCAGTACAAATGCCCTTGCACATGCATGCAAGTCACACACAGACAAACATCCCAACCCTAATAATCTCAATTATTATCGCCTCCCCAGGGGACAGTGCCTACCCTCTGAGCAACCACATGATGACGCCAATCCGGAACCCCACCACACCACCCCAGGTAAGATACAACGCCGCCCATATTGCAACCAGGGGCATAGTGGAGCGCACATTCGGAGTGCTCAAGTCACGTTTCCGCTCCCTTGACCGCTCTGGTGGGCAACTACTCTATGCACCACCAGTAGTGTGCAGGATCATTGTGGCAGCATGTGTCCTGCACAATGTTGCAACACGGCAGGGCGTCCCGGTGGACATGGTGGTGTCCCCACATCCCCAACCACAGGCACAGGCGCTGCCCATGGGAGGGGACAGGGCACGTGGCGAGGAAGCCCGGACCCAGCTTGTGGCCACATTTTTCACCTAAACTCCCACCCCTGCGGAGTGCACACAGGCCTGGCACATACCAGGTGACAATCGATGATGACAAAGTGACAGTCAACTGTCACAACCCTACCACCCTGAGATAGTTGCCATGGAAGTGCCACATCGTCTGCATCCCTAGCTACTTAAACACAAGCTATCCTGTGCAACCAAAATGCACACATATGACATGTGACATGACATGGGCCATACACAAGTATTCCAAGGCGCAATGAGGCAGGGGGGGGGGGGAATAAGGGAACACAGAGAACGGTACTACTAGGCCAGGTGTCATTGAGATTGTGCAAGTGCAGGGGTAGGGGGAAGGGAAAAGGGGAAGGGTGGGGGGGAGTCCAGTACAGGGGAAGTAGGCCAAAAGAATAATACATAGGTCGCCTGGTGGCAACTGCAAAGGTAAGTGCAGACAAGTGCTGGGAAGGAAGGGCTGTAGGGATAGAGAGACAGTACTGCAGTGCAGGGGTTGCCAGGGTGGCAGTGCAAGTGGACAGTGGCTGGGCCAGGGACCGAGGTTGGTGAGAGTGTCCCAGTAGCAGCTCCTGTGCAGTTCCAGTGAAGAATTCTGCAAGGGAGAGGCAGAGAGTAAGCAGAAGCAAAGAGGAAGGTCTTGAGGTGCTTCCAGAACTGGAGATGGTTCCCCTCAAGTTCAAGTCAGGCAGGAAGTCTGTTCCAGGGGGAGGGCCCTGCTGCGGAGAGAAACCTACCCTCAGCTAGTTGCTCTGAGAAGCGGATGACCTGGACATGCAAGGTGTGCATCACACACACCTGCAAAACAGGCCATGGCCATCACTGTCATGTCAGTCAAACCCTCCCAAACATCAACATGACATGGCAAGCAATACCCATACACTGACACAGTAACAATAAGGTACACATTGCCATGTCCTAAATGTACAGTGGCATCGGACAATGATGCCTGACCCGGAATCAGATGAAATGACAGACCAACAAAATGTCCCACCCAAAATAAGTCGTTTCCAAATGCATTGCAACAGTCGTAGACGTAACATCACAATGAATGCCTGTCTATATGCACATTATGCATTGCAAAATCAACACTGCAGCTCATGTGTGCAGTGTCCCACTCCTGCATCACACTGCTCAGCGCACAGCACAGTGAACAGCCATTGCGTGTGATGCACACCCTGAGCATCACATCTAAGTGACAGACTACATCAAACATCAAATTTGGCATGTACTGGAACCATAATCGGTCACAGAACATGTGCTGCCAGGACACAGTGGGCACCAGAAGGCAAACAGTGTACACGTGGATATGCAAGGGTGGGAGTACATGGAGTGCATCCGAGTGCAAGTGTGTGGTTCTGCAGGGACATGCACTCCACATATGCATGTGCACTCAAGTGACCATTAGTGTTCCCTACACATCACATGTGAACATCCACCATGTGTACACCCCAGCATGTCAAACCACAACTATCCCCTCGCACCTGCAAGGAAAACACAACACATGAACAGGCATTGATCAGCAGAACACAACATGTACATAGGACAACAACATTACAATGTCAGAGTTCCCATCACACTGCAGGGCAATGCAACTATCAACAACAACCCTCCCTCCCACGCAAATGACCATGACCCACTGAACAACTGCACCTGGGTCATGGAGCCTCCAACCCTCATTTCCACCTGGCCACAGGATCACCTTTACCCTTCGTGTCCATCTCCCACCTTGTGTGTAAAAAGATGCCTGAACCCTCAGAATCCACACTCATTTCCAAAATCACAAAATCCAAGGCATGAAAACGAACCCAAACACCCTCCAGTAGATGACTTGACGTAGCAGTACCTCACAAACGCCAAGTACTACCACAATGATGCAACAACCAAGGTAGCACAGCAGAACAATGTCACGACAGGATGTGAGACATGTGTGGTACATGACATAGGATGATGCACCATGAATGGATGTGTACTGTCACAGGTCCCCTGTACAGGCGCGGGAGTCTCATGAAACAACCACCCACACCATGTCCCAGGTGCCTGCAAGGTCAAACTCACACAGGCCCCTGAGATCATGGTGGGGAATGAGGTTCAGGGATATGCAGTCGGGACAGGTGTAGACACACTGGATGACTGGAATGAGTGGCAGGTGAGGGGAGGAGGAATGACACATGAAACTAGGGAATGCACGAAAATGTACAACCTGCATGAACACATACACAATCCAAACAAACTTGGACATCATTGTCATGGCCTTCTGTAGTCCAGGCTCAGGAGTGGTACGAACCAACCACCCCCTCTAGGGTTTTGGCGCCTGCAAGTTCGGGGCTTACACAGGCATCCGCAACCCCAGTGGGGAAAGAGGGTCAGGGAACGTTGCTTGGATAGGCACGGGTAGCAGGAACACCGGGTAGAGGGTACAGGTTTCATAATTGCATAGGATCACGGGTGATTAGGTAAAAAAACATACCAAATAGGACCACACATACATCCATGCATCAGTACACTCCCCAGCAAGCCTATGCAGGGCAGTTTGTAAGGAAAACAACAAGACACTTAGCTCTGGTTTTGAGTGCTGGCCTCCTGCCTGCGCACTCTCAGGGCCGGTTACAGGAGCACTCCAATGCTGCAAAGAGAGACACGGTCAACAACCTGTATGTGCCAATTACACGAAAACACAACACAAAACATGCCCCATAGCAACAAACTACTCTACAAACAGACAATCAGTGCTCGATGCTTCATACCCATATATAACATCACCCCTGTGACGGGTCATACACAGTCAATGCAGTAAGTCAGGCGCTGGTGGGTGCGTGGCAAATGGAACACCAATGTGTCACAATTCACACAACATGCAATGTTCCCTGGGTAAGCAGACAGACCCATATGGCAAGCCATGACTACAGAGCAAGTTGCGTACCACCATGACCAAAACAAAGTTGGCAGTGCATTTATCATGAAGTACGTGGAATAGACATGCACTGCACCCAAGTATGTCCCTTGCTGTATGTCCCTGTGAGCTGCCCCTTTCCATGTCTCGGAAGGCTACATGGTTGATACAAGTGCCTCAATGAACCTTGGTGTACCGCAGGGTATGTGCCACTGCCCCTGCATGTGTCCCAGACAACCCTACTATCAACAGCCATCAGTCCACAAACACATCTGAGCTGCATTGTGTGCTTCAACACCAATATTCGTCTAAGCTCACCCTCAGTGCTGTGACTAAGCCTGGTGCAAGCTTTGCTGTGTCGTGGCCCCCCTGTGATGCTCACCTTGCCTGGAGTTCCTTGGAACATGTCAGCAGTTCTAGGATGTGGGTCTGCAATCACTGTGGCTCTGCTCGTGCACACATGTGCATGTGGGCACCAACAAACGGGTCAGGAATTCCGTCGTCCAATGGGCCATGTCTGCTGGCAAAGGTGCTCTGGTGCCTCATCCCCCTGCAGAAAGTGCATGAAACAAATGATTAATGCATCAAAGTGATCTGTGTGTGTCTCATCAGGCATCTCATTACTTGACCATGTCAGAGAGTCACATCACAAATCACACCATCAGTCCGTCTTTGACTTCCAAAGTGTGGAACACTATCTACAGCATGAATTGCAACAGGCACGTGTACAGGAAAGAAATGAGACATAATACACAATGCATAGCAATCAATGTCCACATTAATCATGACACACCCCATCTAGCAAAAGCTTAACAGTGGACAATTACACCTAAATCATCCCCACTAGGGGTGTCAACACAAGTCACAAAGCACCAGACATGCCACAGATATGACAGTCCAAAGCCCTTGTGTAAAATTCTGTAACACCGAACCATCCTTGCGAGCCCATGGATAAGGGAGGCAGGAGTGGCATATGTGAGTCAAGGAACCCAAGCAGCAAACACATACACAAGACAACCATGAAGGGCCCAGCTGGAACAGACAGTGGATGCCTTCAAAAACCACAAGGCACCGCACTGTCACATGAAAGCACAATAGACTACAAATTTTAAACTAACTCAACTATTAACTAATTACACTAACTATGGAAAACCTACATTACCTATTTAAACTAACTATCAAACAGAAACTTAACTAACTAAACTAAACGAAAAATCAAAAATGGCCACATACGACCCGGGGGGGAGGGGAGGCACCCAGGAGGGGGGAGGTACAGGGTGCTGCTCAACATCCACATGCGATGATGCTGAGCCAAAAAAAAATACCTCCATGGGCTCAACGCCTGCACAGCACGACCTATGTGGGAGATAGATGGTCGTCCGAGTCTGGCTCATCCAGGAAAGGAGGACGTGGCACAGTAGCCTGGCCACGCCTAGCCGCAGCTTGCCCCTTGTCGGCAGCAAGTCTGCCGGACAGGTGAGCCTGGTTCTGTGTGGCGATGTTACATAGGTCTGCATGCAGAACCTCACGTGATACACGTGCTTCCTCTTGCAAGGTAGCACGTGTAACACGGAGTTCCTCCTGCAAGGCCTGGCTGGACAACCGCTGCACCTCCCGGCAAGCCTGTAGCTCAGCCGAGATGGTGCGCTCAAGCTGTGCAAACCTCTCCTCTGCCTGCTGCCTCTGGGACATCATAAGGACACCCAGAGTGGATCTGAGGGAGGCATACTCCTCCCTCACGGCATCCATGTGCGCCTCTGCGTGAGCAGCAATTGCTTGACGCAGAGACGACATTTCAGCCTGGCGTGCCCTGTCTGAGGCCGCCATGCCCAGCCTGAGCGAGCGGGCCGTGGACCGTGCCGCCTGCTGCTGGAGAAGCACCTGCCTAGCAGGGGGGAGCACAGATCGGGCCACACGCTCCATGCTGTCAGCGATGTTCTCCATCGCTGCCCCCTGCCGTTCGGAATTGGCAGTCATGTCTTGCTCCCACTCAGTATACAGCGGTTGCGCGCGGCGACCGCGTTGCCGGGCTTGACCCCTGCGGGACCCAAGGACCGGAGGTCCTCGCTGTGTTGGCACCGCCTGCGGCTGCACGACTACATGCCCCCGTCGACGTGATGTCCCAGGCACATCAGTGACTGGTGTGGAGGGTGACCCTGCGTCCCGATCCACCACGGGCGGAGGAACCAAGACTGTCTGATCCCTCAGTGCAGGTGTCGCAGACAGAGGAGTGTCCACATCAGAATCACTCACCCCTGACACATGGACTTGATGCTCATCCAACTCAACATGGACGTCAGAGTCGTCATCAAGGCTGGACTCATAGGCAGCCAGAGACAGGATGGACTGCAGCACTTGGGGGTTTTCGTGGCCTACCACCCCACGACCCCCACTAGTGCCGGGTTGATGTGGTCTTACCAACCCTGTGTCTGGCATGACAACACCATCCTCTGCATCCATTGCGTAATCACCTGAAAAATAGAGAGGAAAAGGTCACTACACATGTCAGAAGCACACAACACACACACACACCGACAGCAAAGGCATCCGGCAGACATGTGACACACAACATATGACCTGGCATGCATGCTGGGTCTACTTTGAATAGCTACTGTGATCAGACCTGTTGAAAGGTGGCAGTTTGCATGGAAGTGGGTCTATGCAGTGCTGAAAATGTGTACGCCACTCACTACCTACATATACAAGCACTCCATGGTGTGTGCCAGGAAATGTGAAGGCAGTGCAATGTCAAATTCAGACATCACGTGCATTGTGTATTCAATGTGTACCATGTCTAGCAGCCAAGCACCCCTCCACCCCAGTACCAAAGCAGGGATGCCTAGCATGGTATCAAAAGGCTGCCCATACACCTGTGTATTGACAAGCAGTGTTGACTGGCATCAACAGCTTAATGTGATTCAAATTACAACACTGCAAATGATGCTGGGACAGTGGGCAGGACACATGATGGAAGATCCGGAGGCCAGCCACGTGTGAAGAAGACACGACAAGAGTTGGACAGAGTCATTGGCCATTGAACAGGCTGTGGCCTGTAAGCCACACAGATTGTCAGAGCCTAAACATGTGTGCAACGCAGGACTGAGCCACAGTTGACATGGGGAGGCCGATAATATGGCAGGCAATGTATGTAACCAAGGACTCATATTACAGTGATCATCCAGTCAAGGACACATAGGGGCATGCGTGCAATGCACATGGAGCATGAATGGGCACTCATGTCCCTGCGGGACATCTGACCCATGCACAGTACAAGTGGGATACCCTGCATCGAGTACTAAGGCTGTACCACACGGCATATGTCTGGCAGTTTCTAAGCTGGAAGTTAGCATCTACACAGGACACATGAACAAGAAACTACACATTGGCAAGAATGTAGCAGACCAGTGCAAAGGTGGAACTGGGGTGCAGAGTGGCGGAGGAGGGGCAAGGGAGCATGCCCACATGGAGTCCCGCATGCAGGCAGTGGAGACATGCATGACGGTAGCATTGCATTACTTACACATCAGAACCATGTACACGTCACATGTAGCAGCAATCATGCACAACACATCCCACAAGTGAAACACACACGTCCTCAACAACTACGCATCAACACTCACTGGACTGGGCATCAAAGTCCAGCATCTCTCCCACACCTTCGACCAATTCTGGTGGTATGAACTCCGCAACGAGAGCCTCATGCGGAGTGAGTTCTTCCTTCTCTGGTGCAGGCCCACCGCCAGTCACCAGAGTCAAGTTGTAATTTGAGGCACGCTTAGCCTTAGTGCTGCGCTTGATGTCATTCCACCGCTTTTTGCACTCCTGCGCCGTGCGCACCTCATGGCCGAATGAACTGACATGTTCCGCAACATGCTTCCAGTGGGTGTCACGTTGGGCAGCCGTAGTCTGACTATTGGCACCCACTAGCATGTCACGGCTGTGTCCCCGCACGTAGTCCACAAGGAAGTCCAGTTCCTGCTTACAGAAAGGCTTCTTCCTCGACGTGCAGGAGGTCGTGGCTGTGTGTGGGGTCCCAGCCTGTGCTGCAGGTGCAACCTTCCTCCTCTTGGACTGTGGCGCAGACCCTGGCTGGCTAATGCCGCCCTGACCAGTATGGCCAGTGGGTTCGGTGGATTGAGCCGAGGGAGTGGCAGGTGGAGGGATGACCAAAGGCCTGACTTGTGTCAGTGGCAGCTGGGTGCCCACTAATGGACCCTGCGCAGCAACATCAGCTGTGGCAGGGTCATTGACCGCTACGGTCCTGGTTGGCAGACTCACAACCGGGGTGCTGTTGGGTGCATCTGCCCCTGCACTTGCCAACACCCGGCTGTTCGGGGCAGCAGATGACATGACTGCCCCAGGGACACGTGTCTTGGTCTGAGCAGCCCGGCGTGCCCCTATGGTTTCCCCCCTGGCCTGTTGGAGATCTACCAAGGGCTCTTCAAGTGCCAACGCAGCCTGCGCTGGCAGACCCTGAGCCTGGGTGGCGGTGTCCACAGCTGCACCTGCAGCTACCGCTACCCTTGGGCCCGTGGCAGTCGATGGAACGGACTGCCGGGTCATACGGGTGCCAGTGCCAGATGCAGGAGCTGCATCCCCCGGAACCACAGGGGGTGGTGGCATGGCTGCACCAACACATGGCACAACATTGTGCTCAAGTGGCGCACCCCTGCCTCTTCCCCCTCTGTGGCTGCCCTGGACACCCTGGAGTCCCCCTACTCCCTGGTCACCACGGCCACGTCCCCGACCACGCCCGCCACGAGGAGTACGCCCAGCTGAGGCGCCCCTCACCTTTGGTGGCCTCCCAACCATGGCACAGATGTAATAGTGCTGGCACAGATGGAGTGGTGCCAATGGGAGGTGTACAGCACAATTGACCTGGGCAATTGGGGTGAAGGGGGTGGGAAGCAAGATGTTAACAGCCCCCCTGCACCTGCAAGGCTGTATGTGACCCCGGTGATGTGGTGACGGGTCACGCAACGCTCAGGTACCCCAAAACTGCAGTAAAACCGTGCACGCAACCCTGCAGACTACGTGCGTGGATTTAACCTCCCGCAGTACGCGGTGGCACCCAGTAACACGAATAACGCGTACGCGTGGGACACGCAGGCTACGATGACATCGAAAATGGGTGCAATACACAGGGGCACCCGCAGTGGGAAAAGGAGCGTTTGCGACTCACCGTCTGACTAGCGCGATGCAGAAAAACACCAATACCCCCGCCAAAAGAAGAGATACGTCCTTGAGAGCTGTGAAGTAGATGGCGCGCGAAACAACTGGAAGCAGCAACACACGTCGGTCTCCACGGAAGGCACGTACAGCGAACTGCTGGGCCCGCTCACCTTTAACCCGTGCTGAGGGAAACGCACGCGCGCGTCACGTCACATGCGGACGTGCAGTTTTTCACGCGCGATTACGCGCATTACACGCGGACGTGCAGTTTTTCACGCGCGATTACGCGCATTACACGCGGACGTGCAGTTTTCCACACGCGATTGGCCTCGGTACGTGTATTACAGGGGTGCGTGAGAAAATCTACACGCGATTGGCCTGGGTACGTGTAGTACAGGGGTGCGCGAGAAATGCTACACGCGATTGGGCTGGGTACGTGGATTTCAGGGGTGCGTGAGAATATCTACACGCGATTGGCCTGGGTACGTGTGTTCCGGGGTGCCGTGAACTTTCACACGCGATTGGTTGAAATCCACGTGTGTTCTGTCATCACGTGCAATGAGGGATACACCCTCGCACGACACGTCACAGACGCGCTCACGCGCTGAGGGCCTTTGGTCCAATGAAAATGCGTATGCGTGCAGACGCGCTAAGGGCCTTTCCTCGAATTACACGCTGACGTGCAGATTTTTCACGTGCCAAATCACTCCGTATCAAGCTGGCCACGCGAATACACACGGAAGACCACGCTCCTGCCCTGAAGGCCGAATCACTGCCCCCCAGTGCCCCGAGCAGCCTCCCACGTGCCATCTGCTGCTGCCTGCCTGCCTGCCTGCCTGCCTGCTGCCACCATGCCCTGCCATTTGGTGCCTGCACATCAGCCATCTGCAGGGGTCCAGTTGCTGTGTCGACCCCTGCTGGAACAGTAGACTCCCGACTGGGATACCATCGCTCCACAGCCCAGCCCCAGGACCCAGTTGCCCACCCACGCCTGCCTCGGGGGTCGCCATGTCGGGGCAAGCACCATCTGAGACCAGTGGCAACCCCCAGCCAGAGAGGCAGAGGGCCACCAGCTTCAGTGAGAAGGAAGTTGGTGTCCTGGTGGAGCATGTCCTGGGGCATTATGATGCCCTCTTCGGAAGACCACGCGCCAACAAGGAAGGACGGGAGAGGATCTGGGACGATGTAGTGGTTGCCATCAACGCGGAGGGGGTGGCAACCCGCGACATCAAGCACATCAAGAAGCGCTGGGAGGACTTGAGGACCAGGACCCTCAATAAGGCCCGGCGCCTCGCGGAGGGGGGCCGGGCACGCCTGAGTGACATCCAGATGAGGGTCCTGGAACGCGTAGACCCAGCGCTCCACGCCCAGATCCTTCGGAGGCAGACCCATCTGGAGTTGGCCGGTAAGTGGCCAAGCATTACTGTGTGAGACAGGGCATGTTGCAGTGTGCTGGTTGTCTGATACCTGCCTGTATGTGTGACATAGGCCATGTATGTATGTGTGTGTGCAGGGACATCATGGTCAGGCATGTGAGTACAGTGATGTGTGAACCACATGGTTGGTGCATGTGTTCTATTGCAACATGGGGGGCTCTGTGCGGAATGGACACATGGAAGCATGGCAGTCTCTGTTCCTGGACATGGGTGGGGGTGAGGGATGGGTGCTGGTCCCATGTACACGTATGGTGTCCATGTGTGTGTGTCTGACCTGCGTGTCTGTGACTTGTAACTGCCATGGATGCATGACACATGTCTGTGACAATGTTCAGATTCACTGATGCAGCCTAGTCATCCTTGTATCCACTGCGTCTGTGGTGTACGAGGCCAGATGGATGGAACTACGGTGAGGTGTGTGCATGTGATGGCAAGACCCATGATGCATGTGAGTTTGAAACCAACATTGCATGAATCATGAGTCCCTTGGTCATGTATGCCAATGTCCATGGCATGCGCCATGCCTGTTACTGTATGTGTTTTGCCTGCACTGACCCATGTGTTGTGGAGGGACATGATGGAAGTGATGTATGACAGTGCCACTCATCTGCTGTTGCTTCCTGTCTAGGGGACCATTGTACAGTACCCTGATGCTTGTGTTCTATGTCTCCCTCTACACAGTGGCAAGTGAAGAAGAGGGCGGAGAAGGCGCTGTGGAGCAGAGCGGCGGGGATGCCGCCACGGCTGCAGCGGAAGGGGTGGGTGAGTCCCCACAGGGGCTTGCACCGGCGGAATACAGCGTGGAGACATCCAGGTTGGTGGTTTCCACAGAGGGGGAGGAGGCCGCTACTGAGCCACACATGGGGCCTGGTGGGGGCATCCCCGCTGGTGCAAGTGGTGCAGTCCAGGGGCAGGAGGCAGCACAGGTCGCCGTGGAGGTGCCTGTGCATGTCACTGTCCCTGACACTGTGACTGCACCACCATGCACCAGCAGGGATGCCCCATCCCAGGCCCGTCCGCAGGTAGGGGAGATGTCCATGTCATCTGACACTCCTCTACCTGCGGACGAGGGGACCCCTGGCCGTGTGGAGAGGGTCCTGATTGGTGTCGCGTTGCGCACGGCTGGCATTCGTGATGAGCTGCATGCTTCCCGGGAGGAGCATGCACATCATCACGAAGAGCACCGTGCGTACGTGAACCATTTGGGAGCCGCCATGGTCGGGGGTTTCCTACATGTGTGTGGCCTTCTGGCGACCCTCTCCTCCTCTGTGGAGGCTATGCGCCAGTCATGCTCCATGCCGTCTTCCGGCCCAGATGCCACCAGGGCCCCCTGTGGACCTGCCCCGACCAACGCAGCCAGCTCGGTGGGGACCCCATCCCTGCCACAGTCGGGAGTCGAAGGTCCAGCAGGGGTGGACACACCAGCAACTGTCCCCCTGCAGATGGAGGATGTGCCGGCATCATCTGGCAGGGCACGTGCACGACGGCATCGGTGGATTCCATCAGCCTGGATGCCGTCGTGCTGGCAGAGGCAGTGGCGTCGGAGGCAGCAGCAGGCTCGACGTGGGAGGCATCATGGCTCGGGGCCATCAAGATCAGAGGGGCAGGCATCGGCCGGAGGGCAGGAGAACCCTGGGATGGCAGTGTCTTCCGTGTGGGAGCAGTTGGTCCAGCAGATAGGTGCGGAGCGGCAGCGGGCGGAAGAGGAGCGGCTCACCATGGTCAGGGCGGAGTTCTCCATGCGTCGGGCGTTGAGGCGGGCTGAGTGCCTCGAGGAAGCTCGCAGGGAGTTTGAGGTGGACACGGGGTTGTCCCTGCGAGACCTCGGGGCCAGGACAGAGTCCCGCCTCCGGGACATCGACATGGAGTTCGATGATGCCCTGGCCGGCAACATCACAGAGTGAGCCGCAGGACTTGCCCGCTGCCATTGTATATAGTTCTTTAGTTAGTGTTAGGTTTGCTTTATTTTTTAAGTTTTATTTGGACCGCTCGGACAATGGCCACTTTTCTGTATATATATTTTTTATTAGTTAGTAGTAGTAGGTTTCATTTATGGTGTTGGGCTCATGGACCCTGGGTTATTCTTGTACATAGTTTGATGTTTGGAAAACATTTGTTGGATTTATATTTGTGTTCACCATGAGGCAATGGTTTTTCCTTATTTTTTCCCCCCATTATTTTGCTTTGGACTACATTAGTTTTTGGATTCCTTTGTTTTTTGATTTTTTCTATTAGTTCTCGGACATGGACCATTTGTTTTGTCATCCCCATTGTTGTGTGTTTTATTTCTTTACTTCATTTTCATCTTTAATACATATATTTATTACTTACATTTGTGGTATTTTCTCATTGGTTTCATGCATGTCATGATATGGGTTTTGACATTCACTTGCACCCATTGTGTATGTGTGTGTGACGGACATGTGTTCATTTACATACTTGCCATTGGGGTTGTGTCATGTAATTGCATCTACTATGTGGGTGGATGCAATCCTTGGCTGGGTGTTTGTGCTGGGTATGCTGCCCATTACTGCCATGATTGCGTTTCGTCAGGACCTGGGGGAGGGGGACATGAGTGGGGGCCTGCAGGGGGGTGGGGGTGCAAGGGGACATGAGTGGGGGCCTGCTGGGGGGTGGGGGTGGTGGGAGACATGGTTGGGGGCCTGGTGGAGGCTGCCCCTGGTGACTGGAGGGGTGGGGGTGGTGGGAGACATGGGTGGGGGCCTGGTGGAGGCTGCCCCTGGTGACTGGAGGGGTAGGGGTGGTGTGAGACATGGTTGGGGGCCTGGTGGAGGCTGCCCCTGGTGACTGGGTGGTGGGGGTGGTGGGAGACATGGGTGGGGGCCTTGTGGAGGCTGCCCCTGGTGACTGGAGGGGTGGGGGTGGTGGGAAACATGGGTGGGGGCCTGGTGGAGGCTGCCCCTGGTGACTGGAGGGGTGGGGGTGGTGTGAGACATGGTTGGGGGCCTGGTGGAGGCTGCCCCTGGTGACTGGAGGGGTGGGGGTGGTGGGAGACATGGGTGGGGGCCTGGTGGAGGCTGCCCCTGGTGACTGGAGGGGTGGGGGTGGTGGGAGACATGGGTGGGGGCCTGGTGGAGGCTGCCCCTGGTGACTGGAGGGGTGGGGGTGGTGGGAGACATGGGTGGGGGCCTGGTAGAGGCTGCCCCTGGTGACTGGAGGGGTGGGGGTGGTGGGAGACATGGGTGGGGGCCTTGTGGAGGCTGCCCCTGGTGACTGGAGGGGTGGGGGTGGTGGGAGACATGGGTGGGGGCCTGGTGGAGGCTGCCCCTGGTGACTGGAGGGGTGGGGGTGGTGGGAGACATGGTTGGGGGCATGCTGGCAGGTGCCCCACAGTGCTGGGGGGTGGAGGTGCAGGGGGACATGAGTGGGGGCCTGCTGGGGGGTGGGGGTGCAAGGGGACATGGTTGGGGGCCTGCTGGGGGGTGGGGGTGCAAGGGGACATGAGTGGGACATGGTTGGGGGCCTGCTGGCAGGTGCCCCACAGTGCTGGGGGGTGGGGGTGCAGGGGGACATGAGTGGGGGCCTTGTGGAGGCTGCCCGTGGTGACTGGAGGGGTGGGGGTGGTGTGAGACATGGTTGGGGGCCTGGTGGAGGCTGCCCCTGGTGACTGGGTGGTGGGGGTGGTGGGAGACATGGGTGGGGGCCTTGTGGAGGCTGCCCCTGGTGACTGGAGGGGTGGGGGTGGTGGGAGACATGGGTGGGGGCCTGGTGGAGGCTGCCCCTGGTGACTGGAGGGGTGGGGGTGGTGTGAGACATGGTTGGGGGCCTGGTGGAGGCTGCCCCTGGTGACTGGAGGGGTGCGGGTGGTGGGAGACATGGGTGGGGGCCTGGTGGAGGCTGCCCATGGTGACTGGAGGGGTGGGGGTGGTGGGAGACATGGGTGGGGGCCTGGTGGAGGCTGCCCCTGGTGACTGGAGGGGTGGGGGTGGTGGGAGACATGGGTGGGGGCCTTGTGGAGGCTGCCCCTGGTGACTGGAGGGGTGGGGGTGGTGGGAGACATGGGTGGGGGCCTGGTGGAGGCTGCCCCTGGTGACTGGAGGGGTGGGGGTGGTGGGAGACATGGTTGGGGGCATGCTGGCAGGTGCCCCACAGTGCTGGGGGGTGGGGGTGCAGGGGGACATGAGTGGGGGCCTGCTGGGGGGTGGGGGTGCAAGGGGACATGGTTGGGGGCCTGCTGGGGGGTGGGGGTGCAAGGGGACATGAGTGGGACATGGTTGGGGGCCTGCTGGCAGGTGCCCCACAGTGCTGGGGGGTGGGGGTGCAGGGGGACATGAGTGGGGGCCTGCTGGGGGGTGGGGGTGCAAGGGGACATGGTTGGGGGCCTGCTGGCAGGTGCCCCACAGTGCTGGGGGGTGGGGGTGCAAGGGGACATGAGTGGGACATGGTTGGGGGCCTGCTGGCAGGTGCCCCACAGTGCTGGGGGGTGGGGATGCAGGGGGACATGAGTGGGGGCCTGCTGGGGGGTGGGGGTGCAAGGGGACATGAGTGGGACATGGTTGGGGGCCTGCTGGCAGGTGCCCCACAGTGCTGGGGGGTGGGGGTGCAAGGGCACATGAGTGGGGGCCTGCTGGGGGGTGGGGGTGCAAGGGGACATGAGTGGGACATGGTTGGGGGCCTGCTGGCAGGTGCCCCACAGTGCTGGGGGGTGGGGGTGCAGGGGGACATGAGTGGGGGCCTGCTGGGGGGTGGGGGTGCAAGGGGACATGGTTGGGGGCCTGCTGGGGGGTGGGGGTGCAAGGGGACATGAGTGGGACATGGTTGGGGGCCTGCTGGCAGGTGCCCCACAGTGCTGGGGGGTGGGGGTGCAGGGGGACATGAGTGGGGGCCTGCTGGGGGGTGGGGGTGCAAGGGGACATGAGTGGGACATGGTTGGGGGCCTGCTGGCAGGTGCCCCACAGTGCTGGGGGGTGGGGGTGCAGGGGGACATGAGTGGGGGCCTGCTGGGGGGTGGGGGTGCAAGGGGACATGAGTGGGACATGGTTGGGGGCCTGCTGGCAGGTGCCCCACAGTGCTGGGGGGTGGGGGTGCAAGGGGACATGAGTGGGGGCCTGCTGGGGGGTGGGGGTGCAAGGGGACATGAGTGGGACATGGTTGGGGGCCTGCTGGCAGGTGCCCCACAGTGCTGGGGGGTGGGGGTGCAGGGGGACATGAGTGGGGGCCTGCTGGGGGGTGGGGGTGCAAGGGGACATGAGTGGGACATGGTTGGGGGCCTGCTGGCAGGTGCCCCACAGTGCTGGGGGGTGGGGGTGCAAGGGGACATGAGTGGGGGCCTGCTGGGGGATGGGGGTGCAAGGGGACATGAGTGGGACATGGTTGGGGGCCTGCTGGCAGGTGCCCCACAGTGCTGGGGGGTGGGGGTGCAGGGGGTCATGAGTGGGGGCCTGCTGGGGGGTGGGGGTGCAAGGGGACATGGTTGGGGGCCTGCTGGGGGGTGGGGGTGCAAGGGGACATGAGTGGGACATGGTTGGGGGCCTGCTGGCAGGTGCCCCACAGTGCTGGGGGGTGGGGGTGCAGGGGGACATGAGTGGGGGCCTGCTGGGGGGTGGGGGTGCAAGGGGACATGGTTGGGGGCCTGCTGGCAGGTGCCCCACAGTGCTGGGGGGTGGGGGTGCAAGGGGACATGAGTGGGACATGGTTGGGGGCCTGCTGGCAGGTGCCCCACAATGCTGGGGGGTGGGGGTGCAGGGGGACATGAGTGGGGGCCTGCTGGGGGGTGGGGGTGCAAGGGGACATGAGTGGGACATGGTTGGGGGCCTGCTGGCAGGTGCCCCACAGTGCTGGGGGGTGGGGGTGCAGGGGCACATGAGTGGGGGCCTGCTGGGGGGTGGGGGTGCAAGGGGACATGGTTGGGGGCCTGCTGGCAGGTGCCCCACAGTGCTGGGGGGTGGGGGTGCAAGGGGACATGAGTGGGACATGGTTGGGGGCCTGCTGGCAGGTGCCCCACAGTGCTGGGGGGTGGGGGTGCAAGGGGACATGAGTGGGGGCCTGCTGGGGGGTGGGGGTGCAAGGGGACATGAGTGGGACATGGTTGGGGGCCTGCTGGCAGGTGCCCCACAGTGCTGGGGGGTGGAGGTGCAAGGGGACATGAGTGGGACATGGTTGGGGGCCTGCTGGCAGGTGCCCCACAGTGCTGGGGGGTGGGGGTGCAGGGGGACATGACTGGGGGCCTGCTGGGGGGTGGGGGTGCAAGGGGACATGGTTGGGGGCCTGCTGGCAGGTGCCCCACAGTGCTGGGGGTGGGGGTGCAAGGGGACATGAGTGGGACATGGTTGGGGGCCTGCTGGCAGGTGCCCCACAGTGCTGGGGGGTGGGGGTGCAGGGGGACATGAGTGGGGGCCTGCTGGGGGGTGGGGGTGCAAGGGGACATGAGTGGGACATGGTTGGGGGCCTGCTGGCAGGTGCCCCACAGTGCTGGGGGGTGGGGGTGCAAGGGGACATGAGTGGGGGCCTGCTGGGGGGTGGGGGTGGAAGGGGACATGAGTGGGACATGGTTGGGGGCCTGCTGGCAGGTGCCCCACAGTGCTGGGGGTGGGGGTGCAAGGGGACATGAGTGGGACATGGTTGGGGGCCTGCTGGCAGGTGCCCCACAGTGCTGGGGGGTGGGGCGCAGGGGGACATGAGTGGGGGCCTTGTGGAGGCTGCCCCTGGTGACTGGAGGGGTGGGGGTGGTGTGAGACATGGTTGGGGGCCTGGTGGAGGCTGCCCCTGGTGACTGGGTGGTGGGGGTGGTGGGAGACATGGGTGGGGGCCTTGTGGAGGCTGCCCCTGGTGACTGGAGGGGTGGGGGTGGTGGGAGACATGGGTGGGGGCCTGGTGGAGGCTGCCCCTGGTGACTGGAGGGGTGGGGGTGGTGTGAGACATGGTTGGGGGCCTGGTGGAGGCTGCCCCTGGTGACTGGGTGGTGGGGGTGGTGGGAGACATGGGTGGGGGCCTTGTGGAGGCTGCCCCTGGTGACTGGAGGGGTGGGGGTGGTGGGAGACATGGGTGGGGGCCTGGTGGAGGCTGCCCCTGGTGACTGGAGGGGTGGGGGTGGTGTGAGACATGGGTGGGGGCCTTGTGGAGGCTGCCCCTGGTGACTGGGGGGTGGGGGTGGTGGGAGACTTGGGTGGGGGCCTTGTGGAGGCTGCCCCTGGTGACTGGAGGGGTGGGGGTGGTGGGAGACATGGGTGGGGGCCTGGTGGAGGCTGCCCCTGGTGACTGGGGGTGGGGGTGCAAGGGGACATGAGTGGGGGCCTGCTGGGGGGTGGGGTGGTGGGAGACATGGTTGGGGGCCTGGTGGAGGCTGCCCCTGGTGACTGGAGGGGTGGGGGTGGTGTGAGACATGGTTGGGGGCCTGGTGGAGGCTGCCCCTGGTGACTGGGTGGTGGGGGTGGTGGGAGACATGGGTGGGGGCCTTGTGGAGGCTGCCCCTGGTGACTGGAGGGGTGGGGGTGGTGGGAGACATGGGTGGGGGCCTGGTGGAGGCTGCCCCTGGTGACTGGAGGGGTGGGGGTGGTGTGAGACATGGGTGGGGGCCTGGTGGAGGCTGCCCCTGGTGACTGGGGGGTGGGGGTGCAAGGGGACATGAGTGGGACATGGTTGGGGGCCTGCTGGCAGGTGCCCCACGGTGCTGGGGGGTGGGGGTGCAAGGAGACATGTGGCTTGGCTGGGGGGCATGCCCATGGTGGATGGGCTGCCTGCGGGACATGACCAGGGGTGCAGGGTAGTCCCCTGTGGTGTGGGCTGCCTGCAGAGGTCGTGGAGGGGGTAGAGGGGAGACCTGGGAGGACCCACACTGGCAATTCACCTCTTCAACTTCCCGCACACCCACGTAATACACTGCCCCACTCGCACAGGCCCAATCGCGTGTAGGATTTCTCGCGCACCCCTGTAATACACGTACCCAGGCCAATCGCGTGTAGATTTTCTCGCGCACCCCTGAAATACACGTACCCAGGCCAATCGCGTGTAGATTTTCTCGCGCACCCCTGAAATCCACGTACCCAGGCCAATCGCGTGTAGCATTTCTCGCGCACCCCTGAAATCCACGTACCCAGGCCAATCGCGTGTAGATTTTCTCGCGCATCCCTGTAATACACGTACCCAGGCCAATCGCGTGTAGATTTTCTCGCGCACCCCTGAAATCCACGTACCCAGGCCAATCGCGTGTAGATTTTCTCGCGCACCCCTGAAATCCACGTACCCAGGCCAATCGCGTGTAGATTTTCTCGCGCACCCCTGTAATACACGTACCCAGGCCAATCGCGTGTAGAATTTCTCGCGCACCCCTGAAATCCACGTACCCCGCTCAATCGCGTATTTAACTTCCCGCGCGCCACTTTTTTGATGCGCTGGGACTCTACCGCCTGCCTTCGTGTGGCGGCCGTGTTTCAGCTTGTGCGTGTCTTTGGCTGTGCGTGGCTTTGCCCTATTCGATTCCATGAATACGTGTGGTTCGAGTGCGTGTGGGCGTTCCGTCTGCTTCCCTGCAGTACATCCCCAGTTACGCCCTTATTTTCGCGTGTTGTTCCCCATTCCGCGCGTTACGCCCCATGTCCCGCCCACTTTCTGGTGTGTGCGCTGAGGTTGTGCGCTTTCACTGTGCGCGTCGCGCACGCCTTTCGCGATGTTGCAGTGACGTGTGCGCCATGCACGGGTTTGGCGCACATCCCGAGGAAGACACGCGCAGGGACTTCCATGAATCGCACGCGTGCGCGTGCGCCTCTTTTTTTCCGCTTGCGCCTGCTTGCGCCGGCTTGCGCCGGCTTGCGCGTAGATTTTCGGCGCACGTTTGTTCCATGAATCGGCCCCTAAATATTCTGCTGAAACAGGTATCATTGTCAATATTGTAGTGACGTCTGGCACTAAAGGAAATGGCGGATGTACTACCTTGTTTAATGCGCGTAGATCAATTATGAAACAGTATGGTACCTCATTACCTCCTTTTTTATAAACCGGAAGGATCGGGCTGTTACATGTACTGCCTGTGATTTCCTCTATTACGCCTAATTTCACCAAATCGGTAACAATACTCTTCAATCCTTTCTCACCTTCAACCGAAATTTTGTATTGGGGCATTCGCGGTAGGGTAACACCTTCTTTTAAAATAATCTTTACTGGTTCTATCTTTAAACATCCCACATCGTTGTCATGCATTGCCCATATACAGGTTGGTACTTTACTTAGTTCCCCTGGTAACGCTTCGGACATGAATTCTGACACAAGGGCATCGTGTGGCCATATTGTTAGAAACACTCCGTCTGCCGTGCAATGTATAACAGAACCTAGTTTTTTCAACAAATTCAATCCCAACACATTTTCTCCACAATTTTCTGTTAGAAGGAAAGGACAATGTTCAGTGAATGGTCCTATGGTAACTGGGACTGGTTTGGACACTGGGTTTATGACTGGTGTACCTGCGAACCCTACAGAAATATTCTTTTGCCCTGACAGTGGTATATTCGGAACCAAGTGATGGTCTATTGAACACTTCTGTGCTCCTGTATCTACAAGAAAGCGGTGTTCCTCATTCCCGACTCTCATTTCTACGTAGGGTCCTCTCTGATTCACGGGAATAGACACTGGTTCCGACCGCTGTCCTGGGCTGTCCTATTGGGGAAATAACACATCGTCCGATGTGTAATCATTACTATTACTGTAATACGTGTTTGGCTGTGTATCGAAAACATTTCCACTCTTCCCTCTATTACCCCCACTCTGATTTCCATATTGTTGATTTTGCTGTCCCTGACTCTGGTTTGGGGCACTTTGGTTTTGGCCCTGGTTTTGATTACCTCCATTATTATGATGCTGCTGCATACTATTCCTATTTGGTCCCTTCGCTCCTGGGTGTCCTCTATGCTGTCTCCTCTGACCAGACCCATTTCTGTTCTGTAAATGCGGGCATTGCGCTCGCCAATGTCCTTCCTCTTTACAATATGCACACTGATTCGGCCCCACTGTTCCCCCATGCATATTCGAACTACTCCTCACTTGTGCGTTTCCTCGCCCTCTATTATGTCCTACTACTTGCTGCATTAATACCCGTGTCTTTAGATTTACCCTATCCCTCTCTTCTTTTTCTTTTCCTGCAGTCACTCTGCGCTCATAATATTGGGCCATATGCAGTACTTCGCCTAACGTTTTTGCTTGCCATGCACTCTCTGATGTCATTATTAGATCCTGAATTGGAAGTCTTAACCCCCTCACATATTTGTCAACAAATAACCTCTTCCCTGCTTCTGAACCCACATCCTGCCCGCTGAAGTCTGTGAATACTTCTTCAAATCTATTAAAATAATCTGTAGCCAACTCATCTTTGCCTTGTACACATGCAGTCAGTTTGTCCCATTGGATTCTTTTCTCTGGAACAATCGTTTTTAACTTCTGTACTATACGTGCTGGTAATGCCACCAGGTTCGGTCCTGGTGTTCCTCCAAACGCTTTATTCCTATCCTCTATCATCAAATCCGCCCATGTGGCACCAAAGGCAGTTGTGTCATCTACCTTCCTTATTTGTTTCCATATATCTGCTGGCAGGATCACTGGGAATATTAGGTCTAGATCGCCCATGGTAAGCACGGGTGACTGTAGGCAGGACTCTACTTCCTTATAAAACCCTGCAGGATTCTTTCTTATATCCGGAATCGTCTGCTTTATGTTGTTCACCTCTTGTCTGGAAAAAGAGACATGCACGTATTGTGCGGTGTAATGGGCTGGTGTTACCTGCGCCGATACATTGCCCGATGCGGGAACCTCCACTTTGGGCACAAAGGTAGGTGGGACCTCTCTCATAGGAAATGCCCCACTTACCCTCCCTCCCCCTTCTCTTAGATGCAACAATATTCCCAGATCCAATGATAGGGCTGTTTCTCCTGTTCCTCGTTCTAATGCTCTCCTATATACTGCCATTATTTCAGGCGGGCTGGCCTTATTGTTTTTTATATCTTTATCTAATAAGTGTTCAACCATCGATTGTAGCGCTTTTCTTTTCATAGGCATGGAATATTCATCAAATATCTCGTGTATCTCCATTGTGGGAATAATAAGGTCTGACATCCATCTAGACGCTTCTCGCATACATACTTTTAACTTGTCGCCCCTTTGTACTGATGACATTGAATGTCGTCGCTGTATATATGGCTCTACAGTTTCCTTTCTATTACTCCCAATATCTTTACTCCTATATCCGGGTGCAGTAAACATTTCGGCATAGTCATTATCTACTTCATCCTTAAACTCCAAAAGTCTATACACATGTTCTCTTACTTCTTCATCCCTCTCCCTTCAGCGTGCTAATGCATTCAGATATAACAATCGCTGCGGTGGTAATTTCCCAATTAGCTGTTTCCATCTCTCCACCAAATATTCACCCATGCATTCCAACACTACCTGTCTTTCGTTGCTTCTACGAAAGTCATATATCGAAGCCAATGTTGCCGTCCCATCATTCCCGTCTATATACATCTCTGCCTGTTGCTGCAATTCCACCTTCCTTTACTTGCTGATTGCGCTGCGGGTTACCCTTGTGCACTGCCGTTGGTCAGTCCTGTCTCCTGCCCCCGTGGTTTCAACTTCAACCCCGGGAGGAACGGACGTTACCGAGTCTGTGTCTAAGGCGGGAGGTGCGGATGGGACAATGGGAACAGCGAGTGTCTGTTGTGGGCCTGGTTGGCTAGTAGGAAGTGTTACGTGCGCTGTCTGTGGCTGTGGGAGGGCTTGAGCTACTGGAGGGGGAGCTTGAACTATGGGCGGGGTCTGGGCAATAGTTACTAACGTATCTGGTCTTTCTTCTGATCTTGGGCCTTGTTTTGTATGAGTCCATATATTTTCTATCAATTCATCTGTCATGTGTAATTCTCGTTGTGGGTATATCTTTTCTATATTCAACTGGTCACGCCTGCCTGCCCTTCTTAGACTCTCAGTCCACTCCTCCTCTTCCTCTTCTTTTTCTTCCGCTACCTCACCTTTCGATTATGCCTGCGCGCATGCTTTGCTCTGCTTTTAAATCGGAGCATTGCTTCCTTTCTCCAGTCTTTAATAATTTCAAATGCTGCAGGACGCGCTTTCTTTCTTATCAACACCCTATCCTCGCCATCTCAAAACTACCATTAATCGGCCACTGGTGGTCTTGTTGCTTTCTGTTTTGCCTATGCCAAGTCTCACAGAATATTATCGCACCCACTCCATACTTCACATACATCTCATACGCCGGCGTTCCCCCAGGTGGTACAATTTGGCCATCTTCCAAAGATTGTCTACCACAGTGGAAAAACCCAGCTAAGGTGGACAATACCCCAGGCATGTTTCAACCTTCCCCTTGGTTAATCAACCTTACCTAGGGCGTTTGATTTTGCAAAGTCAACTCTCAAACTGTATCAGGATACTATGAATCGGGGAATGACTCACCTGATAAATCAAGTCGTCTGTATACTGACGCACCAAAGGACGTCGTGTCTGCGTTTCTTGGCTTCCGCCTCGTTTCGGGACCCTCGCCTCCTTGTTCTCTAGCCAGGCACGTCGATCAGGGAACAGATGTGTGCAGATCTGCAAAGTAGTCTCTCATCACTTTTACAGGGCGCCCCGAACACCTCTTGATCCCAGCTCGATCGTCCCGTCCTCGCCGTTCTCTGCCTTTCTCAATTATAACGTTACGCGAAGGAACAAGTGGGGGAGGGTCCCTATTCGGGCGCCATCTTGAAAGGGGCCCCTAGGGGACCCTGACGTCTATGGAAACAAGGCAGGTCACCACACACGATAGAGACGCCAGACACAAGGTTGTATTCCCAAAGCTAGGGTTTTATTGCAAAGCAAAAGTCTCAGTTGGCCAACTCGGTCTCAACGTCCCGCGACGTGTATCTCTAGACCTTGAGGGACGCAAGAGAGCGAATTACGTACATCAGTTACATATATACAAAATGCATATCAAACAATCAGCTATGTCATGGTTAACACCCCTCTTCATTGGGTTCCTTCGAACTTGGTGTGACGATGGACATCTCCGGCCACTATGACACCTTCAAACATCTATTCTAGTAACAATTTGCAATTTGTGAGTGCGTAGGCATCTTTCAGTTATTGAATAAAACATGGCGCTTCTGTTCTTGGAAGCGAGCTACATGGAGAGGGGGTTGCATTCCGGACCTTGCTATCTATCAGGTGCTATTTGTGTCCTGGGAGCCGTCATGCTCTTAGCGGGCTCAGCAAAGGGGGGCCGTTAGAAAAGCATAATTCAAGCCTTTAGCTGTATTGTTCAAACATATTCTACCATATAACGAGACTGGCTGGCAGCTGTGAAATGATTAAATGCCCTGCGGCTCTGCTTCAAGGCTACATTAAGGAGGGAGCCGGGCATTCTTCCTGGCGCTGTCTACGTTGGTGTTTCAACGAAATACTTGTTATCGTCTCGGCCCTGTGGCCTTGTCCTTTTCATATACAGACAGCAATGTTCCACAGTCGAGCAGTGTAAGCGGAAAATATACTGCAAAGCAATAGGAAGAGAAAGCAATGAGCAATGGTTAGAAAACAAAATGGCGATTCTTGTTACATCAAAATGGCTGTTCATTAGAACACTCGAAAACCTATATTCTGTCATATCGTGCATGTGACGTTTGGCCCACGGCCACCAAAATACGTTTGCGGTCTCGAATTAGATTTCTAGACTGACAAAACATGGCCCTGAATGCAGCGATGAAGCCATCATAGTTGTCCATCAATGGGTCTCCAGAAGCCACCAAGGGTGTATCCCAGGCTAGGGCATTACTGGTAAGATGGAATATGACGAATCCGACCTTAGCCCTGGGGGTGGAAAAATAGTAAGGCTTGAAGGTGAAGTGTGCCTTACGTGAATCGAGGAAGGAGCGTAACGCCTTTGGCGTGTCATCATATTAATCTACAATGCCTCCCACCGAGGCACTCTCCTGGTATGCCGAGTCCCTGGACAATACAAGTTGTTTCAGGGCTGCATTTTCTGCCTTGAGGTTCTGGACCTCGGTTGACAAATCCTGCATACCCCGCAAGAGATCTTGAAGAGAGGGTTTCATCCTGGGGGCTGTGTTAGGTTCTTGGCATCTCAAACTGTCAGATTCTGAATCCTCTGACTCTTGGCTCACCTGTTTGGTCTTGGGTGTCTTCTTTCTTGCAATCACGGGTTTCTCCTTCTTTCTGGGAGTGCGGGTCTCGTGAAGGAATGGGCGAGCCTCCCCTGACGCCACCCTGCTGGTTAGTCCCAGGCAGGTAGCACCCGGGGCTTCTGCCCCAGGGTCACGCCATTTAATCCAGGAACACGTCCTAATTCCAGGGAGGATTCCAGGAAGCAATGAAGACCAGGATAGCCGGGAAGGAAGCACAGAAAAGTCCGGAGCCGCCCCAGGCAGCGGTTCGTGCAGCCAAGCACGAGCGGAGAGAGGAATTAAGTGAGTCAGAACAGCGCAAGACCGAGACCAAGGGGAAACAGGGTACAAGGATCTGGAACGTCCACGTGAGGCAAGCGAAGCCGGGAAGGACAGAAAGGCTGAGAGAGGCAAAAACCAGGAAGTAAGCATAACAGATGCACTGAGCACAGACAAGCCGAAAGTTGAGATGAGCCGAGCCGCGGGAGCCTGGCGCTTTTCAAGGAAGTTGCTATGCTAGTCTGGTGTTAGTCTGCGTCCCTCCTATGGCGTCCACCATGTTGAAGGAAAAAATGGACGCCACAGTGCTGTGTCGAAGCGACCAAGCCGTCAAGAAGGGGCGGTGTTGGTGATTCATGACAGCAGAGGAAGGGATTTATGATACTATTATGGTTCGAATTCACCCTGTAACAGGGCTTTTTATCCAGTGAAGAAATCAAAAGGTGGTAGTTGGAGGATGATTCAGGATCTACGCCCTCTTAATGACATTGTACAGGCAGAGTTTCCAGTGGTTCCAAACCCTGCTACAATATTGTGCAATATACCTGGTGAGGCCACCCATTTCACTATAGTGGATTTGAAAAATGCTTTTTTCTCAGTGTTCTTTTCTCCTGACTCTCACCGCCTTCATGTTTGCCACATGCTGATTCCAAAATACTAGGCTTCCTCAAGGGTACTGTGAGTCCCTGAGTATTTTCAATAGAGTGCTACATGTAGATTTAGATAACATCTCTGTCAGTAGTACCATAATCCAATATGTGGATGACTTGTTGGTGTGCAGCAGGAAGTGTTGTATTTAGGGCAGTTGATTTCAGTGACTGGTAAAAGAGTAACCCCAGAGCGAGCAGCAGCAGTGCGTGCCACACCTCAGAAATAGCTTGGTCTATGTAACTATTGTAGAGCATGGATTTTTGATCGCACACCATACACTAAACTATTGCTTGAAGCCCTCAAAGAAGCGCAGTGCACAAAAAATACTATTACCTAGACAGATGAGAAGGTCGCTAAGTTTCAGGAGCTTAATGATGCTATTTCCACCGTCTCAGTATTGGCTATACCTGATTATATGCAAGCGTTGTATCTCTTTTTCACATTCTGATGGTCAAATGATGACTGCTGTATTGACACAACACAGTACAATGGGGCATAAACCTTTGGCATATTACAGTGGCATATTAGATTCTGTTATGCAAGGACAGTTCCCATGTGATCAAGCGCTGGCTGCTGCTGCCTTCGCTATTGAGAAGTCTGTGACTATTGGCATGGGTTGTTCATTCACATTGTATGTGGAGCATGCAGTTTTTGTGATACTAGAAAGGTACATCTCTACTCTGACCATGAATAAGGGCTTCGACATATGAAATAATGCCATCAGGTCCGTCTATTCACATTATTCATTGTAAGACAGTGAACCCAGGTACCTTTTTGACTGAACATATTACTGACAATGACGAGGTGCATGATTGTGTTACCTATAAAGGTCCAGAAGATGGCATCCCTAAGGCCCGCATCTGCGCTCTTTGTGAAGGTGAAGTATATTTCATTGATGGGTCTTCAATCTTTGACTAGCTGACAGGTCCGAGACATACTGGGGCGGCAGTGGTGTGCCTGGTTGAGGGAGAGTTTGAGGTTGTCTTGCAGCAGAGGCTGCCAGGTCATTTTTAAGCACAAGCAGCAGAACTGATTGCCCTCATTGAAGCACGTGAGACAGCACAGGGGTGCTGCGTAACCATATATTCGGACTCAGCGTACTTTACGACAACTGTTCAGGATTGTCGAGATGGATGAGGAGAGGGTTTTGTAGAGCAGATGGATCCCCTGTACATTATGCAGCCTTGTTAGACAGACTGATTGCTGTGCTCGCAAAACCTACGCTTGCCTCAATAGTAAAGTGTGCCATCCATACAAGAGGTGTAGACTTTGTCTCCCTCAGGAATGAAGTGGCAGACATTACAGAAATTACTGAGATACAAGTTCAGGCCCCACAAAGTGAAAAGTTAGTGTGGCAAAAGAAAGGGTGTGAACAATCCCCAACTTACTTGGTGTGGAGACAAATGAGTACAAGGAAGGTTTTGATGCCTCAAGCATTGGCACTGGTGGCATTTGACCAGATCCACTATCCCGACCATGTATCTAAACAACATATTGCAGCAGATATTCTAGAAGATTGGTAAGTGCCACATATCGAGGAATTTCTATCTGTGTTTGTGTACAACTGTCTGGTGTGCCAGACGTACAACACAGGACACACCTTGAAGACATTAAAAGGCATTTTGCCACACCCTATTGGTCAATTCTGTGATTTGCATATGTATTTTGCTGATATGGGAGAGAGGTGTAATTCTTTTTGGTTCTTGATGGTGGTTGTTTGTCCTTTTTCCCGTTGAGTTGAGGCTGGTCCACGTGCACATCCTAATGCCAAATTGACTGCCAAGTTCTTGGTGAGAGAAGTGTTTCCTCGATGGGGAGTGTGCGATACTCTTAGAAGTAATAATGAGTTGTTTAGAGAAGGTGCAGCTCTTTTTTGGAATAAAGCACAAGCTGTGTTCCGTTTATCACCCACAGGCCAATAGAATTGTGGAGAGGATAAACGGTCTGCTCAAAACAAAATTATCCAAGTTGTGTGCGACACTGAAGAGTAATTGGGTGCATTGTCTCCCCTTGGCCTTGGTCAGTGTCAGAACTCAGCCCGGTAAGGATCATCGCCTCTCCCCTTATGAGATTGTGATGGTAAGACATATGCACATGCCACCAACTCCTGTGTGGAGTGCCTCTGATACTCACAGGAATTTGTTCATCCTAGTAGATGAATTTCATTCGTATTTGACCCAGTCAACAAATTGTATCAAACACCTTTCTCAACAGTTGCTCCACGACAATCGGAAGTCACCGATAACAGCGCTGCACCAGAATCTGCAACCATTGCAATTGTTTCCTAATGACAAGGTTTGAATAAAGAGTTTTGTGTGTAAGTGGAGTGAACCTTGTTATAATGGTCCTTACACTATAGTATATACTACTCCCCTTGCTGTTAAAGTTAATGAACTGCGTTATTGGGTACATTTATCTGATGTTCGAAAAGCCCCACAAACTGTGTCTATAGCAGCAAGAATTTTGACTGAATGTTTTTGAATAGCTTTCGCTGTTTCATAATGCTGGTTTTTGAAACACGTTACATCAGTATTAATTGTGTTTTTTGTTTTTCTTTTGGGATTTTTTGAAGAGATTCTTTTTTTAATTCATAATATTTTTGAGTGGCTTTTCTGTACTATGTTTATCCAAATGACTAGATTATGGAACAATATCAAATATGTGTCTTCTGGTGTACTTGTATTGCCATACTGTATCCACTTATGTGTAGGTTTGCCTTTGGATTGTTCATATACATAATTACTGCTGTTATGCGGGTAGGACATACATAATATGATAGGTTATTTATAACGTGCTTAGTACCCAGAGGTTTCTAAGCACAGACCCGGGGATCGAACCTGTGTTGCTCAGTGTCGTCTTGCTTCCAAGGCAAGCACTTTGCACCTTAGCTATCCTCCCAAGACCGGTGAGATGTAGTAGTAGCACTGCAAAGGAATGTACCTATGTTCAGGTATTTGATACATTTCTTGAAGCTACAACACCAAATGATGAATATCTAACCACAGTGGTAAACATTAAGCAAATGAAAATGCAGGATACTTTGTTATGGTATTTTAAAATATGAATGAAAAGGGGTTTGGGAGAGGAAAAGTAATATGACCAGTACAAAGGAGTAGTGTTTGATACAATGTCCAATGTGCACCACCCAGAGTTTAACAATATGTGGTACAGTTATATGAACTCAGTGGGGAAACAGAGGTACAACAGGAGTTATGTCTGCTCCCTAATCCCCCACACATCAGGTGCATTGGCAGGGTTTGGAGAAGAAGTCATATGCAACATTAATAAGAATTGTTTTGAGATGTGGTCTGCATACATATCTACAAGAAGAAGGGTGGGCCTTAGTGTGGATCACTCCCAATGCTTTCCTCTAAGATATAGTGAATGGATTGTTTAGCAGCAAGGTCACAGGTTGTTGGAGGTGGTGCCCTCACCTCCTTTTGTAAAGATTAAAAGGCAGAGTCCCGGATCCCATGCACTTCTTTAGGAAGGATGAATATCCACACAGTTGATTGGGTGAAACCCACTTGGCTTTTATTGTTATAATGTTATAAAACAGACATGTGGGCTTGTGTGGTCAACCGACACTTGTTTCGACCTCTAGGGTCCTTTTTATGGCTAGTGTATTTTGGTTGATGCCCAAAAGGGTCCTGGGCTTTCCAGTCCTGTATAGGCCATAGTAAGTAAGCATTTGTAGCTGCCCTTTGTAGGTCTGGGCTGAAATGAGTCCTCATAGGCTTGAATTGTACTCCGTTGGTGCATGTATGCTCTCTATATGAGCCGACCTATGCATACATATCTAAAATAACATGTATTGAAGCACGTGAAACACCGGTAAAAGTGCAAACGGGGGATGCATACCGGTTTGTCTTTCGAGGGCAATGAACTGTTCCAGTTGACACTAACACTAAGTGTAAGAAGACATTGTTTATTCCAGACTTTGCAAAAGGAACAGCTGCATTGATGGACATGTACTGGGTATGCGGTCAACAAGCATACCTGAAACATCCACCTTTTCAGCGAGAAACTTGTGCATTGACAACCCTGCACTCAGCTATCCTGGTGGTGTCAGAAGTACTGTTGACAAAAGAATCTGAATGTGAGGTGGTGCAGTCAATCTTACCCTGTTTCCTACTCTCCCAGGTGAAGAAGAACAAGTAGTCATTGAAGTGAGAAGGAAGAGATCTAACTATTTGTCAGAAGAATCGTCCAAACTGCTCAAAGCAATTCCAGACAAGTACCGGCTGTACACCAAAACGTAAGTATTTTTCTCTTCCCTCATGGCTCCAGGAATCCAGGCTGCAATGAATGCCAAGTGGCTGCAGATCATTTGGTGGGAGGTGATCCAATTGGCGAATGACACCGAACAAGGTCTCACTGCGATCAAAAGTGAACTGAGTGCGATCAAGCTGATGATGCTTCAAAATAGATACGTCTTCGATCTCCAAACGGTGATGGAAGGGGGCGTGTGCAAGAAGCTTGGGTTGTCATGTTGTATACATACCCCCAAATGACACGGAAAACAGGTCCTTGACGCATATTATAGGTCCCTCACACAAGTTGAAGACCGGAATGGAAAACAAAGCAGGTGTGCAGCTTGAACATTGATTCAATATATGTTGTTCTCATGGGCGCTGTCCTGGCTTGGGGCACTGGTGAAATTACTGGTTCCGATCATGGTGTTCCTGTGTTTTGCATGTGCCAGATGATGCTCCGATGCTGTGTGAGCAGTGCAAAAATCATGGTTACTATTGGGGCAAGGATAGCTCTCCTAGGCACAAAAGAGAGGCATGCTCAAACTGAGGATTTGAACAAGCCATGTATGTCAGGGTTGAACAACCCCATCACCCCCCCACGCCCAAGGATACTAACATCACCCCACCAGATCATGAGAACTACACTGAGCACTGGGTAGATTTAGTGGGTGATGTGGTGTGCATATATCTCACGTGTACCCCAGAAAAGTATGCGCAAGATGGAGGTAGTTTGCATTACGTGTGTAGAGCATGGGTTCCTAAGGATGAAGCGGATCGACAAAGAGAAAGGGATAAATTAGTTAATGCAGGATTAACTAAAGGGGGGTATGTTGGGATGCATGTCCAGACCACCACCCCTCTTAGGTGATTTAGATTGTGAAAAATATATTAGAATATGGAAATGAGCACAGGACGGTGCACTGGGAAGGGGTGTCATGAGTAGGGATAATTGGCAGGAGTAGGAAATCAAGAAGGGGCAAGTTAGTAGCTTTGTAATTGCACTATGTAGGACAAAGTATGTATATATATATGACAATCATAACACGAACTACCACTGCATGTATGAGTAGGCCTGAATCCTCGCAGGCCGTGTTCTCACAGATAAAACAGAACAACAAGGCCTTATTCCTTGCCCCATCATTGCAACCCAGTTCCCAGGCAGGGGAAAGGACACACATATGCCCCCACATCAGTTCGACCTCTGAACTGATTAGATAGGAATGTGTGCAACCGAAGAAGTGAAGGGCTGCAGCCTAGTACCAAGGTTATATTCCTGAGAGCAAAGGCAGAGGTCTCGGAATGCCAAAACATGAACTGATATTTAAGGCATTAGTGCCCCCAGAATAACGGTCACTCTATTTGAACTACCACTCTATTTGAACTACCAGATGTGCATGGAAAATTGGCTCCAAATCCTTTGTGAATTGGATCGATTAGTGGGACGCTAGGCTCACTCATTCTCGGGGAGGGGAACTGATAACGGAGGATGACAGAGAATAACATGATCTATGTTTTGTGCCAAGGAGAGCTAAGAATAATGCCCATAAAGTGGGCAGGGCATTATGGGGTGCCAACGTGTCTGGGATAAGAAAAGGGCTGTTTTGTCCGAAAGGACCAGTCGGACTTTTTTTTATAAGTTAATTTCCCCCCCAAAGCACGTGCTATTTGTTATTAGTGGATTGGCAAGTGAATTAAGAGCACAGATGCATTTTCTTTGTCATCTTCTTATGTTTACAATGCAGAGTAGCTTAATTACTGAAATCATGTATTCCTCCAATTATGCTGGCAAACCCCTGAGGCAGTCAGTGAGCGTGCATTCAGACAAACCACCTCACCATAAAATCAGAGATTAGACAGTAGGGGTTACCGACCAGTAGCACTAACCAGGGTTTACGGATGCCCGGGCTAGGGTGGGCATCTCAAGGGAGACGTGAGAGAGGGATGGCACTATTCATGGGTGTTGCTAGATCGGGAAAAGATCTGGAGCTATGCTATTGTCGGGACTGTCGTGACTCTGGGCTAGGTAGTCTTTTGGTTATAGCCCCTGAGTTTCTATCCGGGTTTACGACTAAAAGGCCAATGGCTATAGCCCTCCCCCTATGCCCCCTTAGCAACACCTCAGGCACTACTGGCACTTCCCAAGTCCCTTTTCAGCCCAACGCTACATTAAAATACAGCTCTACAATTTCACGAAGTGTGCTTACATATGGTGCAACATTGACAAATCCTTTCCATTTGTGCTGCAAAGTGGAGGAGGAGATGTGCTTAGTCATGTTACAGGATGCACATTCAGCAATACAGAAGGTCTCATGCTGAGAGGCTCACACTTGGTTATCCTGTCAGTCTTCGTCCCATGGATCATTCAGCTAGCCCACACTGGCCAGCAAGGCCTGTGCAAAACCATGTTTGCAATAGAGAACAAGTATGGTTCCAAGGGTTTAAGCAAGCTCTGGAGTCTGTGCTAGGAATCTGCATCTCCTGCAATGCCATGGACCCTCTGCTGAATCCAGGGCCACTTCAGTTGCTGCACAGAGGGGAACTCCACTGGGAACACGTCAGTGCTGACTTCAGATCCCTACCTTCAGGACAGTCCGCCCTCATTGTATTGGATTAGTTCTCCCACTACCCATAGTTGGAGATTGTTGACTCTACACCGACCACCACTGTCATACTCAGACTGGAAAAGATGTTTCTGACCCATGGGCTGCCAACCAACATGAAGCCGGAAAATGAGCTTCCAATTCAAAAATGAAATTAATAAATTATTGGGCTCTATTAACATTAAGCACCAATGCATCACCCCCTGCTGGCTGAGCTTCACAACAGATCAACAAACTGATATAGAATTATCCATCTTCATATTCCTGAGAGAGTACAGGGTGACACACCATTCATAAACAAGAATGCCCCCCACCACTCTTCTCCTATTTCAAAACCTCTGAACCATTATGCCAAAACTCCCTGAGTGGACTCACACAGAATATGATGAGGAGTGGATCTGCAGTAGCAGTGTGACTGCTATCAAGAGGAAAGCAGACAAAGGAGAGCAAGCATGCTGACCATGCAGATAGGAAATGTTTTCCTGCTGAACAACGTAAGACCTCTCGGAAAGTTCAACATGCCTTTTGAATCATAGCCATGGCCCAATATGGATCATCAATTATAACTAGCAACTCCACACACTTCAACGCACTGGTGGAGCAACCGTGGAGAACCCTCCAGCAAACAAGGGTTGCACCTACATCCGCCAAGAAGCTGCCCTGGACATGGATACAAGAGAGGCAGCCCTCTATGTGGACTTTGACAGGCCCGCTGTCACGGCTGTGTCAAGGGAGGGAGGGAGCCTGGACGCCATAACTCCCTCACGGTGCTGGAATGTAGGGCAGACCCCCTCCCTGCCCTCCTGACTACAGCACCATCGGAAGCTTCAACTTCAATAATGAAAGGTTTAAAAACGTCTGGTTGACAAAGGATTGGAGCCGTGGTGAAGGCATTCTTTAGAGAGGTAAAGGTGCTTTCAGTGGTTAAATCCCAAAGAAAGAGTACATTATTTTTTAGAAGATTTGTTAAGGGTAACATAAATGAAACATAGTTAGAGATGAACTTCCTGTAGAAGTTTGACAAACTGAGAAATCTCTAACAGATTTTGGGGTAGACCATTCACAAATGGCAGAGATATTTCTTTCATCCATTTGTGTGCCACCAGAAGATAGGATGAAACCCGAGTAGGGAACGTTGTGGACTCCAAAAGGGCACTTTCAGGTTTCACTAAGAGCTGATGTTCTCTCAGTTGGTTTAGAACTTCTCTAAAATGGGCAACATGATCTACAACCATTTTGGAATACATAAGAATTTCATCCAGATATATGATTGCTGACTGAAAAAGGATTTTAGAAAGGAGATGGTCAACAAATTGTTGAAAAACGGCCAGGGCATTAGAAAGTCCAAAGGGCATTAAACAGTACTCAAAGTGATCAAAGGGGGTCCTGAAAGCCGTTTTCCATTTACCTCTTTTTTTTATTCTGAGAAGGTGATATGCACCTTTGAGGTCTAGTTTTGTGAAGATGACGGCCCCACATACAGCTTCCAGCGTGTCTGGAATAAGCAGAAGGGGGTATTTGTCCTTGATGGTGACACTGTTAAGGCCATGATAATCCAGACATGGACGGAGTCCCTTGCTATCCTTTTTCTGAACGCATAAATGGATGCTCCACAAGGTGCCTTGGACTCTTGGTAAACATCCCGTTTTCTAAATGTATGTGAAGACATTCCAAGAGAGCCTTTTTGCCAGGTTCTGATAGGATGAACATCCCACCGAAGGGTACCATAGCTCCAGGAACTAGGTCGATAGAACGATCGTATTCACAATGTGGAGGTAAAGACTTAGTGGACTGTTCAGTGAAGAGGTCCATGAAGTCATGGTATTCGATGGGCACTAAATGGACATTGCCTATAGAAAGTGCTTGGTAACTAGGTGCAACAGAAAAAACTGGTTGAGGAGGATTATCTGTTAGATAACAATTTCTTACACAAAACAGCAAAGCCAGATGAACAGTGTCAGCCGTTCAATCAATTGTTGGATTGTGGTGTTGAAGCCAAGCATTCCTAAAACCACAGAGAAGTGAGCTGCTTTGATCAAGTCAAAAACAGCAGTTTTGCAATGGTTTATAGGTAACTGCAAAGACATAGGGCCTCATTACACGGTAGGCGGAGAACCATGGCGCTGTTAGCGCCATGGTTCATGCCGGTAAAATACCGGCACCGCCTTGGTGGAAAGGGGAATTACCGCCCCATTCCAAAGTTGGCGGGGCGGTAATTCCCCCTTCCACCATTGCCCTTCCCCATTCCCATTTTTGCCCCATAGGGCATAATGGGAATGGGGAAGGCGCTAATTACGGCACCGCAAATTGCGGTGCCATAATTAGCTCCCTGGGTCCCTTTGCGGGTTGGTTTTTAACGCCTGCAAAAAGCAGGCATTAAAATCCCCAACCCGCAAAGGGACCTCGTAGTAAGGTGGTAAGGATTTACTGGTACCGGTAAAATACCGGTACCGATAAACCCTTACCGCCTACCGTGTAATGAGGCCCATAGTATGGGTAGTAATGCGGCCTGAACTTAGAGGTTCTCTGTCGATCCCTTCAACGGGCTGAGATGCCTTCTTGTTTTCTCAAGTTATAGATTTCTCACAGGCCCAGTCAGTATCCATAAATAACCCTGCTGCACCGCAATCCTCCAAAGAGGTGGTTTGATGATAGAACCTTGAATTTCCAGGGAAACAGGAAGTACAATTAAGGAAATATCTTCATGATTCATTGAACATTACAATTTGAAGGGTCTTAACAAGATTTGTTCCTGACCAATGGTCCTTACTTTGGGTGGGAGCGCTCGTTTCCGGAGCGTCGAGGTGGGACTATAGGGCAGTCAATCAAAAGCTGTGCGTCGGAAGCACAAAACATACATAACTCCCGAGTCCTACTGTGGTTTTTTTCAGATTCTGACAAGGGTCCCCTTACAGTCCCTTCTTGCATGGGTTCTGTCGTCGCCTTGACATGGAACAGACAATTCTTTCCTCTCTCAGCTTTGCGTTCCTGCATCCGAAAATCAAGTTGCATGATTAGGGATCTAAGTTCCGATACAGTAGATGGATGAGGCACATGCGCTAGTTAATTTTTTATATTGTCATGGAGTCCTCGATGAAAGAAGGCGAACTGTGCAGATTCAGGCCACCCAGTTTCAATGGCGACTTGTTTGAAGCGAGTGATGTAAGTAAGACCGGACCCTTGAGTGATATTCAGAAGAGTCTCTTGAGCTGAGTAGGTAAACTACGGTCTGTCTCCCTAAAAGATTGCAAAAAGGCATGATAGTCTTTCATGGCTGAGCTATCCCAAGTCGCCATGGTCGTGACCCATACTAAGGCATTCTTAGTTAAATTGGACACTATATATCCAATTCCTTCTCTATCCAAAGAGACTGACAAAGGCCTGAAGCAGAAGTAAACCGAACAAGCATTCAGGTCTTCATACATCTTCATAGGATTTCCTTAGAATGTTTCCATGCTTGGGGAGGTAGTAGGTGGTTCAACCTGCAATGTTTCACAGGCAGCCATGATTTGTCATAAAGAGGTGTTTCCGTTCTGTACCTCATGAGAGAGGGATTGAACAGCATTCATTAGGTCCTGTAATTGTGCCATCTCGAGTTTCACTCTTTATCTGGCGTCTCAAATTGTCAGACCTAAGACAATTATTCCTACTCATCAGCTGTGATGATATGAAGGAGACGAATGTGGCACTAAGGACTCTGTTCCACTCTACTGATTCCAGAATTGAAAACTGGTAAAAAGCAGAGGGACTCATACACAGAGTCCAAGAGGGAAAAAGCGAGTGTCTGGAAAATCCCTAGGTAGATGAAGGTAGACAGCAGGAGTCGAAGATGTTGAACGGATGTGATGGCAGGAGCGGAAATGCTGACAGCTGGAGTCTGAGCAGGAGCTGGAAGCCGTTAACAAGGTGGATTAATAATTCCATACGTAGGATTGTAGTCCGTGGAAGCCGGAGAGACAAGATCATAGGAAGGAAGGCAGAAGGTTCGGAAAGAGGAGACGGAGAAGAAAAACATAGAAGGATATACAGAAGGGGAACGTAACAGGGAAAAAACGTATTACCTGTTTAGAGACATGAAGCTGGTTCTGTGGCTCACTGTTTTGATGAACAGAGACATGACGCGATCAGCATCAGATGCCATCTTCAGTGAAATACTAGACAGGCAAAACAAAAGCGGTCTGCGCCGTAATGGAACAGCACTGCGTAGGAGGCGCCATTGCTTCCACAACGACTCTGAAGTGCTTCTGACAATAGGTCTCTTCTAGATATTGGGTTGCTTGGGATAGACAGAAGGACCACCCTGGACCATGGCTTTCTCAGGATTCTCAACAGATCATCCATGGACCTTGGCTTTCACACCAGGCTAATGGGTATTCCTCCCACCACATTGAGGATCCTTATCACGCATTCAATGTTATGTCACCCACTTGGCACGGGTTAGGTGTTTCCTCTCCCAGGCCTTGCTTGAGGGAAGCTTTGTATCATGACTTACCAATACCCTTAGGATATATCTCGGGAGGATAGCTCAGGGGCAACACGTTCGTCTTTGAAGCAAGACGATGCAGAGCAACACAGGTTCAATCCCCGGGTCAGTGCTTAGAAACCTCTGGGTATTAAGCACGTTATAAGTAACCAATTACAATTACCCCTAGGATTATGGGAGGTACGTATATACATCTCAGGCAGGCCTGCCTCCTTGGGGCTTCCAGGTCTTATCAGCTCGCATTTGCTGCCTCCAAGCTGTCCCTTTTTTAAGATTTCTCTGCTTTGCTCCCTTCATCACTCTACCCTTTGTATCACGTCAGCAGTGTTCAGCACATCTGCTTTTGCTGGCATAATATCCCTAACTGTTCTTACTCCATCCCTTTTATAGATCCTGCATTGGGGAAGATTTCCTAAGCCTCCGTCTGAAAAGTTATTCCCCATGTCTTCTTGAATTTTCTCTTGTGGTTAGTTATTCCTTTTGGGACTCCTAATTAAACTTATGATGCCATTTTTAGTCCAAGTCAAGCATTGGTGAATTACTTGAGTGTCTGCATGGAGGCTGCTGCGGGCTCGCAAGGCTTGAAAGGTGGTGTGTTGTGCAATGGTATCTTGGAAGTACATCTCTCTCTTTCTCTGCGACTGATTCTGTTGTGTTCTGCAGGTTCTCCTGTCTGTAGTCTGTGGTGTACCAGTAGAAGTGAAGACATGCAGGCTTTCAGACCGCTCTGGTGGATCTTCCAGCTCTGGTAAGATTGGGACACTCCTAATTCAGGTTTCATCAACTCTGTGGATTTGTGGCAAAAGTTACTCCCTCTTCTGTAAAATGGCTGTTCAGTTCCTGGATCTCGCTCTGACCCCTGGCAATGTACTGTGGTGTACTGAGTGATTATGAACAGTGACCTGAAAGTCTTCCACAGTGAAGGGTGTACTTCCGGGCCGGGTGGGGGAGGGGAGATAATGAGTCAATGGGATCCCTTTTCATGCCCCTTCTGGGACGCACATAGGGAAGTGGCTGCAGCACCCCATTGCCTAGTGGTTTGCTTTCCCCACATATCATGATGGAGTTCAGGGTCCTCAGCACATGTCATAGTGTTAGAACTCCTGAGGGCTGCACACAGTGAATGGGAGGATTCTACCGGAAAGCAGAGACATGAAACACATAGGCATGCGTCACCTCCACACTGAACATAACTCCATAATGAAATGCTGTGAGGAATACATCACTTAGAACCACCCATCAAATCTCACAAACTGCATCATTGTGTGGAAGATTACTCACTTTAATAAAGAAACAGTGACCATTTTGAGCACAGTCGAAGCACAGTCAATTGGCGGTTGATAATTAAGCACAGTGTGGTGCTCGTGCTTGGGAATCCATAAGCAGGATCACCCCAGGAAGCAGTGTCTGAGTGTTCACAACAGAATATACAATCCACTTTTACACTCCCAAATTCAATAACAATGCTCCTCATAGGGGCAGTAACACCAACCTGGAAGGACAGCAACACATTGAGCCCGGCCTTCTTTTGCTGTCCCTTATGGTGACCCTGACATTTAAATGGATTCCAACCTCCATCTCTCCTCTTCCTGTTCAGCACTTTCAAGCAGCTTTAGTGCTGCATAGGAGCTAAACAAGCAACCCGTACACCAGCATGTGACATCCTTTCCACTCCCGTACCCTTCCTTAGTATCCCCATTGTGCTTTGAAGCAGTTTTACTGAGGCATAAGCATTACACAATCAATCAACAGAGCATGACGTCATTCCTTCATAAATAGTCTATTAACGGTCCATATTCGCAAAATGTAGTCAAATGTGATTAAAGATATGCTCGATGTTTGATTCATTAAGACTTTGTTGTTTCTTCTATGAGTATTTTAAACCAATGTTATATGGATGTATTTATGTATTTTGTTTTTTTGTATAATGCAACATACAGAAACACAACCTCTTCAGAGTACGAAGAGGTTGGTGGGGAGGCGGTGGAGGGGAAGAAAACAAAGAAGGGAGTAGGCGGCACAATAGTCAAGCAAGCCCAGGGGCTAACTGTTCTGAAGGTCCGACTACTCAAAGTAATTAAGTTTCCAAGGGTCTGACCAGAGAGTTCTGGTAGAGGTGGTCAATCCATCCGAAGGGGTCATTCGGAGGCAAAGCCTTGTGGGTCACTTGGAGACTCCTTTTTCATATTGCTTTGTGAGAAACTGGGAAAGACTAGCCATCATTCCAATATAGGAGGAGGTAATAAAAGTAGGGACTGTCAGGATTAAAGGAGCGAAAAATGTCTCTGGCAATTGGGTGGCCCAGGAGGGGAAGATGCATATCGCGACTGGGGCATCCCCACTGAAGATGGCAGGGTCATCAGACTGGAAGCTGGATGGGAACGACCGATACTCCTCTGTTAAGCAGGCCAAAAGCGACCTTTGGCCAGGACTAGGTCAGATTCAGCAAAGTCTTCACAAAGAGGAACAATTTCAACACTTTCTTGAAGCATCTATACTTTTCTTGCGCTCTCCAGGTTGTAGGCAAATTGGTGCACAGCTTAGACCTCACAATCTCCAATTTGGGTACAATGTTAATGAAGGAGTCGTTATCCTGGGCACTCCGATGAGAACCGTTTAGTTTAGTTTTAGTTTAGTTTCTTTATTTTCTTTATATATACTGCGCGCCGAACCCTGAGGTAACTGGTGCGCCAGAGACTTAGAGCAAGATCAACAAGTTACATGCAATTTACATACTATACAGGGAAGGACAAAAGCGATAGGTGCAAGTGACCAGGGTTACATGATGGTCGCAGAGAAGATGCAGGGTGATATACTGTACAAGTGAGATACAGAGATTGGTCAAACATGCAAGTGATTCGTGTTGGATAATCTGAGGTTCCTTCATGGTCTGCACCAGCTCAGCTCGTTGGAGATGTAGGATGATCACAATAGGCATAGCATACATTTGTTATCAAGGATTTGACACTACTTGCAAAGTGTCTAGAAACTTGGCATGACCTGCCATTAAAACTGGATCTTCACCCTCACACTTCAGAGACATTGGTCCTGATTCACAGAACGTTTTCCTATGGGATTGTGCCATTATAAAGCGCTTCTGTGGATCAGCCCCATTGTTTTTATTAAATGTATTGATCCTTCTAATTTTTCTGGAATGTATTCGCTATTTAATTTTCCCAAATCAATTCACGTAAATCCCTTAATATTGGAACCTGTTCATGGGCTCCCCATAATCAGGAGCATGCTGCGGTTTATGCCGCAGTTCCTAAGTTTGTTCATCATGCAGCTGCATTGCATGTGTAGCATCTCACTCTACAGCAGTGGCATTGAAAAATGTTTAAGCTGAGCCCCCTCTTGAGTAAAAATGTTTAAGCTGAGCCCCCCATTGAATAAACCTATTGTTGCTGGGGCGCCCCAAATGCTCTGCTTACTGATATTGTCTATTAAAAGCAGTCACTGTGCACCCTTTGGGAAGAGCCCTGTGACCCCCTGGACATCATTCTGCCACCTCCAGGGGGCCCACCCCACAGTTTGAAGACCACTGCTCTATGGTGATGACACAATCAGTCTAAAGTGATACTGCTGATCTTCCTCATTCGTGCAGCCCTTTCCTTGTGTCTGTCACTAATGTCACCACCATTTGCATCCAAAACCAATTAGTTGGCAGAGTTCCTCAAAGCCCATAAATTGGTGATGTCCGACACCTTTTTTTTTTCTTTTAAATGTCTTCTTACCCATTTAAAGTGGGCCTCCTCTGGCATCCTTTGCAGTCTCTGGTACATGTGCAATCTCACAACCTTCTGCATTGTTTGTTTACCCTCATCCACTAGATTCTCCCTGAAGTCTTGCTCTTTCTCCTACGATCGCTCTTATTTCATGTGCAGTGTCACTCTTCCTCTGTAGTGTACGTTTCCCCAGAATGCTATGCGCCACATGATGTCCTCGCCTCCCCCTACATTTGCTTTCTTTTTCCTGTAACCTCACTATTTCCTTTGAAGGCTCTCATATCCCACATGGTCTCTCAGTGTACCCCCCCTCCACCTCTACATCCAGCAGTCTGTGCTGTATTCTACTCCTCCAACCCGTCTGCCCCTTTTCCCTGCAGTTCCTCTCTTCTCCTGCAGTCTCTAAACGCTGCTGAAATCTCTCTTTGCCTTGCAGTCTCTCTAGCCATCCTCAGCATCCCTCTTTGCCCTGAAGACCCTTTTATTTGCTAATCACCGTTCTTCCAACTCTAGACTGTCTTGCAGTGTCCATCCCAAAAATCCAATCCAGGAGGCAGACATCTTTAATTTGCCAATTTCTACTTCCAGGCCGTTTCCTTCTTTTCAGGGGCACAGATGCCTACCATAGGATCTCCTGCCCAACACTACTAGGCTACGCACCCGCAACGCAATGAATGCAGTGCCAGAGATGCCAACTGGCACAGAGTGCTCAGCCTGGGCTTTTTTGGGTCATAAGTACTTGGCATATGTGTCTACGCTAGGTTCTGCACGGCCCAGGATTGTGTTGAAAGATGCTATGATGACACAGGCAACTCTGAAGCTAGGCACAGGTCGATAGACTCATTTGAGCAAAGTAAGACATTGTGATAGTTGGAAGCAGAACATTGAAGCAATAGGGTTTGACGGCGAAACTCAATCTCGCAACCCCTAACACAAGATAGCACATTTGTATGTATAAAGTGTTTGCAAACACCAGCACCGAGATGTAACTCTCTTGCATGTAAACTCATTAAATAACGCCAGAAATGGTACACAAATATGCATTTATTCATTACAGATAAAGAAACATACAGCACATTAGGGTCAGTCGGGTATTTTGAAATCCTATAAACTAAACTCTATCTTATCTATCACAAAGACTAGATTCATCAGCAAAATCTAACGCACATGGGAACGTCACAAGACATTTCCTTGGAACAATTGGGAGTTTTTTGTGCACAAGTGTTTTTTATTCCTGAGCCCAATATCACTAATGCAAATATAAATATTGTTTTTGTTCACATGCACTGAGTTCATTTGTCAAAAGGCTATACAGTAAAAAGGACTCTGAAAAACAGAATGCTGGCAGCGAAAGGTCAAATGAACTTTTACTGAAAATAACTAAGGTAAAAATGAAGAAAGCACACACATCCCATCTTTATTATTTAATTAGACAAAATGTCAAATCGAGCAAAATGTAGTAATCTGGCCTTCAGATTAGTCTGTGAGTGTGAGGTCATCTGTGGTGGAATGTTTGTGTGGAGGTGTTCTTCTGGTGACGGTTAGAGAGGAGAGTGAAGCTGTGAGCTGAGAAGATGGGTGTGGGGGTGAGCCCGGTGTTTCCCATGTTATCTTGTGTCCCCTACCATCCCCGTGTCTTATGGAGGAGAACAGGACATGGACAATAAAGAACCCGAGAACATACCTGATGTACCAGCGGTCATCATTTCTTACACAAAACAAAAAGGAAAACGTCTGGATGGGATCAGTAGGGTTTAAAACAGATGAGGGGGGTTGCAATGACGCGTGGGAGGAATGGGGTGCTTCCTTTTGTTAAAGTATACATTCAAGGCTGTAAGGGCGTGGGGGTTTATTGGGAATGTCCCTTGTACTGCTAAATCAATAATAAAAGCAAAAACACATTTTTAAAACAAAAACAATATTTTCTTCATTTCAGCCCACAGCCGCAATGAGGATGCACTAGGATAACCAGATGTAAAATGAACTGACCACGCAGGCATGACCTCATGCGCAGCCTCACTGAGGGAGTGAGGCATGCTCAGATGTGACTGCTCGCCCGTTTTAGCTAATGCTCTGCTTGACTGTGTAATGCAGTGTTAGTACAGACTGCCTCGGCACTTCTAGGGCACGCCAGTTGTAGTTAAGCCTTTTGCATATGCCAGATAAACGTAACACATGTACTCCAGCGGTGGAAAGTCTTGAAAAAGATGCTTTTTGTCTTTTTTTAATTTCTTTTTTAACGCAATTCAGGTTTGCAAGTGTATCTACTGTTCAAAGCCCCGTTTCTAACATTGCTGGCAAATTGGCAGAAATGATTGTGTGTTTTGCGGATTTTAATGGAATGCTCCTTGGGTTTTGTACGTGTTTGTTAAGAGTTTCCGAGCCTACCTGCTGTCCAAATCTAAAATTCTCTTGCTGCTGGCAAAGTGGCTAGCCTGGGAGTCAATTTTGGAGCAAATTCATGTGTCTTTTCACAGGTTTGTCTGCATTACCGCCTGGGGATTTAAAGAATTTATGAAGGATTTCCAAGTGTATGAGCTACACAAACCATTTATTTATCTTGCCTCCTGGAAAGCTGCCTCATCTTTCAGTTCATGTTTTGTTTCCATCCCGTTTGCCCAAGGTTTGGCCTGAAGACTGTCCTTCTTCCATTTCCAGCATATTTCGAAATTCGGCCACACACAAGAGGTCCAGTTCAATTCTGTACAAAGAGCAGGCTGTTCATTTACCTAAGTTGTTTTCCCAAAGGTAGCTGGTGATAACTGCAGAGGCGTTGCTAGGGGGGGAAAGGGGCCGAGGGGGCTATAGCCCCCGGTCTTTTGGTTATAGCCCGGGATAGAATCTCAGGGGTTACAACCAAAAAGCTAGCTAGCCCCGAGTCCTGACAGACCCGACATTAGCGTAGCCCCGGATCTTTTCCAGACCTAGCAGCACCCCTGAGAGGAACCCAGTCTTCACAATGCCCCAGGAATTCATAGATATTTTCTAGCAGGGCCCAGTGACTGCTTGGGCAGCAGCCTCGGGGTTGCGTTTTAAGCAGAGAACCTAGACACTGTAAGCTACCCAGACACTGAAGTGTGCCCAGTGGCACTCATGTATCCATACTAAAGAACGGGACATTTGTGGCCATTCAGGGCTGAAGAGCGCTCAAGTGCTAGACACGTTGGTAGAACTGGTGTCTGCATTGTTGACCTGCAGCCTCAAACAGCTTGTTACTCTTTGTTGTGAGGTGGCCTTACTGTGACAAAGTACTATCCAAGCAACCAGCGTGTCATAGCCATATGGGGCGACAGTAGAGTAAGTCATGCAGTCACCTGAACTGGAATGCTGAGAGGGGCTTCACATGCACTCTCAGGTAAGCGTTCAGCACTCGGATGTGATAGATGGCCGTGTCTCAGACACAGTCAAACACACATTACTCTCCTCCACCCAACACAATCTTAAGTGCTATTTCGTTAGAGTATTAGTCATTTTTGCCAAAGCAATTGCTATTTTGCTGCAATGTAATGCTCTGTGTTATCAGGTAGTGTAGTCTGAGATTCCAATCCGGCTAGTAGTGTATCAAGCAAGCAACGAGGAAGGGGAGATTGGATTGTATGACACAACAGTGAGGTTGCCTGCCTGGGAGACTTCACTGCTTCATCAGTTGCCTTTCTACTCAATTTTGCATTCCAATGTAACCCACCTATCCGATGGCAATAAGGACAGTTTGATCTCACTAAACTCTTCTCAGATTTGATCAAGTGCAGATAGATATGCTGCTGCAGTGAAGGTGTATTACCAGTGTGCCCTCAACAACTCTACTAGCTAAACACTATCTTAGGCTGATTGCAACTGTGAATCTCAAATGTGTACTCCTGTGGTGCGCCAGGCACCCCGAGAATAATAAATAGATATATGGAACTTGGGTTTAATTCTGATGATTTATTTCAGTCTGCATGACCAGTATCACACTGGTTGAGACTTTCGTGAACAGGAAGGCTCAAGGGAACAACCCATAATATGATTACTGGAAGAATAAGATCTGGAAACTGACATAAGGAACGAATGGGAAACGTGGCCCGGTGTTGAAAAAGGCTCTGTCAAGCCGAAACACGTGTCAACATAGACTGGCATCTGGATTAAACATGGGCACCTGATACTGGTCATGCAGACTGAAATCAAAAATCAGAATTGAACCCAAGTTACATACACCTATTCATTATTCGCGGGGTGGCTGGCGCACCACAGGAGTACACATTTAAGATGTATTATTCTTGAGGAGTGGGTATACCTTACGGTCCTCTAAGGAAGGGATCCGTGGCGCAGGGAGACAGGAAATATACCCGGAAATTTGTGAAAATTGTGATTACAACTGTGGTATTCATTTTATTAGAGGTTGGAATAGCGTATTGTTAAGCATAACAAGCACTTAATGCACTCATGCTAAGTATGCAGCCATTGGTGGACACTTCCTAGAACGCGACCATTCTTTTTAATGTTGCAGTAAATAGCTCCTTCAGTCATTGTATGGCATTCGCTTGATACCACATAGTGCCACACACTCTTGCCTGTCAATTGGACAGGTTTATGATATGGCATTTATAATGCGCCTATACACAAGTGTTTCAAGGTGCGACGAGGGAAGGGGAACAGAGGGAAGACAGACAGCGATCCTACTAGGCCAGGTGTCATTCAGATCGCGCAAGTGCAGGGGAAGGGGAAAAAAGGAGAAGTGCGGGGGAAAGGGGAGGGGAAAGTGCGGTATATGGGATAATAAATAAGCAAGATAAATAAAAGAATGGCCAGCAGGTGGCAAGTGCAGGGTGAGTGCAGACATAAGTGCTGGTGACGGGACTGTACAGATACAGACAACAGTCCCCAGGTGCAGGGGTTGCCGGGGGGGGGGCCTGGGCCAGAGATCAGAAGGGTGGCCAGGTATCCAGTGCAGTCTCAGTATAAGCCAGGAATTCAGCAGGGGAGATTGGGAGAGAAAGCAGAAGCAATGCGGAGGGTTTTGAGGTGCTTCCGGAACCGAAGGTGGTTCTCCTCAAGTTTCAGGGAGACAGGGAAGCTGTTTCGATCCTCTCTTCCCCTCAATGTTCTCCTTTCTGTTCTTGGCAACAATACTCTTGGCAGCCAGGCTGGACAGTACCCTGAATTATTTTTCTGTGGTTTTGTTCAGGGTCAGTATTCGCGAACCCTAGAAAATAGCATAGGGGTCTTCTTGGGGCACATCTGAAGCCCATTACATACGTGAAAAGGGCCTTCAAGTAAACTGCCTCGGAAAGTAACCCACTCGATTCACTGCATGGGGAAACGTGCATCCAACGTTCCATAAACAATATCCTGCCCCCTCGCCCCTCCTCGCAGTGTGCCAAAACCACGTGCGCCGAACCCTGAACACACTTCACCCACCCTACCCTGGTTTGCCTTTTCATCCCAGAAGGGGGCGTAATACAGTCAACAACTGTCAGGCAAGCACTGGCCTCGTGAAAATCACGAGCTAGTGATTGTGCGTAATATAAAAGATTTGTAACATGGTATTTTTATTTCTTTCAACTACATTTCTTTCAACTACTGGAAAATGAGTTTGTTTTAATCTCTTCATTTTGTCTGTTTAATTTTCCGTCTGTGTTATTATTCCTGGGATATTAGAACAGAGTCCCTTGCCTGCAATCCACAAAATGCTGCAAGTATCAAAAAGTCGACACGACACATGAAACATCCTTAATTGCAGTATTTATCATCTGTGTATAGATAACAAACATGAGAAATGGACTTGGCTAAATTTCTTTTTCCTCAAATTAAAGTTTTTTTAAATTGTTTTTTCTGTATAATGTTGCAACTTTGTTTTAAATATGCACATCTGGATAAAATGGGGTGAATGCATGATTTCAATGCACACGCTTTCAGCTGCAGCTTGGGACTGGTGCCATTTAGTGGGATGTTGTACGGGCCTCAAGTACTTTCTGGGAGTAAATCTTGATGCATTGTTGTTTGATATGCTTTTCATAACACACCTGTGGAACAGCACCATGTCAGCTTCAGTAGCTCCTCCAGGCCTCTTTTTTTGTTTACATATTTTGAGTCCTCCTGTGTCAATAGCGAATAGCTCCTTGCATCTCATCTGATGGCGTTTTTTTCGTGCAAATCACACCAACCCACAACAAAGTGTGAGTAGCTCATCTAGTGAACAAGCCAGAGGTTAGGAGGTCATGCAGCCAGGGGCCTTTCTAGACGGTAGTTATCACATGCTAGGTTTCTCCGCGCTCTCATGTGTAGCACCCCATTTATAATGAATGGCCTTAGTAAAACTACAAGTAAAGCAATTAAAAAAAAAAAGCTACTCGCGCCTGCCACGGGACAGCTTGAGACATAAAAACAGAAACTGTATAGTGTGCAGTAATACAATTGCATCTAAAAAGTTGTCTGTAAAAGAAATCGTGGTTTGACCCGGTAAAGGTGTACCCATTAACATTTAACGGGAGTGGGGGTGTACCCCACACCCCTTAAATGGTATAATGGGTCCAGGGATTACAGGGGTGTCCCCCGCATCTATTACATGGATTGCGGCGGCAAAACCACAGACTTTTTGCTGCAATTTCTAATGTAACCGGCCATTTTTGCAGCGATTTTAACACATGGAACCCTCTGCAGTCGGTAATTGTTGTATTATAAGCAAAGCATTCCCTCAAGTGTCAAGGACGTCTATGCTCGTCCTTTTTGCATAGACATGCATAATAGCCTGCCACTCAAGGAGGGGCCTTTCATCTACAGAAGCACGCCAAAGAACAAGGAAAGCTTTTAATTGATTTAAGTTTGTAATCACTCAGCAGGTTCATAAGCTCAGCGTGGCCTAAGTCAAAACATGCTCTTGACCACTAGATCTTTCAAGGCTGTGGTCTTCCTTTAGAACCTGAAGCTCACCACACAGTGCAGAGCCTTGGGGTGCAAGGAAATGTATGTAGTGTGTGGCTGGCCATCAGCAAGGTTTCCCTACCGTGGCACGATACAGTGGAGAGTTTGACCCTTTTGGGATTTGCGATAACACAAACTGTTTGCTAGCATGTAACAGTGAAAGGGCCTAATTACGAGTTTGCTGTCCATTTGTTGGTAATTCCCTGAATTTACTCCCACCATGATTCACCGTTCCCACCACTCAGTCCGCCCATACTACCACTGGATTGCTAGTGGTGGCAAGGTGGTATCAGTCCCCATGGGAATCATTTTGAACGTATTGCGAGCGGTAGTTATGCTCTGGAAAATCTGCTGACGTTTGGCCTTAAACTGGACGATTTACCCCCAGCATCTTGCAGCATGTAAATCCTCCACTTTGAGGTCGAAAATTAGAATTCTGAAGTGCGATAACGTGCCAGTAGTTCGGTAATGGAATTACCACCACTTTTTTACTGCCCTGCCAAACTTGAAGTGAGGCCCAAAGCATTGGATCACACAGCTATCACAATGGGCTCCCTCTCCTAGCATCCCCTGTATTTAGAACCTAAAAGTTTGTTGTACTACGCAACCAATTTCTACAGTAGTTGGCTTACTTTGTCTCGGGAGGATAGCTCACGGGCAACGTGCTCGCCTTGGAAGCAAGATAACACGGAGCAACACAGGTTCGATCCCTGTGTCCGTGTTTAGAAACCACTGGATTTAAGAGCGTTATAACTAACCAATCATGTCATTCCATATTTCTGAGTGGAAAATTCTGCACCCTGTTGGAGTCGTACCGGTCTCAGTGACCAATCAGAGACATACATATTCTGACTTTCAGGCCCAAAGCCCAGTGGGTTGAAGCTGGTGGCTTATTGATGTGTTTGGCTATATTTGTGTAATTCATTAGTGTGTGCATGCGCTTTACCCACCATAAAAATATAGCAGAATTATTGCATGCGCAACAGTTGCATAGACGAGATTTATATGGAGTTTTTGTGCATCTGCTGAATACACGCATGTGCGCACAGCCAGAAAATGCCATGTACAGCAATGTGGCCACTGTTAGAAGTATACCAAAAAAAGTAGTGGAACTGTGACCCTGGCGGGGGACATAGTTGGCAGGAAGGGAGCACTGTGCAACACATTTTTCAAGGATTGCAGTCATGCTGTTGACGGCCAACTGAGTTGAAACCGATTTCAGTTTAGCTGTAATTGATATCCGGTGTTAAAATGGAGAAGGGTGCTTTAACTGCACCAAGAACAGTTCCAGAATGTACAAAATGGTTACAAAAAGTAGTGGAACTGTTAACAGTAAAAAAGTCAAAGTAGTGGAACACGGCTCCCGACAGTTCCCGCTCACTTCGACCACTGAATGTGGCTCAGTAAAATCTATGTTTCTACTGGGGGACGCCAATTGGTCAATTCCCATAGAAGCAAGGAGTCCTTGCATTCCTAACTAGTCAATTCCAAGGAGTCTCTTTGCAAGAAGGAACATTCCTAACAAGTCAAATCCAAGGAGTCTCTTTGCAAGAAGGAACATTCCTAACAAGTCAATTCCAAGGAGTCTCTTTGCAAGAAGGAACATTCCGAACAAGTCAATTCCTAGGAGTCTCTTTGCAAGAAGGAGCATTCCTAAATAGTGGTTTGGGATATGTGATACCTCTGCATTCAATAAGGAATATTGCTCATGCATTGTCTTTTGTGTCTTGCAATTGTGGCAGGGTCCCCTGCCTGATTACGAGGACCATCAAGAAGGTGACCCAGGTGGCCATGTGCCTCCTTGAGCCAGTGGATTTATGGGACCAGGGGGAGTATTTGAAGGCTCCCCGGTTAACCTTACCTTCGTCCTGGGCAGGGGATTTTCACAATCCCCCACCAAAGGCCAGTCCTAAGGGTTCGGTCCCTCCCCACATCACCAGCCCATCCAGCCAGACCAACCATAGAGGCTGAAACCTGACCTGATCCCTTGTACTAATCTGCAAGCTGATGAAAAAAGCTCCCCCTTCCCTAACTAAGTAAGCCTAAAGATCGCCATAGCCAGACCCAAATCTCTAATATTGAAAAGGGAGGCTGTCCCTTTAAAATAAAAGAATCTGTGTAAACAACAAGGGTAACATGCACATTGCTACTGTTAGAGTCCACAGGAATATCAAAGGAACTACATATGAAGACCTGAGGGCCCCGCAATGAACACTGCAGTTCGGTGGATCCAATGTTCAAAGCCTGTGGCTTCCTGAACTCAGGAAGTCTGACAAGGAAAGCAGCATTGCATCTCAAATATTCAACGTCAAAAGAATCTACCCTTGAAGGGACAAAGCAGGATTATCTCCACTCATCCAATGGAGCAAGTAAAGCGGGAATGGTAGAAACCAGAATATTTCCAAACTGTAGTTCACTCGCTAACACCCCAAGCCCAGTGCAGGCAGACTCATGAGGGAGGGTCAGAGAAGATCCACAATGGCGGACATGTCCTGTATAGGCTTACTCTAAACCCCTGAGCCTAAAGCAACCCCACGTGACTCAGGCAAGACAGCCAAACACGGCCACCACTCAATTACCACTCACAGATGCAGACCCCGAGTAAAAGGCACACGCAGGGGGAGGAGGGAAAACAGTATACATGTAGACCCTCCAATTGCTCGTTGACGCAGGCTGCGGCCGGAGGATGGAGGAATTTAAGGATAGTGGTGGAGTGGAGGCTATTGGAGGCGTGAGTGGGAAAAAGAGGCAGGAGCAGGTGGTGACAGTCTGGAGGAGCTGGTAACCACAGGAGTTGGTGAAGATATGGAGGAGCTAGAAATATCAAGAGGAGGTGGAGAGCGAAGGAGGCGGCACATTAGGAGGTGGTTGTGAACCTATAGGGGAGGTCATAACCACTGGAGGAGGTGGTGCCTAAGACAGTAAAGGCAGGATGGAACGGGAGGGGCAGGTTGGCCCAGGGCATGTCGAGAAGGTGGGAGGAGGTATGAGACCCACACAGAGAGAGCAGAGCAGAAGTAGAGTGGAACCTAGAAGAAAGGAGGACCAGTGATGCAACCCTGAAGATTGAGAAGAAGCTGGGGCCCTAGAGACTGGAATCGGAGACTCCTGGCTCAACTCCAGCTCCTGGAGAAACTCAAATTCTACCTACAGCTGGTAGAGGTGATAGGATACAGACATATATCTGGACTTGTTGAGGAGCCTTGGTGCTAGAGACCCGTGGGTACGGAACGCAAGGAAAGCACGCATCTAGCTAGTCAACAGGGTGCGTGAACCTCCCTGGGGCGAGAGGACTGGCATCACAGCATGAGGAACGTTGCTTGGTTTTCACTGAGATATTTCCATTTGCTATCTTGACTCTTATATTGACCACTGTACTGTGTAAAACTAAAGACTTCAGACTTCATGTTCTGAGTCCAGACGTTTGTGCATCCCAGCGGCCTTCCTAACACAATGTAAGCACATTTGTGTAATTAAAAAACACGTTACTCTTTATGCAGAAAGGGATAATATTACCCATCGTTTTAAAGTAACAGCTCTACCTCCATGTGCATATTGTCATGCAATCATTATTCATACCCGGTTTGCGCTTGTGTGTACTTATGGTGCTCAAGACCATGTAATGAAGGTGTTAAGCGATACGACCACACCGTGCACTTTTGCTTCTCGTGGGTGTGTGCTCTTTGTTGCTGTTGCGCCCCCAATCCCACTTAAGGGCATGCTACTGCTTCCATGCTGCTCTGTGTGAAATGGACCAGCTGCAGCCCATTCCCACGGAACTGCCCCTGCCCAGACCAGTGGATGCAGGGGGCCCATGTCACTATACTGCGCCTCTAAATGTACTGGCACTTAATGTTGGAGCTATATTGTCGTGACTTCTAATGTCCCCCTTCATCTTCTATGGGGAGACCCCCCTTCCGTCCTCCTTTATCCCCTCCCTGTGCCCTGTGCTCATATCCCCCTATACCATTCCCCATCTGATATTTGGGATGATATGGTGACCGATCACCCCTGAAGGAAGTACGTTTGCGCTAGTGAAAGCACTCCTAACAGTTTTTTTCAAGGTTTGTCCCATGCACCCACTACTTAGAATATGAGTTGGAAGGGTGATTACTTGCACATAGAATTCATTAGGAAGAGAAGCCCAGCCTGGTGCACAACACTAAGATCGGAAAGCATCCTTGGGCTGGCATGCCCTAGCTGGCAGATTTGGCCATGCTGGCGGGCACTGGGCTGGCTCCAGAGATTCAATGCCTGGTCTATCTCAAGCAAAGCCATCGACTTTGGGCCCAGTGGAAGAGCCAGTACACCGGCCATTGTCTATATCATTCGTGCATCGCTGGTTTGCGCACCTCTCCTGGATTCCGGATCCACTCATTATCTCCTCCTGATCTGAACCTGCCTTTCCTTTTCCTTATCACAAGTCTGGACCTGTCTGTGTCTGGATTCCTGGCTTTCTTGTTTGTTTTTTGTTTGTTTGTTTTATTATTTGTAATGCGCGGTCAAACCCTCGGGTACCCGTGTGCAGCATTTACAAGAGATTGCGAAGCTTAGTTTCAACAGCAGGGTACAGAAATTATACATATACATAGTAAAGGAATAACCGGAGAAATATACATATATACAGATAGGCAATAATAAGTATACAATAAGTAACAGCAGTGAGCAGTGCAATATATACAGCTGGCAGTTTGGAGGTGATTCAGAGATCTACGTTTTCAGCCATAAAACGACCTTAGAGCGGAACTTCTGAAAGGGCAAGTCCATTCTGAGAGTAGATGGAAGGGAGTTCCACAATTTGCCTGCCTTCACTGGGAAGCTATTGCCCCCTATAGTGGAACGTTTGAAGTTGGGGATCGAAAGGCAGTCTTTGTAGGACGATCTTATGTGTCTCAGAGAGGTCTGTCTGTGAAATCTGTCGATCAAATAGGTCGGGGCTGCGTTATTGAGGGATTTGTGCGTGAGAGAAGCAGTTTTTAAGAGAATTTTCTCATTGATAGAGAGCCAGTGATTTTGCTGGGAATGTACAGTAATGTGCTCTCTTTTGGAGATGCCTAATGCTGCTCTAAGAGCGTTATTTTGGAGAGTTTGCAGTTTGCTGGTGGTGGCTTTGGAGGACCCGAGATAGAGAGCATTACAATAATCCAGACGGGACAGTATGAGGGCTCTAGCAAGGGTCAAACAACTAGTGTCGGATAGAAAGGGTTTGGCTGCACGGATCAATTTGCACGTGCAGGCTGTGGAGGAGGCTAGAGAGTTCACCTGTCTATTGAAGGAAAGGGTAGAGTCCAAATAAAGGCCTAGTGTTTTAACCTCTTGTCCTACAGTAATACTATGGCCATCGATTGTGAAAGAACAGTAGGCGGAGCCCAATTTTTTTCGGCTGGTGGTGGTGCCTAGAATGATGAGTTCTGTTTTATCATCATTCAGGCATAGCCCATGTGTGGCCATCCATGCCTGGATGATGATGTACACTCTATTCACCAAGGCCAAATCTTTCCCGTAATCTCCAGAAAGTGGAAGGAGGATCTGGTTATCATCTGCGTAGTTCGTGTAGGTGATACCAAGATGATCCAGATCATCGAAAAGGGGCTTGGTAAATATGTTGTATATGTTGTACAGTGTGGGGGAGACACAGGAGCCCTGTGGCACGCCACAGGTGATGGGTATGGGGTCAGCTGCAGCTGTGGGTTGAAAGACCCTCATGGTTCTGTCGTTGAGGAATGATCTGATCCATGTGATGGCCTCAGCCGAGAAGTGAGCTGACGTGTGTAGATGCATGCATAGGACAGAGTGATCAACCAAGTCGAATGCTGCAGAAAGGTCTAGGAGGAGGAGTAAGGCAGCTTGGCCGTTGTCTCTAAGCTTGTCGATCTGAGCCTTCAGATCAATGAGAGCAGTCTCAGTCCCATGTTGCGGACGGAAACATGATTGTCTGGCTCCTAATAGGTGGTGTTCTTCCAAATACTTCTGTATTTGTACATAAGCAACCTTATCCAATATTTTTAGGAGGAATGGTACGGTCGTTATGGGTCTGTAGTTGGGAGGCATGGCTGGGTCAAGTGTGTTTTTTTTTTAGTAGTGGGAGTACCCAGGATTGTTTTAAATTGGTGGGGATGGAGCCAGTGGAGAAGGAGGCGTTGATTAATTTAGTGATGAACGGGGAGAGGTCACGGGCAGCATCTTTAATAAGCTGTGCAGGGCATAGATCGCCCTGACAGTTGGAAGGTTTCAAGGACAGAATCATTTTCTCTACTTCTAAAGTGGTGACTTTGGAGAAGTTGAAGCGGGTGGTATCCTTTACAGTAGGTTTCTCAGGCAGTTTGGAAAGGAGAGTGTCATTCAGGGAAGCTTTTTTGCAAATTATTTTGTTTTGTAGGGTGGCAATCTTGTTAGCTAAGGCATTTTGGATTTCTGAGCACCAGTTTTTATCTTTGGAACAGGAATCTAGCGGTGCTATAGGGGTTTCTACTTCTTTAAGGATAGAAAATAATTCCTTCGTATTTGATTTTGCCTGGGAAATGTCGAAGGACGTTCGTTTTGCAAGGTAGATTTATTTTTTGTAAAGGGCAGTTAGTTTGGTAAGTTTAAGTTTATTCACTGCTGAGGGGAGGTTTTTCCAGGTTGCTTCACAGTTTCTTTTTTGCTGTCTTAAATTTTTGAGGAAAGGTGTGTACCATTTGTTCAGATGAGTTTTGAGCTTACTTGGTCTGAGTTTGAGTGGGGCGATTAGATCCAGCGAAGTAGACATGATATTGTTGTATTCATCAACCAAAGTCTCTGGGTTCATGTTATCAGGGAGTGCATTGAGTGTAGGGAGTAAGTTCGGGATGAGTCTCTCCACGGTGATACTCTTTTTGTTTCTTGTAAGTGTAGGTGGGGCCCTACTGATTGGCAAAGGAGGGGGTCGGATAGTCGAAAGCATGAACGAAACCAGGTGGTGGTGAGTCCAGGCTAGTGGTGAGATGTCAGTGATGTTGGCTATGCAGTTGTGGTCAGCCACCCAATCAAGGATTCTGCCCTTAGCATGTGTAGGTTCCATGCATCTTTGGGTAAATCCTAAATCTGAGAGGGTATTAAAGGTAGTGCTGGCCAATAAGTCTTCTGGGTCATTAAATCCCATGTTATAATCCCCAAGGGTGAGTGCTTGGGTGGAACCTTTGAGGTTACTAGATAGTATAGTGTTGATGTCCTCATCAAAAGTGCCTAATGGGCCTGGTGGGCGATAGATTAGATGGATATTGAGAGTTTGGGCATTGGTGAGGGGGATTTTGACCGAGAGTAGTTTGCAGGAGAGGACGTTGATAGTAGTTCCATTTCTCATGGTAAGACTACATTTGTGTATAATTGCAACACCCCCACCTCTCGAGTTGGGTCGGTCTTGTCTCAAGATGGAGTAGTTGTCTGGGACTGCAAGCATGAGCATTGGGCCTGCTGCTGGATGTAGCCGAGTCTCTGTAATAGCAAGAAAGTCAAGGTCTTCTTTGAGGATCAAGTCTGCAATTTCTGTGGCATGCGCTACTAGCGATCTGGCGTTAATTAGGCCTCCTTGATTTGGGGTTATCTTGGGCCGGAAAGATAGCTCTGAGGCAATGCATTTATCAAGACAACACAGGGCAACACAGGTTTGAATCCTGGTCCTGTGCTCAGATACTGGTCTTGCATATTAGCGTGTTATAAAAGATGAATTCATTAACTCATTTTAGAACTACTTATTTGTGATGTGTGACCCTCCCAAGTGTATTGTCCCTTTAAGATGGGCCATGACAGTGTCATGGCCCGAGCTAATAAAAGCAGAAACTGCAGACACGTAGGAGAGAACGGCTGCAGACTCCAGGAATGGAACGACTGAGTCTGTGTCTCATTTAGGCCTGCAGGCTCACAACGTGGGCCCTCTTGCCAGTACTGTGGCCAGAGTCCACACAAGATGGGTATGGCCGCCCTGCCCCTACCTAAAACCGGCTGTTCCCCGGCAACCCCCTCAGGCCCTGGGTCTCCAACTACGGTGCCACTGTTCATAGCACCAACGGGGCCTGCTCTGTGCCAATAGCAGACTCCCACAACATTATTCCCTAAACTGACGCTTCATTATTGCAAATCTGTACAGATACACCCACGTATCATGCAGTTGAATTGTATGTATAGAATGTTTGCTGTCAAAACTGACAGAGCAATTCATGTGATTCTGCTTGTAACAGATAACATGTAGTTGTGTGTGCAGTGCTTGACAGTGGTGTTTAGCTTGCTCCTTTGTGCTCCCACTAGTAAAAGATAAGGGACTTGATCTATACGGAGACAAAGGGCCTGATTCACAAAGCGTTTTACAGCCGCAAATGCAATAGTGAATGAGGGTATTTTGGACTGGCGCATAGACATGTGCCAGGGGGCAGATTTGGCGTAGTGTCTACAATCTGCGCACGCAGAGATAATATGTGACTTACTGGCTGGGATAGTGATGGGGATGTACATCTTTGCATACACAACATTGGTGCGTCTGGAAGATTAGCAATGGCTGGACAATACAAATGAGACACACACCTACATACACAGGCAGAGCATCCCAATCACAAAGAAAGTGTGAATTCCTTTGTGAATTCTGCTCTTTCCCCAGTTCCAACCTCCATAAGCACGTTTTGTGACCTGGGCAAACCATTTTCCTTACAAGAGGTTCACCTATCCTACAACTTGACTCCACTTTTGGGTAAAAGAAAAAATAGTTTTAAAAAATGTGTTTCATTTGTCTCCTTCCCATGATAAATGAAACCTCCGGGGACTTACACCTGCTTATTTGCTCTTTTTTGTGAATCGGGTCCATTGGCTCATGAAAATTGCCAACACGCAAAACTGCACATGCAGGATTCTCTGTGAATCACCATCTCTGTGCAATTAGCATCTGATTGAGTGGGCAAATGGTGCCCATCACATTTTACACACACACATAGGGATTTCTTTGTGAATTTGTGAATCGGCATGAAAGTGGTTGGCCCAGGACAACACAGCAGGATGAATTGAGCATTGGAATGAAGGGATTTTGGTTCTTCAGTCTGCAGCAGAGCCAGTAGATTAGTTCTCTACCCCTTTAGAATATATCCCTGGCTAGAAGACCTCAGTCTTCAAGACTACATCTATTTCAACACACTGGGCCTCATTACGACCCTGGCGGTACGGAGTAAACGGCGCCGTAAAGGTGCCGGCGCCTTCACTCTGTACCGCCGCATTACGAGTTCCACTCGCGGGACACGGTAAGCACGCCTGGGAAAACCAGGCGTGCTTACCGGGTCCTGCGAGGGGAGAGGGAGCAAACAACGGACCATCTCGTAATGGCCCGTTATTTGCTCCCTCTCCCATTCCCATTCAGCCCTATGGGGGCTGAACTGGGAATGGGGAAGGACCGTGTCCGGGTCCTTGGAGGAAGGAATTACCGGGCCTTCTGAACTCGGAATGGCCCGGAAAGTCCTCATTCCGAGGACCCGGACCCGATGCGATTTCAGCGGCAGCCATGCCGCCAATAGCGGCATGGTTACCGCCGAACTCGTAATGAGGGCCACTGTCTTTCTACCAAAGGACTATATCACCCTGTATGGACACTATTACCACAACTAGATGACATCTTCTCCTCCAGGCCCCATTTCTACCAGCAGACCAAATGTCCCCAACTTGACTACATCTCTTGACTCAGCCACATCATCCCAACTTAACCACATCTCCACTACTAGAGCACAGCTACATCTCCGGAAATAGACAGCATTAAATGATCATATCTCCTCCACAAGATCACATCCTCTCATCTAAAGCATAATTATGCATCGCCCACTAAACCACATGCCCCACATCAGACCACATAAGTCGCCTATTAGACCATGTTCTCCAGCAGACCACGTATCCATCGGGCTATAAAGCCTTCAGTAGATCGCATCGTAGATCGCATCTTCTCGGTATGATCCGTGTAGTTTATCATCAATTACAAATGAAATGTGTTGCCTACAAATGTGCAGCATTACACGACGCTGCTCATCAACTTTGTAAAAACAACTTAATTGCAGTGATTGGTGCTACTCCAAGCTCTACCATTGATTCTACTTTTTGATAATTTCCTTGCTCTTCGTTGGGTTTAGATTCCTGTTAGTTTGAGTAAATATTAGCACATAGAAATCGTTATTGACCTCCTCTTAACCAGTCAGAATGTTTAGAGTGCGGTCAAGAACTACTGGTTTGACTGCATTTTGAATATTCTGTCTTCAGAAGCAGACAAGGAAACGACAGTGCAATTTCCAGACAAGAATTTGTTTCAACAAGACAATTTCTTGCTGGGAGGACCTTTTTTGCTGCAACATGCTATTTAACACATGAAAGAGAAATATAAAACAATGGAAAATGCTTTCAATTTCTTATTGACAAACTGTTTACTTTTATATGACACCTGATGCTTGTCATGCTAAACCTGTTCCATTTGAACCAGGTTGCATTTAAAATACTTAACTTATGAAGACACACATGTTAAATACTGCAAAATGAAACAATTAATTTACTAAATAGACAATATACTTTACTCGCAATTTTCAACTTCACCACATAAACTCCAAAACATGTATTGCTACTACCACTATGTGCTAATAGCCTTATAGACCTCGGATGAGATCAGTATCACTTGGGATAATTACCCTTTCCCAAAGAATGGCCCTGCAAAGGTCATTATCCCACAATAACGAACCCTCCCTCAGTCTGTAAGGTTATATTATTAAATATCTGTTTTTGATCAATCGGCCCCTGTCTAAAGTCTGTATCTTAGTTTTCTGGGGGGCCAGTTTACAAAACACCTATCATCCATGTTTTGTAGTTTGCTATGAGTTTATGGTATGCCGCCACCTGATCTGGCTCCTCCAGGTTATCTGGCTTTAGTCCCAATGGTTTTTTCTAATCTCGATTTTGACAACTGTTTGTTTTCGGATTATCTTGTGAAGTAGTAAACGTCAACTTTCTAACACTGGCAGCCATACGTAATATTTCAAATGTTCTTAGCAGAATGTCGATGACTAAGTATAAGATTCTAAATACCTTTTCAAGACCCAATATGGTTTACAACTCACCTCAATATCCTACCAGTTTACACTGAGCATTTCACAATGTTTTTGTATTGCCCAAAAAGGGTTTCACTGCTTCTTTGGTTACACCTTATTATACAATATCATATTTCCATTTGTGTGCTTATACACCACTTTCTATAAGCATTTTCACAAGAGATTCTTAATGACTTCCACTAGCCTACCGAAGAGCCTGAGGAAGACCCCAGCGTATAGGTATCTTGTCTTTTCGATACGACTGCTGCCCTTCTGTTTTCTTTCTCTTCTATCTACAAAGCATCTAAAAAATGTACGGTTTCTATATTGTATATTTTAAAAAAATGTAATGAACACAGCATAAAGGTTTAAGGGCATTCACAACTGTTATTGTAGCATTGGACTTATATTACACTTACACCTGGCAATCCCAAGCAGATGTACAGACATTGTTACCATAGTCCCATTGGCACTCAGTTTTAGGATGTGCCCGTGGAAGGCGAGAATCGATCGGAGCAGCTCACGTTATCGTAGTGTCATTTGATTGGAGACCAGTCCTGGAATCACAGTTGCAATAATGAGTTACACAATCACATGTAACAGGGTGTTGGTTTCCTAGAAAAATGGCAGTGGGAAACACAGCACAAGACCTATCAGAAGTTCCGTAAGTGTTTATAAAACTGATTTCAAACCAAGCAGTTTCCTTATGTCGACATATTTACATCCTTTGGTTTTTTCAAATGCAAAAACTGGATTCGTGGTCCTGTTTTGGTCCGTACATGGAGATAAGAAGGCGTTACAAAGACAAAATTTACCATACAGCCCAGTCTAGGAGAGCCTTCTTAGCTCCTTCAACACGTTGGATTTTAATTTCCCAAATTAGCCATTCAGATCCTGGTCCAACCTAAGGGAATAAAGTCAGGATATCAGACTTTTTTTCTATATCTAATAATTCACAAGAAGTACACTGGATTAGTAGAAAGCTAAAGTCAACAAAGTACATACAGTGCTGTCTGCGTATTTAATCACCAACTGCGTCATTCATTAAAAAAGTAGAAATGTGTGTCTAGCTCTTGGGCCACCCTCAACGACAAATGCAATGGTAAGATCCGTTCCTTGCCATTGGGGACCCAATGTAGCCAAGACATGCCACCTCGATGATCAACAAATCCTTTATAACATGAAAGCGCGTTAAGTTGTGTCTGGATCTGTGTCACTGTGAGTGTAAGTTCCAGGTAACCATAATTTGGCATCTGTGGCAATTCAAGACATTAAAGTAAGCAATGGCTTCACATTACTGGTGTGCTTGCTTTAACAGCTGCTGAATAGTGAGTAATATTTCTGACATATGTAAGAGCTTATTAAACACTTGTTTTCAAGCTAGCATACAAGCTTGAAAGCTTGCTCTCTCCTCTATATTATCTGCACCACTTGCTTCCAGATTTGTGGAATCACAGAAGCACAATATTTATGTCTCGGTTTTACTATAAAGCCAATGCTAGAATCTCATTTAAATAGCCCCTCCTGCTACTGAAAATAACTTGTGGGCTATGAATGGTTGAGAGGTGCGAGATACCTCTTACATCAAGTCTGTGCTATATCTGTGATTGGCTATGAAATGGGGGATCCGTTCAGAATGATACCATAAATGGTATTATTAGAATCTGTCTGTCACGGGTTGTGAGATGTGGATTCCCCTGTCCTTCAGCCAGTAAGATAATCATTAAAGGGTTGAGGGGGTAGAGGATCAAAGTGGCCTAAACTCTGCCTGCTGTTTGTAATTTCCGGGGAGGTTATGATGCCCTCGTCCTATTATTGCTGCCGTGTTACTTATTGGCTGGGCAGTAGGGGATACCTTTGATCTATGATTAGTATGGTGCTCGTGATGGGCAAATAACTAGGACCCATAATAAGATCACTGTTAACACTGGCTGGGAGGTTTGAATGCCGCTGTCAGTTTATCAGAATGGTCTCACTGATTGGTCGAGATTAGGTCATAGCCCTCCTCTGTGGCCAGCTCAGTGTTAGTCATTGGCTTGCAGGTGGTAGATTCCCCTGACCTATTAATTGCCGGCGGGGAGTAGGGGATACTCTTCATCCACCCCCAGCAGGGTATTTGTCACTTGCTTGGAGGTGTGGATACTTTAGGTTCAGAGCGCTTACTCGGGAGAAAGCGTTTCAAGCCACTTGCTGGGTAGAAGATTGTTTTAGCCCCGGACAGTTCTCAGTTTCTTACCTAAACCTCCTCCTCTGTGAGTAGTTTCATTTAATACGAGACACCCCAGATACCCTGCTGTCTGCTGCATTTTATCAGTATCATGTGCTTCCTGAGTTGTTGAATTATAGTAGTGGTAAACTCAACCAATAAATGTGTTTCAAACACACAGCCATAGTCGGTTTGCACAAAAAACGGACATGTGTATGGTTTTCTATTAGACTAAAATACACTGCATACGAACTAGTCATTTTTACATTTCTAGAAGCTCTTTTAATTAGCCAAATCCCTGCCTGTCCCCCGTTGAAAACAACCTGGGGTCTGCGGATGGTTGCCAGTTGAGTGGATGAGCAATGCAGGGTAATTCTTCCATTCTTATCTGCCAACATAGTTATTATTCGAGTTTGCCACTGGCTGGGTGGCAGAGAACCCCATATGCTAAAAAACACTTGTGTATAGGCGCATTATAAATGCCAAATAAATAAATACAGTTAACAAGCCAGGTGTTTCTCATGGGCTAGCAGCTGAGGGGCACTCTGACTTGTAATCAGTGTACTGTTTGTTATTGCCGGGATTCTGAGAGGTGGGGCATACCAGTGACCTATAATGAGCTTGGTATCCATTGACTGTGGTCACAGGATGCAGGGTTTACCTTCCACCTGTAATCAGCACAGTGCTTATTACTGACCCGGAGTGTTGGAAAGCCACAGTCCTGCTATCGACTTTGTGATATTTATTCAATTTAATTGTATTTATTTATTTTCACCTGAGAGTAGGCGATACCCCTCATCTATAGTCTGCACAGTGTTGGTCATTTACTTGAAGGTGGTAAATTCCCCTGGTCTCTAATTGACTTCCTGTTTATCACTATCTGGGATTGGGGGATTTTCCACATCTATATTCATCACCGTGTTGGTCCTTGGATTAGTGGCGAGAGACCCCCCACCCCTCTATCCTTAACAGCTTGATGTTCGATATCAGCTGGGAGTAGAGGACATCTTCAACCAGGATTACTGACAAATATTATAATCCGAAATGACAGAGGGAGAAATAACCAAACGGAATTATTTCGAAAAATAACTTTCGGTTTTGTCTCCCACGGTCATTTCAGACCATGCGCTCCCCCCACCCCCTTACTTAACTTCTGGCGGGACACAGTGAAGTGTGCCGCCGCCTCCGCAATCCACCTGTGAGGCGGATACCTTCACGCACATGGAAGGGAACCGACAACGCAGGGTCCTTTCCTTTTTTTCCTCTTTTTTTTGTTTTTAAGTTTGCTTGTCCTCCACTTTCCTTTTTATGGAAGCGGGGGACACCCCTGCAACCCCCAAGGCCCGAAATGTCGATCAAGGGGATCGGGGGACACCCCTGCAACCCCTGCTCCCCTTGATTGACATTTTCTGAATTCGTTTTTTGTTTTCCTACGCCATTTTCGGCGTTTTCTCTCTTTCGTTTTTTTTTCTTTTCTTCGGATTCCCTTCAACTATAGTCAGCACAGTGTTGGCCATTGGCTTGGAAGTGATAGCCTCCTTTCTTCTTACTGGCTGGGTGTTTTTTTATTGACTGACACTAGGTGATGCTCCTCCTGTATAGCCAGCACTGTGTTGGTGTTTGTGTTGTAGGTGGAGATTCTCCTGTACACCAAGTGGGTTTGTGTTCATGATCAGCTCTGAGTGGAGAATACACCCACCACAGTGTCGGTCACTGGCTTGGAGGTGGGAGAGCCACTGTGCACCTATCGGATTCCACTGTTTAAATATCAGCTGGAAACGGGGGTTACCCCTCACTTATAGTCAGCACAGTGCTGGTCACAGTCTGGAAGGGGGTGCATTCCCCGGCCCTCTTACTAGCTTGGCGTACCTTATTGGCTGATAAAAAGGGATACTCCTCTTCTACAGTCATCCTCAACAATTTTCAACACAGTGCTGGCCATTGGCATGAAGGTGATACCTGCCCTCTTGGGGCTACAACTCATCTGCAGGCTGCACTGTCTTGGTGTTGGTGGCGGGAGATTTTACCTGTACTCTTATCGGCTTGTTGTTCAGTATCAGCTGGGAGTAGAGGGCATCCCTTATCTATAGTCAGGGCCCTACGCGTCCTTGGCTTGGAAGTGCTGGATCCCCCTGCCCGACTAATAACTTGTTGTTACTTGCTGGCTGAGAGTAGAGGATACCCGGCACAGTGTTGTTCTTTGTGTTGCGGGCGGGAGAGGCCCCTGAATATTTGCTGCGAGTAGGGGCTATAATCAGCATTATATCAAATATAATCAGCCCAGGGTTGGTCTTTGGCTCTGGGGGAAACTTCAGGTTGGGATTAGTTGGCAAATGGATGAAGCAAAGCTAAAAATCAGCGTAACGAAAAAAGCTTTTCAATTAACTTTAAGCCCACTCTGAGTTTTCTAATCAAGGCCTCAGTATTTGTGGATGGGTCCAGGGCTCAAGTTGAGGGTACACACGGGTGGACGGGGTCCCCCCACTTTTTTTTTTACAGAGCACCTTGACATGCTACTTTCCCATGAAACCACATTAAATTGGTATGTTAGTGAGTCCCCCCACTTTTATTTTTGTACTTGACCCCTTGGTGGGGCAATCGAATTTGTTAAGGAGCGAATATGCACTTACTGTCGGATGCATTCCGGAATGTGCACTTGGTCCAGTGAGATGAGCTGGGACAGTTCCCACAGGCTGTTCATGAACTGTACTTTCCTTCCAAACTTTGAGCTGTAAGAATAAGAACTGCACGTTATCCACACGCATGCAGAATGCAACATGACACATGCCTGACAGACCATCTCATTCATCACCATGGACCTGCCTCCACTCTCCATGCGCTGGTTCAGGATATGCTCATATGCTCTTCCAACCGGTTCCCACCGTCAAATGAAATAAATCCCATCTATTGCCTTTAACTTTCCCTGATCGAAAAGCGTGTGAGGAATGGTTCCCTATTGTGAAGTGTGGTACATACAGTCCATTGCAAAAATTCAGGTATGCATGTGTAACAGTCTGCAAGGGAAATGTAAAAGAAAAAAGCCTACAAATATGTGTAGTAATCTTCAGAGGCAACCTGAAAGTGTGAGATAGAAGCTATGTATTTGAGTTCCACTGGAAAGCTTCAAATGCGGCTCCAGGAAACGTTGCAAGGCATGCCACAGAACCGCTACATTTCAAAGGTCTTCCAGTGGTTTGAGCAATCCTTCTCTCTTTTAAAAACATTGTGGACCCACCATGGAAAAGGCAGCATAAATACTGCAGGCCTTATTGGAAAATCAAAGTAAGTGCAAAGGCCGCCATGTCTTGGCTGTGCATTCCCCTTTCTGTGTTCCCATCATCAGTAACGTGCTGCTGGTACCAATATTACTGCCAGCATCACACGGATTCCCAATGTTTGTGACTGTATTACTCAGGGCAACCAGGAGTTATCTAAGAGTCGAGAGAAGCCCCCCACTGTATTATGCATAGAGAGGAGAAAGGGGAGAGCGGAAGAGTGAAACACATCTGTAGCCTGGAAACCCAGCTGGTAAGGGTTTGTTTACATGGTTCCTGGGTGAACTTGGCCAGCTCCAAAACCAACATTTTGTTCCGGTGTTCCCTTGCATTGCTGGAAGTAATTGAGTAGTTATATGATGGATTTTGGTGACCACATTAAGCTTTCTTCACTCGCTTTTCAGTTCCTACAGCGGAACAAGACGTGGCACATGGGAGATCTTTCCAAGCATGCACATTGCTCTTTCAAACTGCACCCGCAATGTTTCGTACCTGGACCTGGCTCCAGCGACACTTCTTCTCTCTAGCACATGGGCTCAGTAGGGGCTGAGTCTAAAGTCTTTAGTGCCATGAGCAGACCCTGTGCAGTTTCTGGTCTTCACGTCTCCCTCTCAGATAAAGCTGGTTACTTGAGTCCACGGCATGTATCTATGGAGTCACGTGACACGCTTGCTTTTGCTGTTCTCCATTCGCTACAGCGTTCTTTTCAATCGCCTCTTTCGAGGGGCTCTAGCCCTCTGTAGTGCAGGCCTCACCCTTATTTTGAGTCCCCTTCTTGAATCCATTTCCTAGGTCCTCTTAGAGGTTTTCTGCTCCTGGAACAGCAGAGTTTCCACCACGGCTCTGCCTGCTGCTTCCTTTCTTTAGTTGAAGGACCCTCTCCCTTTTGACCCGGTTGACCTGGATATTATTCAGAGTGGGCCTTCTTTTCCATTCCTCTGGGCTTCTGGTGACCTCAGCTCCTTAGTTCCACGCAGCTTCTTCTCCAGCTCTGTCAACTCCAGGGCTTCTCCAGCTTTGCCCTGGCTCCTGAATGCTCACAGAAGTCCAGTTTTTCAAGTAGCCACTATCAGAATGCCTGACGGGCATGGGTGAGAGGCCGCTGTGGGCAGGTTTTCTAGGCCAATGTGGTTCACTTCCATTAATTCAATTACGCAATGCAGCGTAATTAAAGAGTGTTAGCACGTCTAGAGGAATGTGATCTAACATGCCCAATTTTGAACAAATATTCACAAAATATGTGTCCCTCGATACCACTCAGACAGCGTATTATAAAGTCATGAATTGTTACTTTTTCTTATGGATTTTCTTTATTTCAGTTGAACCCTCGTCCAGTTATGCGGAGTACTGCAATTTCTGGAAAGCAGACTTTTTTGGGTGGTCCTTCTTTTGTGACAGCAGCCGCTGACAACTTTCACAAAAAACTGCGGACAGCTTGGCTTTCCAAATGTCGAAAGGTATCATCTACCGATCTCCCTGTTTACCGCCTGCCCCGGCATCCATATCTTGCCTCCACTTTTAGTGGGATCCCAGAAAGCGGGCCCCTCTTGTTAATCCAATTTTGGGTGGCTGCTTTCCAATGGGCAAGGCAGCGGGTTCAATGAGTTATTAAGCACCATATTACTTTAATGCTAATCTTCAAGGCCTTTTCCATGAGTGCTTAAGGACATCTTGAAAGTGCATTGATGCCACTTTTAGCTAAAATGTATTTTCACCAAATGCCATTTCCCTTATAGTTTAGTTTATGTTGATGGGCAAAAGCTGTAAAGCAAAAGGTGTATCTTAAAACCGTGCCAATCCCTACCCTGCCGCCCCCATTTTGATCATACTAAAGTCAGAATGGTGACATGGCAACATTGTCTGATTACAGTGGAGGCTTAGGGCCGTATCACAAAATTTGGCAGTGTGGATGACTAGTGGCAGTAATTCCGTTACTGCCACATTTTTTGCTGGTAACTGAATTACCACTGTTTTTACTTCGCCGCCATGTCAGAGTTTGACCTTGAAGTGGAGGATTTACGCCCAGCATGTTGCTAGAGGTAGATTCCACACTTAGGGTAAAGAATTTGCAAAATTACAAACAAACAGTAATTCTGTGAAAATCCCCATGGAGTCCTATGGACTCCAAAAATGGAGATTAAAATCAAAGTAAGATTCATGCGAAAGCAGTGGCCACGCTCCTTCCACCCATGGACACCAACAAACTCCTTCAGTTCTACCAATAGATGCAGCACGTAAACAGGTACCATCAAGGTTATAGACAAGGCCCTTAACATCCTAGAAGATGGCATCCTTAGCTCCGGGTTCTCCATGACCTTTTAGCAGTATTCAACATAGTAGCCCACCAGACACTCACCACCATTCTACATCGGCACATGGGGATACAGCAAGACAGTCTGGTTTTGAATCCTTCCTTGCTAAAAACTACCAATTCTTCCAATAAACCAACTCTACCCATCACATGTGGAGTCCCACAAGGGTCTATCCTATCCACCTTGGTCTTCAACCTTTAAATGGAACCGTTTGGATCCCTCCTAATTCCGCAAAACATCCACACCCACCAATACGCAAAGACATTCACAGACTGAAGGCCTGCCTCACATTAATCCAGTCAAGGATGCCCAGTGCTTACCTGAAGTACAACCTTTCCAAGACAGAATTCCTACTGCTGACCAACGACCCCAGCTGACCACCTGGTCCAAGCCCCTTGCGACTTACATCGACAGGCACGTCTCTTTCCAGGAGCACACAGCATTTAAGACACAAACAGCTTGTTATGAACTTTCCCCCCAACGTAAAATCAAGCCCTTCATCCCTGCAAACAACTTCAGATCTGCGTTCCAAGCATTGGGCCTTTCCAACCAGAATGGTGGCAATGCCCACCTGGAAATGCTTCTGGAGACCACACTAGGACCTGTAAAATTGATCCTACATGCTGCAGCATGACTCATCTAAGGACTCCTCAAATTCGAACACGTCATGCCAACCCTCATTGCACAGCACTGGCTCCCGCTGCAAGCACATATCACCTTTAAATCCTGCTGCATCATCTACAAGTCTGTCACTCTGAAGTCCTCAAGATACCTCATGGAGAAACTCAGCATCGCCAGAGGCCTACGATCCACCAGAACTAAGGACATGTGCAGACTTGAACTCTGTCAGTACATGACGAAAAGAACTAGAGGACAGGCCTTTTTCGTCTACGCCACCAGTTTCTGGACCCTCCTCCCCATCAACACCAGATTCACCTCCTCACTTCTAGATTTCAGGACAGAGTTCAAGATCCTCCTTTTCAGTGTAATGGCTCCTCCTTAACTCTGGGGGCAAAACACCTTTCACTCTCCATCTAACCTGAGACTCTGCTATCTGGTCTCATCTGTTTCCTCCCCTGGTTGCTTGTTGATCCCTTTCTGCCAAATTGCTTGCCCTCCCCCATTGTTTTCTCCCTGTTACTTTGTGCTGATCCCTTGAGATTTGCTTCCCTTCCCGGGTACTTTGATTACTCCCCACTATGACCTGTAAGGCACTCTGCTGCTTCTGAAGCCAGGTCTGCACTCAATAAATACCCAACAATGATAATAATAATAAGAATGTATGTACTTTCTCTGTTTTGTTTATTCCACCATATCATAACGGTATCTCAGCATCACCGCCTTTCTGTAACCATGCTGCCAAATCCGCTCTACCTCTCTACCGCCCTCCCTCCCCCTCATGTAGGAATGTTTTAGCATAAGGGACTCCAAGTCCAGTCCTCAGTAGCCCCACCCGCACCATTGTTTCCACCATATTCCCACAAAACAAATTTGAATGCATGACATCTATCTGGAAGTGTTTAGAGAGTTGGAAGTTATCTAGAAACTCTTGCTTGATTGTTGTTCGTGAGGACCACCCCTGGAGGACCTTGCTCTTGCAGCTGCATGTGTATAAACGTAAGAAAGTAAGCAGGCTTACCTGATGAAGGGGCGGATAATGGCCATTACGGCCTTCACGTACCACGTGGGGTGGACGATGATCAGGGCTTTGAGATTCTTCTTCAGCCTTTAAAATTCCCAGGAGCGGCAAAAGGAAAAGAGAAGAGCAAATCATCATCCAGACCGAGCGCCCATCAAGAGAAGAGAACATGCAAAGCACATGCATGGGCTTGAGCAGGGAATACAACTCTACAGCTTAGGGCAAATAAGGACCTCCTGCCATCAACGCTTTCCTATGTGATGCCGGAATCAAATTCAAGGAGCACAGACCTGCTTCAAGGCCATTCTGTTGTTAGGTATGTGTCAAATAAATGTGGCTACAGGTATCTGCACATAGAAATAGTATATGCATAAAGAACACACTACGTGTCTTACGGGTGTGAAATTATGAGGAATTGTATTGGTGTTTGTATACTTATGGGAATAGTAAATTATGTCATAATTTTGTTTTTATAGGATTTGCAATGTTTATGTGTATGAGGTTTGTATAAACTAAAGCAAACAATTAACAAAAAAAGTACAAATAAATAATACAAAATACATCACGCCATAAGTCTGTTCCTTTCTGATAACCTCGTAAGATACTCAATTAAAGGCATCATATCCCAGTTAGACCCTCATATGGCCAGGTACTGCCACTATATGGCAGAGGAAGTCATACATGCCCATCTGCAGCCAGCAATGCCTGAAGTTCCACCTCATACCCCACACTGAGCCATCACATGCCCAGGCACAGCCGCAGATACGTGATACAAGCTACTCCCACAAATGAGAACCGCGCCATGGGCTACATTCTACAAAATGCACGCAGCTTCACTCACAACAAGAGTGTCTACACAGGACTGCAAATCCCAGCATGGACTCTACCTCACTAAGTCAAAAGGACTAAAAGGACTGTCTCGCTCCATTCAAACACTCCTACAGGGATACATATCCCGCAGTGCATTTAGGGCTACATTTTGTAAAATGTCCGCGCTCAACACCCAGAGAATTCTAAGCGCGGACCCAAAGTTCGAACCTGTGTTGTCCTCGTTGTCTTGCTTCCAAGGCAAGCGCGTTGCCCATGAACTATCCTCCCGAGACATGTTCCAAAATTTCACACAATCCTTTTTGCATTTCACACAGCTCAATATTATATGTGGTATGTGTTTATATTTCTTCAACGCAACAACGTGCTTCAAACAGAAGAACTCTGCAACAGAGCTAAAAGTGAGGAGAGCAGTCACGTGCTTTACAATAGTAGGCAACGTGCTTCAAACAGAAGAACTCTGCAACAGAGCTAAAGGTGAGGAGAGCAGTCACGTGCTTTACAATAGTAGGCTAGTGAAATGCAGATGAGACATACACCAGTTGGTGTTGGGGAGGCCAGAGACATGAAGAGGGGACGATGCATGACAGTTCACTTATTCACAGCAGTGGTAATGTTTCTCCTTTCGGGGGGCAGGAGAGCTTTCCAATGGTAGGAAGCAAAATCGAACTCGAAAATGTGGAAATTTTGTTTTCCTTTCACCGCACGTATATGCAGGGGGAGTCCCCTGCACCCACACCATAATCCCCCTAACTTGTTTAATACCTTAACTCCCCCGCATTTACTTGCGGTGAAATGAGAGGTAAAAGGTTCCACACTTTTGGATTCGACATTTTTTCATTCTGTATTTTGGTATGATACCGGAAGCAAGTAGGATGAAGGAGCGGAAGCGGGAGGCAGAGCAAGGTGAGCAGGGGACAGAGCGGTCAGGGGAGCTTGAGATGTCAGTGGATGTGCAGGGTTGGTGGGGAATATAGAGTTTTATGGGTAGGAGGTCAGTCTGTAGATAGATAGACCAGATCAGGTAGACTAGAAGGTGGAACTTAGCGACCGGCAAGTCTTTTATGAAGAGCCATCACATGCCAAGGGCGAGGGAGCGTAAAGTGCCTGTGGATGGCAAACATGAACACTTTGCTGAGGGGAGTAAACGAGCAAAGTGTGCGTCCCAAAGGCTGGGCAGTTGTGAATCATGCCCAGGACCAGCATGACTATACTTTTAGTACCAGATGGAGGAATGGGCAATGCACCCAAGTCCCCTAAGCCATCGAGAGGAAAGAGCTATGCAGCAGGCCCCCATGACGATCCCGGGCTTATAAAACACCACATGTGAGCTGCTTCCTGGCAGCTTTCAAAACAGGCTTATTATGCCTACTTCGGAAGAAACTAAATGATGTCCTCTCAAACTGTTGCCCGACTATGAGCCTCCTCTTCCTGGTGGGAAGGTTCAATGACAATTAAACTACTGCAGCCCTTCAAATATAGGAACAAACATCAACAGAGTCTCTTGCAGGACAAACAATCTTAGTTCAGACCCAAAGGCAGCATTGAAACAGCACCCAAGCAGGCTATCCCTGCTGCCATTCCTATTATGGACAAAGGAGTATTGTCCCCTCAAGTCTTGTGCTAACTTTCTGCGGCCTTTGACACAGTCAACCACACACAACTACTTATACTCAAGAGCTCATGGATGGGGTTCTCAGGCACTGTGTTTGACTGGTTTTCATCCTACCTATCGGGCGAGCACCAACTAGTTTTTGTAGGGAATGTCTTCTCAACCCATACCCCAGTGGCATGCAGAGCCCACCAATGCGCCATCCTATCACCAGTGGTCTTTATGCACAAGACTCATGGAGCTGCCCTGAATGGCCCAACATATCCATCTGTGTATGGCTGCAGAGAAAAGTCCACGGCACAGGAGACATTTCAAGGATGATAAAGTCCATGCAGTAAGTCAAACTTAGATGTTGAGTGCCTACCTAAAAATGAATCCCACTAAAACTGAGAGTGTGCTCCCAGGCAACCTAGAGAAACACGTGTCAATCCTGCCTATCAGAATCTCAGACGGGTCATGCCACAGTTAGATGCAAGCGCTCAGTTGCTTGGAATCATCAAGAGCCACCTGTTTTAAGGCAGCACATCACCAAAAAGTAACACACGGCCTGGTACCAACTAATGATGGTGCCCAAATTAAAAATAAATCTGCAACCCACCAAATTCAGGGCTCGTTAAAGTCATAGAGCTTCATTACAAGTATGGCGGTGCAGTAAAAAACATTACTTTACTGCCATACTATGGGTTTGGAGGAGAGCTGGAGGAAAACTTGCTGTCGTACCGCCAAATAATCGGCAGAATTACTGCTGGCGGAATTACTGCTGAAATCCCCATGGACTCTGTGGACTCGAAAAAATGGGGACTTACACCACCTACCACCACTTGCAATCCAGCGGTAAATCTGCCAGACCAAGCAGTGGTAACTATACTGGAAGATTTTACACCAGAATACCGCCAAACTTGTAATGACACTGTATGGGAGGACAGGTCAAAGAGACCCCCTCCCCTGCAGTCCCCTCCTTGGGAGGTCTATGGCTTGTCAGGGGACCCCCTGCCACCAGGGCCCAGGTGGTGGGTGAACCACTGGCCGACGCATTGACCAAACATACTGTATTAGGCTAGGCCCAGGAAACCATTTTGAAAACCAGAACGCCATCTTAAGACATGACTCCATGTGCGCTGCAGCACGGCCCCCACCTCCAGAGAATCCTTGCCTACCCTGTTGCCCTCACTCCTTGGCAGATCCGCTGAAAGCCCGGTCCCACGAGCAGTCAGACATGAGCTAGTGTTAGAGCAGTGTTAGGGCGGCTCCGGCAGAGGCGGCTCCGGGAGGTGTCGGCAGGTGTCCGCAGGGGAAGCCAATGAAGCCAGCAACTAACAGACACCACCAAAACCGTGAGTGTGGTATGGGTGGGGAGTAGAGCAATCACTCTACTCCAGCAAGCCCATGCCACTCTATCTTACCTCCAAATAATATAGACTGCCATAATGTTAACATGTCCACTCTTAGATGGAATTATGAAAAGTAGCATGTCCACTCTTAGATGGGACTGTGAATATTGGCCTGCGTCACATCTAGATGGAATTGTGAATGTTATCATGTGAAAGTTGCATTTAGAAAGTGTGCCCTATAGCCTCTCCTTGAATTTTAGAAATGTGCCCAATAGCCTCTCTGGTAAATGGAATTTAGAAGTGTGCCAAAGATCCTCTGTGAAAGTTGCATTTAGAAGTGTGCCCAATAGCCTCTCTTTGAATTTTAGAAATGTGCCCAATAGCCTCTCTGGTAAATGGAATTTAGAAGTGTGCCCAAGATCCTCTGTAAAAGTTGCATTTAGAAGTGTGCCCAATAGCCTCTCCTTGAATTTTAGAAATGTGCCGAATAGCCTCTCTGGTAAATGGAATTTAGAAGTGTGCCCAACATCCTCTGTGAAAGTTGCTTTTAGAAATGTGCCCAATAGCCTCTCTAGTAAGTGGAATTTTAGGAGTTTGCCCAACATCCTCTGTGAAAGTTGCATTTAGAAGTGTGCCCAATAGCCTCTCTGGTAAATGGAATTTAGAAGTGTGCCCAACATCCTCTGTGAAAGTTGCATTTAGAAGTGTGCCCAATAGCCTCTCCTTGAATTTTATAAATGTACCCAATAGCCTCTCTGGTAAATGGAATTTAGAAGTGTGTCCAACATCCTCTGTGAAAGTTGCATTTAGCAATGTGCCCAATAGCCTCTCTAGTAAGTGGAATTTTAGAAGTGTGCCCAACATCCTCTGTGAATATTGCATTTCGAAGTGTGCCCAATAGCCTCTCTGGTAAATGGAATTTAGAAGTGTGCCCAACATCCTCTGTGAAAGTTGCATTTAGAAAGGTGCCCAATTGCCTCTCTAGTAAGTGGAATTTAGAAGTGTGCCCAACATCCTCTGTGAAAGTTGCATTTAGAAGTGTGCTCAATAGCCTCTCCTTGAATTTTAGAAATGTGCCCAATAGCCTCTCTGGTAAATGGAATTTACAAGTGTGCCTAACATCCTCTGTGAAATTTAGAAGTGTACCCAATAGCCTCTGTGAGAGTTACATTTAGAAGTGTGCCCAATAACATCTCTGATAAATTGAATTTAGAAATGTTCCCAATAGCCTCTGTGAAAGCTGCATTTAGAAATGTGCCCAATAGCGTCTCTGGTAAATGGAATTTAGGGGTGTACCCAATAGCCTCTGTGAGAGTTACATTTAGAAGTGTGCCCAATAGCCTCTCTGTGGAAATTGAATTTAGATATGGGCCCAATATCCTCTGTGAAAGCTGCATTTAGAAGTATGCCCAATAACCACGCTGAGAAAGTTGCATTTAGAAGCGCTTCCAATAGCATCTGTGAAAGTTAATTATAGAAGTGTATTCAATAGACACTCTGGAAAGTTGCATTTAGAAATTTGCCCAATAGCCTCTCTGGAAAATTGAATTTAGAAGTGTTCCCAGTAGACGCTCTGTGAAAATTGCATTTAGAAGTGTACCCAATAGCCTCTGTGAGTGTTACACGTAGAAGTGTGCCAAATAGCCTCTCTGATAAATTGAATTTAGAAGTGTTCCCAATAACATCTGTGTGGAAAATTGTACTTAGAAGTTCGCCCAGTAGCCTCTCTGGGAAACTTGCATTTAGAAGTTTGCACATTGGAAGAGCATATAACCCATCATACCCACCACCACGCTTACTCTCTCCTTTACATCACCACTCAACTAGAACACAGAGATACTATGACACCATTCGGTATAACTGTTCTCATACGAACATCGCTGATTACTCCACATCATTCTATGTAAACACTGCTGGTCTCATACCCCCAGCCAGGTGCTTTCCTCAGGCCTAACGCAGCCACATCCGTTACGGATAAATCCTGCCAGAATGAACACATTCTCCTGATCTCTCAACCACCACACCTACCGATAAGAAGCAGCTATTACACAAGTACCGCACGAGCTGCACACATACCCGGTGCTCACACGCACCTTTTGACTCTCCCTACTATCTCTACTGATCTGAACTTCGGTTCCCAAGGGCGTTCAACCTACCAGCGCCTTCAGACCATACCAATGGTATATAAGGCGCTATATAAGTGCAAAATAACATAACAATAACATAACATAACAAACACTGTATCTTTCACCTTCCGCAGTGCATCATTATCCTCAGCATGACCCGGGCAGCGGGGCTGGCTTGGAAAGTAACTGTAAACCGTCCTCGATGAAACAAAAGCCTTAATCCCGCACCAAGGAACGGTTCATACATATCTACATATATAAATATATTGCATTACAATGATATCCCTTCTACACGACCACCGTGGCAAAAATCTACAAACAACTGTACGAACTGCAGAATGTGCCATTGTGTGACCACACGGTCACAATATTCAAACCCCCTCAGTACGCGCACACACTTAGTTTACTTTACTTTACTTTACTTTACTTTACTTTAATACATTTGTATAGCGCGACCATGAACCCGAAGGCGTGAGGGCACTACAGAACACAGATAACAAAAACAGGAAACATATTCATAATGTAGGGCTGAACGAGATTATATCACTGGCATATCGGTCGTTTAGTGGAACAGGTGGGTCTTAAATCTTTTTTTAAAGTATTCTAAGGAGTCCATGGATCTTAACTCCAGCGGGAGGGCGTTCCAGGCTCTAGGTCCATTAGAGAAGAAGGCTGAATTGGTTGTTCTGACAGTGTGGTACTTAGGTTCAGATAGAAGAAACAAGTTATTTGACCTAAGTGCTCTTGTGCTAGTTCTTATGGATAATAGCTGTTGTAAATATCCAGGCATCTTCCCAGATTTGCACTTTTGTACAATAGTCAGGGTGCGGAATAGAAATCTAGAGGCCACAGGCAGCCAGGCAGCTCACGTCTCGCTGGTGTAACATGGTCTCTGTGTTTGAGTTTCATAACGGCTCTAATAGCCCCATTTTGGCGGATTTGCAGCCTGTTACATTCAGATTTATTAATTCCCATAAGAAGGCTCGAGCAGTAATCTATTTTAGATCCTACTATTGCTCTCGCGATAGTTTCTGCATTGTCCTGTGAGATAAGAGGCCTTGGATGTGTTAGAAGCTTAATGTAGTATGCACATGATGAGACAATACTACTGACATGCTATTTCATAGACAAGTGTTGGTCGAAAGTCACTCCCAGGGTTTTTACTATTTTTAGAGGTTTGATGGATTCTTCTCCCAGCTGGAAGTTGTTATACTGTGGACCAAGTTTAATAATAGTATGCGGTGAGGCCACTACCAGTAGTTCAGTTTTGGATTTGTTCAGTGCTAACTTATTATGAACCATCCAGGTTTCAATTATAGTAAAAACTTTATTAATGGCAATTTTATCCAGTCTATGGGACCCCTGAAGCGGGATGACACATTGAGTGTCATCCGCGTAGTTGGTAAATATAATGTTCTCATGGTCGAGCATTGCAAACAAAGGAGCCGTGAATATATTGTAAAAACAGGGGAAAGTGCAGACACCCTGAGGAACACCACAGGTTGTAACAATAGACTCAGATTCAGCATTACCTTGGAAGACTCTGCTAACTCGATTGTTGAGAATTGACAAAACCCATTTGCAAGCTAGTGGGGAGAAGTTGGCCACTTCAGACAACCTGGTGGCCATGATATCATGGTCCACCAGGTCGAAAGCCGCGAAGAGATCTAGCAGCATAAGTAGAGATACCTCCTTATTATCCATACATGCCATCAATTTGGACTTGAGCTCAAGAAGCGCGGTTTCAGTGCCATATCCAACTCGAAATCCCGACTGATGGTCCCCTGGCCTCCTACTATGTGCTCCTCCAGAGGTAATGTAAAAAGAGTGATACCAAGTCCTTATGCCATGACTACCCTGATGCTGCTAGAGTGCAAAGGAACACAAGCGTGACAGTATTGTGAGCTCTTGTAAATTGTTTAATGAGATACATAGAATGCCATCAAATGTGAATGTACGAGTTTAACGTGTATTACTACTGTCAACCGTATTGGTCTGTTGCTCCTGCGTGCTCCACCAACCCTAATGCTACCTCACGTATTGTGTTTACAATATGATGTTAGCGCTGTTAATATTGCAAATACTTACCCTGTAGAGACTAATACAACTGTTGATATAGTTAACGTGTTCTGAAATGACTGTGTACTGATGTAAAGAATATAGACGTGTAACCCTTTAGCCATTTTACATTATACAAATCTCTTCATTTTCAATACAATTTGCAGCCTGCGAGAAGACTATCATTGTCGACATATCCAAGGCCACCTCCCCTCCCTTCCCATTGAAGCCTGCCAGAGAAAGCAAAGGCCCAAGCTACACCGCCTCACCTCCCCCAATTCGGCTGGAGCCGCTTCAGGCATTCATGATTCCCCCGCAGCTCACATGGCCACAAACAGCCACCTGAATTATTTACAGCCCAGCAGCAAAATCCGGCCATAACCAGAGACCAGAGGTGCCCCCTCATAGGTCCCACGACCCACCAGGTCACCCCAAATTAATGACGCTTGTAAAAGAAGACACCTAATATTGCACCAACATTGTGTAAAAGCATCCATCATGACTTCTAACGAGACCCAAAGCTCGGACAGCTTAACCCGTTCCCTGAGACCCGACCCCGTGGCCTATGATACCTGTATTGATATATCGCCACAGTACCCCACCTAATGCGCATTCCACCTGTGTTGTATTAACCTGTAGAATAACCTATTGTAGGATTTACAAGGCAACTGACATTGCAGCATTGAATGAATGGGGTGTGCCTGGCCCTTAGGACAGAAAGCCAAGAAAGACGTCCATCAATGACACTGACCACGCCTGACCGGACAGCGCCTCCCGGATGAGCCCAGCTGACCTGCCCACACCACGTTGGGACCCGGCGGTGTCCACCAACCACGGACCGACGCATCACAGCTGCACATATAGTTAGTCGATGCCACCCAATCCCCATGTACATGTGCCCCCTATAGTGTGTAGGTGCCTATGAGACTTTTTGTAAATATAAACGCCTGTCTTTGCGATTGTCAGACAGAGCGCTCTCAGAGTTTGCAGAGTTCTTTGCATGCCCTATTTTGACTTAGATAAAGGGTCCCTTAAGCTCACCCGCACTTGGTCCTAGCTTTATTCCCATTCTTGGGAGAGTCCATTCTTGCCTCTCATTGCAGGGAGGGCCGTGCTATCTGGGGATGCTCGCCTTTAATGCGCATAGTATTGCCTCATGGTTACTGTTTCCCTACTGTGAATTTGCTGTTTGTGGTCCCACATTAATTTTCTCCCCACCTGATTTAGCTCCTTGGTGTCCCCCATTTATTTATTGTCCACTGTTATTTTGTCACCCCACTTTCAATGTTTTTTCACTGTATTTTGCTCCTTGTTACCCCACATTAATCTGATGCCCACTTGATTGACATTTCCTTTCCTTTCAATTTGCTGTCCATTCTGACCTTGCTCCCCTGTCTCCATATTGACTATTACTCCTATATGATATTGCTCCCTGGTGCCTATACTAATAGTTACCAACTTGCATTCTGATGCTCCACTGTAATATTGCTCCCTGGAACCCGATCTATTTTGTGTCCTGGTGTCACACTGTGACTTTAGTCCCTTGTGCCCAGCCATTAACAGATGCCCTCTGTTTTCTTCATGTCAAAACCATCTATGGTAAGTAAAAAAAAAAACCTGCAACCTTCCCAGCCTAACTCACAGCAAGGTCACACCTTGGCCAAAGGGTGATGCAAGATACAAGATAGCAGCTGAGGAGAGAAACAGGAAAGCTATTGAGTCCTACTCCGAGACACCAACAAATACATGAGAAACAGTAGTGGAAGTCCCAATGACCCACCTAAAAGACCTCTGATGACATTTATTTTCACTTAGACAAATAACCAGAAATGCCTCCCTCCAAGAATCTTCCCAATCATACATTTAATCATGAAACATCTCCCTGCCACCAATAGTCACCACAACCAAGATTACCAAACCAACCCCAAGACGAACTTGCTCGGTCTCCTCAAAGATTAATGCAGCACTTTAGAAACCCACACCCCCAAGGAAGGAACAATCCAGCAAGCAGGCAACACAGGAAAGCGACAACGAAAATACCAGAACCAGATGTCCTGTGTTCAACACCTGTTCCATATCCAAACAGCGCTCAGAAATCTGCTCTGCGAGAACAAAATAGACCTTTTATTCATCACCGAGAGCTGGCTCACAGGGGACTATTCATTGGTTATACATAAAGACCTCCCTATAGGCTATAGGATTAGACTCATCAACAGAACAAGCAAGGACGGAGGAGGCGATGGTACGGGTTATCAACAGCCATCAGAAATCTTCTCTTCAAAAGGAAAATAGGCCTTTTATTTATCACAGAGGGCTATGCATTGGTTATGCATGAAGCCACCCTCACAGGCAATAGGATTAAACTTGTCAACTGAACATGCAAGAGGTGAAGAGGTGCACAAGTTCAGTTGTTACCATCTTATAACATCCTGGACTGTGATCCACTTTTCCTCCGATCCACCTCCAGCACGACAATGCTTATCTTCCTTCTCATCTACAGACCACCCTCCTACAACCCGTCCTACATTGATACCCAATTTATGGTTGGAAAAGGAAGCCTGCACAGCTACAAAATTACACTGTGCAAACTTGGCGCCTTTCACCTCAAGCATCTAGTTAAAGAATCCATCCACGCAGCTGGGCACAGATTGGATGGATTCTCTTGCAATGAGAATTTCACCACTTTATCCTCACTAGTTTACTTACCCTGGGGACATCACCTATTCCTTTTAGCATCTTCACTAATTAACCGCCAGTGCCAAAGACTATCAAAGCCCCCCAACCATACTCAGGCCTTAGAAGAAAATCAAGATGTACACACTTCTTGAAAAACTGCAAGCCTTCAAACCCCAGCCCATGAAGGGTAAACAGATGGGAGCACCAGACAAATGACTTAACAGTATTCATATCTGGAGATCAGAAACCCTTGACACTATGACTCCGAAGAAGCCTTTGCAGTGTTCATAAAAGCATCAAGACACCAAATGGTTACGTCCTAAGCGTAATCTCCTCAAACAAGATAAAGGGAGGTGCAACACATTCTGGGGAGAAAATTACCTACTGATAACTATTGTTACTTACCACTGGCTGCTCTGGAAAGAGAGAGCTGACACGGTCAATGCCAGCAATCACGCAGGCTCGCTGGAAGACTTCTGCATACCAATATTTACAAAGTAATTACAAAGGAAACCTCTATCAAGAGGTAACCCCCTCACACTTTCACAACAGATTACAGCAAGCCTCTCCCCAAAACACCCGCGGCTAACCCCAACAACCCAGAAAAATACTGACCATTCCCCAACACTATTCACCACAAAACTCCTTGGGGATTGTTTATAACAAGGGCTATGGGAAGACAATGAAACCACTAACCTATTTCATGAACCATAAAACTGATTCAGAATAATGAGAGGTACAGAACCCACACTATGCTCTATTTGAGACAACTCAAAAAGAAACGTGGAAGCTAACTTGCCCTGTCCACTCCTTCTAATGGACACCTCTGCTGCTTTGATACTATCTGCCACAAGATACTGCTAACATGACTACAGGCCATGGCATCATAAGCAACAGTTTTATGCTGGATGACTGCATTCCTCACTGACAGGACCAAAACAACACACATGGCGCCCTCCAGGACACGTAATACGAATTAACGTGTGGAGTACCACAAAGACCCGCTCCGTCACCTCTCCTCTTTCATATCTACATGACCCCAGTCATGGAACGTCTCTATAACTTGGCCTTCACATGCTTCAACGGCGCCGATAATACCCACATCGTCTGCAAGCTCACAAACAGCCCTGTGCCAGATCTTACCCCTTGCCTTGTGAATGTTGATTCCTGGATGATGACAAACAAAAAAACGCCTATCCAATCAAACCCATCTAATGATTTGCATTACCACACTGTCAATCCCCACAGTAATCACCTGGCCTGAAAAAAAAGGTGATCTGCAACAATGGGTCAGAAATCTTGGCATCTTGATGGATGGCAACGTCACACTTGAACCACAGGTTAAAGCCACTGCAAGGAGCTGTCTCTTTAAACTCTGAATGATCCGATCCATCATGCCGCACATGACCTTCACCTGGTGTTCCCGGATTACCTTCTGAATAGGCTACATAGAGTCCAAAATGCAGCAACCGAACTTCTCAAGAGACTTCAAAGACATCTTTACATCACTGCAGCCCTTTGAACACTCCACTGACTCCGGGTGAAATGGAGGATTCACTTCAGGACTCTGTGCATTATCGACAGCAACCTTCACAGCAACAGCCAAGAATCCACCACACGGGAATTCATCCACTTCAAATCAGTGACACTGCGTCAACCAAGCCATGCTGGCCCAATAACTGCCACACTTAGTACAGAAATTCCACAGGGATTCTCCTGCTCTTGCCTCTCAACCAAACTCTGCAATTCGATGCCCAACATCTGTGCACAGAGAAAAACAACCTGACCGTTGGAAAATCCCTGAACACGGGGCTATTTAATGAACACCAACACAAGAAGAGCACCAACATATCCGCCAACAAATGCACATTCTAAATCGGACAGAACCTCCTATGCACATAATTACACTAACATTGGACTATTGGAGATTGGACTCTATTGGGTTGGCCTCCTCTCCACCACTAAATAGAATCCGGGTCATGCAAGGGGCCAACACACAAGGAGCAAGCCAATTAACACAGACCGGAGATTGGACCCTTTCGGGTCAGTCTTCTCCCTCCCCACATTAAAGTAAACCAGAACAGCAATAACCATCCCTAATGGAAACGATAACCAAACACTGCAACAACACCAGACCAACAGCCCTGAAACAAAGGATTCCAATCGACTAATTATTCTTCCTCCTCCTAACAAAATCTCATCTGCATCTCTCTCCACCTCACACTACTCACCCAAACAAAACTCACACATGGCAGCAACTGCCTACAAACACATACGCTAACAAACAACACCACCACTCACTTCACCAGAAACTACGTAGGTCCCCACATCAGAGGCGTAGACAGGGTAGGGCCTGAGTGGGCAAGGCCCACAGAAAATCTGTAAATACCCACTCAGCAGCGCTGTGAGGGAATTTACAGTTGCTAACGTCACTGAGGTGGGCCCAACTACATTCGCTTCAGGCCCCAGTTGTTAGACAATCCTAGTTATGCCTCTGCCCCACATTGTTACCAACAAGTGATCGACGGTGAGCTCTCCCTTCTAGATGAAAACCACACTTGTCACACTTGAGGTTCTCATGTCCCAGCCGAGGATTTGGGCAGGAGCAAGACAATGCCCCTCTATGGCAAAAATGCTCTTGCCGGAGAGCCATTCCATGGAGGCCCGAGGCCCAAATCCCTATGCTGTCTTGTGCAAATTGACCATGGGAGAAAGTTGCACAACCTTTGCGAAAAATCATGCCATCCAAGAAAAAAAGACGGTTTACTGAATGTGGCTCACCGCTCCATGCCCCAACCATGGATTTCATGATGTGCTGTGCCTGCGGGAATCCCTCAGCACGAACATAGACCTGTGACTGGCGTTAAAGGTCTGGAGTTGGGCTCAGCATCCCCGTAAACTCATTAAAGATGTCTGCCAGGCAGTAGGTTGGCCCCCGCTTGCTGTGGCAACCTGAGGAGAAGGATGGTCCGTCCTTTGGTGAGTGGCCACCCAGCCGCCTGGAACATGCTTTATGGAGGTGGAGTGGAGGGAGGGAATGGCAGGAGCTGCTAGTCTAAGGCTGCTGCTGTTGAGACCTTGGTGTAGGGCTGGCTGGCCGAGTGGGAGGGGGAGGAAGGAAAAAAAGCATCTAGTCCGCTGTAAAACATGACACACTTCGACCCTAAAGACACTGCAAGAAGAACTCCATGTGCTTTTTTGTCTGTGTTTTGTGTTAATGTAACCTGCAGTCTGGTGACCAATACATGGACCCCCGCCTCCTTTAGTAGCATGTTCTTTTTGTTTTGGCAGTACCTTTAAGGGGCAGAGTTGTGCTTATGAAAAGGAAAACACATCCGCCTGCTCCTCCCATCTCTTGCCTGCCATAATGCTACACCTAGCTTTGCTCCTTAGCCTCACCCACAAGGCTCGGAGATCAGGAGGTCAGGGGCAGAGGAGTTACAGAGTACATGTTGTTCATTTCCACCACCGACCTAGAGTCACACAACAGCCAAATAATGAGGTACTCCCGGTTCCCAAACCACAGCAATGCAATAGTCTACGCCTCTATCCTGTTAGCTACACCCCCACTTCTTGCAGGGCTACGAAGCCGCCAAAATGGCAAAAGTGCGCCATGCAAGACCACTTCACATTGCGTTACACACAGATGAGGTAACATTCTAAATAATCACTAGCATTAGGAAATTCAACCATTTCGCCCCCCATACTAACGGGGCTACACTGGTGCTCATGCCAGCATGAGTCCTCTTCCCACCACCCTACCTAACTGCACGCCTGACGCCGGATCTGGAGCCACCATTCTCCAATAAACTCACGGCAGTGCTCCGTGCCTTCCAAGCTCGGTTTGCAATATATAAGTAGCACAAGAAAAAGGAAAAAAGTGGGACTAGCAGGGCCCAATTGGAGGGACAAGATTAAGCCCGGTGGGTAATTTCCTAACTTGAAAATCAGTAGACCTGAATTCTATAAACAGCCTCCTCACTTAAAAAAATGGTGTGATCCTCATCAAATCACGTTTACTTCCTGTGCATGGGTTTTTATCACATGAGAAAGTCTGGAGTGCATTGAAAGAAGCTAAAGCAAGTGGTTATGCCGCATACTAATACAGGACTATGCACACATACACATTCTGTCACCTAGTATAAAGTTTGTGCTCCCACTTTCTGCACTCTGTTCCTGCTAAAAATACAGTAGGCCTCATTAAGAGTATGGAGGTAATTCTATAATTTTTCTGTGGAATTGCCACCAACCTCTTTTGCTTTAACCCCACTGTCTGGCCCGGCACAATTACTACCGGATTACAAGTGGTGGTAAGGAGGTTTTAGTACCCATTTTTGGAGTCCCTCGGACTCAGGGGGATTTTTGCTGATTTACCATGAATGGTATTTCTGCTGCACTAAATCTGAGGGTGTTGGCGGACAAAGTGGAGGGTGTACCTTCAGCTATAAATTTGAGGTAAATCCTCTGCTTTAAACTACAAGTTTGGCAGTGCGGTAAAATGAGAGGTATTTCTAAAAAAAAGTGGTGTTGATAGATTACCACCAAAAATTGCAGAACTCATAATGAGGCCAATTTTTGAAAGCTGCATGTAGCACTACTATTTTGTGAAAAGGAGACATACGCGCTTAATTTACCACTAATAATAAAGTAGGGCTCTTTGGAACACAATTTCTTATGTATAAGGGCCTTACAAATGCACAATAAATAAATAAAATAAAGGAAGACCCTCATGGTAAAGGAAAGTGATTCTCTGTAAAGAGCTACACACATTTCCCTGACATTTACTACAAGCAGAGTACCATTAACCAGATGACCAACATTAGGTTGTTCAAAACATTTAAAATGATATATGTTTCACTGGACACATAGTGACATTTGGGGGTACATATCTCTTCTTGGCAAAGAAATTAAGTAACGACCAGGACATTAATCTCCCCTGCTCCTACTATCATCACCTCCTCCTGCGCTCTTATTCTGTCCTCCACCTCCTCAGCTCTTCCTTCGAACAACATTCTCCCCTCTGATCTTACTCTTTCCTCCACCTCCTTTGCTTCTCTTTTCTCCTGTCTCCACGCCTCTCTATGCCTTCTTTGCCTCACCTGCCTCTCCAACCTTCTCCAAATGCACACTGCCTTCTTCCGAAAACTCCCACACCAATGCTCTCCCACTGTACCCTTATATACGTCCCTAAGCGCTCCCCATGAGGGTCTGTATGTTTGTGACACTTTTGATTTCTGTGCAGGATTAATTAGATTTGAATCAGCATATCAACTCAGGTGATACTGATGGAGGAACTATGAACTATGGACTCCTGCCTTCCTCGGATCCTCGTATGGAAGGTCTGAAGCAATGTCCCACCGGACACTGGAGTGATCAACTTCCCCCCTCATTTTCTTGCTAAGCAGGGTTACTGCTGTTGAGCGATTACATGTTTGCGGAACTTCCACCATGAGACATGTCTTAATGGATCCAGGAAACTGATGTTATCCACATTGTGTCTCATTCTAGTATCCTGGTGGCAAACCCCTGCCCACTGACACATTTGTTGGGGTTGATGACCAAGTGACTCGTCCTAAATCTCCTAAGGACCCTGCATCACAGAGCGGGTTGGAGCCACGGGACCCCCATGGTCACCTGCACAAACACCACAAGGGTCAGGCAGGGGACATTGTCACAAGGCTGAAAGCCGGTCTGCACATGGACAAACCGAGCCCACCTCTATTCTAGGACCATAGGTGCAGAGAACTCCTGCAAAGAGCTACTTCCTTTTTGGGAGAATTCTGAAACATGCACAAGCTCCTTCTAAAGATCTCTTTGAGACCTGCATGTCTTTATTTTGTAGCAGAATCAATTCAATCAATTGAGCAGTGCCCCATCGTCCATTCCCCCTGATCCTATTAATAGTTGGCCACCATTGCATGAGCCATGGCTCGGTGAGTTCAACGTGGTCCAAGAAGAGCTATTTTGAAGCTACTATCATCTGTCACAAATCACCCCCACTTATAGATTTTTGCAGTGGAAAAAACATCAACCACAATATTGCCACTCATCACCAACATCATAATCACCTCCCTATCACTATGAAAAATCCCAAGGCCGACTCGGAAATCCTGTCCAATTACAGACATACCTTAGGCCTTCCCCAAATCACAAAACACACAAAAAAAAGCATAGTTATGTATCATTTCATCCTACACATGGATCATGGAGACTCTTATGCTGTAGAATGTGAATCACTTACCTGTGCACAAGGTCAAGGATACACATTGATTCTTCTAGACCAATTAGCAGTGTTTGACTTTAGTGACCGGGATGTGTTGACTGATTGCATAACATCCCCTGCCAGAATCAAGGAGGTGGTTCCATCCTGGTTCATCTCTTTCATGAGCCACTGCTCTACAAATGTCAAACTGGGTACCTCCTTTTTTGTCATCACTCCCATCAATTGTGGTGTCACTCAAGCAATGTCCCTCTTATTAACCATGTTCACCCTGTACCTGTCATCCCTAAGTGGCCAAATTGTAACTCGCTGCATCCCCTACCCCCTTTACATAGCCAACACCCAAATCTACCTCAAACTGTACAAGGGACCTCGGGACCATCACAAAATGGCAAAACACCTGAATGATACTCATTTCTAGATGTGATGCAATTAGTTCTGCTTAAATGGCTAAAACAGAGTTAAGCTTATATGCCAGGGAGCCACTCATCTCTGCCCTTCCTCTGACTTGAAACAATATTTGACAACAACCAATACTTCGATCCTTATATAAATGGTTTCGCCAGGAACATGTTTATTTAGCTACACTAGCTTTGTGGAATCATGACCCTTCTTGAACTATTACTCCAAAGGTTTTGGTGCTAGAAGTAGCTCTTCTCTCTTCCTAGTAGTTCTTTCTTCTTGTCTTTCTCTCTTCTTGCTCCACTTGCTGGGAATTCTCTTCCCCCAGACATACGAGAAACAGTCCACAATGATTTGTTGAAAACCAAACTAAGAGCCTGCCACTTCGCCTCTGAGTTACCCTCCTAATCTACCTCTAATCTGCCTTAAAGCTTACATTTCCCCTCACCTTTAGCCTACCTCTGTCCCTCACACCCTCTGCCTCCACTCTAACACTTCATCCATCATGGTCACATCCCTAACACAGCTGGCCGTACTGCTTACCTGCACTTAAAATGTCAATGTTGATTGTCTCGGGAGAATAGCTCGGGGGCAATGCGCTTTCCTTGAAAGCAAGACAACGGCAAGCAAAACAGGTTCAATCCCTGGATCCGTGGTTGGAAACCTCTGGGTATTAAGCACATTATAAATAACCAATTATTATTCATATTATTGTCCTTATCTTTGCAAGTCCCCCCGTGTTTTGTCCCCGGTAACTGTGCCATTTACTCCCTCCACAACCCGGTCAGAATGTCACTCAAACTCAACCCATTGTAAGAAGCTCACTGCTTCCCATTAAGTCTGATTTCTTGTCTACTGTACGTTCTTCTGTGATCAAAATAGCATTGTTCCGGCCTGTATATAAATAAACAAAATTAAAATAAATAGTTATTCCCTGACGGAATTACAGCAATGCATTCTATACAAGAGTTGTAAAAAAGGAGCTCTCCAACTTTCTGAGCAGTCAGACCCCTGCCACCTGGCTTGCCTACACAGGCAAGATCACACCACGCCTGCCTTGAAAACGCTTCATTCCTACCCATCAAGGAAAGATCCCATATCTGTAACACACAAATCGTTCAGCCAAACCAACCACCTAGACGCTGAAAATCCAGCACCAGAAATCTACTTACATCTGCCCATCTAGATACAACAAATAAACGGGTAGAGCTCTCCACTCTAAGGGCTCTTTTCACTGGAAGCTCCACATCTTACATTAGAAATTCGAAGATTTCCGAAAATCCTGCCAAGGCCTGAAGACGCACCTCTACCGAGAAGCCTATGAGCAAGAGACACACAAACGTCTCTGGGACTTCCCATCCCTGATTCTCAACCAACCCCCCCAACACTAATTGTTGGCGACTCAATGCAGGCCAGAATCTTTGCAACTGGTATCAGCTGCATGCGGCATTTTAAAAACTCTAAAACAAATACAAAATAAATGAACAAAATATCAGTCCTTCATCTGATGCTGAGGACATTTAGTGGAGATATTCTGCTAGCTATGATGTCATGCATGGATGGAATTTACGAAACGTCTGTATAGCATTTAAGAGGGTCTATGTTTTAATGGGGAGAAAGCGTCGTGTGACCAGCTCTGCCTCAGCCTTACAGACCTTTGAGGGCTAAGCAGTGCTCCCATGTGACTGGCACTTCCAGGGTTCTAGTGACCTTTCTGAGTCAAGCAAAGCTCCCGTGTGACTAACTGTTCCAGACCTGTCAAGACGTGAATTGATGTCTATCACTATTTTAGCACAAATAACAAAGCTAATTTAATTAATAGACTTGTTTGTCTATAGATGGCGTATTTCGTATTGTTTACATTAAACAAATTCAACAGATAAAATAAGAAAAACAGTGTGCTGTTTTACATGCTATAACTTGTTGCAAACTAATGGAAAAATAAAATGAGTACAATTAAAGTAATACATTTCTTGGCAAACTTCCAGGAGAACACTGCCACTTCAAGAGAGTCCCATAATGCACTGCAGTGTCAGTTAACCCCACAGTTAATTATCCCTGATAGCAGGAGAGGATCCCTGAACACAGCTTGATAGAGGATCCCCGAAGATCCCTGAACACAGCTTGATAGAGGATCCCTGAGCACAGCTTGATAGAGGATCCCTGAGGATCCCTGAACACAGCTTGATAGAGGATCCCTGAACACAGCTTGATAGAAGATCCCTGAACACAGCTTGATAGGGTCCCAGAACACAGCTTGATAGAGGATTGCTGAACACAGCTTGATAGAGGATCCCTGAACACAGCTTGATAGGGTCCCCGAACACAGCTTGATAGAGGATCCCTGACACAGCTTGATAGGGTCCCAGAACACAGCTTGATAGAGGATTGCTGAACACAGCTTGATAGAGGATCCCTGAACACAGCTTGATAGGGTCCCAGAACACAGCTTGATAGAGGATTGCTGAACACAGCTTGATAGAGGATCCCTGAACACAGCTTGATAGGGTCCCCGAACACAGCTTGATAGAGGATCCCTGACACAGCTTGATAGAGGATCCCTGAACACAGCTTGATAGAGGATTCCTGAACACAGCTTGATAGAGGATCCCGAACACAGCTTGACAGAGGATCCCTGAACACAGCTTGATGTGTAGCTCTTTCTTCTTAGGGGTACCTGCTATCTTTCAGCTTTTCTGCACTTCACTCAGGGTTTCTATTCAGATTCGATCCTTTACTGGCAGAAACCTCTGTTTTTCCATTAAGTTTTGCATACTTTCCTGTGTTCCACTGTCCCTCTTTTCTGTAGGATTCCGGCCCTATTTTAAAGCTGTACAAAAAAGGCTGTGATAGATGACAAGAAAGTCAAGCACACGTGTGCATGTCTACCTGAAGACCACTGTATTGTGGACTGCCAAATCCACCAAGACACGCCTTAGACAGATAAATGGACAGGGAAAGATAAAAGGTGCTAGACCGTTGTCCCATTCTAGATTTGAATCTTCAGGATTTGTCCCAAGAGATCAGCAGCAAAACAATGCCACGAAGGGGACAATCCTCAGTCTCTCACGTGGCTCCTCCTGGCTCTGACTCTGCTGCCCACCCACCCCAAGGTACCTCAAGCAGTTCAAGTCCCATCACTTCTATTCCCAAACATCGACTGCAACAGCAAGAAGGTTGAGGTACTCTGTGATAGTGAACAGAATCTTTCTGCTGGTTATCACACTCAACATTCTCGGGAGGATATCTCAGGGGCAACGCGCTCGCCTTGGAAACAAGACTACGCAGAGCAACACAGGTTCGATCCCTGGGTCTGCGCTTAGAAACCTCTGGGTATTAAGCGCGTTATAAATAACCAATTATAATTATAATTAAAGGAAGAGTGTTATCCAAGCTTCTTTTTTCAGTGATCAAAGATTTCTTGGGGGCCCATAGGAACGTTTTTCCTCTGGTGAGAAGGTCACCTCCTCCGTAGAACTTCAATGTGGTTCTGTCCAACGTATTGGCTCTACTGTTGGAGACTTTATATAGGAGAGATAAGATTTATAACACACTCCTGGAAAAAAGCATTTCTGGTCATTAAAATCTCAATAAAGAGACTATGCGAAAATAAGGCTTTGCGTTCTTGCAAGGCCTACTTTGTGTGCAGTTGTATTTTCTTCTTTGAAGTTTGCCTTTTACCCCAAGAGGTTTCACAGTGCCATAAGGATGTTTGAGGGTGCATGAAGTCAAAACATACTTATTGAAGAAGTGAGTCCTGCCTTGTTAACATGGAATGATTACTTTCTAGGCAAAGGAACTGTGAACGCTTGTTCCTCTCTTGATAGCCTGAAAGCGGAAGGATCTTCTTCCTGTCCTGGCCTCCTTGATGTTTGGGACAGTGAGCAGGCATTCATGAAATTATCTTAGGTGTCTTTCTCTGATGATGACAGTGCAGCTTCTGTGTGAGAACTGCAGTTCTAGTACCGTAGATGGACTTGTGGACAAGGCCCATGTCTTTGGGCACCGCCTTTGCTTTCCCCCCTGGTAGCCAGTGTAATGAAGTTATTCCTGGTGAAATGTGATTACATTTCTTAACCTTGCATTATGAATGTCTGGCTGTGGCATTCTTGGTGCAGTGCACTGGTGACGTTAATCTACCAGGAAGACCCAGGTAATTACTATTCGCAGAATCCAGCCAGAAGGGTACAAGGGTGTTCACAAATTACATTTTCTGTGGAAATGATGAACAAGGAAGTAGATGTTTCACCGTCTACAGCTGGAGGGAGGAAACGTGATTCAACAGCCGATGACATTGATGACCCTGAGTACAAGTCTTGGTCTATCATGAGGCAGAGATTTCTAAGCACCACTGAGCAGGTATTGCATGCACCAAAGGAGTCAGGTCAGAACAGGGTGTTTAAGGTTGCCGCCTCTGTCTTATTAGGAGTGAAGTGCCCTGTCCATCCAACCTTTTATAGGTGTTAGATGGTCTCTAAAGTTGCATAAAAATGCATCTCTATCTCCTGAGAGTAGATACGTTTTGGGGCACTAGGCTTTGACTCAACTTTGCGCAGCACTTAGGTATTTCTGGGGAGTTATTAAGTTCAGTTGCTGCAAGGTCACTGGGAGGGGAGGTGTTGCCCATACCTTGTGCTAAAAATTGGGTGTAGTTGGGCCCGGATACCTTGCGCTTAAAAGATTAAACTTCACATTCTCGTTTGCAGTGTGTTGCATGCATTTTATTTGCGTGATTTAAGTGGTCAGTTGACATGTGTTTCGACCTCTCAGGGTCTTTATCAAGGCTGGTACATGGATTCTCGTTGCCTGTTGCCGGTTCTGCATTGGTGGTCTGCTTTCACTGCTTGTCTGTTTGGTCTTAATAGGATATCACACAGTTGGAATCTGGCCTATTGGCCCGGTCGAATCCTGTGTGGTTGTCGGGACACGTGTCGGCTGACCACTCAAATCACGTAAATATAATGCACGCAACACACTGCAAACAAGAATGTGAAGTTTAATATTTTAAGCACAAGGTATCCGGCCCCAACTACATCCTGTCACCTGAGAGTTTGACAAGAATTTGAGTATCATCTATGCAGTTGATAAACCGAATGCCGCTTTCTTGACCCAGCTCAACTAATGACTTTAAGTACAGGTTAAATGAAAAGTGATATATTGTTATTGTTATTGTTATTGTTATTTTGCATTTGTATAGCGCCTTATATACCATTGGTATGGTCTGAAGGCGCTGGTAGGTTGAACGCCCTTGGGAACCGAGGTTCGAGTCAGTAGAGAGGGTGAGGAGAGTCAAAAGGTGCGTGTGCGCACAGGTATGTGTGCAGCTGGTGCGGGTTGATGTGGTAGCTGCTTCTTAGCGGTAGGTGTGGTGGTTGAGAGTCAGGAGAATGTGTACGCTCTGGCAGAATTTATCCCGCTCCAGAGTGGCTGCGTTAGGCCTGAGGAGAAACGCCAGGCTGGGGGTGTTAAACCAGCGGTGGTTAATTAGAGTGCTGGGGAGTGAGCGGTGGATGTTGATATGAGAACAGTTATACCGAATGGTGTCATAGTATCCCTGTGTTCTATTTGAGTGGTGGTGTAAAGAGGAGAGTAGGCGTGGGGTGGGTATGATATATGTTCATTCAAATTTACGCATATCAATGCATATTATGTACGTCATGCAATTTAAGCAGTCAGGAACACATTCGCGCGTGCATAGTTCGTCTTGCGTGCTCTAGTCAATCCCTCATTTTCAGTGTGCTTCGTGCATGCTCTCATGTATTCCAAATGCATGCACTCCCGTCGTCCCCGCGAATGCACTCCAGTCTGTCTATGCGTTCATCAGGTCTGCACGCTCGTCCGGTCTGCTCTACACAGGCGTCGGCTTCACGCAGGCATCTGCTCTACACAGGCATCCGCTCTACACAGGCATCCGCACCACACAGGCATCCGCATCACACTGCTATCTGCTCCACACCGGCATCCGCATCAGATGGTTGGGTTTTAGGGAAAGAGCCAGGTTTTCAGTAGTTTGCGGAAGGCCGTTAAGTCCTGAGTTAGGCGGATGTGGGGTGGGAGCGAGTTCCACAGGGTTGGGGCCAGGGCTGAGAAAGATGCTCCGCCTAACCTGACTGAGTTTGTTTTAGGAATTACTAGGAGGCCGGCTGAGCTTGATCTGAGGGTGCGGGTAGGGTGATAGGGTATTAGCTTTTTTTGAAGATAATGGGGTCCAGTTTTATGTAGAGCTCGATGGGTGAGGCATAGGGTTTTGAAAGCCACCCTGCGGGCTACCGGAAGCCAGTGCAGTGTCTTAAGGGCTGGGGATACGTGGTCCTTTGGACCGAGCGCAAGAAGCACTTTGGCTGCTGCGTTTTGTGCTCTTTGTAGTTTATTCAGTTGGTAGGCATGAATTCCGAGGTACAGGGGGTTACCATAGTCCAGTCGTGATATGACGATTGATTGGACCGCGGAGACTCTGTTAGGGAATGAGAGATATGGAAAGATGCGCCTAAGGTTTTTGAGGTGGTAGTGGCAGGACTTTGAGACATTGTTGACTTGGCGCGAGAGTGTTAGGTCGGAGTCCAGGGTGCACCCAAGATTTTTTAGTGTGTTAGAGGGGGTCGGTGAGTTGCCCATGGTGGGTGGCCAGGGTAGTGGGTGCGGAAGAAAATCTGAGTTGCCGCAGACCATGATTTCTGTTTTGGAGGGGTTTAACAGGAGGTGGCTTTGGGTCATCCAGCGTTCGATGTTAAGGAGGCAAGAGGTCAGGTCGGGTTGGGACTTGGGTTTCGCGTTCAGGAACTTTAGAATTAGTTGAGTGTCATCTGCGTAATTGTAACACAGGATGTTGTGAGCACGAATTATTGGTGGGAGGGTGATCAGGTAGAGATTGAAGAGGAGGGCGGATAGACATGCTCCTTGTGGGACTCCTGTGTCAACTGGTCGGGCTTGTGATGTAAAGTTGGAGAGTGTCGTTATTTGGTGCCTGTCTTTGAGGAATGAGGCTATCCATTTATGGGCGGTTCCACGGATTCCTAGGGAGTGGAGGCGGTCAAGGAGTATTGAGTGATTGATCGTGTCAAAGGCGGCTGATAGATCGAGAAGGATTAGTGCGGCGCATCCTGCAGAGTCGGCAGTCATTTTTAGGTCATCCCAGATCGAGGTTAGGGTGGTTTCAGTTCCGTGGCAAGACCTGAATCCTGATTGGGCGGGGTCTAGGAGGTTGTTGGCTTCTACAAAGGCATTTAGTTGGGAGTAGGCTGTTCGGTCAATGAGTTTGGCGAGGAGCCTGGTGTTAGAGATGGGGCGGTAGTTTTTTGGCTCGAGAGGGTCGAGTGAGGGTTTTTTAATCAGAGGTTTGACGTGCACCAATTTGAATGCATCTGGAAAGATACCGGAGGAAAGGGAGGTGTTTATGATAGATCTTGCGTGTTCTCCTGCGCAGGTGGAGGCAAAGATTTCTTTAAGGATTGTGGCTGGGCAAAGGTCCAGTGGTGATCCAGATGGTTTGCGGTCGGATAGGAGTTTGAGAAATTGTTCTGGTGATATTGGACTGAAGGACTCGAAAATTGGTTGTGTAGTGGTTGCAGTTGGTGGGCTGGCTGGTACTGGCTGATGTTTGCCTGGTGGTTGTAAGAGAGCCTGTTTGGTGGTCAGAGTTTTTGTCCTTTCAATGGCCGTGGCGTAGAAGTGGAGGGAGAGCGAGTCACATAGTGATTGTAACGCGGTCGGGATGGTTGTGTTACATGCCGGTTTGGTGAATTCGGAGATAATTTTGTGAAGTTCTTTGCATGGGTTTTTGCAGTTTAGGATTCGTGAGTTGTAATGGGCTTTTTTCGCTTTCCGGATTTCGGCTTTGTACCGGTACAGGTGTCGTGCTAAGGTGGTCCTGCTGTCGTGGGTTTTCTCTTTATGCCATTTGCGTTCTAGGTATTTGTAATGTCGTTTAGTGTTCTTTAACTCAGGAGTGAACCATCTGGGGAAGGGGCCAAGTCGGGTTGATGGTTTGCACGTGGGGGTCAGGCGCATAAGGGATGGGTTGAGCCATGAGTCAAAGGCCTCAGGGGTTAGTTGATTGTTGTGATGGTAGGTAGGTTGTGGAGACTGGAGGAGTGCTTCGGCTAGGTCCGGGGTGATTATTAGTTTCTTCCAGCTTTTGCGAATGTTCGGAGGTTCAGAGACGAGTATGGGAAGGGGTTCAGGTGAGTGGATGGTGAACGAGAGAATGAAGTGGTCGGACCAGATGATAGGTGTGGGCTGCATTAGATGAATCAGGGTGTTGGAGCTGAAGATGGCATCAAGAGTGTGTCCTTTATGATGGGTCGGGCCGTTTATGTGGGGTTGGAGATTAATTGCATCTAAACCGTCGATCAGGGAGTATGTCATGGGGTTGGTGGGGATGTCAAGCCATATGTTGAAGTCTCCAAGAAGGGTGAGGTTAGGATGGTTTAGTTGGAGGGTGGAGATGGAGTCGCAAAGGTTGTTTGCGAAGTGTCTATCATAGCCAGGGGGTCTGTATATTATTAGGAAGCTGTACGAGAGTGAAGGGGAGAGGGATAGTTTAACAAGGAGCGATTCGCAGGATGGAATGGAGGGTTGGTTGTCGATGATTGAGGCGCGGAAGATGGATTTGAAGACGAATGATATAGAGATGAACGCTGTTGCATGCCGCAAGTCAAAGGATGAGGAGTTGAAATGAAAAGGTACTAACAGCCAGTGCCACCCAGACCAAAGGATTGTACGATTTTCAGCAAGATCTGATGGTCGACCATGTCGAACGCGGTGGACAGGTCTTGAAGGTGCTTCCATCAGCCAGTTCCTCATCCAAACTTGTAGCACTAACAAGTCCAGGTCCTGGTTATAATCCAAAGCCCAGTAGGACTGGTGTCAACAATTTGAATTTGTCAACAAAGTTTGTTCGTTTCTTGACCACTACTCTTCCAATTTGTTCATTGAGGAATGGGATTTGGAATGTAGGCTGGGCATTTTCAGATTATCTGAAATGAAGATATGATATATGAAATTTCTAAAGCACTCAAACCTGAAGGCATGCGTGCGCTATTGACCGAAGGGAGCTTGTAGAATAACTTTCTCATTATCATTTTAACGACATAGGAGTCACTGCTTTCTTCCCAGCGTTCTGGTAGAAGGTCAGAGGCCAGCATTGTGTTAAATAGCTCTTCAATCTGACCGCTGAAAAGCAGAGCAATGTCCTTTGCTATTTTAGGCAGCAAAGGATCTAAAGGTGACGCTAAGCAGATTCTCCACTTCCTCAAGTGCCATAAGCGTAAAGTTGGTAAAAGCCACTTTAGGTGTTAAATTAGATTGGGTATCTACTTTGGCAGAATCTAAAAGGTCAGTTTGAATTGTTTCTGTTTTATCAACAAAGCAGATGGATATCTCATCAACCACCCGATGTGAAGGAGTTATAGTGGAAGAGGGTTATTGTTGATTGCCCTGATAATTCAGGAATAAGGTCACCCTTAGAATTCACCCTTCTTTTCTTCTCAAGCCGGTCTCAGATTTCAACATAAATCAGTCAATGTTTCTTCCTTCGCTCTTTCAGAACCCTTCCAATCCCACTAAACAGTCTCTCAACAATATGGACGCTGGGAGGGTTCTCACATTTTAGTTAGGAGAATGAATTCAAAAGGATCATACGCGTTTTTGTGAACTATGGCCACAGTAACACAGGCCTCCCAGGTTTGAAAACAATCTATTACAAGATGGATGTTGCTGGGCACCGTCTCCTGCTACCTAAAAGCATAATAATGGGATTCATGTGCTCCATCTTCATAATGGGATTTGACATAAGAAACAACCGGCAGTCCTCCGGGTTATGTCAGAATACGAGTGAAAATTGACATGCAATTGGTCTGAATATCGCTGCAAAAATAAACTGAGGGCTAATTGGCGATGCTGAGCATTGTGCGGGGGAGTGGCTTAGGTTCCACTGGTTTGCGTAATGCCATCCTCTCCTAAGTGCTTTCAAGAAATGGACTGCAACTGTCTATTTCTTTTTGGTACCAGTGAGTAAAAGAAGAGAGGAACCGCACTATTTTGTTTATTTTAAGAAGCTAGTTTCATTTTTAAATAAAACAAGAGATGTATGGATAAATGAGTAGTTTGAGTTAATGGTCCTTCTTTGAAATAGATATTTCTCCTATTATGTGATGTGTTCAGGAATACTTCCTAAGATCAGAGAAATGTATGGCCGTATGATTCTGTTTAGGGTGAAGATACCTGTGCTGCAGCAATGGGATTAGAAATAGGTCTCTCTTCTCCCTCCAAGTAATGCCAGCTTGTATCCAATAGTTTTGCTAGAGAGTGCATTTTGTAACCCTTTTTATAAGCGAAGATATTGTGAATCTCCATTGATTTTACTCTTGAAGGCATCATAGAGGGTTCACTGATAAATGCCAGCAAACCCTCACCCCGAATGGGAGGTGCTTGTCCAATCCAATCCTATGTTCCCTTGCATTCTAGGCCATAGTCCAGATTCACGATAGGAAAAGCACAACAACAACTCTCGGAATGCAAAGAATAAAAAAGAAGTGAGCGAGTGTCTCCCACATGAAATGAGGCCTGTTGGCATATACGCAGGCTGGACCATGGACAATTTGCTTTGCCCTTAGCATAACTGGAGTGGACCTGTGAACTCTTTTCCAATCAGGCTGGCTTTTATTATGGGTTTGCAATGCAATCTTACTCTTATTGTCTAGCTTTCAGCTTATTACGTTTGCTTTCTTGTGGCTTTCTGTTTCTTTATTAGTGTGTGTTAGTTTCACCTCTTTCATATCCATCTGGTTGCGGGGCATTTTAGGCTGAAAGAGGTTGTGGTGTGTTCGTGATCCCCCTGGAAATGTGACCCATATTCTGCCAGGTATTGCCACTTCCGTGTGGAATAGAAGGACCAGGAATGTGAAGGCAGGGCATATAGGGCTCCAGGTAGACTCGGGACAGTTCAGAGCCTAAGCAAATCAGAAGAGTCTAGATAAAGCTGGACGGAGAGCCTGTCACGTCTCCCTATCATACTCTTTACAGCGGCAAACATGGATGGACTGGGAACGAAAAGGGGCCCTGGAATTTATTTTTAGAGTGGCCTCATATTACACATTTTTAGCAAGCCCACCACTTTTCCTATGGGAAAATGTGGAAATACCACACAAAAGAGGCCCTGGGTGCAGAGGCCTACCAGGAAATCTCCAGAGTTCCCTATAGGCCAGCCCGCCCCTGGCGGCAAAAGCAATCCTGACAGGTATAACACCTTCACTCTCCAAACAGACCTGCGTTAGGAGGACCTTACCGCCTGTCGATGGTCTGATAACACTGTTTGATCCACCCCATGGTAGGGATCTTGCTGCGAGGCGTGGCGCCGTTCAGGTATACCAGCATGTAGTTTTCTGCCACCATCACTTCAAGCGTTCCTATGATATACCTGGGTGCAAAGGAAAACGGGATCATTAACCAGACAAAGGAGCAAAGCTGATTAATGACTGCAGCTCAAAGGAGGACTGGTCTATAGGGGAACACAGGGCATGCTGCTGGCTCTGAAAGGCTGATAGGGTTTGGGCGCAGTCAGTCATGTGGCCGGCCTGTAGGAGACTGCGCATAAACCTCTGCCACCAACGCTCCTTTTCAAATGTCACGAGAGTTTGTTTTTTAATTTATAAAATCAGTGGTTATATCAATGCAGGCCAGGGCTATTTTTCTTTAGAATAATGCATCCCACCTGGCAGTGGCAGGCACATTTCTGGCCTAAATCAAGCACATGCATAGCAGCCTTGTTGGCTTTGCTAAATAGAATGCCTGTGGCCACACAGGCCTACTCCCAGGTCCCAGGCTGTGCAGAAGGTCCACATTGCAGTAGGAGCACAAGAGAGGAGCGTGACCTGCCTGCACTGCCCTAGCTCCACTGGACTCCCCAGACCTTTTAGTGTCACAATTGCATGCCACGTCCTGTATAGCTTTACACATGCTCTTGGCTTCTTTATTTGATACCATAGGCCACCCACAAGCTGATGATGGCGCTAAAGGGCACCATGTGAGCCAACTGATGATGACTTTAGAGGTGGGTCAAAATTATAAAGCCTCACTAGGAGGTGCTGAAGCGCCACTTATGGGTCCAAAATAAGAACGATGCTAAAATTCCACCTGATCCTTACATAATGTTGCTGCTAAAGCGCTACTTAGAAACACAAACATAAAAAAAGCACATCAGTTTTACTTCATATTTTAATATCTCGTATGCCAACTGATCTTTAGTGCCTTTTTTGGAACATGAATGTCTTAGCATAATAGATAGCTCAGTGGACTGAGCGAACAGGGAAGGTCTGTGTGAAGTTTACGTGTTCAATTTGTGTGTATGTGTGCAATGTAAATGGACACAATCACAATGCATGTGCACAGTATTTCCCCCAAGAGTAGCGCTATAACTCCCCTCTATATTCTTTAGAGACGTGTGTGTTCGTAAAATGTATCCTTTCTGAATGTTGCTGGTACCACATTTGACTGCGGGTGGAGGTCCCTAGGTGGCGCCTAACTATCTGACCCCCCTCACTTTGCGCACTTTTATCATTCTATAGCCAGTGTAATGCTGAAAACCAAGCTCTTTCAGAGAGGAGGAACACATGCCCCATCACTCTGTCTCATCACTGGAGGCAAAGTGGTCTGGAGATCTACAGACAGGCGGGTTCCTCTGAAAGTCTGGTGGGGGTGCGACAGAATCAGTCACATGTTAGGCATGCCTGGCTCATTCTTTGATGCTTCCATGCCTACTGCCTAGAGTAGACTAGGTTCCTCATTGTTTTGGCAGCTGGCATGACAAAGTAGGGAGTGCTCCCCAGATCAGGGAAACAGGTTTGGAGGAGTTGGGTTCTCTACTGCTGTAGCCAGTAGGCATGGGCCGGTGTGGGTTCCCTACTGTTCTGGGCAACATTTATGGTTATGGTTCTTGGTAGCAGGTGTGCAGGCTATGTGCCTAAGTCCCATGATGGGTGGCTGAGTGATAGGAGTAGGGTTACCAGTGTAGGCCCAGGAATAGGTACACAGAGTCAGTCTTTGAAGGAGGTCTGATGTCCAACTCCCTACCTCCCCAACCTTTACCAATGTAAGAACCCCTCAGACCATTCAGCACCGCCTAAGAGAAAGGCGCGGGGGATGATGGAAAGTCCCATCATCTAGGCGGCACTAAGCAGGAGATAACAGGAGGCCTATGATTTGCCAGTCTCAGAGGAGACATCTGTCTCAAGTTTCCAAATAGAGGACCTCAATACAAGTTTGGTGATATTTCAGTGGTAAATACGCTGAAAGACCACTAAACAAATTTACCAGTACCATCACTTGGTCCACTGGAATTATTGCTGATTACAAGTGGTGGTAGGCAGTGTTGGTCCCCATTTATTGACATCCACAGGACTCTGTGGGGATTTCGGTGGAATTACCACTGGCCGAATTCTGCTGATTTGGCAGTTTTTTTTGTGTAGTAAATTTGAGAAATACCTCCATCCTTTTGCTGGAGGGTTTTCCTCTGCCTTACCTCCAAACCTGTAGTTTTTGTCCACACTGCCAAACTTGAAATGAGGTCCAGAGTCCTTTAGCTACACAGGCTCCTCTATGTATGACCAAGAAGACACACAGGTGGAAACTGATATCCCCCTCGAAAGACCTACTATTTGGAACACATGGTGATCCCTTCTTAATAAGCAAGCAAACTGACATGTTACTGCACCCATCACAGATGGTGGTCGCACAAATTGACACTTTGAGTTGTGGATCTCCGCCACAGCACGTACAAAGAATGGAATCATCTTGTGAGTTTAAAGGTCGGCAGCGGCTTGCCTAATCACTAAGCTCACTTGCCCCAAAACTCCAGGTAAAAGTAATTAAACAATAATGTCACTGGGCGGACCCACTGAGTTATGAAAGAAGCCAAGAGCTTTGAGAAGACCTACGAGTCAGGAGTGAGGCATAGTGAGCAGGAGTGTGCGCGACGATGCCATCAGGAGGTTGGAGGCAGTATGAAGATGTCAATGAAGGCGAAGGAGATGGTGGAGGTAAAAAGAGGTAGACAAGAAGTGAAGGAGGTTTAGGGAAGCTAAAACATGGAGTAGGAAGAGAGAATATGAACTGGGAAGTGGAAGGTGAAGATCAAGAGGTGCAGAAAGGAAGTGAAGGGGGAGCGAGGAGCTCTACAGTGGGGAGAAGGAGAGAATAGCAACAATGGAGGAGGTGGCAAGGCATACACCGCGTGAAGAAGTTAAAGTAAAGAAATGATCAGGGGGAAGGGCAAGAACATCAGAGAATTGGCAGAGGAAACTGAGAAGAGACATAAGGAGGAGGAGGTGCAGACTACAGTTGAGAAGATGGAGGAAAGTAATGGGTACTTTAAAGTGGTAGTTGCAAGAAACCAAAACAGGAGGTTGTGATGAAGTTCCATGCCTAACTCTGGGGACATCTAGTGAGTTGACTAAGGAAGCCAGGTGCCCTCAAATGCTAATGGATGATGATTCTAGGGGTGGTATGGGGAGTATCCCCTGGTACCCACACTTAGCCACCATTTTAGGGCAGAGGGCAGTCAACTGAGGCCATTAGAGATACCATCACTTTAAGAGAGGCGGCTACCACCCTTGGGGGTTAAACAAGAATGGACTCAAGTATACATTGCCTATCCTGTCCAAAACCCCAAGTCCTTCATGCATTCACAGAGTAAATCATGTTTTAGACACTGTGCCTGTAATTGAGTGAAGCTTTGTGACCAAAGGAAAACAAGTAGCAAAGGATTGAAACTCCTTCGACACTTGGATTGTATGCCCACAGGGACATTAGGAGCACATCACATTTTCCTAAGGCACTCACAGAGCAAGCCTTAACAAACACCAGAGGCACACCAGATGTTTTATGGCACCCGTGCTGTGACTGTGCTTAGCAAGCTGGCTCCAAGTTCATTTCCCAGAGGTCTGAAGCCCAAGAGCGCAAGTGAGGTGATAATGGCAAATAAAAAAATGCCTTTATCTTGCTCACCTTCATGTAATATGCCTGAGGAGCATTTGCACTTGCTCCCAGACATTTGGGCTGAAGAAGAACGTCATGAAGAGCCCTGGTCTGGACAGTTAAGGAAAGTGAATTCCAAGATGGTGGATCCACCTTTTAAAGGCCGTTTCCATCCCCAAATCAAAACCAGATCAATCTATTAATATGGGACAATCAAAGCCCCTCGCTCATTCACATCCACAGGTGCAGACCGTCACAGGAAGCCCAACTCCAGGCATAGGGGGGGTCACAAGACTATATATTCTCAGTGTTCCAGCCAGGCAATGTGGATGTGTGCAGAAGGAGCTGGTGAAGGAGTTTGGAGTAAATGGACAGCGATGAAGAAGTTTGGAGGGAGACTGAAGAGAGGAGAAGGTTGCAGATGAGAGGGGGGATACGTCATGAGGAACTTGGTTTGAGACATCGGGAGGATTCTGGTTTAAAAAGGCCAGACGGAATGGTTTGAAACATCAGGAGGAGGTTAGTTTGAGGCATCAAGATGAGGTTGGTTTGAGACAGTAGGAGGAGGTTGGTTGGGACATCTGGAGATGGTTGGTTGAGACATCAGTAACAGGATGGTTGGAGACATCAGGAGGAGGTTGGTTTAAGACATGAAGAGGAGGTTTGTTTGAGACATCAGGGGGAGGATGGAGAAACATGTTGGGAGGTAGAGCAGGAGGCTAGCAAGGTCATAGCTAAAAAGATTAGGAAGGCATGAGAGGCCACTGTGACAGATCTGATGGATTTGTTACCAGTTCCCTGGGGAGAACCTCCGATCATGTGGCCAGGGAAGGGCCAACGCTGCCTGACTCTGAACTTGGGGTTGGCTATCTGCAGGAGGACCACATGGGGGTAGAGCACCCTTGGGGGAAATAGAGACGACTCAACAGAAGAGACATGTTATACCACCGCATCTCTAAGGAATAATAACATCCATTTATTTCCATATAATCTATGTATGGCATACTGTGAGATAGAACATGCTAGTGAAGGTAACATAATCACCCATACATATCCTTATGAGAACACCTTGATGAGGAGGAGGGATCAAGTAATGAAGATTACTATGACCAAAAGAACAGTGTGCATACTAGTTGTTAGGAACATGTGACCTCTGCCAGGATATTCAAAACCGACAGTGGAAAACCAAGGTTAGGAGAAGGAGAATTTATTCCCGATGCCTGTTGGGATGCAAGACCAAAGGAGGAGCCTTCCTGCTGCAGCACCATGACCAGAGAAGGCTGCTGGAAGGAAGCGAATGTGGAGCGGAGGCCTGAGGGTGGACGATGTGTCAGTCCACGCTGATGGCAAGAGGCAGACAGAAACAGTGGGCACGAAGGACGACAAAGCTGCCAAAGAAAGGTGGTAAGCCTGTGCTGCAGGGTTGGAAAGCCGAGACGCTTTGTCCGGTCTACTGCGTACCAGAAAGAATACCAAATAGAAACTGGCGAAAGCTTGGGAAAGCTTGAACAGAGAGATAGGAACCCTCGGACCATCTGTAAAGGTCCAAGACCTGTATGGAAAAGAGACTGAGAAGCATTGTGCACCCTGATGCCTGCGGGTTACAGCGTGTTATAAGCACACAACATGAACAAAAACACATTGTATGACTGAAAAGCAAGTTGAAGCTAAAGCCAACATAATTTGGAACGGCCTGGCAAAGAAGTGTACCGAGCACGGAAAGTAGCGGGTCTGGGAGTCACACCCAATAGTGAACTGTGCAAAGAGAAGCTATAGAAACTAACATTCAGGGGAAAGGAAAGTCCCTGAAAATACTGAACTGTGAATGGAAGTATTACAGAATCCTGGCAGGAGAGAATACGAGGAACCCAAGTGGAAGTGAATTGAGAATGGGAGTATTACAGAGTCCTGGCAGGAGAGTATACCAGGAATTAAGTGGAAGGAAATGATGAACTGTGTATGAAGGAAAATAAAGGGAAGACCCATACCCCTTTAAAAGTAGAGAACATCGTAAATGTAATCCAATGTAATGTAATTTTTTTGTATGGAATTGGTACAAAGTCCTGGCAGAAGAGTATGCCAGGTGAAGAGTGGAAAATAATGGTGAACTTTATAAGTGGAATAGAGCTTCGGAGGTTATAGGAATCAGGAGGAGAAAGCCTCTCCTGAAGTGGATGGAACTTTGATTAATTTATTTGCACCTTTCGGAACTTTACTTTGAACTGCTGGAGAATAGCTGCAGGTAGCAGCTAAAGAGAGTTTGCACCTTTCACATTACATTAGGTTTAGTGTGTGAGGGTCAGGTTAGGGTTTTGGACACAAGACGGAGGACTTATTCTACTTTGGACATTTTGACAGTAACCTTAGTAGTTTTGTTGAGGCAGAGAACCCCCTCATAGAGTCAGGGAAAGATAGTATTTCATTCAACTCCCTTTCTTTTTTGTTTATAAAATACAAGTCTACAGCAACCAAAATAATGCCTGTGTGCCCGACTCTTACTCTTGACTCCTCACAGCATGCTTTGCCTGAGGCAGGTGGCAGGTCAACCCCATGGTAGGAAGTATAATGAGCATGTGGCGTGGCATGGCATTTCGGAGCAGCAGGGCCAGAATAGGTGATGAGAAGTGGTGAAGAGGGAGGTCGTGATGCTAAGAGAGGCAGGTGACAGAGCCCTCTTAAAGTCGCCTGTGGAAACTGGGAAAGGCAAACCCTATTGGTACTGTCCTAAAGTTGAAGAGAAATTCTTCTGACAGCTCATGTGGGAGGCATGGTGACATCAACAGGCACTACAAGGCAAACCGGATGTGGCTGCATCCCCCCACCAACAACCCAAATGAAGCAGGAAGAAGCACTGAAAGTGTTCCCTTGACACTGTGACAGGAAGGTACCCCGAACCTTGTGAACTTTATCAGAAAACCAGCCTGACACCGTATTTCTTTAGTTTGAAACAGGAGAGAACCTTTGTGTTAATTAAATTATGTTTTAACATAAGCATTGTGCGTGTCCCCTTTGTGGATCCCATAATCTATATCACAAGATACAGAAGTGGTGGTGCATCGAGACGGACAGTAGGAATGAGGCCCAGGGGAAGAAGTGGGGTGAAGAAGGAGGAGACCAAAGATAATAAAGAAGAGACAGTGGAAGGATCTGTGACCAGTACTAAAAGGGTTGATCCTGTTAACCCTAGTGTCCAGTGCAATGTTGGCCAAGTTCAGAGGGTACTGCCCTATTTGCTCGCAGGCCCATTTGCTATTCTCTTTTATTTACACATTTTTTTGCAGAAATATATGGGCGGGGTTAGGGTTAGGTATATATTAGGGTGGGTGGATGTGTTGGGTTGGGGCGTCTCCACCTGCTTTTTATGCAGAGAAATGTGTAAACAAATTAATCGAGCAAATAAGACTTGAACAAATATTCTCGATGACACATTGTGGAACCGTTCAGAAGAAGTCTGATGTCATGGCTAAGTCCCGGGGGCACAGAACATGCTATGAGAGTCAATTACACATCAAGAGAAGAGCACAATCCTATCAAGTTCTATGAAAGCAAAACATTCAACCACAAGAGCCATAAAAGAAGAACCCCAGAAAAGTGAGTGATTTTTTGACTGCAAGTTGCTGAGGACTAAGGTAGAGAGAGCTCCAGTCCGCCAGAAAGTCTTATTTGCTTATGTTATGTTTAGCATTTCACAATGATGCTTCTGTTCCACCTACTCCTTTAGTATTTTGGGTTGTTTAATAAAGACCCTTAGACCTTTGGCTTCAAGTTGTCTGTTGATTCCTCAGCTGTGATGTTTCCCTGCTGTTCTAGGTCAATCATATGGAAGGAATGTGGTTAGGATCCTTGTGGCATGATGTGAAACTGTCTGTGGATTCTGTGGCATGGCCCTAGGAGTTGACATGAGCTGTAGCTTGACATGGCACTAGTTGTGGGTGAGAACCAGCAGCATGACATGGCACTAGTGAGGGTAAGGGCCAATCACATTAAGGGCACCATTGTGTGGTGTATGTGTGCATGACAGAGCACTAGTGCTGTGGAGATATTAGATTGCAGAGAGAGCAGTTGCAGACTGTTTCCACTGGGCCCCAGAAGAGAACCTTGAAGGGCACCTGCAGGAAGGGTGGCGGGTGGGGAGGTCTAAGTGTTCCAGTGGACAGAGAAGGAGCAGTTAGTCAGATAAGAAGAGACCCCATCTACGGTTTTCCCTGTAGGCCAAGGTGGGGAATTTTCAGGAAAATGAAGCAATGATCTACAGTGTCAAAGGCATTCGAAAGTTAGGTGGCAGTGCTAGGTCATAGCAAAGGAGTTACAGACGCGGGGAAAGACAGTCGCCACCAATGTCTGCTTTAGAACTCAAATTGGAGTAAGTTTGCCACCAGTCAGGAGGTAATACGATTGAAGCAGTGGTGCCGCCAGACATTTTTCATAGGGGTGGCCTGGTGAGGTACTGGAAATCTTGGGGTGGCATACCAAAACAAACACATAACCAGCATGCGGGCTGTTTGGGGGGTCTGGGGGGCATTTTTATAAAGGTGGCTGTGGCCCCCTTTGAACACCCCTTGGTGGCGCCTCTGGATTGAAGAACAAACTATCCAGAATTTTGGATGAGTGAATAGTGGAAAGCGAGGTAAGAGCAGGTCAGGGGAACCAATTCCTTAATTGAGGTGCAAAGGAGTGACAAGGAGCAGAGGAGGGACTCGCTAAGTGGAGGACAGACACCAGTTCAGGGTGGGAGGTGGAGAGAAGGAAGGAGGTGGCGAGGGACGGGGAGAGGAGGGCAGTCATGGTATTTTGTATCTTTGAGATTTTCAAGGAAAAGAGGTTGGCAACCTTGTCCAGTTAGAGGAAGAAGAGTAACTACTCAAGTCAAGGTTGACAAGCGTAGACTGTAGCGGTAGGAATTGTTTGTGATGATGATACTGTGTTATAGGTTAATTAGAGTGGTAGAGCTTAGCTTCAGAACCAGGGATGTGATGGTGTTCTTTATGATAGTGGGCATGTAGGGGAGGTTGAGCCAGTGAACGGGCAAAGTGACTGGACCCTTATCAACTGTCTTTCATTGTTTAACCGTACGCTTCCAGTTCATCATTCCCAGTAAGCTTGCTATTCCCAGTAAGCTCCCAGTTTGTCACTCCTGGGAAACCTGGCATTCCCATATCATAATATGTCATGACATAACATGCCATGATGTGACATGTCACAATATCTCATAACATGCATGACATAATATGCACGATATGTAATTTCATGGTATGCTGTGTCATGAAATGTTATATGACATGCTATAGCATGATATATGACCTGATGTGCCATGTCATGTCATGATGCAGCATAATATGGCATGATATAAATCATGTTAGGTAAAATCATGACAATGTATGTCATAATATTTAATGCATCAATATGGCAAGCTATAATAGGTCATGCCCTGCTGTGTCATTTGATATATCATGATATACTAATGATAAGCTGTGTTCTTATACAGCACTTCATGCCGGATTCCATATGCTTCTAAGAGCTGTAAGAACAGGTGTGATTGTTACCCCATTTTATGGAAATCGATTTATCAACCTTTGAGGGATGAAAGACAAAACTATCTTAAAGACTCAATTCAAGGACTCTTCAAGTGTTTAGGTGCTACTGCAGCACGTGACATTCCCCAAACCATACCTGAAGAGATTGTCCATAATATACTGATAGTCTCGGATACTGCTGGCAGGGAGGTAGCAGGATGCAAACATGATAACGGCATTCAGACCGTCTCCATAATAACCTAAAGAAATAAGTGAAAGGGGTTAGAACTACACACAATAGTCCCATCTTCCTTCTGGCTCTAAGCCATTAGATAACTAAACATAATGAAGATAAATAAACAGTGCATATCAAAAGACAACATATGGCAACAATAAGTCCCAAAAGACAAAGTATCACAAATCTAAAAAAACTGGCAAGTTAGTGTGGGTTGTAGGGTTTTCCAGACTAATATGGGTCACTTCCCAATGAAGCACATGCGAGCGGGCCATACACGAGGAGTGGGATGCCTAGACACCTACTATCATATTTTAAAAAGACTTATTTAAACTTTTTCCAAAAGAAAGAATAGTCAACACATATTATTGTATAAATCTTGCACATGTACTTTAAACAACAAAAATAAAAACTTCTCATATACATCAATGGGATCCACCACACAACAAGAGTAACGCGATCAGTGTACGGTTATCAAGCTTCGATCAACATCCGATGTCAGCAGCAGGGAGATGTAAAAGTCACAGCATTTCCAAGAATTTCAGGGCCCTTGAGCTCACGTTAGCATACAAAATCACGCCACAAAATGTGCACATTTATCGATTGCGTGGTACCACCTAGATGACCCTTGTTAGGCATGTACATTCGTAATGTGACCAAATGTCTTTAGAGTGACTTATCGATGTGTGAGGAATTCGAACATCTGCACGGTGGGTGGCTTTTTTTAAATGTTTAATTAAATGGAATGATGGTAGACCACCCTCAGGAAAATGTGTGGGGCTGATCCATACATATTTCCTATGCTCACACCACAACAAAGCATAGACCCGTGTACTCCGGGCTGGACAACGCCTACAGGCCTGTCATATTTAGTTGGAATGTAACAGCCAAGGAATGCAAAAATTCATCTCCAGGAAAGGGGAGGGGCAACCCTCCCCCTGCCATGATAGGCCTGATTAACTGACAAAGGCTCCATGGATCCGCCCTGCTCTTTTGTTAGGCCCTGCAGCTGGTGGCAGCGAATATCATACCAACAGGGGGTATTTCAAACAGTCCCACATGGGGCATGACTGCAGAGGATAACAAAGGAGGCAGGAAACACAACAACCTTTCATATGCAACTCTGTCAACCTGAAGTTAGCTCCCGCCTCTCAGTGTCGATGGCACTGAACTGTCATGTCTAGCTCTGTTGTTTAAAGTAGGTCATCCCGCTATGGGCATCCCATTCACAAGGCACAAGAATGTGGTTTGTTGGAGCCAGAGAGTCTGGTCTCGCCACAGCTTCAAGAGAGACCTGCCGCTTTAATCAGAAACCACAGAGAGGACCATTAACCAGAGAGACTCTTTGATCAACAACAGACAGGAAGATGGGTGGGACTTATTATCACAAGGGAGTTGGCCAGAGCTCTTTCTGTTGAGAGAAGGATTACACCATTTTAGCTCTGGGGCACACCTTGTTCCTGTTTTTACTGCTTTACCTTTCCTGTTGCAAAGCACTCTGGCTATGACCTCATGCATACAGTACAGGAGATTGTGGGTAGGAACCCCAGGATTGGTTCATTAAGGTAGGCTTAGCCTACACCAATCACTGTGGCCCACTTGGCATTAAATAAAATGGCTGAGCTCCTCTTTTGGCAGATCATCTGTAGGCTTCACAAGAAGCAGAAAGAAGAACTAATCCTTGGGCCCTGACTGAAGGTACAGTCTGCCTTACATCTTCCGCCAGTGAAGGAAGGCCAGGATATCTAAAGATGGAAGCATGATCCCTCCCCTAAACATCTCCCATGGAACATAGGGAGATACAGAACTCAGAGGACCCTCCAGCCGCTCGAGAATCAGTACCCAGCCAGCACACATATGCCCTGCTAGGCTCTGCAGCAAGCTTCCTGGATAGGAAGCGCTAGAAGGTCTCTGAACCTAGACCCAAGGACAAGGCAGCTGCCTGCATCAAACTCCACAGCTGTAGGCTGTCCAAATTAAAGGACGACACAAGCCTGTTGAAGAAGCTGGGAGAAGTGCCTCGACGAGCATCTACCAACTTCCACCTTAAAGGACATTTTCTAGCCAGTCCAGCTCCTCGATCCACAAGACACAGCATCGCTGACCGTTGTCAAGCCGCCGTCACTGAAAGACATCCGAGACTTCTCGACCAGTTCTTGAGAACCGCCTATCAGCACTGAGACAACGATTCCTGACCCCAAGCCACCTTTTAGGCCAGCCTGTAGCCATTCGTCCAGCTTCGCTCGTCGAACCCTCTTGCCGCCTGATACCTGCACCTGACTCCCAAACTATGTCACAGAAGCCTGAAAAGCGCCCTAAAGCTGACTCGACCTTGTTGAGCACCAAGAACACCTATAAGCACAAGGTACATTGTGGTTCTGCCCCAGTGGTCCTTCCCAGAAGGCTCCTTGAGACATATTAAGACCCATTGTTCCCTTTGTGCGGAAGCCAAGAAACATTAAACTGATGTGATTATTAACCATACTGACTACACTCCTGTCAGTATGCAGAGTGCATCTCTTTTCCTTCTTAGAGCTGTCTGTCCTCTGCATTCCCTTACAGGCTGGGTTGTATTTCTTAGTGTTGTTAGAATGTCTGTTGTGATAGAAATAAAGTCGATACTTTTGATATAACCTTGACTGGACATTCCCTTTCATTATTGGGTAATAACTGTATTTTTGGCGTGTTGCAACAAACCAACGATTCACAACCTTTCGGAGATAAGCCTGCCGTTCCGTCCATGTTACCAAAATTGGACAAGGAGGTTTATAATATGGTTGTTATTCCAATCTGTTGCAATCCCTTCTGGTGTATTAGAGGTGTGGGGCTGATTGATGGTTTAGAAACCGATATTCACCCCTGGACCACTGGTACCCCGGAAGTTTATTCATCACACGATGGAAGCAGACCACTGTAAGTCCCTGCCTGGGCATTGCTAATATACCAGGGGTTTCAGCCAGTCCTCTGTTTTTTGCACAGGGCTTTCTGGCAATTCTGCGTCTGACTAATATCAAGGTCATAATTAAGGGAGCGGGTTAATATTGGGGCATTCTCTCTCAACAAACCGAGCAGCAACAGTTTTGGAAGAAGCGGTAAAACAATCCAGAACATTTCAAACACTTTTCCAAAACCTCTGCCTTTGTGGGCATTCCTAGGCTAAATGAATAAAGTCAGCCTGACCCTGCTTACATCTAGCACACTCATCTGTCACTAGAGGGAGAAAAGAGTGCAGTTTATGGGGTTTGAAATAAATATGGTTCAGAAATTTGAAATGCAGCAATCCATATCGGTAGTTCACAGATATCTTTTGCGTTGGTGCACTTTCCCAAGCCCATTCTTCATCAGATATTGCCTCACAAACAGCAGATTCCCAATTTATTGTCGCTGCTAATGTATTCCACAGATGTTGCCTCTGTATTTTACAATATAATTTGGAGGCAAGATATATCATATCAGTGGTAGTCACTACATTATGGAGGTTTGCAGTTCTGAAGGGAAACCAGGGATAATCTTTGGCGTGTTTCAATCTATAAGAAACCATCTATAAATAGGTATCCCAGTTTAATAATCCCAAATCCTGCAAAGTATACTCAGAGTTGAGTTTCAAATGTGATGGTAATTGCAGGTGTGTTGAACATTGGTATTGATGGAGAAAATGTAAAGTATCTTAGCAAATGTATTTTCCCTACCAATTGCCCTCCACATTGTGCCACGTTTGTATTTCCCTGTTAGCGCCTTACTTTCCCCCCAGGGTAGCGCGCCATGGCACTCCGGGAATGTAAGTGTCGGACTTCACTGTACTTCCCATACCACCAGACTGCATATTGTATCTGTATCGTACATCAATGGATTGCCCATCTATCTAATTCTAATGGTAAAGTCAATATTTCAAATGAAACTCATGGAACTTTGTCTGCCCATATTGCCTCAGTATCATTCCTTTAACTCTAGAAAAGTATGCCTTTGGTACAGTGATGGGCACATATGTAAAGTAGTGTAGGGAGCACAACAATTTTGACCAATGGCATTATAGCAATAAACGAAATGGGTAATTGTATCCACTGCTCTTCTTTCCTCTCAAGCACGTCCAGAGGTTTAAAAAAGTATATCAAGTGTTCATCTTGGTAGAGGCCATGACACCTTAAATCTTAGCCAGTTTCTTTTCTGCTGGGGGGTGAGGGCAATTGGTGCGGATTTTCCCCAAATAATTCTCTGGTCAGCCATGTTGCCATATTGTTCAATAACTTTCACCATCAGGGTGAGGTTTTCCTCCGGGTGTTTAAAATATAACAGTAAGTCATTGCCAGAGTGAGAGAACTTGGTTTCTGCAATACACTTAGATGTCATGGGCACTGTGGACCTCCGTTAGCAAGCAGGCAATCGGTTCTATGGTCATGGCAAAGAGGAGTGTGGACAAAGGGCATCCCTGACCAGTACCTCTATGTAAGTGGAAGGAAGGAGAGACAGTTCCGTTCCTGCGGACAAAAGCCCTGGGATAATTGTACAGCAGCTTAACCATACCAACGTAATTTGATCCCAAGCCCGAACGTCTGAGCACCTCAAAGAGAACAGGCCACTCAACAGAGTCAAATTACTTTTCTGTTTCGAGTGTTGCATCTACCTCCAGAAAGTCTGCATCCACATTATGCAGATAACGAACAAATGTCTACATAGGTGGTTAAAGTGTGTAGCTCTTCCTGGGATAAAGCCTGCCTGATCGGGGAGGATCAAGAACGGCATATATTGTAACCACCTATTTGCCAAGATTTTTGCCAAAATTGTATTATGCATGTTCCCCAGTGAGAGTGGTCGGTAAGATTTACAGCACGCTTCTGGCTTGTTGGGTTAAAGTATTAAACAAGTTAGCACTGTTCTCATGTTTTTCGGTAATAGCCCATTGAAAGAGAAACATCTCTTTTAAATTGGGTGCCAGTACTTCAACATAAGCCTCATAAAACTAAGAAGAGAGGCTGTCAGTGCAAGGAGCCTTCCCAATGAGTAACAACTTAATCTCTGCTTTTATTTCCTCAGCCGTAATCAGATTATTCAGGCCACCTTCCTGGGCATACTCTAACCAATGCATTGTTAGTTTATGCAGAAATTCCCCAATATCTTCTTATGGGTTATTTTGAATGAATATAATTCTTCGTAAAATCCGAAAAATGTTTTATGCATTTTCTGGCTGTGTAGTCGTTGATCGTATTTTCTGGCCGTGTAGTCGTTGATCCTCTTTCTGGTCTAGAATCGCTGTGACTGTAGTCTGCCATTCTTCATGTGCTATTGCCCATACCAGTAGGCAACCTGGTCTGTCTCCCTCACCTCATTTCCTAGCATTTTGCTTACTATTTGAATATCTTATTTCTTTGCTTGCGGAAACCATTACAATTTTCCTTTATCTTCCGTAGCACTCCCTCATCCCCTACTGGAAGCAATGCCTTACGTTTTAAATGCTGTCTCACACTACCTATCTCTACTATCTCTCAAAATACTTGCTTCTCCCAATTTGCACATATCCTTAATGTAATAGCACTTGAAAGCCTCCCAGATAACCCTACTGTCCATCTCTCTGGTGTTGTTTTAGCAAGTTATATGCTAATATCATCTAAGACGCTCTGCCTGCATTAGCCTTAAAGTGAGTGTCTTAGACTCGTCAGCCCCACCTCAATAGCATATTTTAATATCATAGGATAATTGTCAGACAAGGTTTTCTTAAGTATTTCAGTAGAGTATTTAACGCCCTTGTGGAGACAATTGTATAATCTATTCTTGTGAAAGCCCCATGCAATACTGAGAAGCACATAAAGACTGCATTAGAAGTCTGGTGCCAGTGTCTGATATGTTGGAATTTCTGGCATATTACAGGTGCCAGCAACGGTAAGTTAATCACCATTTTGTGTAGTCCCTAGGACTCCAATGGGAACTTTCCTTTATTATCAGCACCAGTAATACCAGTGCCAGTAATACTGGCTGTTTTTTGCCTTACCTCCAGCTCTTGACAGGATGTAAAATAGGCCACCCCACAGGCAAACTTGTAGTTTGGTGGTGCAGGAAATGTGACATTAACGGAATTACCATCACTTTTTCTCCCACTGCCAAACAAATAATGAGCCCCAAAGTCTTACTTTTGGGGATAACTGCATCAGCAAATGAATACAATTGAGCAATATCCAACCAAGAGGGTGCTGCCCAGGACAGAGGACGTATTGTGGTGGACGACGAACCAACTCAAAATCCATCATCGTACTCAAGTCCCCAGCCCATACAATAGTATAATAAGTATATTGGTGCAGTGGCCTGCTACTTCACTATAAAAGGACAGGTCTTCAATATTAGGCCCATATCTATTTGGGATCATCAGTTGTGCACCCAAAATGTCTCCTGCTAATGAGAGCATCTTGTCTTCCATTCCAAATTCCATGATGTATTTAAAGCCGGAAGATTTGTGCACAAAAGTGGCAACCCCCATGGGGCCCGGCAAGTAAGATTCATATCTCATATACTCACTGCAGTTAAGTTCAAACTTAATTTTAAGTGAGTTTCCAGTACTAACAGTATATCTACTCTGTATCTTGCCATACTCCAATATCTGGCTAGCCTTTTTGTTATTTCACTTCCCCTCCCCCCCCACCTTAGTTTACCAGGTCAATATATTGTTTACGGTTTTGGTTCTCTCGCTGCGTACACACCACCAGCCTGTCGATGTTCTTCTGCCAATGTATCTAGTTATCATCTAGGATAATCTGTGTCTGCTGTACACGCCCGCCCAAACACTACGGGACATTGTGGTCTGTACACTGAAATCCAGAATATCGCCATATATATGTTCCGTCTGTAAAGTGCAACATGTTTCTCATGTACATATGACATTGAAATCAAACAACAAACCCCCTGCAACTTCCCACCACACATGCCAGTAACACAACCAAACCAGCAGCAGCCCTTCCAAGCTTAAACAAAAAGGAAAAAACAACAATGAGTGTTACACACTATGGGGGTGTCTACGTCGACACATAGGCTTTGCGTTAGACTCATGCACAGCTATACATTAGGTGTTTGCATATGAATAGAGGGAAGGCAGTAGGGAATTATCAGTCAATATTACCAGTGATAGAGTAATCCATTTGAGCAGTTGCCAGAGGCGTTGCTAGGAGGTGACTGAGGGGGCTATAGCCCTGGGTGTTTTGGTCGTAGCCCCGGATAGAATCTCAGGGGCTGCAACCAAAAGGCTAGCTAGCCCCGACAGTCCTGACATTAGTGTAGCCCCAGATCTTTTCCAGACCTAGCAACACCCCAGGCAGTTGCATTTGTGCATTTTGATGTGCATGCTCTTTTCCATGGCATATCTCAAGCCAGCGACCTGTAGATCATTCTTAATTTCCAGAATGTTCTATGTGCCTCCTGCATGAGTGGCTGGAAGTTCATGCTGTTACAGTTGAAACGATCCATGCTTGAGTACAAGTACATTTTTCTCTCGTCCCTGTAATCACACATTTTGGTTATTATAGGACACTCTGGGGCACTGGGAGGGGTCCTAGTCATTAGCAATCTATGGGCGTGCTACACTATAGAGTGTTGTGATTATCAAGTATTCAGACAACGCCATGGATATAAGTCTGTCTGGGGGCCCTGGAGTCTTCTCTCAGCCTAGGGTAGGCGGCCTACCAGGGACATGCCAGAGCCAAACTTGTCCCAGAGGTGTGAGGCGATTCCTAGCTCCCCAGAAAGTGTGGAGTTATATATGTGCATTGGTACCTCTTTCGCTGTGTCTGTACATATCAGCCTCTGTCCTGTCCAGGTTTCTCTTTTAAATCTTTCATGTGGTTCCCAGGAAGCAACACCATCCAAAGACAGACAGCAAGGACTACAAGTACCACAATGCATCTGGATCCAACAGGAAAGACCGGCACAGAAGGAAAGAACTGCTTATTCTAATGAAGATGGACTTTCCTCCCCCGATTCAGTAGCCAAGTGGGAGACCCAAGCATGCTACAGGGGAACAGGGGAACAGTGGAGCAGCAGCGGCGAGGCTGAATCCAGCAGGGAGCTCCTGGCACTCGCCAAAACCTTTGTGGAAAGTTACTTACTGAATTCAGGAGAAGAAGAGAGAACAAACAATGCCAGAGGCCTCATGGCAAGCTGGAAGGAAATGGAGCCTTGAAAGGGGATGAGGCTAAAGGCTGTAGTATCTGGGAACCCAGATGAGCCAGCCAGCGCGCAGGAAACATGCAGGAGTCAGGCAAGTACAAACAGGAAATGTGCTTTATTCCTTGGATCACGGGTAGGAAGGTTACAGGGGAAAGATAGGGCTAGGCATCCTTCTTGTATGGGTTCCCATCTCCAAGTCCCCACCAATAGTCATCCATGGAATGCCTAGCACTTACCATTCTACATCCCCTCAGGGGCTCCTTAGATAGCTGACACTCACATAATAAGGGATATATTCATTCAGCATACGGACATGCCAGACAAACATGCCAGACACCACACAGGCCCTTATGAAGTCTCTCAGGAGAAATAGCACCTCCCAAGGGTAGGTGATGGGAATAGACAAGACAAAGGTTGGCCCAGAGAAACAGCTGACCCAGGTACCCAATGGAGGTCTCAAGGAAGTTTCCAGACAGTAAGTGGAAGGCTATATAAACCTCACGCAAACAACTAAAAGGTGTCTGGGTGAGGTAGGTGAACGATGACTAAGAGACCACAGAGGAGTGTCCAGCATGTGAGACGGACTTGGAGGAGAGTTTTGACATGTTTGGAGATAGTGATGGCAAGGAGTTGGGATTGAGAGAGCGGTTTCCATTTTGTTGTATGTATAGATGTGTGAGAGAGAGAAAGAGAGAGAGAGAGAGAGAGAGAGAGGGAGAGAGAGAGAGAGAGAGAGAGAGGGAGAGGGAGCGCTATCAGGCACTTGAGAGAAGGGACTAAGATTTGGAGAGTTAGGGAGGAGCACGAGACACAGCTTGGTATTCCTCGATTCCCCCATTCTCTTGCGCCCAACTCCCCTTGACCGGCGGGGGCCCCTACGCCTTTCAGCTTACAGAGTGATGTTGTTTGTTCTTTTGTGCAAGTCTCCTTTGTCATGTCACCAAGTCTTTACCTGGAAAGAGATCCCACCTCCCTTTAGCAGGCCCCTTTCCCATTCCTTGTCCCCAAGATCCCTAATGCCCGTTTTCCAACCATAAGGGCAATCATTATCTTTTTCACCCACCCAGTCTGTCAGCCTCTTCATGCAATACAGTTCTTTTGCTTTCCTAACCCATTTGGCCTTACTTGGAGGGTCCCTTGTCTTCCATTTCTGTGCTACACAAGCCCTCGCAGCACGATGCAAATGTGGTGTCATGTGTGATATTTTTGTTCTCTCCTCATTATCCTCTTAAATATCAAATAAAGCGAGGAGCTAATTTAGCACTCTGTTGGCCTCCTATCTCCTTTATCCAGGAAAGGACCACTGACCAGTAGGTTTCTATGACTATGCAAGACCACCACACGTGTATGAAGGTCCCCCTTTCACCACATCATGACCAGCAAAAAGCTGGGCAATCAGAAAATATTGTGGCTAGCTTGAAGTAACTTTATCCTGTGTCGCTTATATTGCACTGAGCCTGAGACATTGCGTGCCTATTCACATGTATGCAATCATATTTCCTCTGTCAAGGAAGTCGCTAGATCTTTCTCTCATCCATTGCGTAACTTACCTGCTGCATCAATTTATGAATTCCTCTTACAGGCATTGGGGCTGATATTAAGCCCTTATTTCCCCGAGCGCTGTCTAGTACTTGTTCACATTTTTTCAGGGAACTTCTGATTTTGACCTTCCACTTTTTCGTGACGGGACACCTTTCTGCCTTTCAGCTGCAAGTAAGGACACATTGGAAGTTTACTCATCCCTAGATCTCGCTCTAATGTGTTCAAATCGAGCAACTTTCTGTCTCTCCACAACTGCCCCGTCTTCTCTAGGCATCTCTCAAACCACTCTTGAAATCTCTCAGGGCCTGCAATATCGCTCAGAAAGCGGGGAGCCCATAAAGGACTCAAGGGAGATGGCCGTGTGGATAGTTTACCTGTAATCTTACCCTCTTACCAAATCTCCCAGCAGTCCTAGTGTGGGATGTCTCAATACTCTTTTCAGTAGGTGCTTTCTCGAGACTCATAACCATCCCATGCCTCCCACTCCACTACCCTTAAGCTCTTCCTGTCTTTAAGGCAAAGTTTCTACACTTATTCCTCCTCTTCAGTTCAATTGCCCCTCTCTATCGGGCTGTCACTTCTTTAATGACAATTACTTACTTTTCCAGCCAGTCAGAGTTAGTACGTCATCACTCGCTTGGTGTGCTTCATTTTTCTCTATATATTCCGTTCATATTGTCAAGTCTCCTTCCACTTCTGCTTTTTGTGCATTATTGGGTGTTTGCCCTTTACGTCCTTTTCTCAGCGTGGAATAAATAGTTTCATGAATTTACTGGTGCCTGGCATTTCTATTCTATTTACTTGATTGTTCCAGCTGTCAGCTGTTCCATCTTGGGGCTGGTCCTACTTGTCCCTTCAGCAGGAAGACCCACAAACTTAGAAGTTATCTGCTCAATGTCTTCAGACTCTCTCATCATTTAGCTGTCGTGTCATATTTCAAACGCTAAACCAATTAGGCACAAACAGTGGGAGCCAAATGGTGAGTGGTCTACATTCTCTGTGTTTGACCACCATAAGGCACGATAGGTCCTGCAGAAAAAGTACTTTGTTCCCTTTAAATTCCAAAGATCTGATCTCTGTGAAATTCCTCAGTATTTTCTTTTTCAACTTTTAATTCGGACAAGATATCCCCAATAAATCGCAGGCGATTTTTCCTTTCAGGTTTCTACATCAAGCTTGGACAGTGGCTCTTTGTACCGCATTGCTTCTCTGAGTTGTCTAATCATTTTGTATACTTTAACAACAATCCATCTTTTGATAGTTGGTTGTTTTCTAACACTTCAACTCTGTCTTTCATTCTCTCTACGTACCCCTTTAATAAGATGTTTTTTGAAGTTTAGCCCTTATTGCTTTTAGTTCACCCACTATGTCTCTGATATATTGCTTTGTGACAGTCTCCTGCTTCCCCTTTTTCATCCAGTGGGGTTACCATCCTTTGTCTTATACTATAAGCGTCTTCTATTCTCACAAACCTATTTAAGTTCTCTCTGAAGCCTTTGGGTTGATCCTCAGTGCACATTCAGAGGGGGAGTCTGGTTCCTTTTCAGGCATATGTTAAAGGAGGTACACCCCACTCTGCCTCTCACACTGCCTGATACGTTGTGGCTCTCATGGGGCTTTCCCCAGAACGAGTTGAGCCCTGTCTGAACCTCCATCTGTTCTCCTCACATTTTATTTGTATTAAATAACTGGATCATCATTGTAAAGATTGTGTTCATATTCTTTAGCCTCCCTCAATTTTTCAAGAATGTCAAATGATGAGATAATAGTGCATATACAATACTTCAAAATTGTCTTTTTGACTCAATAGGTGAGCACACAGTACCTGGGCAGCATCTCTGGGTAGATCACTGTGATTATGTTTCTCTGCAGTGCTCCACACAGAGACGCATTTACAACAAGGCCAACTAGGCCCAGGCCTAGGGGGGCAGATTGCCAGATGGGCAGCATTTTATTTCAGTTTGTTGGTTGTCATTTCAAAAAGCCAATTTTGTTTCTCCCAGTTTGCCCATCCACAACACTATGCAAGTCATTTTGATCTCTTAGCAGTCATTGCACTCCGACAGCTAAAGACTTTCCTGGCCATACATACATATGCTTGATAGTTACAAAAACGTTATTGTTAGGGTGACTTTTGTTTTATTTAAAAAAAGGAAAAAAAGGAAAATGCATACCAAACCCAGCGCTCTTTAGGTATTTAGTGATTCAGTCATACAACTCACACAGACATATGAAGGTATAAAGCTCTTTGGTCATTCTTATCTTCCCAAAATGCTCTTTAATATGCAAAACAGCCAAAATCTCATTGGTTTTATTTGCGTCACTTCACAATATCTTTGGAGTTTTTTCGAATCGATACACATATACACTGTGTTAAGCAATCACTTTTATATTTAAATACACAGCATGCATTGTTTTTTACCATTGCACAAATGAGAGTTTTCCTCTTCAGAAAAGTAAAGGTTAAAAATGATGCATTGTTTTACAATATTAATTGCATGCCTATGCTTAAGTCAAGCACAGAGTTCCCACAGGTGGCATTAAAATGATGTTCAGAAGCTAGCACTAATTTCCCTCCTCTTTCCCTCCCTTATCATGTGTCTTGGATGACATTCTGCTGCACGCTCAGTACTACCAGGAGAACCAACAGTATGTCACACCATGCATAACTGTGATGCTTATAAGTAATCTTTACATGAATTATATTTTAAATACAAGGTAGGACTTTTAATGTGAAACAGTACTTCAAATGACAACAGGACATCTATATCTATACTCACAAATCTCAAAATGTTCCTATGTATTGTACAGTCCAACCAACTCTACGGAGTTAAAACGAGTTAAAACACTTTAAATTACCTTAAATGCAAGTTGGCAAGACCTATAGCCCAAAACACACCCAGAAAGGTAATATTGTGCTTGAATGCCTGATCTATTGCTCAATTTGGAGTGTTGGGGTTTTTTGGACAATGGCACAAACCGCAATGATGTAAACAGTATGTACCACTTCATTTGATATAAAAGATGCCTGCATTGTGGAATGCTGTTGCCTCCCACACATGCATGTTCAGAGTCGCTGTTATCCATTGCTCCATCGTGGGGATGCACAGCCAAAGATTCCAAGAAACGTCGTCAACTGTCTGTATCATACTGAGGTTGCCCAGGCAGAGTTTACACACTTGTGGTTTTGCCATATTTTAATGGCGTCCCAGCCCAAGGGATTGGAGGTACATCAGCTGCAGCAGGTAACTTGCCTTAGTGCCCTTTTGCCCCCAGCTAACACGAGAGCTGTAACCATGAGAAGGGGCCAAGTTCTTTTTATTCAGCATTTTCATAAGATGTGCCTGTACCACTTGCATATATTTCATGTGTAAACTTGACAAGACCGGATGTAGGAAAGTAGTAGTATTGCATTAATATTTCAGACCAGTCTAGGTGCTTCTCAGAGTAACCGCAGACAATTTGTGAGAGAAACCAGATATACGCATTGAAACCAAATTTCCTCATTCGATCCTTCTTTCACTTGTGTGCAGTTGACAGACAGCTAATGTTCTGATTGCTTCCTCTAAAAGATTGTTTTCTGACCTAACCAAAAGTAGACAATTAGCTGTAACAATTACCTCTAATGCACTCAACTGTAGAACACACTGCCTTCTCCAAATCTTGGGCAGCAGAGATCTAAAAACACTCTTTCACATAACATAGTAGATGACAGGCTTGAATTAATAGAGAGGAAGCAGTAACCTTTTAATCCCTACAACCTTACAAATGTTCTTATAATGTTATGGAGCCGAAATGGTGGACACAATGGGGGTGAACGGGCTTAGTTTGTACACAGCAGAAAGAGTTGGTTGAAGGGGTGGAATCTGATGAAGGTGCAGAGTCTGGCAGGAGTGCAGTAAAGTTGGGTTGGGATGCATGCACTTATTTGGGCCTAGGGCAGCAGAAAGCCTAAATATACCACTGGCTCCACACCTTACTTGCAATTATCTGCATTTGAATACAGCATTTTTGCTAGTTTAGGTGGTGCCAACCCTTTCTCTTTTTCATCCAGTGGGGTTGCCATCTTTTGTCTTATAGTATAAACTTCTCCAATTTTCACAAAGTTATTTCATTTCTCTCTTCAGCCTTTAGGTTGATCCTCAATGCACATTCAGAGGGGGAGTCTGTTTTCGTTTCAGGCATAGGGTGGATGGTAAAGGAGGTACACCCCACTCTGCTGCTCAGACTACCTGATACTTAGTGGGTCTCATTGAGCTTTCCCCAGAGCAGGTTGCTCCCAGTCTGAGCTTTCACACATGCCATGGGTCTCCTTGCCAGTTTTCACAACACTCTGAATGTTGTCCCACTCCAGAGCACCTCTGGGCGTTTTTCTACACCTCTGCTGTCCTGCCTTCTGCTGCTCGATGTCGCACAGCAGGGTGCTGTAGTCCCAGATTACACTGGGTGGCTCTTTCCTTTGTACCGTCTTGTCTGACTGTTTCTTGGCCCCAGAGTTAATGGTCTTGCTGTAATTTTCCTGCTACAGTCTGGAGAGCGCTGCTCTCTTAATCAGCAACCCTACTTGCTCTAGTCCACGGCTTCTGTCGCTGCCCTAGGCTGCTCCTTCCAGTGTGTGGTTTCGGCCCGTAATGCAGGTACAACAGACGCCAGCTCCCCCTCTCAGGTCTCTGCAATGTAAGACTTTTAGGAGCATTTCATTCCGGCCGTTCCACTTCTTATCTGAAGAATGGGAGGCTTCAAAGCTGCAAGTGCTGACAGAGCTCTCCTCTTATTTCACTGCGCCCCCTGGTGGTCTTTGTTGTATGTTATATTCTAATAGAACCTCAAAACATATTGACATTGTCATGTGACACATTGAGAAGGGTGTCAGAGTATCTTCAAAAGCAACTGTTCAATAAAGTCTTCCATATTCTCCTTTTTCAGCATAAACTCTGGAAGGCCAAACAAGTGGATGTTTCTCCTTCTGGACTTTCCCTCCAGTTCTTCACATTTGGCAACATCTTGTTTTACCTCCATCTTGCAGCTGTGCTGCCTTCCTCTCCACCACCCTCATGTGCATTTTGCCTTTAGTTAGTCACACAACTTATCAATCTGCACCATTCAGGTACATTACAGGCTAGTGCCTTAGTTTTTTTGTCCCATAGAGTCAAAACTATCCATAAGAGATTGCAAAAGTGAAGAAACATTAGGGGCGGGGTCCTCATCTAAGTGGGTCACTACATCCTGGTTAGTGGCCGGTACCATCTTCTACCATTTTTGGGAGGGGCTTGAGAATGCATCTCACTTAGATCGCTGATCATTATTTCCTATGTTTATGGGTAATTGAGCTCAAACAAGGTGAAATTTATCAAGATTCAGAGCACCCTCTCTCGATAGAATGTAATATATAGCAGTGTTAGAACGGGCACCTGCCAGAATAGCGTGTATATATTCCAAGATATGGACACCATGGAGGGGATCTCAACATGATCCACTTGCAGCTTTGAGTCTGCATTGATTTTTAGCATGCTGTACAGGCAGCGGCTCGCAGGGAGAAACATGAGCACAATGTCCCCTTCTGCTGCGTTGTTAAGTGTCAGTAGGCCCTTAGCAACTGTCCAGTATCCTCTGCTCTCCCTCTGCTCTGAGTCTGCAGCAAGCCGCAGCGGATGACTCCCCTATCTCCACTTCAAGAGACAGTGAGACTCCAAGGAATCCAGACATGTTGGGCCGCTCCGTAGACCAAGATGCGACCCACTTGCACCGAGCACTCAACAAGTCCTGGTCGCCAGTCAGAGTCGGACCTGTGGTGCAGTCCTCACTGACAACTGTATTCATCCCTAGCGCCTAAACCCCAGACCCAAGAACTGTTGCCAAGCAAAGCGTCATCCAACCCCACTGCAGCCACTCTCCAGCACCACCACATGCCTCTGTAAAGGGGACAGTGGTAAGTGCGGGATTATCAAGTTTCTTCAAAGACAACTGTTCAATAAAGGGGACTTTGTACTCGGGGGAACCAGCCTGGAAATCTCATCGGTTTAAAATCTGTGAAGGATACGTCACCTGGAGCGCAGCTCCTTTAGATCGCAGCCATCTTGGTCGCCACACTCTAGCGCCCCCAGTCATTTTGTTTTAGATCTTTTTATTAAAATCATACGTCATACATTATTTTGTTTTCCATGAATGATGGTGTCCAAACTTGGTTGCTTTCTGGGGATATCAGTTAAATGCTCCTTGAATTTGAACTCAACCACAGATTTATGTAACTCCATTCATTTTTAGTTCAGGCTCCTGACTGGTGCCTTCTCTCTAGCCAGAATGAGCAAAGGTTGTTATTCTTATAAAGGCACCGGATGTGGTATACAACGGAATAAGCACTGCGGTGCTGTACAGCTTTTTCACACTGTGCACAGGACATGGACTTCTTGAGAAAGAATGATCTTGCATGGTGGGTGCCTTGAGGAGAGCTAAGCAACGATCTGGAAGTGCACACAACCAAAATGGATGCCTGCTGTCCACTGGCCCACTGCCATAGTAAGCCGGAACGAAAGACTGGCCTCTATGATCTCAACTCCCCCCGGCGCGCCTGCACCTCAGGGCAAAGAAAGCAAAGGGAAGGAGCTACCCGTGCCGGCACTCCTCTGGTCCTGCATACCTTGCAAGTCCCCTGTGAAGGGCAACCGGCAGTGCGGGATCCTGCACTCCTCTCCCACTGCAATGATCCATCAGCCTGCCTGGCACCTGGAGGCAGGCTGGGCTGCTAGGGGAGTTCCACTTAAAAAAGCAGAAAATGTTGGTTTGTCAATGCTTCTTTAAATAGCACCCTTGGTGGGGGAGGCGCTACCCAATGAAGGAGCTCGGAACATGGGCTGTATTCTCTGGTATAAGCCTGTGCGCTCCCAACTCCTCCAGTGCGGCCCTCGCCCTGGGGGCCTCACTTGCCTCCCCCCAACCTTCCAAGGTGCCTTTAGCACTAGTGAAAAAGATCACACGGGTGCTAAAGTCTACAATAAATTAAAAGAAAAAAGATAATCTCACTTATCCAGATACACCACTTCTTTGCGAGGGAGTCCGCTTTCATTATTGATTCTGTCAGCGTAATCAACATTGAAAAAGGACTCCCTGCCAGACATCTGAAGTTGCAAAGCAGAAGGTAAGTGCCATTTTAGTTTAATATATTGCAGCCTTTATCAGCCGTGCTAAGGGCGATACTGCCCTTGGCAGTGGGCTGTGTCAGTAAAGACCAACCCCACAAGTTAAGTGGGGCCTGGGCGATATATCGCCTCAACATTAGCTACTCTAAACCATGGAAGAATGGCCCTACACTAGAGCCAGTGTCAGAGTGCTCTCCTTCTATCGTTTAATATTGAATTAGGGGTGACTCCTTTTACTGTCCATCGAATATATCAGAGAGAGCGCCTCGTGTTCTTGTGCAATGTATCTGAACATATGCGGGGAAGTGTGATTTCAAATAAGAACAAAAGCATTTATAAAGCTGTGGACTGGCTCTTACCCGGCCCTACTGGTCTGTTGAAAAGTGTCCAAATGGCCTTACACTAGTTTACCTCTGGTGACAACTCCATCCTAACCTATTCCGTTGATGTTAATACATTTTACTCTCGCCCTCAAAAAGGATGTAAATACTGTTTTTAAAAAATATAGCGTTTCAAACAATTATAAACTTCCCAAACTACTTCAGACACTCTGTATGGCATCTTTATTGGTTGTCTTTACTAACCACAAAAAGAAATGCTAGAGAATTTAAAAGCAAGACCTGGCCGGCTCGTCACATTGGAATCAAAATGACGGGATCAAAAGTCAATCACAGATTACCGCTGTCAGCAACTTCACTACTTTGCACCAATCTGCATGCGTTTATAATCGGGATATCACATGTTTAAATAGTGCTTCATCCTGCTGCTAAGTGCTGTAATAACATATATTATCTCCCATACTAACGTTACCCAGTTTACCAAATCCGGAGGGATGGTGGTCGAAGTGAGCGGGAACTGTCGGGAGCCGTGTTCCACTACTTTTCTTTTTTACTGTTAACCGCTCCACTACATTCGGCAAGCATTTTCACCATTCTGGAATTGCTGTTTGTGAAGTTAAAGCACCCTTCTCCACTTTACCACCGGATATCAGTTCCAGCTAAACTGAAATCTGTTTCAACTCAATTGAATGTCAACCAGCATGACTGCAACCCTTGAAAAATGTGTGGCACGGTGCTCCTGCCCGGGTCACAGTTCCACTACTTGTTTGGTACACCTCTATCACTGCCTGTGACTGCAGGTTGCACACAGATCTCTGGACGAATGGGCCCTTAACTTGCTGGCTGCTCTTACCAGTGTATAAAGTTGATTAAACCCACCTTACAATGGCAATTTCTTTAAGTCGATTTTCAATGTAACACAATATTAACTGCTGTTGTCAAGGCATGTTTCATATGTCCGTATGGCTTTGCTATGTACAGTGTAGGAATGAATCTACGCACTGGTTATCCGTTTAGCAGTTCAATATTTGAGCTCCCCATCTGCAAACCAAATCGAAAAAACACAATTCCAAACTACATACTTGTTAGTGTTTATGAAAACATCGGGTGAGCTAAGTGTCATGCTAGCATCATGTCACATGTAGTTATAATGCAGGGCAGGAATTCCTTATGCCTCCAGCCTGAGGACCTAAACCAGCACACCTATAGACCGTCCCTGAAATATTAGGAATGCAGTTTGTGATTTTAGCCCCAGAGTTGTAATTCGTTCCTTCCCTAAAGTGTGTTTTACCATGAGTCCAATGCCAAGCCGGCAAATGCTTTTGGAAACTAATCTATGGTATTGCATCCTTTTGTCGACCCCCATTTTTCCGACGGGTGTTTTGCTTCAGGAGTTTTGCCGAAAATGTCCATCAGAATATTTTTCTTGGGGGGGGGGGGTGCTAAATAAAGGGTTGAGGGAGGCCTGGAAATTAAAAAAAACAATTCAATTAAGAGGGTTTGGGGGGGAACCCCCCACAAAAAAAATTCGATGAACTTTTTGGGCAAAACTCCCACGGGAAAACACCCGTCGGAAAAAAGGGGTTGGCGACATGACATAGAACCCCATATACAGAGCTAAAGAAGTGCTATCAGGAGTTACGAGCGAAGCTTTGCAACTCACTGATATAGATGTAAAGAGTTTGATAAGATGAAAACATTGGACGTGATTTTTGACCTCTCACCCGCCCCATTGACTTCTGAAGGCTAGAGTCGTCCATTGATCTAACAGGAAAAAAAGCGGTCAGTGTTGCGCCAAACTTGACACCAGCTGGAGACAACTATTCGTAATATCGTTTGTAATCTTCGCGTTTAAGTTTTTCAGCTTGTAGCATCAGGACCAAGATTATAAACCTGCAGTTGCTCCAGAACACAGCGGCAATTGAACGATTCTGCGACTGAAGCACCAAAATGATACAAGAGCAGCCCTGCCAGATTCAGGCTGGTCAAGCATAAAGCAAAGAATGAGATTTAAGAATCTGTGTTTCCCACATCCTTCTAGAAAAAAATATCAGGGGAAAACCAACAATCAGCATGCCACTTCCAGCTGTTTCAAACACCAATTCCGGCTACTAAGATCTGCCATCTCGCGATCATTTGTACACAGTGCTCTTCGCCACCCTGTCCCCTCCATGTTAGACCAGTTCAGACTCCCGCTAGGGATTCCCACTTCAGCTGTCCAATTCATGACCACCCCAGTGGACAATCCTCAAATAGCCAGGTATGTTAAAGGGTACATAGTCTTTAACCACATGTTCACTACCAGCCAGCCTCAAGAAGAAGGTCCATTAATCTGAGCCTGCTCCCCATAAGATCTGCATACACTGTTAACTCTCTCAACTTCTTACTTTAAACATAATTGGGTACTGAAAAATGGCTGGAAGGCACAAGTTAGGTGCAAAATTCTGAAGTTGACCCTCTTGCTTTCCATGCCAACAGATACACCCAACACATGCAAGCACAGGCACTTTTTTTGTTTACCTCCATGGGAGATGACCTTCTTGTAAGGCTCAATGGCTGTCATGTCCACCTTGTGCTCCTGTCCGCCCATCAGGAATATCCGCCACTTGCGTCCTTCCTGGTCCTCCATGTCTGTGACAATGCCCTCTCCGAGCTTGTCTGCCGCACTGCTGCTGTCCGACCCCCTGGCCCGCGGTAGGTCATCTGGGAAGCAAGGAGCATTTTAGTGTGAATTATTAAAAACCTTGTCTGTTTTTCTTCTTGCTATTTGTCTGGGGCCCAAGAAAACTGAAACCGAGCGCAGCTGAGGAAAGATCGCCGCTGCTCGAATCTTCCGTCGTCCGCCTTTGTTTAGATTTGCCCTTAATAATTGATGGCGTAAAAAGGCACTCATTGGTATTAGCACAATAGGATCTTGCTTAAATGAAAGCAGGCAAATAATTTGTGCAGAAATACCACGAGGTGTGTGATATCTAGAGCTCGGGAACTCTGTATCGCACTCATTACCATAATGACATGAGGCCACAATACACTAGATTGTGTGGTCCACTATCCCTTTGTACCTCGATCAAGAATTGCGCAAACAGTATTGCTGGTCTACTGCTAAACATTGACAATTTCTAAGTTGATATTGATTGTAAACAAATTAACAAAGTATGAACAAACAAGAAAAAAGAAACAAATAATGTATATCAATGTTCAAACATCATATGTTTTTGCCTGGTCACACGTTAGGAAATACATAGCACTTTAAGCTAAGGGAAGCAAGTAAGTCCCTTAAAGATAATGGTTTATCCCAAGGCCAGTTGGCGATAATGAAGGCAGGCTAATATATAAGTTCCTCAATCTTTTATAGAGCGCCAGTCGCAGGGAAATGTGTGTGGTTCTTACTAAGCAAAACCATCAAACGAAGTGATATAAAAATGAAGTAAAGCATTGCCATATCAAGGAAAGAATACGCCCCTGGCGGAGTGGGTTTACGCCAGCGGTATTCGCGGCGGACCCGTCCGCCCCACTACGAGTTCCCGTAGCGCCATGGAGCGTTTTCCGCCTGGTTTTTCCGGGCGGAGAAATCCATGGCGCTACGGGACCTTGTTGTTAATTACGCCACCGTATTTTACGGTGGCGTAATTAACGCCTTCCCCACTCCCATTATACCCTATGGGGCAAAAATGGGAATGGGGAAGGGTAAAATGGGGAATGGGGATTTACCGCCCCGCCAAGGTCGGAATGGGGCGGTAAATCCGCCAACCCCCATGGCGCTATCGGCAGCTTTCCGCCGTGCTCCATGGTGCATTTGGCGCCACGATTTCCGCCAGGGTCGTAATGAGGCCCATTGTTATTTAAGCATTGGAAGTAATTTTGATCTTATGACGAGTGCAAACGAGTGTGAGCAATCTAACGATTGAAACGCACAGAAGAAATAAAAACAAGTCTCTGTGATAATCCACATCTCCCTACCACAGGTCTGCGTTAAGGGGGTTCACCCCAGAATGAGGGTGCAAGCGACCCCTGTGGGTACTCGCTTTTCTAATGGATTCCTCTCCCTGCATATTCCTCAACTTTAGAAAGAAGACTCAGCTGCAGATTGGACTCAGAAGGTTTGCAAGAGGGGTTTAGGACTGCATGGAAAGCCACCCTGGTGAAAGTGGGGGTGTGGAACTAGGAGATGAGTTTGCCTACAGTGATGGTGCAGCGCGTGAAGATAATCAACCTGCGACACCTACTCAGAGTGCTGGAGTAGGTGCTAGAGTTCCAGGCGATCGGGGCAGTGCAATCTGCCAGGGAGGAGGAGTTTCAAGGAAGGGAGGTTTCCTGGAAGCGTAGAACCTAGGAAACCTGAGGAATGGAACCTGAGACATTCAGCAGGGTAGAAGGATGACCAGCAGTGTCAAAGGCTTCAATGAGATAAGGATTGTTGAAGATGAATGAGTGGTGGAGGTGCACGGAGCAATGAGGAAGAGGGTGCTATTTCTGAGAATCATCCGATATGGAACCCATACTGGCGGTGGCCATGGAGAACATTATGTTTCAGGAAAATAGTTACGCAGATTAAATCCTCACTGAGGCCGCTCCCACTATTTTGGTGTAATTGTTTGGAAGAACCTGTCTCTTAAGCAGAGACAGCATGGTTTCAACACTGTCCCACTTCTATGTTTCAAATTCAAGAAACTGGAGACAAGGACCGTATCTGAATTGGTGGCCTCTTTTTCACTGATTTAGTGGAAGCAATAGATTTCAGTGTTAAAATAACACTGCCATTGAATGTAGTGCTTAGTGCCTGAGCAGTTTATCTCAGCCATATGTTCTGGGAGGTCAAAGGAACTGATCCTGGACTAGGCAAAAGGATTTCCTGCAGGCTTTTCCTGACTCACCCAGTAGTAGTGATGGCGGAGCAGCTCATGGGAGGGGAGACTGGCAGTTTAAGATGCAGTATAACATTCAATAGGGCATTGTCGACTCCAAGATGTAATGAAAAATAGTACTTTATTTTCTGTGGAAGTAAAATGTTGTGCAAGTTACAAGTAAGCAAACTATCTTAAAAAGAGTCTTTTCACTTTTCTAAGTTTGTTCTCTACCCGTTAGGGTGACCACCAATGCCCAATGTCGACTAAATACTTTTGGTACCAAGTTTCGTTGTCAGTACCTATGGGGCACCCCAGTCTCTATATGCATTCAACAGAGTGGTCTTTCATAGGAATGAATGGGAGAGATGGACCATCTTCTGATTGGCTAAGCTAGATGCTGGCCATGTTGCTGTGGTACTGCCAAATATTAGTTATGTGTCCACTGTTAAATAAAGGGCACAATTCCATAAGTCTGAGGCCAGCAACCATGATTGACTGTGACCACTGGCTGTGAACATTTTGTAACTTTTCAAAGTCAAAGGTCAACGTTGGCAGTCTGGTCTCCAGTTAGGCAGCAGCATTTCCATTGGTTAAAAAGAGGTGCTGCAGGCAGTCAGGATGACTGAAAACTCATTGTGGACAGATAATGAACTGGTGACGATGGGCCACCATGCAGTATTGCGGTTTATGCAAATGATTGTTTTTTCCTGTGCAACACCTGAGGTTTCTGCCTACAAAACGAAGCCCCTTGGGCCAACAACAGCCATGACTCTGCTCACAAGTGAGGCAGTCATCTGGAGCACTGTGTTTGACTTCCAGAGGAACATGTGACACACAGCCTCCCTTATTCAGTATCCCCTCGGCATCCAACCCCAAGCATCTGCAGCCAAGGACCAAACCAGCCAAGGGAAGCTCCCTGTTGGGGCCAGAAGGGACCTAGGGCTAGAACCCCTGCTCAATCCAGGACTTCACCGAACGTACCCTTTATTTGACTTCTGCTTCCGCGCATAGGGATCCATCTACCAATTGACTATCCATTTACAGTGGAGCTTCTGTTGCCTCACAGGAGCAAGGAATATTGCTTTTTCTAGGTCTGTAAACTGGCTTTTGGTTACCTACAGCTGCATTTTAGCCCAACTCAGATCTTACACTTGCTTCTTCTCAGCCAACCATCCACCCCTTCTCTTTCTGATCATACATCTACACCTCCTCTCTCGGGCAGCATCCTCTAATCTTTGTCTTCACTTGCTCATTTCTTCTACCATTCATCATGCATCTTGTCTTCTCTCCATTCCTGATGTGAGGGCCTCTCTCCTGTCTTTTTCCCTTATTCATGCCCCTTGCACTGGCCATGCTTTCTCTGACTTTCACTCTGCACTTAGGACTTCTTTTAACCAACACTCACATTCTCACCTGACATTTAGACCCTCGAAACAAACATGTGCCATGACATATGATGCTAGCTCAAATTACGGAAACCTACCATACTCCTAGTCTACTAAAATTCCCTTCCTGACATAACCTCTGCACTGGACTCTGCCAAATCCTCCTACTTCACAGACCTAATCTCCCCCCCTCGCAATCACCCCTGGAAACGTTCATCTAGCCTTCAAGCTTTACTTTCACAGAGGAGCAGCTCCATGCCCCTGCAGGAAACCCTGCCCCCCTTCCTCCCATATGTTGGAGACCTGAGACCGTGCCGTGTTTGACACCAGCAGTTGTGCCACTACTGCAGCGTGTGTTCGAAATAAGATACCCGTTGAGACAACCGTACCGAATGTATCCCCGAAGTGATGACAACCTAAGGGAGGAACTCCCTGAAGGAATATGGGAAAAAGCAGAAAAAAGAAGCCAGTGATGTCACAAAAAGTACACACGAAATCCCGAGATACTGACCGAAGAGGATGTGTTGATTCTAAAGAAACTAATGATGAAGTAAAGAATCTAGTGAACTTTTAAATAAAAAAAAGATTACTCGTGCACAAGTGTTGCAGAAAATCAACCATTCAATAAATGTACAGATGCTGAAACGCAATGTAGACTAAGTCATCATAGAATCTGGCTATCCTTAGTGAGCAGAACGCAGGCAAAGCCGCCTTTGTATAGAAGCTAGACGTCAGTATCATGAATTTAGTAAGCCAGGATGCATGAAGCGGGAAGGGAAAGCTGTGTCGGAGCAAGAATAAGCAGAATCATGGAACTGCAAGACGAGGCTGCCTGGCCTGGAGTCAAGACTGAAGCACCCAAGGTCAGCTATCTATTCTGGAAATTAGCTAACATGTGTAGGATGAATCATCCCTTGTTAAGGTGAGAAGAAAGAACACCCACAGTGCCAAGTTTAATAAATTTAAAGCATTTAAAATCTGCAAAATGACCAAATCGTAGTCTCCTATCGCGTGAGCCAAGGATGAAAATAGAGTTTGAACTTGGAGTTCCAGAACACCATAGTGTATGCTCTCACTCCCATGTATGCTAAAGACAAGGGTACTTTGCAAGGCCAAGTTCAAAGACAATCTTCACAGCACAAGGCATGGGCGATGAGAGATGCTGGCATAATTGGGTGGGGAGGTAGTGTCATGCCCCATCTCCTTGCAATAGGGTCAGGGCTTATGTGCTGCAAAGTGAACCGAATGTTCCAAGCGTGCCAACCAATTGTAGAAGTCAAAGGTCCTTATAGTTTAACAACCAATGAGAAACTGTGTATCTTATGATTCTTAAGGATTACATGTTTTAGAGGCAGGCTTATGTTGTCCACCTGGCAGTGGTCAGCCAATCACAATCCTAGTTCTTATAGAAAAGTATACTTATATGTTCCCCTTAGCCAATACCGACTCTTGATAGGTTTTTTATTATTGCCACGTAGTATGACGTTACTTCTGATGTATATTTTATATAAAAGCTATGATTTGTGTGAAGATCGCTGAGAGAAACTGAGAATACGTTTGTTGATGTTCATTGTAAACTCCCTGTTTTAGATAATTGTTAATAAAACAGTACTTTGCCAACTTCCTGTTTTGGTTCTGTTATTTGGACTCAGAATTAATCTGTGATATCCCATCCATTACATATGCACGTTCCTAAAGGGTCCTGAGCTCACTTTCACCACCCAAGCCAATATCCATTGCCTCCTCCCTTTTTGCTAATGACTTTGCTAACTATTTTTCCTCTAAAATTGGTGACACTCTTTCAGCCCTCCTTTCTTCTCCCAAACCCTCCATCTGAGCTCCACTTTTCCCAACCTCTTCTACTTTTAACTACTTCTCCCCTACCTCTCCTACTGAATTAGCACCCATCCTTTGCGGTGCCAGCCCATCTTGTGCACCTATCGACCCTTTTCTCCCCACATCGTCAAAGATCTAGTCTCAATCACTTGCCCTTATCTCTGAGCTCTTCAACCTCTCTCTCCACTGGCCTCTTCAATGCCTCCTTCGAATCTGCAACTGTCTTACCCCCACTGCATACACACTTTGCTGACCCAAACGTTCCAGGAAACTATCACCCAGTTATACTCCTTCCCCATAGTTCAAAAGTCTTTGAGACAGTGATCTAAGTAATTTGAGGATAATGGCCATGAAGATCCACTTTAATCTGGCTTCTGTAGTAACCACTCCACCGAGACTGCTGTGATGAATCCTGCAGAGTCATCACTGATCCCCAGCCTAAAGTCTCCTCCCATGTGGCCAGGGGAAGGCAGCCGCTGCCTGATTCTGACCCTGGGGTGGTATTCTGAGGGTGGATCACATGGGAAGAGATGGCTGTCGGGGGAGCTGATGGCCCTGCCAAGGGGATGCAGTATTCTTCCCTTGATGGTGAAGAAGCGTTACTCTGAGAGTTTCTAATGGCATGATGTTGTTATTCAGAATCCTTTAACTGTGAGGTCTTGAAATCCACTTCTGTTGAACATCTTAAGCAGAATTGTGTTTATACTTCACGTGTACATAACCCCTATAAACTCCTTTGACATCTGATGTTGATGATAACTTTTATGTAGACAAAAATGTGCAACAACAGAACTTCAAGTACTATGCTAATCCTTTGGACTTCAATTCCCAGAAGGCTTTAAATACTGGGATGAAGAAGAGGAGTGAAGAGTCAATGAGGATCAACAGTATGGCCAATGGTAACGTGTGGTCCAGTTGTTGTTTCTATAATCAACTGTGCTGGACATGTAAATGTGATAAACACCTGCAGACAAAAGAGGAACAAGAAAGTGAGTGAGAAGCCAAATCGGGCTGCAGAGTATGCGGAGCAGGAAGCAGTGACGCGGAGAGAGGCAGACGTGTGGGAGAGCCCCAAGGAAAGAGATGCTCATGGGCTGCTTTTTGTCACCTCAATGTACCGGAGTGGCGTGAGCCCCAACAGGGATTGGAGGGCTCCAGAGACGTACAGCAGGAGTGTCACCAACCGCAGACAGGTTGTTCACAACGCTACCAAGTTAAAGAAGCAGCGACCGTATCGGCAAGAGACCACAGAGCCGGCACAGAACCTGACCGAGGGTCTGACAAACTGTGGACTTCAAGCCCTAAGCAAAACTCTGCCACTACAGTGAACGACGAGTCAGATATGCCAAGAGAAACCAGTGAGTAGGCCCTTTTATAGTGGTGACCCCGGGCTGTTGCGACAGACGAGTAAACGATTAAGTGGACGTTTTAAATACCAGCCAAATAGAGTTATAGAGAGAAAAAGAGGGCAAATATGGTGCAATTCTCCTGTCAGTTGGGGGAAACCTGGGACCAGCATTGCCATTAGCCAAAAGAAATTACAGAGAGAACAAAAGGGCAAACACAGGGCAATTCTCCTGATAAGAAATGTTATTTGGAGAAAGCCTGAAACCTACATTGCCATAAACCAACAGACATTGTAAGAGAAATAAAGAGGCAGAAGTTGTACAATTCTCCTGACATGAGATGTAAGTTGGGGGAAACCTGGAATGAGCATTGTCAAGAGCCAAAAGACATTGAAAGAAAGGTTGACATACGGAGCTTGAACAAACCCTCATATAAGAGATGGCAGTATCAGGGAGATTGGTGCAAATGCTAACTGAAGTCAACAAAGGTTGTGCCACTGAGGAGGTGCAATTGTGAGAACATTTAAGAGAAAAGTGAATGTCGTGGAGAGAGTTGTGGAGGGACCTGATAAGAATATCACGTAGTGAAACCTTTTTGAAAGAAATATCTGGCAGGAGAGTACACCAGGGGATCTGTGTGAGTGAAAAGAGGTATATTCCTGGCAGGAGAGTAAACCAGGATATCCAGAGATTTGTTTTTCAGTTGAATCTTCGTTGGAAAGAGATACCTGGCAGGAGAGCACACCAGGGGATCTGGTTGAGTCAAAAGAGGTATATCCCTGGCAGGAGAGTAAACCAGGATATCCAGCGATTTGTTTTTCAGTTGAATCTTCGTTGGAAACAGATACCTGGCAGGAGAGTACACCAGGGAATCTGTGTGAGGCAAAGGAGAGACATTCCTGGCAGGGGAGTACACCAGGAAATATAATGTTCTGTTGGAAAGGAGTTGTTTGTTCTACTACGCCTTTTTTGAAATTGGACATTTCAGTGAAGGGCTTTATTATATCAAACCTTTGTTAAGACTGAACATTTTACTTTGGCCATCCTAAAGACTATAAAGGACTGTGTTTCAACATACCTCAACCCGAATTGTCAACTGAACATTTGCCTTGCCATCTTAAGTAAAAATACCCAGGGAAAAGACCTTCTCATTACCCTTAATGGAAGTTTGGGGAAACAGAGTCATTGGGGCTGTGGGATGTATTTACCCATGCATCCGAGCCCTACCTCAAAACTGTGCAGTACTGACATGAAAACATCATGATGGCCAGAGCTTCCCAGAAAATGCACAGGGAAATGCAGGAAGAATAGGCTGCCACCCATTTTTGCCGATGTTATGGGCACAGAAGGACACTGCCTAAAACCACCATTGGACTACCCGCACAGTAGTCTGAAACCATTGGGAATGGCAATGCTGATTGCCAAATGCAACCTAGAATTGTGGGGAATTCATTCTTCAATCCCAAAAATGGGTGCAGTACCAGTACTCACCACTATCCAAAAGCCGGCAATTTAAAACAACACCAGATTTTACTTTTTTGTAGAAAACTGAATAAATGAACCCAAAACATGCCAAAGAAAGACTTACTGAGAGGTGGATACAATGTAAAGTGATATTCTGAAGTGACTTGAAGGTTTATAACAAGACTGGCTGAGCTGTGGATTGCAGCAGTTTAAGTTGCACTGGGTTAAAGACACTAAAATCGAAAATGTTTAGATTAAATGAGTGACCTATGTTTGGTGTCACATGCCTTTGTAACTGTTGAAATGCCATAGTTTTGCACTTAGAATCAGCATTCTAGCTGCATATGTAAACATGTTTAGTTTTATTTGAATGCAGGAACTGGGGAACAAAAAGTGACATTTTATCTGAAACCTGGCTTAAGGAACTGAATTCTGCCTGGCAACTACCCCATCAGGAGTGAAACTTGAGTCACAGCTGTGTTCCCAGGCCTAGCTGCCCTTTTGCTGCTCACACTAAGGATATGCCATCTATCTGATAATTGAATTACCTGTGCTCTGCAGGAAAGTGAACAAAGCCCTGTCCTGGCTCAGGCAAATGTTTTATTGGCAGGAGTCGTAAATGGTCGTAAAAAGTGGCTTCCTCCTGAGGAAAGGGGAGGGGCACTGCCTGTGAGAGCAAGCTGGCTTGGCAGAACTGGATAAACCAGTATTTCTACCTTGTGCTGAGAGGAAACCACACCCCGTTGGAGCCAGAACATAACTTTAAAAAGATGGATCATTCATAGAGCGGACATGTGAAAATTTTATAAATGATACCATAATTCTTGTGATTTTTCTGCCCACAGTTTAAGAGGTTTTTAGAACCGGTGGTATGTTCAGGGGGGTGTTAGCGGAAAAGTGGATATTACTCTAAATGTATGCATGTTAAAAATCTGAAACTTCATCAGTTAATGTCCATACTCCCTGCACACATGTATGTAAAGTTGGGTCAATGTCAGAAAGTGAAAAATCAGTTAAAAAGTCAATTATGTGCCATTTCTGAATGCAAGCTCTTAGAAACAGCAGATTTGGACAGAGACATGGCTAAATTCAGCCACACCATGTATATGTAATTTCAAGCAACGGTGTAACTGTGAAATATGTCTTTTATTATCAAATATAGAATGTGTGCAATCTGACAGAGGAGTGTCCTATCTGCAAGCCATAAAATGACATCCCTCTGACTCACAGTTCATTCCCCAATCAAATGATAAATGGAAGTTTGACCAATTAGAAGCTGAGAGAGAGGTAGGGTCAGTGATGCTAGAACACACCCACATTCTAAACACATAAAAGCAGACAGACAGGACAGATAGAGACCTTCAATTCCATCTGCAGCGGGACGCTCTGCCGGAAGAATCCATACTTACCTCCATCAATCTTCAAAGAGTCAACACTTAGACTCCAAGATAAACAGAGACTTCAGAACCTTAACCAAAAAGGCCACTGCCAGCAAGAGTATTTGTCAGCAGGCCTCAAAATATTTTTGCAACTGAACTCTTCAGACAGCCGGGCGAGCCGTCTGAATTTTGCCAAGAACTTTTGCAAGAACCCGGTGACAGAAATATCCAAAGAGAAGGCAGGACCCGACCCAGAGAACCGGTGCCTAGCAGAGACCAGGCCATTGTATCCAGAGTGCTGACCCCGATGCTGTGAGCAGTTCCAGAGGCCAGGCGCTGTGAGCAGAACCCGGGAAGACCTGACCAGACTGAAGTCCGTGACCAAGTCGCTTTCCGGTTCAAAATCTCTTGTGAGTACTCAGCAAAACTCAGAACACCTCTCTTAGTTAAAATCATATAATTCAATCTATTTAACCTAAGTAGAACTGCCTCCTAGCTGTCACCTGTCATTTTAGCTGCAAAATCTGCCACTTGTCATTTTGAGCTTTTAAAATTTGCAAAACCAAAACCGACCTCTATTAAATCGGTCATAACTCTGTAACCGTTTGGGCTAGAGACTTGCAGTAACTTTTATCTGAAAGCTTAGAATCGTGGCTTTCCTATGAATCTAGAACCGCATTCCTACCCCTTATAGTTTTACCGCAATCGCGGAACACGCTTTTGCGAATTTTACCGCGATTTGCAAATTTCTTCACATGTAAAAACTGCTGCTGCTTGCCTTCCATTTGCCAGAAATTCGTTTAACCTGCTAACTATCCCTGCATCATTGCTAGTGTGAGCCTGGACTAATATTAACTAGATACCACTCACCCTGAACCTCTGAAAGGGAATTAAAAGCATTTCCAGCATATTTCTCATCCATTGCTAGCACATATCAAAGCATTTGCCTGTGTTTTAAACTTCTGTCGTGTAAGCTTGCTGGGGTGAACTGATTTACATTGATTGCATTTCTGAGAACTGTGTGTTTTCCTTCCACTTCCTTGCCTTGCATCAAGGGGGGGAGGGGATTGCCAGAGAAAAGTGATTACATTGTTTTGTTGAAATCATATTGAGTATTTTCTATACTGCATTTCATTCATTCAACCTTGCATTTCCTTGAACCCTGTAAAGCATTCTCTACCACATTATACTTCTGTACCTATTTACCACTGTGCTACCTTATCCATTTCATGTCAACTCCTTATTGATTATAGAGAAGCGTGTTAGTGCCAGATTCTCCGTTGTTAATCTTTATCATATCAGATTAAGTGTGATATTCAATTATTAATTTATTATAAAGTGTGATATATATATATTTTAAATTATCAAATAAACCTTTTAACTTGCAAAACAGAACTACTTCTTGGCTCAGTGGGGTCAGGGGGATTCCAAGAGAGGGGTGTTATATAGGGGTAGTCATCCAGAACGCATGAACTGGACATAAAGATATATCAATAAGGGTTTTCATTCAGTATTATAGACTAGGCGTTGACTTAGCTGTAGTGTTGAATTGAATCCTCTTACAAATTGGGGGCTCGAGCCGAGACGTTGGGTTAGATTTACCACTTGTGCAGCTTAATACAGTGTGCTAACTGACGGGATACATACATCCGGTCGGATCACCACGCTGCATTACGCTGTGAAGCATTCCTCAAAAGGGACACCCCAAGAAAAGTTCTGTTTTGCAAGAATAAAATACTAACTTCTGTAAGTCAGGACAGAGACCAATCTCTAGAATGACGACCTTAGTAGACATGAAAATAGCCAGAGAGCACCTCTTGCATAAGCTATTTGTGAGAGGTGAATGGACCGAACAGGGCCAGGATGCGTGGTTGCAGGCCATCACACAACAGGTCACTGAAACAGGGTCAGATATATATAGAGATCAGGGTCCCTTACATGTGGCCCTGAGTGAACTATATATGGCTCCTAAAGCCAAAGAGGAACACAATAAGATTGCCAGGATAGCAGCATACCTGTACCTATATATGGGAGACATGCAGGATAGATGTGCTGAAAGCCAAAATCTGGCAAATAGGCAACAGATGGTGTTAGAGAAGGCCCAATCTGACCTGGTCTCTTCTGAGCAGAGGCTGCCGAGGAGCCAGGAGTCAGAAGATGATAGTAGGCAGCACATCATTAAAATAAAGAAGGATATGGATGTGCTGCAACAGGAAAAGGTAGAACAGGATACTAGATTTCTGGCCCTGCAGAAGGAGCACCAAGACAGTTTGGACTCCTTACTGCAGAGCCAGAAAAAGCTGGAGCAACAATTAGACTTTAACAGGGCATGCACGGAGCAGGTAGCCACCCTGCAAAGTCATCTAGATAGAGTGAAGGTAGAGAGCAACAAGCTGATCTTGAAAGACCTGGATACTGTAACGCTCACCTGATTCTCGCAGAGGCGCCGGTCTTGACTGGGCGACTACTGTATCTTCAAAGGTGATGTGTAGCACCCGGTTGGCTCTTTGGGCTTGACCTCTGTGCACTGTATGCCTGACGTGTAGAGTAAGATGTCTGCAGACAGAAAATATGGGGTTAATGAACTGGGGTTATTGGGGTGTCCCTATCTCTTTCCTCTTCTCCTCTCCTGTAGACCCCCAAAGGTTAACGCTCTCACCTTAGGTAAGTGAATGCCGAGCTCTCCATCTGCCTCGGGGCAGGGTGCTGTAACCAGTTTCTTCACTGGATAGGTAGCGCAGGCCTCTTGACTTCAGAGGACTGCTGTCCGTCGTTTACTGCACGAACGGTAAGTTTCGAGTCATTCAAATGTCTTTAAAGTCTTTAGTAATGATGTCTCTTGTTTTGCAGGGTTCCGGCGATGGCGGATGACGGGCTGAAGTGAGTTGAAGATGGAGCCCGTGTGATGAATAGAAGCGCCTGGAAGCACGTAAGTAAGCGCTTGTTGCTTGCTTCACTATGCGCTCTAACTGTCTTTTTATTTTGCAGGTACGAGTTCGGAGAGGCTGCAGGGTGCCGGAATACCCACTGGATTAGATGTGGAAAGGAGTAATGGCACGTGAGTATTAAAGTTCCCCAATGTCTTTAAACGCACCTTGTTTTGTCTTTCAGATGCGGGATGCAGCGCCGAAGGCCTCCGGAGCGTGCGAAGAGTTGGTAAGCCTTTGCCTTTCAGATGCCGGAATGCTAACCTGTTCTTTCTTGTCTTTATAGGTGTTGCTGAAGACTGGATTCAGGATGGTAAGCCTTTGCCTTTCAGATGCCGGAATGCTAACCTGTTCTTTCTTGTCTTTATAGGTGTTGCTGAAGACTGGATTCAGGATGGTAAGCCTTTTTCCTTAGGCCCAGGACCGGATGCAGAAGACACGATGAGCGTTCTGCTGCAGAGGTTGCAGAATAACGCAAAGCAAGATTCATCCACCGGGTGTGGTTTAAATAGCCTCCTGTAGTGCTTAGGTGTCTCCTTCCACAGCCACGCCTAAGTAAGAATAGAGTTCCTGGTAAGAAAAGAGTTCCTGCCTTCCAGAAGAGTTCCAGTGTTCTGAATCTAGGGAGTGGCTCCAGCCCCACCCAACAGGAAAAGTAGTTCCAAACAGAAGAGGATCAGAGGCTCAACTGGCAGGCAAGTAAGCAGCATGGTCTGCTGAAGGTAAGTCCACCCAAGCATTATGAGCCCGGCGCTTCCAGCGCTGGGACTGGGCATATTTATGAGCCTGGTGCCACTGGCGCCAGGACTGGGTCCAAAAGGTCCCAATTGGGACTGGTTGGCACTCGGAACCTGGGTTATGGATCTGCTTCCAAGGGAGTTGGGAAAACCCTGACCTTTTGGAAGCAGAGATCATGACAGTACCCCCCCTCAAGGCCCCTCCCAAACCGGGCTTCTCCGGGGGTTTTGGCTTGTCAGGAAATGTTCGGTGAAATCTTTTGATTAGGCGAGGAGCGTGGACATATTCAGCAGGTTCCCAGGATCTCTCTTGGGGGCTGTAGCCTTTCCAGTCAATTAGGTAGAATAGTTTAGATTTGGAGATCTTGGAGTCCAGAATGCTTTTGACTTCAAACTCGAGTTCTCCATCCACTAGGATAGGTTTTGGAGATTTGGTTAGTCGGGTTTGAGGTTGCACGGGTTTTAATAGAGAGACGTGGAAGACCGGATGTATCTTCATGTGCGGGGGCAAGTCCAACTTGACCGCTACTGGGTTTACTATGGTAGTGATGGAATAGGGACCAAGGTATCTTGGGTTGAATGTGCGTGGCCCTTTTAGAGATAGATATTTGGTGGATAACCAGACTTGATCCCCTACTTGATAGTGAGGAGCTTCCTTCCGATGTTGATCTGCTCCTTTCTTGTATTGTTCTTTAGCCCTTTGAAGGTGAGAAACAGCTTCCTTAAAGGCTTGGGTGATTGTAGAATGCAGGTAGTCTACTGCTGGTGTTTCAAGATCTTGGAGGGGATCCAACTCCGAGGTTCGAGGGTGACTGCCGTACAAAAGAAAAAACGGGGTTTTCCCAGTTCCCGAATGGACAGAGTTATTGTAGGCATACTCGGCTATCCAAAGGGTATCTTTCCAAGTTTTTTCAGTTTGTTGCAGCATGCAGCGTAAATACTGTTCCAGAGTTTGATTGGTCCTCTCGGTTTGTCCGTCGGTCTGAGGGTGGTGACTGGTCGATAGTCTCACATCAAATTGAGCCGACCGACAGCAACTTCGCCAAAAATGAGAAATAAATTGACTACCTCGATCCGAAATTAGAACCGAAGGAAAACCATGCAGTCGGACGATGTTTTCGAGAAATTCTCGGGCCAGAGTTGCTGCTGTTGGCAAGCCTTTGAGCGGAATGAAATGCGCCATCTTGGAGAATAAGTCCACGATTACTAGAATCGTATTGTATCCGGAGCATGGAGGTAGATCGGTGATGAAGTCCATAGAAAGCGTATGCCAAGGGCGAGGTGGGATGTCAATAGGGCGTAAGAGGCCTGCTGGTCTTTCCTTTTGACTCTTGTTTTGGGCGCATATTCCACAGGACATTATAAAGTCTCTGATATCTTTTTTCCAAGATGGCCACCAGAAGTAGCGCTTGATCTTTTCTGAGGTCTTGGCTATACCGGGATGACCTTCCATTAAAGAGTCGTGATAACAAGAGATTACTTTTTTCTGTAAATCTGTGCTGGGTAGGTATAATCGTTCTTGGAAATACAATAAATTGTCCTTTACTGCAAAGTCCTTTCCCTGCAGATGCCAATTCTGTATGTCTGCTGGAGTTACAAGTTGCCTGGCTTTATCCTTAACTTCCTCTATGGATTCTGTGGCGATTACACCCAGAATTCTTTGTTCGGGAATGATTGGTACAGGTTTAGGGTTGACCAAGTGTTCTTCCACTCCCATCCGAGAAAGGGCATCGGCTTTACCGTTCTTTGTACCAGGTCGATAGGTAATTATGAAGTCAAACTCGGCAAAGAATAATGCCCAACGGAGTTGTCTAGAGGATTGGGCTTTTGCGGTCTTCAAATATTGCAGGTTTCGGTGATCCGTAATCACAGTAACGGTGTGTCGGGCCCCCAGCAGATAATGCCGCCAAGCCTTAAAGGCAGACTTGATAGCCAGAAGTTCCTTGTCAGTAATCGTGTAATTGATTTCAGGAGGCGAGAATTTGCGGGACCAAAATGCCACGGGATGCAACTGATTGGTTACCGGGTCCTTTTGTGATAGAACTGCCCCCATGGCAAGGCTTGAAGCATCAGTTTCCACGATGTAGGGGAGTTCGGGGCGAGGGTGTTTTAAGATTGGTGCAGAGATAAATTTAGTCTTCAAATCCTGGAAAGCTTGTTCCGCCTCGGTAGACCATTCAAAACGTTTGTTTTTCTTTAACAAGGCAGTGATGGGCTGGACTATTCGAGAGAATTCGGGGATAAACCTGCGGTAAAAGTTAGCGAAGCCTAACATGCTTTGCACACCTTTTACGGAGGATGGTGATGGCCATTTGAGAACTGCATCGACCTTCTTTGAATCCATACGCACTCCGCCAGGTGATAATATGAATCCCAAGAATTCAACTTCAGTCACGTTGAAAACACATTTTTCCAACTTAGCGAAAAGTTTGTGTTGACGCAATCTTTCGAGGACCATTTTCACGTGTTTCCGATGTTCAGATTCCGATGAAGAATAAACGAGGATGTCGTCAATGTAAACAACAACACATACATCTATGAGCTCTCTGAGGACATCGTTCATAAAATATTGAAAGGCGGCCGGGGCATTGCAAAGTCCGAAGGGCATGACCTGATATTCAAATAGCCCATACTTGGTGCGGAAGGCCGTCTTCCATTCATCACCCTCTTTTACTCGTACCAAGTGGTAAGCTCCTCTAAGATCCAGCTTTGTATATATGCATGCTTTTCTGACTTGGTCCAGGAGTTCAGGGATCAAAGGTAACGGATATCTATTCTTAACGGTGATCTGGTTCAGGGAGCGATAATCGATACAAGTTCTAAGGTCTCCTTCCTTTTTTGGAACGAAGAACAAAGCTGAAGAAGCAGGGGACTTGGAAGGACGAATAAACCCATTTGCCAGGTATTGATCCAGGTATTGTCGAAGGTGAAGGTTCTCAGGCTCGGTGAGGGCATAAATTCTACTACAAGGAGGAGTAGATCCAGGTATCAGGTCTATCTGGCAGTCATAAGACCTATGAGGAGGTAGAGAGTTAGCCTGATCCTTCCGGAAAACATCTTGGTATTCTAGGTATTCGGGAGGTAACTGGGGAGTCTCTGAAGAAATTGCGGCCAGTGCAACACCAGGTGGAGGGTGACAAGTAGAGACACATTCTGGAAACTGGACCGTTCTTGCTCGCCAATCGATCAGAGGATTGTGTTTCTCTAACCAAGGTATTCCTAGAATAATCTGAAACTGAGGGGCCTTGATCACATCGAACACGATCTTCTCATGGTGTCCATCTTGACTTACTAGCGTCACCTCTTGAGTGGTATGCGTTACTGGCCCGGAGGCTATCTCCGTACCATCCACCGTAGTAATGACGTCCTTTACAGCCTTGGGACAAAGAGTTAGATTCATCCTCAAAACCATTTCATGATCCACATAATTGCCGATGGCACCGCTGTCGACGTAAGCTTCAATTGCATGTAATCGATCCGGATTATCAGGGCTAATGAGGACCATAGGTATCACGAAATGCGAGGTCACGGAACTGGTTTTCACGCTCGGCAAGAGGACCTCTATTCTTGTCGGGCGAGGTCGTTTCCCTGCTCAGAGTTTGTAACTTTGGTAACTGCAGCTCCTACTGCCTTCTTGGCAGGTTTCACCGGACAGTCTCGAAGAAAGTGCCCTGAGTTTCCGCAATATAGGCATAATTGCAACTGTTTCCTCCTTTCCCGCTCCCTTTGTGTTAGAGGACCTTTCAGACCCCCTATTTGCATGGGTTCCCCGGAGTCTACTCCTTTGGAAGGAGTTGGCGGTTTGGAAAATACTCGAGCATCAAACTTGGAACGATCAGCCTTCCTGTTCTGCAGCCTGTGATCTATTTGAACGACCAAGTCTATATAATCCGAACAGTCTTGTGGGGGATTCACTACTTGGGCTAAAACGTCTTTGAGCTCTCCACGTAGACCTCTATAAAACAGCGTAATCCTTTTGTCCTCAGGCCATTGAGTTTCCACTATTAGTCTATTGAAAGATGCAATATAAGCCAAAAGGTCTTCATTACCCTGTCGCAACGAAAGAAGCTCATTGTCCAAGGCCTGCCCCTGTGAATGTCTTGCGAACAGTTTTTCCATACTAAGCTGAAAGGCTTGAAAATCATGGAGAACCGGATCATCTTGATTAACTAGAGGGATCGACCAGTCTGCCGCATTGCCACTAAGGTACGAAAGTACAAAAGCTACTTTTGCTTGATCAGTTGGAAAGGCTGCTGGCCGGCATAAGAAGTGCAACCGGCACTGATTGATAAATACTGCAAACCTCTTTGGGTCACCAGAAAATCGTTCGGGCGGAGCCAGAGGTACATTCCCAGGTAGGTTGATCTGCACTGGATTCATAGAGGATGTTGAAGGAAGATTTGCCCCTGATGCGGGTAACGGGGTCTGTCCGGCTTGTGACTGTAGCACTTGTCTAGCAAGATTGTCTGTTCTCTCCTTGGAAATAATTAGTTCCCTTCTTAGAGCATTCGTTTCCTGACGAGCTGCATGCACTTCTGCCCTTAGTTCCCCAAGTAACCGGGCTAGGGGGTCAGTATCCGAGGTTTCCATAGCGCCTGGGCGAGAGTTTTGCGGTAGGCTTTGCGTTCTGTAACGCTCACCTGATTCTCGCAGAGGCGCCGGTCTTGACTGGGCGACTACTGTATCTTCAAAGGTGATGTGTAGCACCCGGTTGGCTCTTTGGGCTGGACCTCTGTGCACTGTATGCCTGACGTGTAGAGTAAGATGTCTGCAGACAGAAAATATGGGGTTAATGAACTGGGGTTATTGGGGTGTCCCTATCTCTTTCCTCTTCTCCTCTCCTGTAGACCCCCAAAGGTTAACGCTCTCACCTTAGGTAAGTGAATGCCGAGCTCTCCATCTGCCTCGGGGCAGGGTGCTGTAACCAGTTTCTTCACTGGATAGGTAGCGCAGGCCTCTTGACTTCAGAGGACTGCTGTCCGTCGTTTACTGCACGAACGGTAAGTTTCGAGTCATTCAAATGTCTTTAAAGTCTTTAGTAATGATGTCTCTTGTTTTGCAGGGTTCCGGCGATGGCGGATGACGGGCTGAAGTGAGTTGAAGATGGAGCCCGTGTGATGAATAGAAGCGCCTGGAAGCACGTAAGTAAGCGCTTGTTGCCTGCTTCACTATGCGCTCTAACTGTCTTTTTATTTTGCAGGTACGAGTTCGGAGAGGCTGCAGGGTGCCGGAATACCCACTGGATTAGATGTGGAAAGGAGTAATGGCACGTGAGTATTAAAGTTCCCCAATGTCTTTAAACGCACCTTGTTTTGTCTTTCAGATGCGGGATGCAGCGCCGAAGGCCTCCGGAGCGTGCGAAGAGTTGGTAAGCCTTTGCCTTTCAGATGCCGGAATGCTAACCTGTTCTTTCTTGTCTTTATAGGTGTTGCTGAAGACTGGATTCAGGATGGTAAGCCTTTGCCTTTCAGATGCCGGAATGCTAACCTGTTCTTTCTTGTCTTTATAGGTGTTGCTGAAGACTGGATTCAGGATGGTAAGCCTTTTTCCTTAGGCCCAGGACCGGATGCAGAAGACACGATGAGCGTTCTGCTGCAGAGGTTGCAGAATAACGCAAAGCAAGATTCATCCACCGGGTGTGGTTTAAATAGCCTCCTGTAGTGCTTAGGTGTCTCCTTCCACAGCCACGCTTAAGTAAGAAAAGAGTTCCTGGTAAGAAAAGAGTTCCTGCCTTCCAGAAGAGTTCCAGTGTTCTGAATCTAGGGAGTGGCTCCAGCCCCACCCAACAGGAAAAGTAGTTCCAAACAGAAGAGGATCAGAGGCTCAACTGGCAGGCAAGTAAGCAGCATGGTCTGCTGAAGGTAAGTCCACCCAAGCATTATGAGCCCGGCGCTTCCAGCGCTGGGACTGGGCATATTTATGAGCCTGGTGCCACTGGCGCCAGGACTGGGTCCAAAAGGTCCCAATTGGGACTGGTTGGCACTCGGAACCTGGGTTATGGATCTGCTTCCAAGGGAGTTGGGAAAACCCTGACCTTTTGGAAGCAGAGATCATGACAGATACCCAGGCAGAGTTTGATGAAGAACGCCAGAAAGCTGGTGCCTTTCAAAGGCAGAGGGACGACCTGGCGGCATAAATGCAGGCTCTTAGTCAGGAAAGAGACGCCTTAGGCCAGGAAGTCTGCCATTTAAAAAGGAAAATGGAAGAAAATCACCTGGCCCACCAGGGACTGGGTGACCTCCAAAAAGAACACCAGAACTTGTTAGAGCACACCAGGAGGGCGGAGGATGCTCTAGCAAGAAAGGAGCAGGCCAATAGGGACACAGCTCAGGAGGTAACCCTCCTGCAGCAAAGACTGGCCCAGTTCTCCAGGACCAACCAGGAAGCACAGAGGGAAAATGAGGCTCTCTGCCAGCACAATGAGAGGCTCCAGCAACAGGTACCGATGGAGGAGAAACTGATAGAGTCGAGTAAGGCCTTAACAGAGGAACTGAAAGCACAAATGCAGGCTCTTGCATTGCAACAGGGAGCAGGGGCGGATAGAGATGAGGTCCGCTGGGAAAGAGAGGCTCCTGACCATAACCGCAGGAGCCCTAACACCAAGGGCCTTCATCTCCCCCAGTCCCTGGACTCTACCACCCCCATGTCCCCTGGTGCACATGAGCACAGGGCTGCAGGGATGGCAGATTACTATCCAGCTAAGAGTATGGGGCTCATAGGCCAGTACCACTCAGGAATGGAGGGGTGGGCATCCGGGTATGGGCACCCAAGTACAGTACAGTTCAGTGGGGAACCCCAGGAGAGTAGGCCCATTAAGGGCATCCTGAAAACCTCTGCCCAGTTAGGTCAGTGGAGGGGGTACCCATCAAATCCTGGCAGCAAGGAGGAATCTGAAGACTCCTCTGAACTGCGCAGGACACAGGAGACCAGGTCCCCACATTCTGCCAGCCATTCCCAGGCTCGCAGAATCCGGGAAAACCTGGAAGATCAGACGGGAACCTCTGGGAGCAGTGCCTCTGAGTCCGAGGATGAATGGACAAGGGTTACCCGAACCAAAAAGGCCAATAAGGCAAAAAGGGCCTTGCTTAAGGACCCCTTAAAGCAGATTAAGGCGATCAGGAGCGTCATCACGCCTTACCATAAGAACGCTAAGTATTCTGTTTGGGAGCACTTAGAGTTGTTTGAACAAATGATGGAGACTTTCCATTTGAAGGACAGCCAAAGCTGTATTCAATATGTAAAGTGGACATTCTCCCCGGAATACTCCAGTTTCTTTGCGGGGCTGGAGGATCAAAATCATTTAAGATGGTCCACATATAAGGCAGCCATCCTGAAACATTTTTCTGTTCACAGAAATCCTCAAGAGGCTCGCAAGGCAGCCTACAATTTGCAATGTGGGGAGGATCAGGCCCCACAAGAATTTGTGCAGGAGTTAAAGCGTGCTTTTGCACAGACCCCAAGAAGGGTGCGCACAGATAGTAGAGAGTTCATAAATAAGTTTTTCCATGCCTTGCCCAAATACATCATGACCCAGCTCGTGAGGGATTTTCACGAGAAAAGATCCTTAGATTGGGTCATTGAACAGGCTACCCGGATCTATGAGGTGCAGAAACCGATAGATAGCAAAAGTAATGCCCAGAAAAACCCCAAAGCCAACACCACCCCTGCTGCTGCCAAGGTGGCAGAGGTAAAGGTCACCCCCGTTTTAGATTTGGAGATGGGGGGGCCTAAAAACCTACCTGCACCTAATAATGCTAGGCCCAGAAGGTCCTCGGGCCAGTCACAGACAGGGAGCCAGGGAGGCAGCCCCACAAATGGGGTCCCTCGCTCTCCTGATTATGTAAGTCCCCGTTACAAGGGAAACAGACCCATCCTGGGTTATGTGTGGACTCCTCCAGCCCAAGGGGGGGGATCCAGCCAAGCACCTAACCCAGGGAACTTCCCTCCTAACTTCCCACCGGAGGGCAGAAACTCTCCAAATCCTGGGCAGAACTTTTTCCCCAGGTATCCACCCAACTTTCAGCCCCAAAACCATCCATCCTTCTTTCCCCAATTCCCTGAGCCCAGACCACTGAATCCGGGAGAGGGGAGGCCAAGGGTGGAGGGGTACCCAAATCTTCCCAACCAGGGGTATTACCAGAGGAGGGATAGCTACCCTTCCCGGGATCAGCCCAGGGGAGAAAACAGGGCCCCGTATCAGCCTGAGCGGGTTTCCCAGTTAGAGCGCCAGGTTCAAAACATGGCGCGGGATATGGGTCATATACTGAGGGCGCAGCAGAACCCTCAGATCAGCATGCCGGCGCAGAACGCACCCAACTCTGGACCTGGTGCTCCAGAACAATGACGGGGGCAGCACCCCGATAACTCACCGGTTCCCAGGGAGGAGGCACAAAGGGAAGGGGGATGTAAAGCCTTGGAGGAAGCTTCCTTCCTTACTTGTAAACAGCCCCTGGAAACCCAGGAACCGGAAACAAAATCTCTTGCCCCTGAAAGTCTGCCTCCTAAGGAGCACAGGGGGGGTAGGAGAAACAAAAGACCCAAACAGACTCAGTTTGAGGAGGAGGTACAGATCTTCCAATTTGAGGGAGAGGGATCCTCAGAGGATCCTGAGAAAAGGATCTTCTCCTTCAGAGAGGGGGGAACTCCTCCCAAAGAAAAATGGGTCCCTAGGAATGCAAATCCAGACTGGGGAGATGTGGAGACTGAGCTACCGCCGCCCACCATCTCATCCCAGAACCAACAGCAAGAAAATCCCCGGGTTCAAACCCATACTGGGGGCTGCCTCCAAAAAGGGGGGGGCGGCCCAGAACTGGAACCAGGGGAACCCACAATGGCTCTGATCTCCAGTTGCCAACTTTTTCTTTCAGATTCCCAAGACTCTCCACAGAATTCTGCCCAAATCTCTTCGCTAGCAATGTCCAAAACCAGAAAGTTAGCCCACCAGTTGTCCAAAAATGTGCATTATCTGTGCCCCCTTGAGGAGAAGGAGGGAAGATATTATGCCCCGGTACAAGTACAGGGGCAGGGTACAATCTCGGCACTGGTGGACACGGGATCTCAAGCTACGCTTCTGTCCAGAAGGGCCTTTGACGAACTGAATGCAGGAAGGGGAGAGAATTACCAAATTCCTCTCACCTCTCTTCCTGGACAACTAGAGAACTTTGACGGGAAGGAAATTCCCGTCGAGGGGACGGCAGATTTGGACATTAAAATTGGGCGACATAAGTTGAAACACCCGGTCATAGTTGTGACCCCAGAGGGCACCCCTTGTTTACTAGGGAATGACCTCCTGAGAAGGTTGTCACCCCTAATAGATTGCGTAAACAAGGTCCTCTGGACCCAGACTAGCCGACCGATAAAATTAAAACAGAGTGTCAACCATGTTAGTTTAAACGGCACCTGCCACATGGTTGAACAAAAATCTGACCAAGTAGAATTTCACTTCCAGAACAACCAAATTCCAGACATGACAGTCATAGCAGTAGGACAACAGACTGGTGATGGGGGGTCCTCTCTATTTCTGAAAATCAACCTTCCTTCCAGTCTAAAGTGGTATTCCACGCTGGAAGGAAACACTTTGAAATTCTATACCAATCCACAATCTGAAACTCCCACTCCTATAGTCCAGAAAGATGTGAAATCAGCTCAAAGCCTGGCTGATATTCAGCAAATTGGAGAGCAGTTGTTCATCCCTGTTCAGTTAAATGATGGGAAGGACTCTGTTCTCGCTCGAGTGTGTGTGAACAACGGTAAGAGCTTCATCAGCGAAGCCATGTTTCGCCAACTTCCAAAAGATCCAGCCATTCCCACCTTCAAACTGATAGACAAATGGGAAATGGACCTGGAAGCACCCAATTCAAAACATCTCCTGCCAAGCAGGTGTATGCTCAAAATCTCCATTGGCAACAAGAGCATAGTCCATAATTGTTGGGTCGTGCGAGACGTCACTGCCGCCTTTTACTTAGGCAGTGACATTCTCAATCGCTTTGCCATTAGTTTGGACCTAATAAACTTCAAAGCTTGGTCCCGATTAGCGGATAATCCCATGGGCTTTGATGATCCAGAAAAAGCATTTAGGTCAGCTCAATTACTACCTTATGCAGTTGAAATTCAGGTTAAAGAGGAAGTCACCATCCCAGAAAGGACCCGACAATTCTCCCTGGAAGTGAAAGTTAAAAGAGGACAATATTTGCAAAACCCTGATGCTTACATACATCTAAATGCTTCTCTCCAACTGCAGGGGTTGGGGGTAAACCCAACACCATTAGTCAACATAGAACATGACACCATTCCAATAGAGGTGGATAACAGCGACTTAAAGAGTATTACTCTAGCCGCAGGCACCATTATTGGAATGGCGGTTGATGACCGACATTTTTCCATCGATTAGGAAATGAACTGTTAGGACCAATCCCCAAGGACTGTGTTGACAGTGACAGTGAGGACAATACAACACCAGACAGGATTTTCACCCGGCATGGGGGGAACTTCCTGGTGTACACTTCCTGCCCTTATGGTAAGGAAGATGTGACTTGTGACTTCAGGAGGGATGAGGTGATTTTCCAGGTCCATGAGGGATGCCTTTCCCACCTGAAGCCTCCAGTCCAAATCAGCACTCTGACCAGGGACTTCTCCACCCAGCTGGAGGAGGCCGCTGAAATAGCCAAACCAGAAGTCTTTCCAGGCTTCAGGCAGATGGTGGAAGAGAGAGTCAACCTAGCTGATGCCTGTGTGACTCTGGAACAAAAGCAAAAGTTGAAACAAGTTTTCTTGGATTTCCAAGATCTCTTTGCGGTAGACTCATATGACTGTGGTCGCACCGACATCCACACAACAACAATCCCCACGGACCCTGGCATGACTCCTGTGTTTGTGAAGCAATATCGCTTGCCTCTCGCATCCATGGAGTCCCTTACTGAAATAATTAAGAACCTTGAGTCCCGAGGAATAATCCGTCCAGTCCACAGCACCTTCAATAATCCGGTGCTGGGAATATTGAAGCCAAACGGCCAGTGGAGACTCTGTGCTGACCTTAGGGAGCTCAACAAACGGGTCCATACTTCCCGATGGCCTCTTCCCTACATTGACCAAGGGCTGGCCCAGATTCAGGGGTCACAGGTATTCACCGCAATAGACCTGACCAATGGATACTGGACTGTGCCTGTCAGTAGGGAGGACCAATACAAACTGGCTTTTACCTTTGGGGGCCAGCAGTACACATGGACCCGGACTCCCTTCGGATACCTCAACTCCGGCAATGAATTCAACATTTTCCTACATAAGGCCATGCCCGACCTGGGTGCAAGGGGTAACCTGGCTTATGTAGATGATGTCCTCATCAAAAGTTCATCTGTGGAGGAACACATAGCGGAGATCCGTTATGTTCTGACACAGTTGAGGGCCGTCGGAGCAAAACTTTCCTTTCAGAAAGCACAGTGGTGTAGTACCCGTGTTAATTTCTTGGGGCATGAGATTACTCCTCAGGGCCTCTGTCCCCAGGAAAAGAAAGTGGAAGCACTTCAGAAACTGAAAGACCCCACAACTCTGCGGGAACTAAGGAGCCTCCTTGGACTGACTAATTACAGCAGAAAGTTCATTGAGGGCTACGCAGAGATCACCAAACCCCTGATTCATCTCCTGAAGGGGGGGGTCAAGTGGGAATGGGGTCCAGAACAATCCGAGGCAGTAAAACAACTCAAAAGAAGCCTCTCACAAGCGCCTTGCCTAGCTTACCCTGTCAGAAACAAGGAGTTCTTCCTGGAGACGGGGTTCTCTAATACGTGCTTGACGGCAGTATTATACCAAAAGCATGACAAGGTCAATAAAGTAATCTCCTATGCGAGCAAAACTTTATCCTCTGTGGAGGAAAAATTCAACGATTGTGAGAAGGCACTCCTGGCAACGGTGTGGGCATTGAAGAATTACCGCCCGTTTATCCAGGGGGAACACATCATAGTGGAGACTCCACACCAGCCTCTGCAATATCTCCAAAGTGACAGAATCCGGGCCGGAAATGTGAGTAATTCCCGAATTACTTCCTGGATTCTGTCAATGCAAGGCTTTCCTGTGGAGGTCCGATATGGCCAAAACAAGAAGAGTCCCCTCGCGCAAGGTCTGGCTGACTTGCATGATTGTGCCAGAGAAAACTGTCTCGAGGACGAAAGTCTAAAAATAAAGGACAACATGGAGGCATACCTTAATTCCCCCCACAAAGTCTTTGAAGAGGACAAGTGTGAGGGAATGCCCACTGTCTATGTGGATGGATGCTCTTACCATGTTGACAACAACGGGGAGAAAGAACTGGTGGCCGGCGTAGAGAATGCATGGGTGAATGAGTCCCCAGAACCCTCCGCTGGATACAAAATTGGTCCCCGAAGTAGTCAGGTGGCAGAATTGATGGCTGTGCATCAGGCCATCCTCACTGCTGTCCAGCATCAACTCCACGAACTGGTCATAATCACAGATTCGGATTATGTACGGAACGGGTTCGTGGAGCACCTGGTTAATTGGAAAACCAGAGGCATGTTATGTGCTAACAACAAACCCTTGAAACATGGGAAGTTGATCCAAAACATTGATGATCTGGTCACATCGAATGGGATGACCATCTACTGGAAAAAGATCAAGGGTCATTCCAAAGTAGAGGGACCAGACAAAACTGGAAATGACTTAGCTGATCAGCTGGCCAAAACCGGGGCCATCCAAGGGGATCTAATTGAGATTGAGTCCCTGTTGGGGGAAATCCAGGTCACTGCCATCACTAGGTCCCAGACAAATGCTCACAACGACCTTTCAATTGTACAATGGAGTAAGGAGACCCCTGATGCTGATTTGATTACCGCTCAGAAGGGGGATCCAATTATTGGTAAATTTTACCAGCACCTTGAGGACCCTGAGAACTTTCCCCTGACGGATACCGATTACATTGGGAAAGAGGACCTAAGAGTGTTGATGAAATGTCCAAAAATGTTCCGGATCCAAGACGGTTTGTTGGTAAGGAAATCCAAAGCTGGCCACGATCAGTGGGTGGTTCCTACCTCATTCCGAAGCCTGATGTTAAGTCACGCCCATGATGCGGCCACTGCCGGTCACCGGGGGTTTCACACAACATTGGAAATCTTAAGAGAGGTTGCATACTGGCCACACATGGGGCAGGACCTCGACCAATACTTGAAGGGGTGTCTTGTGTGTGCACAATTTCAGCCATCATCCCTCACGCACCGTGCGCCTCTCCAAAAGAGGGGGATGACACTGCCATGGTCAGATTTACAAATCGACTTTGTAGGCCCTGTGATTCGCTCGGCTAGGGGGAATAAGTACATGTTGACTGTGACATGCTTGTTTACCAAGTGGGTGGAATGTCTCCCAGCCCCAAATTGCAAGGCAGAAACTGCAGCTGCCTTGATGATTAACCACATCTTTTCCCGTTTTGGTCTACCTCAAAGGATTGAGTCAGACAGAGGTAGCCACTTCACCAGTGAAGTAATGACAAAGATGTGGGAGATACTGGGGGTCAAGAGAAAGCTGCATATTGCTTATAGACCAGCTTCTTCTGGGGCAGTAGAGAGATATAACCGGACAATTGTGAGCATATTAAAGAAGTTTGTGGCAGATTCTGGGCCAAGTTGGGATATCCGATTACCTCTGGTCCTAATGGCCATCAGATCTACCCCTTCATCTGCAACCAAAATGTCACCATTTGAGTTGATGACTGAACGCAAGATGGTGCTTCCTCAGCATTTGCTCTACAGGACCCAAGAGCAGACACTGATAAATGCCTCCACTACTCATGAGTATGTAGAGAATTTAAGGAAACACCTCCAACATGCTTTTGCTTATGCTCAGCGGAATCTAGAAAGATCAGCTGATAGCATGAAGACCCATTATGACCTGAAAACTTCCAGGAAGGAATATCAGGTGGGAGACCGGGTCTATCTATACAACTTCCAAAGGAACCAGGCCAAGCAGCGCAAATTTTTGCCTACATGGAAGGGACCCTTTGAGATCGTCGATAAGATCTCCCCTGTGGCCTACAAGATCCGCATCCCCAAAGGCGGTTCGGCAGCGGGGGAAGACAAGTGGGTCCACATAAACCAGTTGAAATGTTGCCACCCCAGGCACACTCTGCAACAACTGGAGGAATCCTCTGGAATCCTAGCGGGTACTATATCAGACTAATTCTGTTCCAATCATAAAACATACCACATCTAGTCTCTAAAATATTGTGATTTGCATGAAACTGTCTCTTAGTTATACTGTTCTTTTTTCAAAATAAGAATGTAATGTTTCATTATGATGAAATGCATATGCTGCCCCACTATCTTAACAGTGGTGGAAAAACGTCTATGAGTAGGTATTGCCGCTCTTCCTTTGTCGTCCTAGGAGAAAGAAAACCTTGAGACGGGCCAAGGAGGACGATCCGGAGACCGGGAGCTGAGACGCAACGGGCTCGGGGTACCGCCCAATATTCCCATCAGGACCGGCGAGGAGAACCGATCGATCCGACCGGATGGAGGAAAAGATGCTGAACTGTGCCATCTATTGGAAGAAGATGAGGAAACATCCCAGATCTTGCGAGTCCCATCAGTGAAACCGAATGGCCATCGCAAGAGGGGGGCTTGTGGGATGTATTTACCCATGCATCCAAGCCCTACCTCAAAACTGTGCAGTTCTGACATGAAAACATCATGATGGCCAGAGCTTCCCAGAAAATGCACATGGAAATGCAGGAAGAATAGGCTGCCACCCATTTTTGCCGATGTTATGGGCACAGAAGGACACTGCCTAAAACCACCATTGGACTACCCGCACAGTAGTCTGAAACCATTGGGAATGGCAATGCTGATTGCCAAATGCAACCTAGAATTGTGGGGAATTCATTCTTCAATCCCAAAAATGGGTGCAGTACCAGTACTCACCACTATCCAAAAGCCGGCAATTTAAAACAACACCAGATTTTACTTTTTTGTAGAAAACTGAATAAATGAACCCAAAACATGCCAAAGAAAGACTTACTGAGAGGTGGATACAATGTAAAGTGATATTCTGAAGTGACTTGAAGGTTTATAACAAGACTGGCTGAGCTGTGGATTGCAGCAGTTTAAGTTGCACTGGGTTAAAGACACTAAAATCGAAAATGTTTAGATTAAATGAGTGACCTATGTTTGGTGTCACATGCCTTTGTAACTGTTGAAATGCCATAGTTTTGCACTTAGAATCAGCATTCTAGCTGCATATGTAAAAATGTTTAGTTTTATTTGAATGCAGGAACTGGGGAACAAAAAGTGACATTTTATCTGAAACCTGGCTTAAGGAACTGAATTCTGCCTGGCAACTACCCCATCAGGAGTGAAACTTGAGTCACAGCTGTGTTCCCAGGCCTAGCTGCCCTTTTGCTGCTCACACTAAGGATATGCCATCTGATAATTGAATTACCTGTGCTCTGCAGGAAAGTGAACAAAGCCCTGTCCTGGCTCAGGCAAAGGTTTTATTGGCAGGAGTCGTAAATGGTCGTAAAAAGTGGCTTCCTCCTGAGGAAAGGGGAGGGGCACTGCCTGTGAGAGCAAGCTGGCTTGGCAGAACTGGATAAACCAGTATTTCTACCTTGTGCTGAGAGGAAACCACACCCCGTTGGAGCCAGAACATAACTTTAAAAAGATGGATCATTCATAGAGCGGACATGTGAAAATTTTATAAATGATACCATAATTCTTGTGATTTTTCTGCCCACAGTTTAAGAGGTTTTTAGAACCGGTGGTATGTTCAGGGGGGTGTTAGCGGAAAAGTGGATATTACTCTACATGTATGCATGTTAAAAATCTGAAACTTCATCAGTTAATGACCATACTCCCTGCACACATGTATGTAAAGTTGGGTCAATGTCAGAAAGTGAAAAATCAGTTAAAAAGTCAATTATGTGCCATTTCTGAATGCAAGCTCTTAGAAACAGCAGATTTGGACAGAGACATGGCTAAATTCAGCCACACCATGTATATGTAATTTCAAGCAACTGTGTAACTGTGAAATATGTCTTTTATTATCAAATATAGAATGTGTGCAATCTGACAGAGGAGTGTCCTATCTGCAAGCCATAAAATGACATCCCTCTGACTCACAGTTCATTCCCCAATCAAATGATAAATGGAAGTTTGACCAATTAGAAGCTGAGAGAGAGGTAGGGTCAGTGATGCTAGAACACACCCACATTCTAAACACATAAAAGCAGACAGACAGGACAGATAGAGACCTTCAATTCCATCTGCAGCGGGACGCTCTGCCGGAAAAATCCATACTTACCTCCATCAATCTTCAAAGAGTCAACACTTAGACTCCAAGATAAACAGAGACTTCAGAACCTTAACCAAAAAGGCCACTGCCAGCAAGAGTATTTGTCAGCAGGCCTCAAAATATTTTTGCAACTGAACTCTTCAGACAGCCGGGCGAGCCGTCTGAATTTTGCCAAGAACTTTTGCAAGAACCCGGTGACAGAAATATCCAAAGAGAAGGCAGGACCCGACCCAGAGAACCGGTGCCTAGCAGAGACCAGGCCATTGTATCCAGAGTGCTGACCCCGATGCTGTGAGCAGTTCCAGAGGCCAGGCGCTGTGAGCAGAACCCGGGAAGACCTGACCAGACTGAAGTCCGTGACCAAGTCGCTTTCCGGTTCAAAATCTCTTGTGAGTACTCAGCAAAACTCAGAACACCTCTCTTAGTTAAAATCATATAATTCAATCTATTTAACCTAAGTAGAACTGCCTCCTAGCTGTCACCTGTCATTTTAGCTGCAAAATCTGCCACTTGTCATTTTGAGCTTTTAAAATTTGCAAAACCAAAACCGACCTCTATTAAATCGGTCATAACTCTGTAACCGTTTGGGCTAGAGACTTGCAGTAACTTTTATCTGAAAGCTTAGAATCGTGGCTTTCCTATGAACCTAGAACCGCATTCCTACCCCTTATAGTTGTACCGCAATCGCGGAACACGCTTTCGCGAATTTTACCGCGATTTGCAAATTTCTTCACATGTAAAAACTGCTGCTGCTTGCCTTCCATTTGCCAGAAATTCGTTTAACCTGCTAACTATCCCTGCATCATTGCTAGTGTGAGCCTGGACTAATATTAACTAGATACCACTCACCCTGAACCTCTGAAAGGGAATTAAAAGCATTTCCAGCATATTTCTCATCCATTGCTAGCACATATCAAAGCATTTGCCTGTGTTTTAAACTTCTGTCGTGTAAGCTTGCTGGGGTGAACTGATTTACATTGATTGCATTTCTGAGAACTGTGTGTTTTCCTTCCACTTCCTTGCCTTGCATCAAGGGGGGGAGGGGATTGCCAGAGAAAAGTGATTACATTGTTTTGTTGAAATCATATTGAGTATTTTCTATACTGCATTTCATTCATTCAACCTTGCATTTCCTTGAACCCTGTAAAGCATTCTCTACCACATTATACTTCTGTACCTATTTACCACTGTGCTACCTTATCCATTTCATGTCAACTCCTTATTGATTATAGAGAAGCGTGTTAGTGCCAGATTCTCCGTTGTTAATCTTTATCATATCAGATTAAGTGTGATATTCAATTATTAATTTATTATAAAGTGTGATATATATATATTTTAAATTATCAAATAAACCTTTTAACTTGCAAAACAGAACTACTTCTTGGCTCAGTGGGGTCAGGGGGATTCCAAGAGAGGGGTGTTATATAGGGGTAGTCATCCAGAACGCATGAACTGGACATAAAGATATATCAATAAGGGTTTTCATTCAGTATTATAGACTAGGCGTTGACTTAGCTGTAGTGTTGAATTGAATCCTCTTACAGGGCGCATTACGACCCTGGCGGACGCGGTATGGACGGTGCCGGTAAGGTACCAGCACCGTTCATACCGGGCCGCCACATTACGAGTTTGCTCGCGGGTAGCAGTATGCATGTCTGCTCTGGCCAGACGTGCATACCGGCACCCGTGAGCAGACCAGGATGCTAACAATGGACCCGTCATTAACGGGTCCGTTGTTAGCATCCTCCCCATTCCCATTGAGCCCTATGGGGGCTCAAATGGGAATGGGGACGTAGCAGGCCTGTGTCCTCAAAATGGGAATTACCGGGCCTGCAAAAGTCGGAATGGCCCGGTAATTCCCTTTTTTTGGGACCCAGACACGAGTTTGGAGGTAGCCATGCCGGTAATAACGGCATGGCTACCTCCAAACTCGCAATGAGGCCCATTGTTATTATCCTCAAAGGAACTTTGGTGAAACAGAGTATTTCAAACACCCTTTTCCTAAAATCATTCAGGGGAAGGGAAACTAAGCAAAGCAACCCTTGTTTCAAGGGCTTAAACTATATATATATATATGATGTTTTATATAACATGGTTGATGTGACGATAGAAATTACATTGTACCTTTTGATTTTATGTTAGTGTGAGGGCTACCACTGCCTCTGTTGCTCGCATTTACCTCCTCAACATTCAGAAAATGTGTCCCTTTCTCACCAACCACTCAGCAAAATCTCTAATCTCCATTCTCGTGCTCAACAAACTTGACAACTGCTCAAGCCTTCTCCTAGGCATTCCACTCTTCTACTTCCTCCCTCCAGACAAGGTCCTCAACTTTGGTTTCTGCGGCGCTGTCTACAACCTATTTAGATCATCCCCCACTTCGAACTACAGAAAACATGCTGGTTCGCTCTCCACTCTCGTTTCAAGTTCCTTTGAGTCTACAAAGCTATCAATGGTCTTGCTTCTCAGTAACTGTTTATTGGATCTCACTTTATTCACCATCTCACCCCTCTGATCATTCTCTGCACTCAACCTCTCTGTCCTGTACCTTTTCTTGCTTCCGTTCTTTCTCCTTGCTTGGCCCGCTCTACTGGAACCCATCGCCCATCACAATCAAAACCAGCCCAACTGTGATCTCTCCAAAACTCAGCGTAAACCTCACTTACTTGCTAAAGAGGGAGCTCCTACGACTTCTCTCCCATCCTCCCAATCTGACCCCGCTGCTGCCTCGTGTGATGCTTCATAATGTAATTTTGCCTATTTAAATATTACTGTGCTTTAGTTTAAAGCATTTGCCCCCTTAGGTTAATGTTACCTTCGTAAGTCGTCAGTTTTCCTATATATAAATATATGTTTTGTATGTTTTGTTTTGTACCTGACATATGTCCCACTTTTTTTTACACCCTCATAAAATGGATCACCATTTCTCCTCATCTTTATGCTATTGTACAAACACCCTTCGTGGGAATGCCTACGGCATCTGTAAACATGTTATTTTTTTGTATTAGTACATTACAGGTATATATAGCTTTTTCTACACATAGTTAGTCAAAAGAGATACATTTAATAAAATATGAATGTAGTCAACTATACAATAGGGAAATGCACTGTAATAACTATGATAACGTATTTTACACAGCACACCGAACAACAGCAGCACTATTAATTCCAAGTGTTATTATTGCAACAATTAATGTAACTCATTTTATCGACTCATTTGGGATAAAGGACTGAGCTGGCCTTGTTTGGATTTGTACCTGTGATCAACAGTCTATACACAACAAGCATTTCTACAGCAGATGCATTATCACACTAAGCTAACTTAACAAACTCTCTCGAGGTTTATCGATTATTGATGGCATGATGTCTCTGAAGATGACTCAGGGTTGGCTCAGCTCTACCTTGAGCACACTCTTTTCTTAGCTGACTGCTTTCCTTTGAGCTCTCAGTCTCAGGCTCTCTCCTTTGGTGTCCTTCTGGGCTCCCCGGTCATAGATTCCACTTTTAGTCCTGTAACACTGACACTGATGTGCCCCATAACATGCCGTTTACACCAGTTTTGTATGGTAGCCAACTGAGACCAGACGATCTCCCGTTAGCTGAAGATCAAAACCAACAAAGATGCTTGTAGTAGCCTAACCCCAGCCTTTGGTTGGTTTAAAGAATCTTCCCTTCACGTTTGAAGCAGACTTAAGTTTAGAACCTCAGATCAACCTGGTTGGTATTTCTTTCCTCGGAATGGGGCTATGGTTTATATTCCAGTCAGCCGTAACATCAGTGATTATTGGATCTGTGGTATCCCTCCTCCTCAAACATGATCTCAGATAGTGCATCTGCAGAGCTTCCCTCCAGCCATCTCCCTGAGAGCCCACCTTGCTAATGCATTGTTTTGTAGGAAGTTGCACATATCTGCACATGATCCATTGCTTCCCAGCTAGGTGAGCACTCTGGAAACCCCTTACATACATACATCGCTCTTCAATTATGGCCATGTGTTTTATTTGGGTTTGCTTAAATATCTGTGGGCCCATCTCAGCCTGGCAGTACAAGCTATGGCTCGCTCCCTCAGAAGACTGGAAATTCAACCATGTGTTGCCTTTCCTGCCAGCCTATGCTAGGGTGAGTGCCAATTTTAAGGTGTGCTGCCTGGATTTCCAGGGCTTGCACCTGTCTATGGAGACAAGCTCACTTATATTGTCCATCGAGAGCACTCTGCTCAGCCTAGCAGGGGTTTCTTAAAGACCTTGTGCACAAATCACTGTGAATGTAGGCAGGGTTATTTCTCTGATTGTTCTCATACTCTGGAATGCTATATCGATCTTGATGTGATATTCAGAAACCTCTTTTCGCAAAGGTCTTAAAATGCATTAGTGTTCTTCCTCATAAAACTTCACCTGTCACTTTTCTGGAAGTCTCTGCTAGTCCTGCCACAGTGGCAATGAACCTTAGGGCATATACTGTACTCTAAAGGTGGGAGATACCAAGAGACAACACTTAACACACAGGCGCACCTCAAATCTGCTAAATCATGCATTCTGTGCACACAGCTGCAAAGGACACAATGTGTGCCTGTGATCCGCACTATGTTCCCCTTCCCGCTCTGCCTGTCTGTCTCACTTCTCTCTCTCTTTCCTAGGGATTAGAATACCCCTGAATGTGAGTGCTGTACAGACAACCAAATGTAGGTTTGGTTATTGGAGGTTCTCCTACCTTCCCACTCAAACTCCGGACCACTCTCCGGAACCTCATACTGTTCACTGCCTGATGGCGTTTCCAGGTCATCAATGTCGAAGTCAAAATCATCATCTAGCGTCTGGTCTGCGATCTCGGTGGAGCGGATTGATCCCTCTCCGGAGCGCAAGGATCCATCACTGCGGTCCAGGTTGAAGCTCATGGCTGGGGCTGGGAGGCGCTTTCTCATGTGCCGATTGCCGCACAACTCCAGGGTGTTTGGAGGAGCTGGGTCAAAGTAGAATAGCAAGAACATTTCAGTTAATTTAATCTCCCAAAAAATCATTGTTGTTTTCATATTGGTTATTATGCACAGGTAATTCAGAAACTGATTGTGCATTACAGGCAGAGATTTCCGGTGCATCCAACAACACTGCTGAACTTTTCAAGATCTGCAGGGAACTAGCCAACCCTTACGCAGTCTCCTCCCCTTCCCTTCCTAGGCTCTCTGCGATGCACTGGCCATTCACTTCTCCACAAAAACTCAGGACATCCTGAACATCCTTGCTACTCACACTCCCAACCATTCCCACTCCCCTTTTGCTCCCTTGGCCCCACTCTCTCCTCCCTCCCTCCTCTCCTCCTTCTCCCCTGTCAAACCTGAAGAAGTCAACAGAGTTGCCCGCTCCATGAAGGTCTCTTCTAAACAGGATTCCCCTTGCTCATCCAGAACCATCAAGGACAACATTGGCTCTCTTGCCTCCACACTCGCTGATTTCTGTAACCATTCTTTTGCCACTGGATCTTTCCCTTCCTCCCTCAAGCACTCCCTTGTGCATCCCCTCCTGAAAGAATCTTTAGCAGACCCTACCTGCCCAGAAAACTACTGCCCTACCTCAATCACCCCCTTCCTGGGGAAACTGCTGGAGAAGCTGACCTTTCCCCAACTCAACTTGCACACCGAACTTGTTGGTCATCTCCATGACCATGAACCTGGATTCCGAGCATCCAGAGGCATGGAAACTGCTCTTCAGAACACCGGTGAAGAACTGCTTGCATCTCTTGATTCCAATTCCCCAGATGTACTTATCCTACTCGATCTCTCCTCTGCCTTTGACACGGTCAACCATTCAATTCTCATACAAAGGCTCCATGATACCCTTGGTATCTCTGACCGGCCATTGGAATGGCTGACACGCTTCATAACTGACTGCACATAACAGGTCATCCTGGGCACCTTCTCCTCTCCTTCTTCCTTCTCCACCTATGGTGTCCCCCAAGGTTCTATCCTCTCCCCTTGGCTTTTTAACATCTACCTTGCTCTACTTGCTCGCCTCATATCCTCTTTCTCCCCCAACTTCCAATGGTATGCTGATGACACACAACTCTTTTTCAAACTTCCTGCTTATCCTTTTGCACCTTGCATCATCCCTGACTGCCTATCTGCCATCCAGTCCTGGTGCACCGCCAATGATCTATGCCTCAACGCCTGTAAAACAGAGATTTTCCCATTGGGACCCGTGTTTCCTCCTTCTTACCCTCACTATGGCCTTCCTCCATGTGATCCCCCCACTACTCCTTCCTCTGAAACTAGAAACCTTGGCGTCATCTTTGACTCCTCTCTCTCCTTCCTCCCTCACACTCAATACATTGCCAAGAAGTCCCATTTTCTTCCTTCTTAAAGGAATTCTCCCTTTTCTCACCAGAGGCACAGTGTTATCCGAGCCCTGGTTCTCTCTAGGCTTGACCATTGCAATAGCCGCCTCCTGAATCCTCCTTATTCCACTCTGCGACCGCTCCAGTTAATCCAGAATAGGGCAGCAAGATTTATCCTTGGCCTTAAACCCAGGGACTGCAACTCTCCTGCCCTAAAAAGTCTTCACTGGCTCCCGGTTGCTGTACGGATTAAATTCAAATCCCTCTGCATTATCCACAAGGCTGTCTGGGCCCAGGGACCACACTATCTTCAACGTTATCTCACTAAATGTTCTCCTTCTAGACCAGGGGTGCACAACTGATTTTGACAGAGGGCCGAAAGTACCTTACATGAAGGCTATAGTGGGCAGAAAAGTAAATGTGGGCGGGGCGGTAGGCGGGGCGTGGCAGGAGGCTTTTTAAACCCCCAATTTGTACTAAACACATGGAAAAAGAATGTTTTTGAGGGGTAACGATTTTTATTTGCATTTCAAACTTACATTTTGTACTACACATTTTCCATTATTATAATTTAGTTCTATTTAGTTATTGTATCTCGCCTGTTTAATTAACTTATATATATTTTATTGAACCTAGATTGGACATGCCGTTATTTTGGACTGCTACAGTTTGCTATTTGGGTTGCCCAAGAGGAGTATGGCCTTCGTTGAGTCAGATTTCCTCAAAAAGCCAAAGATGAACATCTCCTAACTGTGCCTGTTTTACCTTTATTATTGGGTTCACTCTTGGAGTGCAACACTATGCCCCATGGCCCCCTCACCCCCAACCAAACACTATGCCCCATGGCACCCTCACCCCCAACCAAACACTATGCCCCAGGGCGCCTTTACCCCCAACCAAACACTATGCCGCATGACCCCCTCACCCCCAACCAAACACTATGCCCCATGGCCCCCTCACCCCCAACCAAACACTATGCCCCATGGCCCCCACGCCTCATGCAAACACTATGCCCCCTATCCCTCACCCCCAACCAAACACTATGCCCCATGGCCCCCTCACCCCCCAAGCAAACACTATGCCCCCTGTCCCTCACCCCCCAAGCAAACACTATGCCCCCTGTCCCTCACCCCCAACCAAACACTATGCCTCCTGTCCCTCACCCCCCAAGCAAACACTATGCCCCCTGTCCCTCACCCCCAACCAAACACTAGGCCTCCTGTCCCTCACCCCCGAAGCAAACACTATGCCCCCTGTCCCTCACCCCCAACCAAACACTATGCCCCCTGTCCCTCACCCCCAACCAAACACTATGCCCCCTATCCCTCACCCCCAACCAAACACTATGCACCATGGCCCCCTCACCCCCCAAGCAAACACTATGCCCCCTGTCCCTCACCCCCAACCAAACACTATGCCTCCTGTCCCTCACCCCCGAAGCAAACACTATGCCCCCTGTCCCTCACCCCCAACCAAACACTATGCCCCCTGTCCCTCACCCCCAACCAAACACTATGCCCCCTATCCCTCACCCCCAACCAAACACTATGCCCCATGGCCCCCTCACCCCCCAAGCAAACACTATGCCCCCTGTCCCTCACCCCCAAGCAAACACTATGCCCCCTGTCCCTCACCCCCAACCAAACACTATGCCTCCTGTCCCTCACCCCCCAAGCAAACACTATGCCCCCTGTCCCTCACCCCCAACCAAACACTATGCCTCCTGTCCCTCACCCCCGAAGCAAACACTATGCCCCCTGTCCCTCACCCCCAACCAAACACTATGCACCCTGTCCCTCACCCCCAACCAAACACTATGCCCCCTATCCCTCACCCCCAACCAAACACTATGCCCCATGGCCCCCTCACCCCCCAAGCAAACACTATGCCCCCTGTCCCTCACCCCCCAAGCAAACACTATGCCCCCTGTCCCTCACCCCCAACCAAACACTATGCCTCCTGTCCCTCACCCCCCAAGCAAACACTATGCCCCCTGTCCCTCACCCCCAACCAAACACTATGCCTCCTGTCCCTCACCCCCCAAGCAAACACTATGCCCCCTGTCCCTCACCCCCAACCAAACACTATGCCCCCTGTCCCTCACCCCCAACCAAACACTATGCCCCCTGTCCCTCACCCCCAAGCAAACACTATGCCCCCTGTCCCTCACCCCCAACCAAACACTATGCCCCCTGTCCCTCACCCCCAACCAAACACTATGCCCCCTGTCCCTCACCCCCAACCAAACACTATGCCCCCTGTCCCTCACCCCCCAAGCAAACACTATGCCCCCTGTCCCTCACCCCCCAAGCAAACACGATGCCCCCTGTCCCTCACCCCCAACCAAACACTATGCCCCCTGTCCCTCACCCCCAACCAAACACTATGCCCCCTGTCCCTCACCCCCCAACACAGCACACACATTCTCAAGCATGCACCCATACAGACCCGAACCCCCCACCCCCCAACTCAGCACACACACCAGCACCCATACGGACCCGAACCCACCCCCCAACTCAGCACACACACATGCACCCATACAGACCCGAACCCCCCACCTCAGCACACACACATGCACCCATACAGACCCGAACCCCCACCCCCCCCCAACTCGGCACACAAAAAACATTCAAATCAAAACATTCATACACATCCGACACTCCCCCCACCCCTGCATCTCAACATACACACAAAAACATTCAAATTCCAACATTCATACACATCCGACACCCCCCCACCTCAACATACACACAAAATACATTCAAATACAAACATTCACACACATCCGACACCCCCCCACCCCCGCATCTCAACATACACACAAAATACATTCAAATACAAACATTCACACACATCCGACACACCCCCCCACCCCCGCATCTCAACATACACACAAAATACATTCAAATACAAACATTCATACACATCCGACACCCCCCCACCCCTGCATCTCAACATACACACAAAATACATTCAAATACAAACATTCACACACATCCGACACACCCCCCCACCCCCGCATCTCAACATACACACAAAATACATTCAAATACAAACATTCACACACATCCGACACACCCCCCACCCCCGCATCTCAACATACACACAAAATACATTCAAATTCCAACATTCATACACATCCGACACCCCCCCGCATCTCAACATACACACAAAATACATTCAAATTCCAACATTCATACACATCCGACACCACCCCCCCGCATCTCAACATACACACAAAATACATTCAAATTCAAACATTCATACACATCCGACACCCCCCCACCCCCGCATCTCAACATACACACAAAATACATTCAAATACAAACATTCATACACATCCGACACCCACCCCCGCATCTCAACATACACACAAAAACATTCAAATTCCAACATTCATACACATCCGACACCCCCCCCCGCATCTCAACATACACACAAAATACATTCAAATTCCAACATTCATACACATCCGACACCCACCCCTGCATCTCAACATACACACAAAATACATTCAAATACAAACATTCATACACATCCGACACACCCCCCCACCCCCGCATCTCAACATACACACAAAATACATTCAAATTCCAACATTCATACACATCCGACACCCCCCCACCCCCGCATCTCAACATACACATAAAATACATTCAAATTCCAACATTCATACACATCCGACACCCCCCCCCCGCATCTCAACATACACACAAAATACATTCAAATTCCAACATTCATACACATCCGACACCCCCCACCCCCGCATCTCAACATACACACAAAATACATTCAAATACAAACATTCATACACATCCGACACCCACCCCCGCATCTCAACATACACACAAAAACATTCAAATTCCAACATTCATACACATCCGACACCCCCCCCGCATCTCAACATACACACAAAATACATTCAAATTCCAACATTCATACACATCCGACACCCCCCCACCCCCGCATCTCAACATACACACAAAATACATTCAAATACAAACATTCATACACATCCGACACACCCCCCCACCCCCGCATCTCAACATACACACAAAATACATTCAAATTCCAACATTCATACACATCCGACACCCCCCCACCCCCGCATCTCAACATACACATAAAATACATTCAAATTCCAACATTCACACACATCCGACACCCCCCCCAACCCCGCATCTCAACATACACACACAAAATACATTCAAATACAAACATTCATACACATCCGACACACCCCCCCACCCCCGCATCTCAACATACACACAAAATACATTCAAATACAAACATTCACACACATCCGACACCCCCCCACCCCCGCATCTCAACATACACACAAAATACATTCAAATACAAACATTCACACACATCCGACACACACCCCCTCCCCCGCATCTCAACATACACACAAAATACATTCAAATACAAACATTCATACACATCCGACACACCCCCCCCACCCCCGCATCTCAACATACACACAAAATACATTCAAATACAAACATTCACACACATCCGACACACACCCCCACCCCCGCATCTCAACATACACATAAAATACATTCAAATTCCAACATTCATACACATCCGACACCCACCCCCGCATCTCAACATACACACAAAATACATTCAAATTCCAACATTCATACACATCCGACACCCACCCCCGCATCTCAACATACACACAAAATACATTCAAATTCCAACATTCATACACATCCGACACCCACCCCCCCATCGCAACATACACACACAAACATAAAGTAAAACAGACCCGACACACAAACACAAACAGGCCACTTACCGGAGACGTGCTGGAACTGGAAGGCAGGTAAGCAGGAATGCTGGAATCGTACTACGGCTGGCGTGGTCCAAGGCTGAAATGCCTTCCGGCATCAAGCCTTATGGACCACGCCAGCCGTAGTGCTGGCCCTCCATTGGGTTAGCACACACACACTACGTGGCTCGTAGGAGCAACGTGGTACATGTGTGCTGAGCCAATGACGGCCAGTGTTTTGTCCGGCCCGGAAGACAACAAAGACTTTCCTAATGGAGGGCGGCCGCGGGCCACCCTCCATTAGGAAAGTCTTTGTGCCTCGCGGGCCGGACAAAAGAGCATGGCGGGCCGCAACTGGCCCGCGGGCCGTATGTTGTGCACCCATGTTCTAGACCTTTACGTTCCTCTGGCACCAATTCCCTGTGTGTAAAGCGCTATGCTAAACAGAGAGTTGGTGGCCGATAACTCTCCTCTGCTGGCTCCCTCCTATGGAACAGCCTCCCCCTTCTCTCTGCACCTTGCGCAGGACTTCCTTACATTGAGGAAGGTCCTCAACACTTTCCTCTTTACCTTCTCCTTCCCTTCCTCTCTCCTCTGCTAATTTGCAGAGCTGCTGTGATTGGTGTCCGGGGTCCTCATGCATCCTCGGGCCCCTGACCTCCCACACCTAATCGTCCCAGCTCCTGTCTACCCTCAGCACTTGCCCTTGCACTCCCTCCACCTTGGAGGCACTCACTTACCCATCACGGCCGATGACTGTATAGCACTCTCCTCACCTTGCACTTCTACCATGCACTTATCTGTGGCTTACCCACAAGCATGGACACTTTAGCACTTCCCCTCTTCCCTCTTCATTGCTGCACTTGCAGGGTCTGAATAATCACAAGGCATAGTAGGTTTGTCCCTCTTTCCCATTTAAAAAGATGTTTTGTGTCATTAATGTGTTTCACACCCTGTTCCCTCTCTTCGCCCTGTAGGCGGTTTGAAACGGTATTTACTTGTTGTGTAAGGCGCCTAACAAGTGGACAATAAATAAATAAATACATTTCCCATTGAACACTGCGCCCACTTCTGGGCTCCCAGACCTTGCTCTGTGGTGGGAAGATGATGGGGTGAGGTGAGAGGCAGTGGAAAAAAGAAGGAGCAGGAAGCACACAGTATGGGTAACCAGTGGACCCATATGCAGGCAGACTGATAACAAAACCTGGGAGTGAGAAACCAATACCCTTTCCCCCCAGATAGTACACAGGAGCATTTGCTGAGTGTTGGCAATATAAGGCCATGAGATTTTATTGCACAATCATGGTCATAACAAAGCATAATCATAATGACAGTAACCATAATATGCTGTACTTTTGGGCATCGGGTCCCGAGGTTGCCCCCTCTGGCCTGTGCCGCCTTTCTTGTCCCACAACAGTGTGTGGTCACTGCACACTGACCTGTCTTCTTCCTCTTTCTTCTCGCCCTTTTTCTAGGGTGGAAGGGTTCTGGGAAAAAGAAAGAGACTCTGCGTACGCAAAATACTCTTAAGTTTGGGTCCCCGTGCAGGGACCCAAACTGGATCGCTTGGGTCCCCATGCAGGGACCCAAACTGATTCTGTTTTTTCTGCTGCAAAGCAGCCCTTATATTGGACCCAGGTCCTAGGTCCTTGTTGTGTCTTGTGTGGGGGCTGTGGTGCCAAACCCCAGTCCGGCAGGCGCAGACTGTCTGCGCACCCAGGGTGCTTCTCTTTGTTGTGCCCTGCCTCCCTGCTTCCTGCGCATACTGTGTGCCTGTCACCTAATTTGGAAAGAAGGGCGTCACACCCCGTCCTTCCCTCTAGTCATACCGGCCGGCGACTGCATGTCACCTTGTGGCAGTGGTGGAGAGGGGGGGCGCAGACCCATTTGTTGGGCTGCTGCTCGCCCCTCTCCCCAAGCCTGGCTCAGATGGGGCACAGGTTACCAGGCCTCGCTTGGTGCCTGGCAGCGTTGCCCAGCATGAAAGGAAGGGATATATGTTGTGTGTTTGTTTAATTCTCAGTAAGAGTGGACTTGACTTCTCTAATTTGAGTGATAGTAAGTGGCTAAAATAATAACATCCACGTGGACAATCCTCTACACCGATAGACCGCTATGGTTGTAGCAGGCACAGTCAGCAGATGCGCCAGCCCACGGAGGGGGTGCTAGAGGCGCAGCTCACATAGCGGGCTGCCCCTCTGGCCGCCCCCTGCGTGGACTCGCCTCCTCTGGAGAGGAAGCAGTCAGGGTGTCCCAGGGGTCCGGCCGGAAACGGCCTGCACCTCCGGGGGTTTAAATAGCCAGGGCGGAGAGAGCAAGACCTCTCATCCAGCCCTGGCAGCAGCGACATCCACCCTCCCACCCAAGCTGTAAAGAAAACTGCGACAGGTAAACGGAGGATCAAGGGTTGGTTCAGGGGGAAAGTAAAGGGGCTTAGAGATGGCCTTTGATTGAGGAAGGATATGTCTTTTTGAATTATATTGTTGTAGTAGGGTGATGGTGGTACTGAGGGAATGTCCTTTAACAAATTGTTTATCAGAGGTGGCGGTGACAATTTAATGTACTAACTAATGTTTCTGTCGCAGGCGGGGTTACGAGGGCGGTCCCAGAGAAGGAGGCACGCTGCGGTCTGGTCCGTGAGCTACAACCACTGGCTGCTTCAGGCAGGATGGGGTGACACGGGCGCTGATTCCACTAGGGACGGTTGGGACTCCTCAACAACCGATGCAGTGGCCTTATTCGCTCCATACTCTCTGGAGGAATGACTGAACTGGCAGTGGAATCCAGGGCGGGCCGTTCTCGCAAGAACGGAATGGTGTGAGATGGCTCACAGGCTTTTGGCGGGATTGGCGGAGCCAACCGGCTAAGGACCATGGTTGGTGCCAGGCAGTCATAAAACCTGAGCAGGGGATGGGGGGCCGCCCTCATAAGATGACTCCAAATTATGTGACCATATGTTTTTATTATGCGACCATATGTTTTTTCCAATAAAATGTTATATATGTTTCCAACTTTCAGAATGTCTCTGAATCTATCATTGGGGCAAGCAAGTGGGAAATGTTGTGCATGTTACTGTTATGATGTAAGGGGCCAAGGAGTAGGGGTTAGCCCCGCTATGCCTGCATACTACTGTATATTGAGTGAATCCCTTACTTTTTCGTATGGTTTAAACAGAAGTCCCTTGCAGGCACATTTGTGGATTTTTTAGATTGGCTGTCGTAATCTTGAAACGTGCCTAATTAAGAGACCAGAACACTCAATTCCTAGACCACACTGCGGGCCCCCCCCCCTGCAATGACTCTGGCCCGCACTTCCACTGCTCGGGAGGGCAAGCGGGTGTTAGTACTCTCCATCCTTACAAATCAAACACCCAACATGTTCCTACAAACAATGGATCACTGTGAAACATGTCCCACTTTCAGACAAAGTGTTAGATCCCCAATCAAGCCGGCATGGCCATTTAAAGTCAGTTAAGGGGTTCTCCAATGAGATTTATTTCACACATGACCGAAACTGTACCTTTCAAGCATGTGTGTCCCGAGGGCCTTGGCTACGACACTGCTACACACAGAGCAATAACGACGCCAGACAAGATTAGCAAGACTGGGCAATAGGCAGATCCAGCAATGATTACCATGAACTAGTATTTGCGAATGACTACCAGGAAAAAGATCAGCAATAATGACAGCGCAACGGGGATGTGAAATATTGACCCCACCTAGTATGGGCAATCATGATCTTAAGGAAGGTTTAGCTGTACTGATGCAGTGGTCGAAGAGGGCGAGAGCGGTTGGGAGAGGTCCTCCTCTGCTTGAAAAAAAGTTGTACTCTTCCTATACTTTAATTCTAAAAAGAAACCGTTCCAGAATGGTTTCGTTTTCAAATAAACATGGAGGAAGAAGTTGAAACTTGCACTGCACTGAACGTTCCCTTAAACAGCAGGTGTGTTTGTTTGGAGGTTTAGATTGCGGGTGGGAGAGGGCGTGGCAATGCGGTTTGTGGGGGCGGGGTCAAGCCAGCAGGGACCATATTTCTGCTACATCTTTTCGTACAGTTTCGACCACTGTGATGAGCTGCTCGGCATTTTGCTGGAATCATCACGTGGTAAATCAATAATGCGAGCAGGCACGGGATTATAAATACCGACGATCCGACTGGGTTAACCATAATGAGCTCATAGAGCATTAGCAATAATTACAAATCAGACAGCTCAGCTCTCCTGGCCTTGCTATCTAAGTGACATAGCCGCAGCCTCACCTCACAAGCACTAACCATCCACCGTTAGCAGCCCCACCTGCACATCAACAAATCCAAACTCCTCCACAAAAGCGCCCCACAGACAAACCCACATTACACACCCGCTACCCACAGTCATAGTCCTACTCTCTGTTCTGTCCACCCAACAGCACAGAAAGCCACAATCCCACATTAGATCCACTGACCACAAAGGCAGTTCCCCTCCCTTCATTGAGCGCCATCCTCCACAGTGCATAGCCCACCCCACCCAACAGGAACACCCACATCCTATTAAACATGCATCCCCCTTCCACTGCGTACAGGCACATCCCTGCGATCCAGTCATCCTCTCCTATTTGGACAGATGTGGGCCCACCTTAAATCCATTTCCCTACAGACACGTGTCCACGTTCTCGCCACCCACTGGCACAGAGATGGAGAGTACATAGATGGGAGCGGAAGAAAAGTGAGCAGAAGATGGGAAAAGAATGAGTGGGGTTTAGTGGACATTTGCATCCTTTCGAACTAGAAGATCTGGATTTTAACCCTGGTGTCCACACTTGACAAAAATTGATAGATCCTGGTAAGATAATATTTCTGATTTTCTGTTGCTCTATCTGCAAAATGTGTTAGAAATAAATGTACCACCAGTCAACACGACTTCAATAAACCATAAATACTACCCAAGAGAGAACAGTTGTGGTCTAGGAGGTAAATTGCAGGCTTGGGAACCAGAAGATACAGATTCTAGTACCACCTGCCCCAATGGACCAATTCCTTGCTCTTCTAAGCACTGTAATAATAGATGTTATTATAACCTAATTTGATGGTACTTATTTTATCAAGGTCAGAAGGATGTCAACCCTAAAGGCCTACAAACTTGCAAATGTCAGACATGCTGCTTGTTGGAGGCAAGCACGCTTAGCCTATGAGCACTAGATCAAATAAAAAAAAGAGTAGAAGAATGTAGATGGGGAGATATAGGCGAAGTAAAATACATTTGAACCATAACATCCACATTTTAAGCCTCTCTTTCCCATTTGACTAAAACTGTTTGATCTTGGGCAGACAACTTAATCTTCCTGTTCTTCCTTCATCTAACACATTTGAGAGCGATTATGAACACCCATAATCAACATGATATTACACCAAAAATACCAGTGGGGGAGTGGTATGGTCTACTGGCTTAATAATAGGCTGTCGCGTGTAGATTGCAATAATGCGTATAATTTCAGTGCATCAATCAAAACACTGCAACTCTTGTGAACTGCTTTGTAACCTTTGGCACTTAACCAGTTCGAGTATTGATCTATTAACATTGAGTAGTCCTTTTATTTGTGGTAGTTTTGATAGCTGGGTGCTTGTGCTCCCATTATTAGTACATGATTATTGACATGCTGAAACCTCAGGTTTCCAATAAATACGCTCTAGGTGATTGGGTTGAAAATTTTGTACTTCCTGTGCTGTTATTCATCATCCCTGGGTTTGCGATGCTACTTTGTTGACCCCTATGGTTTTGGTGAAATAATGCCACAGATTTTAATCCAGAAGTCCCCACTTGCCTTAGCTCCCTCTATCATCATGGGACCTTCATGAACCCCCTTTCGGACAGCGGCACCACTGCACAGCAACCATTTCAAGGGGAGCCTGCAACTCACTTTCCTCAGCTACAACACCACTCACCTACCCATTTAACCAGGGTAACAGCTAGGAGCCCACCCCTTTTCCCAGAGCAGCATCACCACACACCTCCTGCTTCATACAGTAGCAAGGGAAGTAAATATGGGAGAAATGGCGGCGCTTTCAAATGACATCTGATTGAAATGTGCCAATCACAGTGGGGGAAAGGATACAGAAAAACCGGAGAACAGTGAACAGAGCAGGACCCAGGAGCAGTTGACGTAACAGGTAGGCGCCCACTAGACCAGGAGTGCTGCATCTTCAAAGCAGAACGTAGGTGGAGTCAGAGGTAAACTCCGAAACTTGCTTTACCAAGATAGTGTTGTATTGAGTGAGTAGTAATGAGTGGAGCTGAATTGATGTAATGCTTCGAATACTTTCCCTGCCCCCCACCTCAACCTAAACCCCCTGAACTCAATTCACCAGGGCCTGCCCACATTCTGTCTGAGTCAATGATCATCAGAAGACCATAGAGGAGTATACCGGTGACCATTGGTTTCACTCTCAGCGAGGAGGTATATCGGTGACCATTGGTTTCACTCTCAGCGAGGAGAACTGAAGCTCAGGTCTCAGAAGATTGCTCCAGACCTGTCCACCTGAACGTGTTGGTGTTTGGTGGTCCTTTAGGTGAGTTCTGAGGCAGTGTGCTGTGGGGACGTTCACATGATGGCCTCCTTAAAGAGGATCGTTTCGAGACCCTTCTTAATTGATAGGAGGCTGGGCAAGGCCCTTAATTGGGGCTCCAAGGCAGTCCATGCACTTCTTCTTTTTTTCAAAAAACCTTTATTCAACACACGTGGGAAACAGTGTATGTAATACATACATAGCACATTGTAAAGACAGATCACAAATTCAAATACCCCCACCCCTTGCCCCGTGCGCTGCAATAACCCTTTCGGCACCCAAAGACCAAGCAATGTTACAACAGCAAGAAGTGCCAAATAAGAGGAGGCTTAGCAACCACTGCAGGGTAGCTCTCAGCAAAATCAATTAACGGCTTCCAAACAGTGATCTATTTGCCATATCGCCCTTCACACAGTGCTGTCATTTTGTCTGCAACCAGGATGTCCCATATTTTTACCCACCACATCTGAACCACCGGGCCATCCTCGGACTTCCAATTTCGAGCAATTGTCAGCTTCGCTGCCAGAAGGAGATGCCCAATTAGAGTGGCCAATGGGCCCATCAAGGGGAATTACCCAGCACTCGTGTCACCCAACACTACCACCAGTGGGTCCATGAGAAGTGATCACCCTGAGATGTCTTTGATTTTAGTGAGTACCTCCTTCCTGAAGAGGCTCGCCTTACCACGCGTCCACACTATATGAAAAAGAGCCTAGAGCATCACAACCCTGTCAACAGGTAGCTGAATAATCAGCAGACATGTGGTGCAGCCTCTCTGGGGTGAGTTACCATCTGTAATAGAATTTATAGGAGCATTCCCTTTCAGTGACACACCTGGAAGATTTAAGCATCCTTCTCCATATTCTCAACCATGCCTCATCCTATATGGCTGACCTAGATCAGTTTCCCACGTAACCATGTATGCTAGGCGCACAACTGGGGCCTCAGTATCCAGCAATTTATATAGTTTTGAGACCCGGCCCGCGACACCCCCCTTGCAACATCATCTCAAGACCATCCAATGGGCTGATGGCCCCCCCATCCAGCTTCCTGAGTGGATGAGGTACTCAGTGCCGCAGCTGAGCGTAGCAAAACCGCTCAGTTTCCAGTAGAGCAAAAGTGAGCTTACACTCATTGAAAGTCATTGGACGGCCCCCATTGTATAGCTGGTGCAGGTCCGTCAAACCGCCTGCTATCCACTTCCCAAATCTCCCCCGGTCGCGTCCAGGATGGAAACATAGATTATTACAGCCCTAAGCCCATAGCTACACCCCATCTACGGAGCCCTTTCCCCATACAGTAGAGTGTGCACCTAGTTGTAGCTAACAGGGAGAATCTCCACTCCTGCGCTAGACATCTCTTTTCCACATTAGGAAGCTGATTCAGCTGACCACTGAGTGGGCCTGCTCAATTGTTTTATATTTAGGCTGCAAACTAGGGTCTCCCAAGGTGACCATGTGAGAGAACTGTGCAGCTAGATTAAAGCAAAAGACATTGGGAACCCCCAGGCCACTCACCCCCACTGGTCTCAGAAGCACCTTCCCAGAGATCCTAGCCCGTTTATTCCCCCAGATAAATTTGAAAATCTTTCCCTGAAGCGTGCAAAGATCCGAGTTAGGGATCCTCGCAGGCAGCGCTGCCCAGAGGTAAAGTAGACACGGAATAAGGTTCATCTTGGCTGCTGCAATCCGGCCAAACCAAGATATCTTCTGCCGCCCCCACCTAGTTAAGTCCTCAGACAGCTCCTGGAACAGCGGCGGAAAGCTAGACCAAAAGACCTCTGAGATACTGCTAGGAATGCGCACGCCCAAATAGGGGATAGTCCCCAGAGTTCATTGTATTGAGGCAAGAGCGCAAATCTCGCTCCTGTCGTGGGGCCTCAAGGAAACATCCAGACCATGTGATTTGTCATAATTCACCTTAAACCTGGAGAACTGACCAAAACCATCCAACTTTCGTAGCACCTCAGCTAATGAAGAGCAGGAATTACTCAGGGTGAGCAACACATTGTCATCGTAAAGAGAAACATTATAATTCACCCCGACCCCAGCCCGAATCCCTTCTATAGCCATGCTAGCCATGGTACGGCTGGCAAACCTCTCAATACTCAAAGCAAAAATCAGTGGGGACAGTGGGCAGCACTGTCTCGTGCACCTAGCGATTGTCAGGCTGGTCGATAGGGCCCCATTGACTCAGAGGGAAGTAGATTGGTCCTGGTAGATTGCCATCACCCAGTTGACGAACCCCAGTCCAAACCCAAACCTCTCCAAGAGCCCATGGAGATACCCCCAGTCTACCCCGTCAAAAGCCTTGCAGGAGTCTAGTGCAATAATCCCCAGGTCTGCCTCTGAGCTCCGACCCACCTCCAACAGGCTCAGAACCCACCTCACATTATCGTGGGTCCTACGTCCCACAATAAACCCTGTCTGATCACTGTTGATGAGCCTGGGTAGAAACCTTCATCATACGACGGGCCAGAATCTTGGAAAAAAGCTTCAAGTCTATGTTAGTGATATTAATGAGGCGATAGGGGGTCGCAAATCATCAGATCCTTTCCTGGTTTGGGAATCAGGACACACTCATAGAAGGGTCGACCCAACTGGAAATCATAAAGGAGTTATAAAGAGATCCACCAAGGGGAGAACCGGGGAGAACCGGGGGGAGAACTAGGAGTGCATACAAATTCCTATTGAAAGCATCCGTAAATCTATCAGTTCAAGGGCCTTTTCTTCAAGGTCTTGATACCCCATCCTACTTCCCCTGGCAAGATCGCAGCCTCTATGGATTCCTGCTCCTCATCTGACAGGCTAGAAAGGTTTGTACCCTGCAAGTATTGTGCCTGAGCTTCAATTAGGGCAGGCCCACCCCGAAATACTGCCCTAAAATGGGCCTAACAAAATCCCCAATTTATCGACCTCGACCCACTGCACCACCCCCTGACTTTCACGCAGGGCCAACACTGTGTACCGATTTTGGAGTTTACACAGCTTGGCTAACGGAAGGCGTTCGGCTCGGTTCCCATTAGCATAATAATACTGCTTAGTCTTGAGCATTGCCTGAGCCGTCCTGTCAGCAAGATGCTCCTCAAGCTTTTAATGTGCCGTTCTGAGCATGCGCAGTGCCTTACGGGGCCCCAACCTCTTGTGCTCCTGTTCTGACTGCCTGACCTCCCCTTCCAACCTTAATCTAACCAATTGCTGCTCTCTTGTATAGGCTGTAGACTTACTGATGAGCTCACCCTTAACAACTGCTTTCATGGTGCCCCACACAATCCCCTGTGGACGACCCAGCCACCATTTTCCAAAATGTAGTTGGTGATAACCTCACTCAACTCTCTAGATACCACCGTGACTCTAAGCACCGTGTCATATAGTTTCCATGGGTGTCTGGGTCTCTCAGGCCTAACTTGGGAGGATAGCTCAGGGGCAACGTGCTCGCCTTGGAAGCAAGACAACACCAGAGCACCACAGGTTCGATCCCCGGATCGCGCTTAGAAACCTCTGGGTATTAAGCATGTTATAAATAACCAATCATATCATATCATACCCACAATTGACAAAGACAGCTACACTGGGGCATGGTCAGACAGGGTAGGCGTACCTATATCCAGGTATGAGTATAAGATCCAGTCTAGAGAGGCCCCCGTGAATGTGTGAGTGAAAGGAGAAGTCCCCCTCCTCCTGGTGAGCCAACCTTCAAGTGTCTACCAGCCCCAGTTCTCTGAGAAACAACCCAAAGGCGTTAGCTTCCTTAAAATCTAGTTTGGTAGGAGGCAGAGACTTGTCCACCAGGGGGTTGGGTAACAGGTTGAAATCACCCCCAATCATAATTTGCCCCTCAGCGACAGGGAGCACCTGAAGGAGGAAATTCTCCAGAAATATGTCTTGGCCAACATTAGGGACATACAAGGAAACCAGCGTAATCATACGTTCCCACAGCAAACACTTAACAAAGACATAGCGCCCGTGCGGGTCCCAAAGGACCATAACCTTAGAGATCGGGATCTGCTCTCCCACCAAAATAGCCACACCCCTCTTCGTTCCCCCCGCCAGAAGCAAAAAATGGTTGTGGGAATGATTTGGCCTTCATCCTGCGCAAGCAGATGGGTCTCTTGCAAAAACACCATGGAGGAGGACACGTCCCTTCATTTGCGTAACACAGATTTCTTTTTCATTGGATAATTCAATCCCTGTACATTCTATATGCCAATCAACAAAAGGTCCTCACTCTTCCCCTCAACCGCTACATTAGCCAGATTCCCCCCACAGTCCAGGCTACCCACCCCGTCACCACATCTCAAACTGTATTTTCCCCAAAACCACAGATCAAATGCCCATCCCACAGCAAACATTTATAAACAGCACCCCTCCCCGATACCCCTCGCAATCCCCCTAACCCAACCACAAACTATGCTAAAACGTGAGTGAATTCCACTCATTTAGAACTCCAACAGGTGACCTGACCTGGTAGGCGGAATAGACCCGCAACTCATGAGCCCCCTCTGCCGGCTCATCCACAACTTCCTAGCCCCCAAAGTCAATGCAACGGGCTCAGCATTTAAGGAGACATCGCCACAACCCTCAAGCAACCATATGGAACACCAAGCTGTTCAAGCCTCCCTGATCAGACCCTTTACACTCCTGTCTCTGCACTCTTTCTGCCATTTTTGTGAGGGCTCTTTGCATCTTTTGAGCGCAGTAGGGAAACCCCATCTGTAAGACACTTTCTTGGTGCGTAGCACTCAGTCAATGGCCGCAGCGCCTTCCGCCTCGCCAAGGATGTTGATGCTAGATTCTGGTACAGGGAGAGTGACATGTTGCAAAGAGAGATGGCCGACAAGGGTCTGCTTGCGGCCATTATACATTCCCTAAACTTAAAGAAGTGAACCCGGGATAACACATTCAAAGGTCTGTCCTGGGTCCAATTCGATCTCCGAATCCTCAGACAGGTCAAGAATGGATCGGAAGAGGTCCACCATAAAGTTAGGCAGTTCGTCATCCCGCACTGCTGAAGAAATGCCCCAGATCCAAATGCTATTCCTGCAGGAGCGATTCTCCCCCATCCTCCTGTTTGTCCTCCAAGGCGACACAGCGTGCCTCCAAGGACTCAAGCCGGTTACAACACTCATCCACCTCATAAGACTGTTCGCAGAGCATGTCATCCACCTCCGACACCCTGTGTTCAGCCTCCTAAACCCTTCAATCTAATGTCAGGATCTTGTTGGAGAGTTCCTCTGTGCTTTTGTGGATTTCTTTGTAGATTTCAGCTAACAGTTCTTGCAGGTCAGACTTGGTAGACATCTGCGTGACGATGGCTGGGAGTGGGTCAGCCCCATGAAGCTGGGTCGTAACAAAGTCATTAAGCTTGCTCCCACCCGTAGACTGCAGCATTGCAGAGATATCACCCCGTTTCTGCAACTTAGGTGTTTTAGCCATCCTGGACGTAGGCGGTAGCAGCAATCCAAACTCACCCTCTGACCCCGGTAAGGCCTGCGCTGCCAGCAGTCTGAAGTTAAGCTCCCAAGGCGGCACCCACCAAAGCCACTGCCATGCCAAGTCACCAAGGGTTCACAGAAGATGAAAAATGAAGCACTCCGCCACCAAGCAAGCGATTATCCCTGGATACAAACACACCTGATGCCCACCTCAGACCTCTCACAGCAGGCGCAGGGCAGCCCAGCGTGGTAAGTAGACTGAGGTGCTGATACCGGCGCCACCCCACCAGCAAGAACCTCAGTAGCTAGAGTATGATAAATGGTGCACTGAAAGAAGCTATGCACAAAACACTAAATGCTCAGCAGGAAGGGGAGTTAGCAGGCTTAGGGGCAGCACTCGTGTCTTCTTGAGGCAGCAGTAGGCGCTCAATTAGGGTGTGTTGCAGGGCTTTCTAACAAGGGCTGTGCAGGGAACAATGCCAGCAAATATTAACCTGGTGTGATCCCCAAAAGTCAATCAGGCCATGAGTGATCTTAATGTGGCACTCCTCTGAGCCAGGGCCTCACTAGATGTTATGGGCCTAATGTGGTGGAAGGCCATGGTACAGCAGAAGGCGCCCATCGTGTTACAGGAGAAGTACAGCCTCCACCTAGAGCAGTGCGCAGGCAGGCGACCCTTCACCAAACCATCCACCTCCGGTGGCCAAGGCCGTGCAGACAAGAGCCCCAGCAATGCAGGCAGTCCCCACCGGGCTAAGCGTGTGCTCCTGTAGAGTCTGGCACATAGAAGTGCAAAGCGCCCGCACCCGAAGCCACGGGCACAATGATGCTGGCCATCTCCCATGGGGCCGCGGCCCTGACCCAACTGAACCCCAACGTACTAGCACTCTCAGCTTCACAGCCGCATCGGCCTGGCTTCCACGGCAGACAGGGGCGCTCAGTGCCAGAGGCACTGCCAGGAGATACTGATCCCCTGGAGGCTGCACGTGCTGTGCACCTCCGTCCTCCAGGTCTGGTGTGGCACACACCGGCCCGGCTCACTGCTTCCTCCACAGGATGGTACTCGCAGGCGGCTCTGACCAAAAGCCAGTCGGAGCCGAGATGTAATCTCACCTTACACCCTCACGCCACGGTCCAGCCCCGGGCTGCCATCGTGCCGCGATACGTTCCAACTGTGGTGGCCCGTCTCCGGTCACCGGGGGGGTCACAGCAGATGTCGGGCTCACCCGAATGGGGTCCTCATGCTGCGATCACGCAGGTCACTGTCAGCTGGGGTCACCCAGCTGAGCCCGGATCACCGGATTGCACAGTGGATGTTGGGATCACCTAACAGGTGGCAGCCTCAGCAATGGGGGCACCCAGTGAGGGGTGCACAAAGGCTGTGGTCACATGGCACCCAAGCTCCCACAAAATAGACACAGACACCAGTTGCTGCTTCCTGGGGCTCTGCTGCACAAACTATTACGTGCCAGCAGAGCCCCTTTTATTAGAGGAGCGTGATGACGAGGTGATGACGCTGCCTCGCTCAGGAACAGTAGCACACACAAACACATGAGCATTGGGCCACCCATAACATCCCTCCTTTATTATAATCAAAAACCCCACAGCACACTGCAAACGGTGACCCCATACGGGATCTAAACATATGGTGCATTCCAGTCCTCGCACCCATGCCATCCTAATAAACTATTTAAACACTGTAATCTAACAGGTGTGTTCCAGTCCTCACACCGCAAAAAGGGGGGACAGACAGCGGGCTCCTTGAATCAAAAGATGCCCAGATCAAACTGGCCGCTGACGCCGCTGCAGGACAAAAAGAAGACGTTTTCCTCCTCGTCTTCTTCGGCACAGTCATACCATTCCCTCCTTTGGTCTTGAGTCACCTGGACCACCGCCACTCTGGGGGTCTTTCTCCCCTCGCTCACCTTTCAACTCACTCCCCCCCACGTCCCCACCATGCCGGCAGGCGTTGGGGCAAGGCACACCCGTGAGAAGTGATCCACCTTCCCACACCTCCTACAGATGTGACCCTTAGCTGGGCAGTCTTGCGGATGTGGAAGATCCCACCCGCACAGATGGCATATGGTAGCACCGGGTCTCTCCTTGGCCAATCCCCACTCCTCATCGGCCTGCCTCCTTGCCACTTGCTGACGGCTGCCACCTCCTCCAACTTGACCCATTGCATCGGGGCCTCCAGCATGAGGTGCTGTCTGGATGAGTCCATGGCCGAGGCCCACACTTCTGCCAGCTCCTGGGCACGGCCAAGTTCTAGTATGCGGTCAAGGGTTTGCGCTGGGTCTCTCAGGACTTGTTTGCACAGCTTCGAAGAACTGCAGCCGTAGACGATCTGCGCCCTGATCTTGTCCTCATCAAAATTACCCAGCGCACAGGACAGTGCAATGCCCCCCAGCTTCCCATGAAGTGCATTGAGGCTCTCCCCTTCCTCTTGCCTCGCGCACCTCATTGTGAACCGTTCATAGTGCCTGTTGACCATGGGCCTGAAGTACTCATTCAGGGCTGTGATGGCTGTGCCATAGGACTGGTCTGCGGGCCGTAGGGTCCTGAACAGCTTCTGGACGGCCAGTCCAGCGGAGTACAGGAGGGTTGGGCGTTTCGCTCCGACCTTGATTTTCACCGCCTCGAAGTACAGCTCCAGGTTCTCTACCCATGCTGTCCACCGGGGCACCAGACTTGCAGGGTAACCCACAACATCGAAGGGATACAGCGGTGCAAGCTGCCCACCCTGCCGGCACACCACCTCATTATCTTCATCCCTCATGGCAGGTACCAGGCATAGTGCAGTTTGCACTAACTGCTGAGGGGCCCCTGTGGCTGGGCTGGGGTGAGTCACAGTTCTTGAGGGTGCACAAGCACTCCTTGTGGAGCCGCTACCCTGTGTTTGTGTTTGGGTAATGAACGTGATCCACCCACTGTTCCTTGATCCTGCTGAGCGCAGGTCCCAGAGGGCGCACAAGCACTCCTTGGGGAGCCGCTGCCCTTGGGAAGGTCTGGGCAAACATGTAAACCTTGAGGGTTTGATGACACCCTCCACCCTCAGAGCGCTGGGCATCGGGGCCCTGCAGCCCTCTCCAGTGGATGAGCAGCCTCCTGCTTCTCGCTGTAGTAGAAGGGAAGAGAACCACCGTTGTTTTCTTTCCTCCCCCTTCCTTTGCTGTCAGCTTGTATTGCTGGGCCACCCCTTGTGCCCCCTCATCCGGGCCAACTGCCTTGTGTGTTCTCCCTTGATTCACCACCGCAGCCCGGATCTATAGGCCACGCCCCTTTTCTTTGTCATGGGGTATGTGATGAGGCCATGTCCACTGCAGGCCACACCACAGGCCGGGCCGTAAACACACGGTCTTGAAATCAGACTTCACCCGCTGGCCCCGGTCGCAGCGGGGTCTCTCCTCCCCGGGGCCAGCACTGCTGCTTGCCCACACACGCAACCGACACCGCAAACGAAAACCGGTGGCAAACCCCACACGCTGGCACCAGGCGACCCGTGTACAAGTTCCCTGGGCCACCAGCGGCTCTGTAGTCACGCGGCTGCGGTCACTTCCTTCTCCAAACACACGGCCCGATGCCGCCTCAGCTCCAGAATGGACCACCCGCGGCCCATGCGATTGGCACACGCAGGGTCCGGACCGCCCTCGTTGCCAATGTGGTGGCCCGCCTCCGGTCACCGGGGCGGGCCACACCAGATGTCCGGCTCACCCGACTGGGGTCCTCAGCTGCAATCACGCAGCCCACGGTCAGCTGGGATCACCCAGCTGAGACCGAATCACCGGACTGCACAGTGGATGTTGAGATCACCCAACAGGTGGCAGCCTCAGCTCTGGAGACGCCCAGTGAGGGCTGAACAAAGGCCGTGGTCACACAGCACCCAAGCCCTCATGGGCGTAGGACAGGGGGGACAAATCCCCCCCACAATTTTAGGTGGGGGGGATACAATGGCATTTATCCCCCCCAGTTTCCCTCAGTTCGTGTGTCTCTCTGCATGTGCAGTGATGCGTGCAAACTTCAGACTCTGAAGTTTGCACACAGTTCAGCTCAGCAGCAGCGCTGCGCCAGTTGTAAAGATTCTTGTTACAAGTTACAACAACAAGATTAACTCTCGTGCCTTCGGAGCGTTCCCCTCCCCCTGCAGTCACGTGCCCAGCCAGGCTGGGCCCGGGCAACATACGGCACGTGCATTGCTGCACAGCCTCCTCCCTTCCAGAAGAAGCCACTAGCAGCAGGCAGTAATGCGTGCTCGGCTCCTTCTGAGAGTCTCTGACTCTCCGAGCCGACAGACTGCTCCTGCGAGGCGACGCCGACTCGACCTGGAATCTGAGCCTCGACGATAGAGAGACCTCACTTATCAGCTAACAACGTAAGTCAAAGTGGCCCCCCTGTCTGTGGCTGGCTTTGCCAATGCTTGTATAGGGTGCCCTGAATGGGCACCTGTCTTGGTGCTGCGTTTTCCTGCATGGGGTGCGGCTGCCTGTCTCCATGTTCACATTACAGCACCTGTGCTCGGCAGAGCAATATTCTCTGCCCCGGGCTTGCCTTTCTAGAGCAGTGCTCACACAGCCGAAAAAGAATACACACAGAGCAATTGCAAGCTGCAGCACCCATCGGTGGGTGCGCGGCATCCGGTGCAGTTCCGCCAACTCAGCGGTGGCGTCGGAATTGAAGCACGTGCATGTCAGTGGCATTCAACACTCACTGCGCCGAATACACAACATGTGCATTTATGTAATATTAATAAGCTGGAAAAAAAAATCAGTTTCTAGTGAATTTATCAAAAATTGACAATTTGTTAACGATGCACCGGAAGACATTTTGAAATTTCATTTTGTTTGGAAAGGCACTTAATAGAAGGCACTGTGTAGTACATTCCGCCCCCCCACCGGCCTCCCTTCAGACCCATCGCACACACTGCAAGGTCCCCTTTGTCCTTGCGGGACTTTGGTAAATAGGGCCCGCTATGGTTGCAGAAAGTGCCACCGCACCACTAACACTGCAATCCGCAAATACCTTTCAGTGAGCTCTCGGGTATTGTTTGGGCACAGCGACCCCGCCTATATGCGTGCTATATTCTGCACATATCTGCGCACAGGTGTAACACGTTCACACTAGCCCAATCATACAAGAAAAATACACACAAGCACCCTGAAGGCATACATTGATAACCCCCGCACCCCACCACCACCACCAGCAGCAGCAACGACGCACAGGATGCAGTGGCAGCACCTGCGAACAATGTTAATAGAATTAAGACTGATGCCCCCTCTCAATTTCTCAGATGGAATACCCTGCTCACCCCCTCAGGTGGGACAGTAGAACTGCATCGACCTGCACAGAGTGAGGAGGGGTGCAGGCCCTGGCCCCCCTCTCTAATTCCGCTCTCTTGAGGATATGCAGATAATGCAGGAGGCGTTTGAGAGAAGGTGTGTGCGCTCAGGCAGCATAGTGCACACAGCTGAGCATAGCATGGACGTCATTTAGGACCGGGGTCGCCAGGGTCGCATCTGCGAACCCCTGAGGTCTCCCTTGCTACCCCTGTGTTCTCCCTTGCTTTTTTTTAATGGGCCTCATGTGCTGTGGCCAGCAGCATGTGGCTCTTTGTTGTGGAGTGGCTGGTTTTCCGATAGCTACAGCAGTAAGCTAGTTCAGTGGGTTGAGCACTGGCTGCTGCAATGTGTGTGTGATTTGCAGGTTCGACTCCCAGCAAGGTCAACTCAACCTTTCATCCTGCTGAGGTTGATAAATGAGTACCCACACAGGTAGGGTGATATATAATAACACATCATTATCATCTGGCCTTGCACATCTTCTTGCATTCACAGTAATTTGGTAATATGGGCCTATACGCGCTGATATTACCGATACATATGGTGATCCGTTCTTGTATGAAATGTATATCACATTACACTGATATTGTTACAATATTTTTCGTAGTGTACTGAGAAACAATGCTATGTGAATCCACTTCCTGTTTTGGCAAGGGGTGAAAGGTTGTGTTCCATCACTTCCTGTGATGTTACTTCAGGGTGGGGGCAAGTTATCCATCACTGATTCCAATGGTAACTGAGAAGATGCTCTGACAACATCCTTAACACATATAGCCAAATCCACTTCATGTTACCAGGCCTTTATTTGCAAGGACAGTCCATTCTGCGTCCCTGGTTACTGAATCTTTGCACTTGTGCAAGTGCCATTTTGCGTGGCATTGGCATTTGGGAAAACATTGCCCTAGTGCAAAAGAATATTTCAGTGCATGTTACACCAGTGCAAAGCTTACCCTACTGCTGATACGATCCCTAGTCACACTTTTAAGCACTAGGACGCACATTACCCTGGTGTAAAAAGTAAGGCTTTGAAATGATAGGTTGTTTGCACTCGGGCACTTTTAGCACTTGCGCACATATCTTGGGAACACTGCACTTGGGCTGCTGCAAGGTTTCTGTAATTCGGCCCCAGGTTTACTAGGATTCTGCACGAGCTGAACATATGGCAGCCCTCCATCCAGTCTGTAGCCGTGGGGAATGCAATGACGTGCTAATGGGCGCGTTTCGTCTTTAGATATCTGTTTTTGATGCAATGGGTGGTCGCCCTCGTTCTTGCCTTGTTTCCTCATGGGGGGGTTTCTGACACGGCTGTAGTAGGCAGGAGAGAACCAATCACGACCACTCAATGCACAATCAGGCACGTCCATCTTTGTAACTTTGGAGGGGGAATCTGCGTGTTGTGGGCCTGCTTCCTTCCGTATTACAGATTATACCTCAACCCAAGGAAAGCTAGCCGGTACACAATTCGAAAGCATGCAGTGCACGCTTGTGTGAGTGGTCTGCACATTGTGGCAGTGTGTGTTCCTGTTTAATGGTCGGTGGTGTGTAGGTATCCTACTGCACCATCGGTTCATTTTTTGTATCATACGTTTGGCCTCCTGATTTAGATCTCCCGAATCTGTACCTTAATGTCTGTGTGACAGGTGGTATTCTTACTTATCGAGTTCTTTGACAAAAAAAAAGCAAAGTCCCAAGGTGTCCCCTATCCCCCCCAGATTTTATGGGTCTTCTACGCCCCTGCAAGCCCCCACAAAATAGCCACAGACACGAGTTACCGCTTCCTGGGGCTCTGATGCACTATTACGTGCCAGCAGAGCCCCTTTTATTAGAGGAGCGTCATGACATTGTCATGACGCTGCCTCACTCAGGAACACTAGCACACACAAGCACATGAGAATTGGCCCACCCATAACACCGACCACCATCAGGCCCGTCCCTCGGAATGTCGGCACTCCCAGAGCTCAGAAAAACGCTCCACAATAGCCAGAGACCCAGGACGGTCACAGCCCCACCATTGAGCAGATTTGGGGCGCCAGGAGAGGGTCAAAATGCGTTTTACACCTTCTCGCTGCCGGTGAAACTTAGGTAGCCATCTTACTGATGACGTGCCAAGCCATGGCCCCCGTCCATGCACTTCTATTGTTTCACTCCTGCTCTTCTGTGTTTGGCTTGGAAAATGAACCCTGCCGGCGTGTATTTTGCGGGATGATTTTCTATATAAGGGCACAGTCTATTTTAATGAAAGACTCCATCTCTACAGTGTACTGACAAAACCTGAAGAATCTCAAAATGGATCAGCAATGCAATGCCTGATCTTTCCCTTACACGGGCGGCCATTTACATTTCTACGTCTACAAATATGGCATCATGACGTCCCGCATGCGCAGAGCGAATGGCCTAACAGGGTCTGGCTCGGTTAAGGTGACATTACCTTTAATGCTATGAGTGCTGTAATCACTGCCCTGTAAATAATGCACGCCTCTTCTCCTATCACTTTACACAAGTTAGCACGCATCGTTTTGTTTGAACGCTAGTAGACATGGCGGATGTGACACCCACACAGATCAGGACCGCCATTGCCACAGGCACTTCTAACACTCCTGGGCTGACACAGAGCGCACAATGACCTGCGCTGTCTCCTTCGCGTCAAGCGCTTTGGGGTAAAGCGCTATATAAACACAATAAGTACAAATACAAAACATCTGCTCATCTTTCCCACCCGAGGAAAGGATTCTGAAATAAAATAGAGCACATTTTCATTCTCCCTGGATTATGTTTTTTAAAAAAAAAAGTTTTGCAACATGACAAATTGGAGTACAAAAGCGTCGCCCTGCCGGATGTGGTAATATCCCCCACGCAGGCGACCCTTCCAGGATTGGCAATGGTTTCCCTGTTCTGTGATCTAAGCAAAGGAGGACAGCTTTCTTTCTGTGCCATGTGGCCGTGTTTTGGTGAGCCCAGTCTACCAGGGAAAAGCTTTTAGGCACAAATCCCATTGGAAACAGTCGTAACACGTGTTCCGTCACATTCACATTCAATAGTTCATTCATTTTAATCAGTCCCCTCAGGAAAAAAGTGGCATGCACTGTCAAATTATGAAGCAGACACAATTCAAAATGGCGATGCAACTGCCAGCTACCAATTATTTTGAATACATATTATTCTGTCGAGGTTTTGTGTACATATGAACCCGGCTAGTTTCCAGTATAGTCAGTATCACAGTGCTGTACTTTTCAGTTATGCCCACCTGGCATAGCATATTATGGGGGCTTTCAAGTGTGCTGATGTAGCACATCATTGCTAATCTACAGTATACCCACTTGGAACATGGTTAGCAAATAATGGCACATTTGCATTATGTTCAGTTACCGCACCATTGCCCGCCTTGCCTACCTCTCCCAGAAGTTTTTACTTTCTGCTGACAGAAGTAGTAGAGGCGAGGGCCCCCAGCTGTGATGTAGGGTCTGGATTGGCAGCAGCAGAAGAAACGCAGCCTACAGTAAAGACTCTGCCCCAGGTAGTACATGCTATTGGCTTGCGTGCTGGTTAGGATGGGCGTTGCTGTGATGCCCCTCTCCCCTCCATGACAACGGTGCATGTCAATCATCCCAATATATTCCCAGTTTGTTCCACCCAAGTATATTTGTTGTTTGATAATCCCAGCCTACCTTCAATTTTCAATATCCCAGAATGTTCTAAATTTGACATTTGCAATTTGCACCATCCAAGTACACTCCCAGTTATGCAATGTGGGTATACTTCCCTTCTGCAAACTAAATATAGATGTCTAGTGTGAGTATACTTCTCTTCTGCATGCTAAATATAGATGTCTAGTGTGATAATCCCAGTATATTCCCAGTTATGCAATGTGAGTATACTTCCTTTCTGCATGCTAAATATAGATGTCTGTTGTGATAATCCCAGTATACTCCCAGTTATGCAATGTGAGTATACTTCATTTCTGCAAACTAAATATAGATGTCTGTTGTGATAATCCCAGTATACTCCCAGTTATGCAATGTGAGTATGATTCCCTTCTGCAAGCTAAATATAGAGGTTTAGTGTGATAATCCCAGTATATTCCCAGTTATGCAATGTGAGAATACTTCCCTTCTGCAAGCTAAATGTAGATGTCTGGTGTGATAATCCCAGTATACTCCCAGTTATGCAATGTGAGTTTACGTCCATTCTGCATGCTAAATATAGGTGTCTAGTGTGATAATCCCAGTATACCCCCAGTTATGCAATGTGAGTATACTTCCCTTCTGCGTGCTAAATTTAGTTTTCTATTGTGATAACCCTGTATAATCCCAGTTATGCAATCTGAATATACTTCCATTCTTCATGCTAAATTGAGATGTCTAGTGTGATAATCCCAGTATACTCCCAGTTATGCAATGTGAGTATACTCCCATTGTCATGCTAACAACATATTTCTAGTGTGATAATTCCAGTATAATCCCAGTTATGCAATGTGAGTATACTCCCATTGTCATTGTGCATGCTAACAACATATTTCTAGTGTGATAATCCAGTGTAATCCCAGTTATGCAATGTGAGTATACTTACATTCTGCATGGTAACAACATATTTCTAGTACAATAATCCCAGTATACTCACAGTTGCCCTAGTGCAAAAGCATGTATTTTTCAATCATATTTGCACCAGGGCAAACTTTGCCCTAGTGCTAACACCATTCCGTATTAGCAAACGTGCACATTTTATTCTGGTGCAAAAAGAGATGTTTGCCCAAGGGAGCACTTTTCCCTAGCTCTATTACCTTACAAAGGTTAACTTGTAATAGTGCACAGGATTTCTAAAATGTCACCATTTTTATTTTGCACTAAGGCACCTTAGTATTAATCCAGTGACAAATTGCACTGGTGCAAAATGTCTGTAATCTGGCCCCACATGTTTATCAAAAATGCTACTCCCACTCAGCCTTTCGTCTCTCTGAAGTAGCAACTTCGGTTGGGAAGACGTAAGCAAATATTTTCTATGTACAGCTTTTAGTTGTAAGCGCTATATAAATAACACATCATTATGATAGGCCAGAACTGTCCCTCCTCAACCGTACTTTAGTTTCTGGGGACACATAAAGGTCACGTACAGCGAGTTTTGTTTACACTTGAAATACTATCAATTAAAAGAGTGTGGGGCTGTTGTAGATTAAAATAAAATAGCGCGCCAGGGTGGACAAAGAAATATAAATCGTGTTGGACACCGCCTGGATTTCGAATTTCTAAAATGTGCAGGAGGGGCACCTCCCAAATCTGAACCACTGTTACATCGAAACTGGAATATGATAGCCTGAAGAAAACAGTCCCATGTGGCCCTACACTCAAATCACCTGTGTTGCTCCATGCTCCCTCTGCGATCTCCCGCCCCTGCCCCTCTGCAGCCTGGTCACATTTCCACTTTCTATTATGATGATTCGGAATTAAGATCTTTGGAGTAATTTTAGAGAGTGAAAGCGACCAGACATCCCCTGGTATGGCGCTGTGTTTCCAGGATACCCCCTCCCCAAACACCTTCAAGTTCCACAGCGCGTGTGTTCCTCTTCTTTTGTGCCAGCCCATGGCCTCTTCTCACCTGACCTGCTGTCTCCGGGGCAGTCCTCCTCAGACTCTTCTGCTGTCGCTTCTGGGAGAGGCCTGTGAAATGAACAATCTTTGACATTTATTCCGTCTTCATGAAAAGCAGGCAACATCTAAACTTGCACCCTTTAACCTACAGCATTACAACAAGTATTTTAAATGCGACATTCCCCAAACATCTGCAGAACTTGTGCATCATTGTCTTTTCTTCCAGCGTGCAACATGTGGCATCTCATGAGCCTGGGCAACCTTTATGCCAGGGTACCCATGGGTTGCCGTGATCCTTGAACAACATCCATGTGTGTTTCCTACCTGGGGAACTCCTCATCCTGCCACTCCTCCTTTAGTTCCATGTCATGGACGCGGAATCGGTCGGCTCCAGGATCGAGTGGGTCTGGCACTTCGAAGATCTTCTTATTCCTAGGGAAACAAGGTGCACAACAGTGGAGCGAGTTAGGTTCTTGTGTGCAAAACCCTGCAACCTCCGCAGCTTATAAGATGGGCTCCTGTGAGCCGGGGACCAGCAGTATGGAATACACTGTATAGATGACAACTGGGAACCATCCTTCAAGAGGGTTTGGAAGAGGCTAGTTTCCATCAGGACATGGATGATCAGAGCACTAGTCTTTGAAACTCTGTGCACTAGCCTTTAGGAATAAGGGCCGGCCTCAGGGTAGATGATTATGAAACGCTTTCAGGCAAAGCAAGGTATGCGACTCAAAATGTACTAGCCGTATTGGCTTTTCAGAAGCGCCTGCCTGTCCCGAATTCTCCTGGTTACCCCATAAGCCGGATTTTATATCACACATGGAAAGAAGGGAACACCAGTATAGCCCGCTAAAGATTGATGAGAGTGGGTATGGGGAGCAAGGATAGCTCAGGGGCAACGCATTGGTCTTGGAAGCAAGACAAAGCAGCGCGACACAGGTTCGAAATCCCGATCCCGTGCTTAGAAACCACTGGTTGGTATTAAGCGTGTTATAAAAGAACAATTATAATAATAAAAACTGTCCTAAGAGAGTAAAGTAGCAGATTCTTCATTAACTATGCGACGTATATATTTGATGGAGGCCAGGTAAACAAAGCGGTCCTACTCTAATCATGAGAGAAAAACAAATATGCCACTGCCATACATTGCTCCTATTCAAAACTAGTGAAGAGTATATTTTTTAACACTGTAGTGTTGGAATTTTAGGTGAGTGGGAACGCTGAAGCCAGGGGTTCCCTATGGTAGACTAAAATGAATACTATTTATGGAATAGTATTTAATACAAATTTGTCACAGGTGACAAACAAGTGAGCTTGCTTTATGTGCAACTCATGCATGAAATGCCAACTGCTAATTACTTGGGTCACAAGCATTTGTGTATTTTTCATGGATTGTAATACCATCACCTGGAACTTCTGACATACATCTTTACCTCACGAGAAAAAGAACTCTAAAATGGGAGCCGCAGAGGGTGGCAAATGCTCCCTGGCAGAATCATGGGTTGCACAGCATCTTCTTGTAGAGACTGCATTAATGAATATACAATTTGGGAAGATACTGCAATGCCCCGGTGGGTCCCACAAGTGAGGAGCCAGGGTTGTAACCCAGGGTACACTCTGTCTTGTATTAAGGTGCATGTATTGTTCTTGAAGGGCTGGGCTGAATAACAGGACTAAGGATACTAAACATAGGGATAAGAGACATTTGTATTTATTGTGCATTGGTTTACAACAAACCGTAAACATATAAAACACGAATAAATATAAATACACTTAGTAATATTCCAATTATAAGTAAGACATACAACCAACAAAAGCATATCAATGCCCAAGTATACAAAATATCATATATATAGTACACAGACCTAACTCAATAAGCCCCTCATTATTCAATCAACCTTCCTTAATGCATTTTCTGGTATTAAAAACTATACAAAAAGGATTGTTGCTAAAACTAACAATACTTGGATACCAACAAAAATTCTCATCCCAAAATTTGTTTCTGAAATATTCACAAAATTATGAACAAACCCTCCCAAATTAATGTTCTCTAAATAGAGTCAAAACAGGGCATTGTAATAAAAGATTTTCTAATGTTTCCAGCGGACAGAAACACATGATCTACAGCCTTGCTCTTCCCTGGCAATATTCTGGCGGGTCCTAAGACCTCAAGAGTATGAAATAGATTGAAGCGTATCCTCATACACTGTTTCCTCACAAATTGATGCAGAAATGTAATCAAATATGGAGGGAATAACACCCAGTTCCTTAACTTGCAAATTGAATAGAGCGTAAAATGAGTACTTGGAGATTAGGGTCTTTGTGAAACACCAATTGCCTAACCAGAGTTTCCTTTTAGCAGCCTCCAGATTCGAAAGAAGCAGATCTAATGGAATATCTACCAGCTGCAAAAAGTGAATCACACTTTGCAATCCAGTGCTTAATTTCAATTAAAGAAAGATCCCCCAAAGCCTTCTTTAAGTATTCAAGCAAAGAATGACCTGGTCAATTCAAACCCTTACTTAATAATAACTTCCATCTAATTATAGCTTGAATTGAAATTAAACCAAGTTCATACCTTATTACTGGCATTGAAACACATACTGGAAAATCTTAGACTTTTTTTCTATATAATTCCTTCAATTGTACCCCATATTTTAAGATCTTCTAAATAAAACAATCTGCCCCATAGACAAGTGCCTGAATGGCCTTCATTTGAAATACTTTATGAATGGCATTACTGAGAGCAGCCAAATGTATAGTTACGCCTCGGTATCTGGGAGCATAAAACACAAGCCTTAGCACTTATTCTGTTGAACAAGTCTAAATTTGACCATATTCTCAAAAGGTAATAGTCTAGGTAAATTAGTTGTTTAACAACAAACTAACATAATTTAATTTCCAATTAAAGGGAATTTGCTTAGCTGCTTTTGAAAAGATAATTATTTTTGTGTATTCACCATTAAACGTCATGCCATTAGCTTCCATAAACTCCTCTGTAACCCAATGGGGTATAATAAAGCAAAGCTAAATCATCTGCATAAATATGCCATTGTATCTTCATTGCACCAATACTTTGGGGGAAAGGACCTGGTATTCTCTAACTCTTCCCCTCGATCTGATATTTATAGATTTTTTTTTTTTTTTTTATTGAAACACCAGTCTGACATGTCTCAATGCAAGCATTGTGACATCAGACTTTTATTACAATGTGGTCCTATGTATCCAAAAAGAAGGAAGAAGAAGAAAAAGAGAAGAGGACTTCTCCAAAACAAGCAAAGGTCCATCAGACTATTACCGTCCACTCGAGCCACTTCTGAAAATCCTGGATGAAACGTTGTTTCAAATAAAGTTTGTGTCAAGACGTAGAGAGTCCAAGTAGTCAACTACGGCACAGCTTAATTTTATACAGTGTCCGGCTGCCGCATATGACCACCAATCTCGACTAATACAGTCCACAGGAATGAAGTCTCCCAGATGCGTCATCCGTTTGGCGGTGGTATCTTTGCATCTAGTGAGGAGATGTTCAGAAGTTTCGGTTTCACAGTGACAGAAACGACATATATTGTTACTCACTTCTTTAAAGTGACGACTCCACATCATTTCTTTCGTTTTTATGGCATTTAAACGAAACCTTAGGAACTGCTCACGATGATGTCGAGACGGGCAGTGTTTTAGGTAGTTGCTTGTAACATTTAGCTTAAGTGCCCCAACTCCAGCGTCTAAGGTGGTCGGTTTCAAGAGACGTGAATCATTGTTCGAAATCCAGCACCATTGTTCGAACTTTTTTTTTGCTAGTTGTGGTCTCTCTAGTAGATCGTTCAGGTTAAGATCAGCAGTGGCTAAGATTCTCAGCATGATTTGCTTCCACTCATCGAGAAGTTTCGAATTCCCTGTGTTACTTGTCGCAGAGAAAATTTGGAATGCAGGGGCTGTCGGAGACAAATTCATCTTTCGCATTACTGTTAAGGACTTCCACATTACATGCGAATGTAGAGAATTCAGTGAAAGTTCGTATCTGATTTGGGTCATTGATATGTGGGTTGGAAGCTTCAGAACACGCCGCCAGAAGATTCCTTCCAATTTTTGCCAAAACGAGACATCTATGTTCCAACCGGATTCTGATCCAAAGGTGATTGCTGGAACTACCTTTTGGGTATAGAAAATCAAGACCGGTGTTAAAGTGAACTTGCCAAACGTTTTGTTCAGCGACTGTCTATGAATGCCAAATTGAGTCATACGATTGACCATGTCAACTTTCCAGTGATGTTCATGGACTGAGTTGTTAAAGATGATTCCCAAATATCTGATTGAATTGACTGTTTCAAGACAGATGTCATCGATTTTCCACTTGAAGATTTTTTGTCTTTTCGGACGATTTTGGCTAATAATAATGATCTTAGTTTTTTCAATATTTAGCTCCAGGTCATTTTTGTGCAGGTAGTCATGAAGGTTTGTTAATTGGCGTTGCAAGCCTATCTCGGTTCTGTCCAGTAAAACCACATCATCAGCATATATTATGCATCCTACTTCGATGTTATTCAGTTTTGGTGGAAAACATCGCACATCTTTGCGATGAGCAGGGATGTCAGAAATAAACAATTTAAAGAGTTCAGTAGCTAATGGGCATCCCTGTTTCACAACCATGCTGGTTGGTATCCGCTTGGATAGGGTGCCTTCGTTGTTTAGTCTTATGCTGACGGTGGTTTGTGTATATAGTGCTCTAATTGGCTCGATGAGGTTTCTTGGACAGTTCCAATTTGCCAGTTTTTGCCACAGTTTGTTTCGGTTTACACTGTCGAAAGCACCCCTCAGATCTATGAAGGCGAGAAATAGTCTCGTCTTTGCCTTTTGGCTTTCTAATTTGAGAATGTTTAGGAGCAACAGGTTCACCTCCACCCCCACGCCTTTGGTAAAACCTGTTTGCCGGATATCAGGGATTTGTTCTGACATAGACCACGCAGCCAGCCTTTGACGTAAAAAAGATGCAAAGATTTTACCTATAGTGTCCAGCAGGGCAATCGGGCGATAGTTGATTGGATCTGCCCGATTGCCCTTTTTGTAGATTGGCACTATGATTGCGTCCCGCCAGGAGTCAGGTATCGTTGCTGATGTAAGCACATGGGCGAATAATAGTTCGATGAAGATTGCCCATTTCTCCTCGTTCTTTTTCAACATCATGTTTGATATTAAATCTGGGCCTGCTGCGTGGGAATTTTTCAGGGATCGTATGGCGAGTCTTATGTCTGGTCCTGTTATTCGAGGTTCCCAAGATATTGTCTCTTGTGCAGGTTTTCTAGCGTCCTCATTAGCTGTTTTACAAAAGATGTTGCCATAATGCTGTTCCCATGAGTCGGCATCAATCTCGTTCGATGGTAGTGACTGGTGCTTCGAGTTTCCTGCGTTCAAAATTGCCCAGATTTCTCGGGAATTCTTTTGGACTAAATGCCTCATCAGGTACTCAGCTTGATCTTGCTCAATTATCGATTTTTGCGATTTTAGCCAGTTACGGTATTTTTGGCGACGTATGCGTATGGCGTTGTTGATTGCATTTGTGTCGCTGTCCGATTTGTGGGACTTCTTTAGGGTTCTTATATCTCGTCTCATAACTTGTTTTGCTTGTGTCAGGATTGAAGATGAGAGGTGTTTATGTTTGGAGCCCATTGTACGATCAGCGGATTTGACTGTGATGAAATCAAATAGTAACGGTGCGTAGTTTACAGACTGTTCAGAGGTCCGCCGTAATTTCTGGCTTATTTTCTCTATCGTTGGTCTATCCATCTTCAGCCGGTTTCCGCCGCTGTTTACGGAAATTACGAGATCGTATTTTCTTTGCTCAATCGTCCATTCTACCATACAGGCCAACCGAAGCAGATTGTGATCACTACTTGACATTGAGCTTATTGATAGTCTTATGTCACTTTCAAAGAAACTTTTTGATACCCAAAAGTAATCAATTATTGATTGGGCGTATGGGGATGACCAGGTTTTTTGGGGTGGTTTGTCGGCCGGAACTTGTCCATTTACCATATTGCAATTTCTATTGCATAGCGCCTGCCTCCATTTGGACTCCCGACTTTTTACTTCATCGTATGATGATAATTTGAACTGCTTGGTTGCATGATCGAATTTGAACCAGGAGCAGTTTAAGTCGCCTGCACAGATTATTGATAGATTCTTGTAGTTTAGCAATGTCTGATCAATGCAGGTTGTTATTGAGTCTATGAATTTTTTGGTGCTTATTTTTGCCGGATTCCAGTAACTATTTATTATAAGAAGGGGTTTCCTTGTTTCTTGGTCTTCGTCTGTAGTTTGGAGCAGTGCACTTTGTACGAACGGATTAGGACTGGAGGAATCAACAAGGCGCCACCTGCTGTTTATTTTGATCATAATGACCAAACCAGAAGAGGGTCGCCCCTTTACATTTTTTATTGCAGGATTTAATAGAGTCTGGAATCCGTCCCTCGATGGTGGCTCGCACAACCATGTCTCCTGAAGACAAATGACAAAGACCCTTTCCAGGTCAGCCTCAAATTTGTTGAATAGGTGAGTGAATCCTCTAGTATTCCATGAAATAAATTCACGAGTACACTTTTTACTGCTGATTGATGGCTAACGTCGATCAGAGATGTTAGTGTGGCTGCCATTTTTCACTGAAGGTTACATGAGGTTACTGAGATTGCCATTTCTCTACGAAGCTCAGCACGTCGTTGTTCTTGGGTCCCTTGAAAGGTGTCTTTTGTATTGGACATTTCGATGTCAGACCTGAAGCTCGTCGGTTCCACCGATATGTCGAACCCAAATGTTAACAATTCCTCTAGTGCATTCAGAATCGTATTGCGAACTGATCCTGAGGAAATGTGTAGCAGTACCTGGTCACAACACTTTTCAGAAGCATACTCAACTATTTGAATGTCCTCCGACAAAATCGTTCTGAGGGATGGAATGCAAGAAAATAGTTTCAGTACATTTTTGCGGTTCAGGTTCAAATCATGGTCTTCTCGATGTAGATTTTGTAGTTTCAATTTGCAGATTAGCGAGTTAGCTCCAGATCTCGAAGATGTGGATGCTTTTGATGAGTATCGGACCTGCTTTTTTTCATGCTGTCGGGGATTTTTTGGGTTAAGGCATATAGGCAGATTTAGACAGTCCTCACGCTTTGTCCACCAATTATCATAGGTTGCCTCCTGTCCCGCTCTTGGATTTAGCCTATGCGAGGATTCATGTTGGATGTCATCGGTGGCCATATTGGAAGGGACGATTAAGCGATCGGCTGTGCCTTCATCAGAGTAAGTAGAAAAGTTGGATATATCGATTGCTGATCCCTGTGACTTGCTCATGGGACTTTCACGGTCTGCGTCAACTCTTTGTCTCTTGCTTGTCGGAGAGACATGACGGCCTCCTCTACTGTGGTTTGTGACTTCCTGAACAATTTTTTGGTCATCAATTTTTGGCTGTTCAGCTCTTTCGAATAAGCCAACTCTACAGTCGTGTGTTACGTTTCTGATGAATTTCTGTGACTTTGAATGCTGTACATGTTTTTCAGGGTCTGGCAATTTTTTCCCAGGCTCTGACTGCCTGCCTTTCGGTGTCTGGGTTGTTTGAACTTGCCTCGTGGAAACCTTTAGTGATTTTGCCGGACCTTCGAAGATTCCAAATGAGGCTGTAGATATTTTGGAAGTCAGTTTTGGATTGAAACAGATTGCTTGTTCGTTCGGGAAAGACACAGAACCACACTCGGGGGGTTGCACGACCTGGACTCTAACTTCTTGCTGGCCGGTCGTAGTTGAAGATTCACTAGCTGCATCAGTGTTGTTCGAAATTAAAACATTTGCATTTGTATTCTGTGTTTGAACTTGCTGGTTGTGAGGATCTTTGCTCGATCGTGAGGGCACTTGAAGCTTTGTAGTTTCGATGCTTGGGTTCATCATGGCTGAATGTCTCATCCATTTTACGGCTTCAAGCAAACCGTCGGCTAAAGAGTCATTCTGGCAGTGGTGACGCGCTGCGAGGTCACTTAGGCGCTCTTGCCATCTTAATGTTTGTTCTGCTTCTTGTGTCGACCGTAGTTGCAGGAAGTGTGTCACAGAGTCGAATTTATCAATTTTTTCTTTTAGAGTTATTATGAGTGACGTCTGGTCTTTGTAGGCCTCGTGGAGTGACTCATACATTTTCAAAAACGGAAGGAGTGCCGCAGACGAGGCTGCTAGAACATTATTGTAGATCTGCATTGCAGCTGCTGAGGACAAACTTGGTTTTGACTCAGTGCTGGTTTTGTCTGACAGACTTAAAGGTGAACTGTTTGAATTCTCCAAATTGGGATCTTTTGCCAGCGTCGAGGTAGCGGCCGTGGTAATAGGTAATTCCTGAGAAGATTGTAATGTTGTAGACTTTAAATTCTCATTTCTCGATTTACTGGAGGGGTCCATGTTAAATGTTGGACCTCTTGGCTTGACGTGAGGTGTACTTGAGGTACTTTCTCCTGTACCACCGCCATTTTGTTTGTCACGTATTGGCGAACAAATTTTATTGAAGTTCCCCATCTGCATGTGTCCCATGTTGTCACACAATCTATGAAGGAGATCAGCATGGTCGATGTGATTGCGACTGTATTGTTGGAATGTATGTTGCCGACTGCCTTTTGCAGTTGTGTAGCCATGGAGAGACTGAATGGTGTTAGACGTCGTATATTCCTTGGATTGTAGAAACCGAGGAGCTCTCCGCGGTGTGTCAACAGTTGCCGGAATGGTTCTTACAGTTGCGTGGTCTGTGTCTAAGGTCTGTGTAGTTAATATTATTTCATCAGATTCAAGTAGGCGCCCATTTCCCTCCTCATCTTGTGAGGCTTCCATTAGTTCTGCATCCGTAAGTTCAAAAGGGGAAAAAAATTCATCAGCTGTTTCTGAGGTGATCTGGTTAGGCGTGGCTTGAGATGTATTGTTGAATGAAAATGTTCTTGACAAGTTTAGGCCAATCGGAAGTAAGTTGTCAAGAGTTAGTAGTGGCCTTTGTTGAGGTACATTTATGTGTGGAACAGCCTTCTCTAATGAATCATTTGTTTCGGCGTCCCCAGGCGTGAGTGCCGGCACAGATCCCTCAGACCCTGTAGCTCCCACTGCCCCCTTTAGGATGGCGTCAGACATAGTGTGTGCGCCTCCGTCAACTATCTGATTACCAATGGTTTGTAGTGGCGATATGGGCAGTGCAGGAGGTGGCACAGGAGCAGTAGGATTAGCTTGAGCAAAACTTGTCAGGGTAAGAGGATTTTCGGAATTTCCTGGTGACAACCGACAGTCATTTGTTACTCGTTCTGACACCTCTTTGCTGCCTGCTGCGCACGTTGTGTTCGTTGTTGGGGCATCAAAGGATTTATCGTGCGAGGGAGAAGTCATAGAGGGGTCGGAAGGGGACACAGCAATTAACAGTGATTGCTTTGTTCCTGTTAAATCAACCGTTTCAGGTTACGCTTTAGACGCGTGTTTTCGTGAAGCAGTGCTTACCTTTGAAGTGTCTGAAGCCGGTCTGCCTTCAAGGCTGTCCACGGATTCTGCATCCGTCATTGTTGAATCGTTTTCCTCCTTGTTTAGGGGCCTCCCTGGCCTGATTGGGCAGTCATTGCAGAGAGTACAATAATGCTAGCCGTAGGCAGACTAGCTGGAACCACCTAAAGTACTCAATATGTTGCCTGTGTGCACTGCACAGAGGGAGTGGGGGCTCAAAAGGGATCAAAGAGGTAGTTCCTCCGCAGTCTCCCTGATTATAGCGCCACCAGCGCCAAACAGCCGCTCAACAGCCGTTGGCCTTTACGCCTGTCGGGCTTAACGCCGCAAGGGTGTGCTGAGCTCTGTTTTATGTGCCTGGATAGGTCAGGTGATCAGTCACGTGACGGCACAGCGCTCCGCCTCCTCCTGGAAGCGAGCGAGCAGGCGAGATGGAAATGCGCGAGTTCTTAGAACTCCCATTGCACGTTGACAAAATACAGCAGCAGCAGCAAGAAAGTGTCTTCTCCTCACGGGAATTGCACGGGGATTAAGAAGGGCTGGGGACAGGGCCAGCCCTAACGAAGGCGCCTATAGGTTGGAAATCATCGTACATTAGGCTACCACTATTCAGGAGGACCTGCAAACCAGTTCCCTAGTGCAAACCTATAAGAAGTACTAAATTAGTTCCAGTATTCCCCAGTTTGAAAGTTTCCACCATAATCTAGATCTGTTTACCTTATCAAAAGCGGCAGTTAAATTGATAAAAGCTGCATAGATTGTCCTTGCCCTTTTCCATGCATCCCCCTGTAAAACGTAGTCAAACCATTTAGGGTGGTTCCAAGGTACTTCCAAAAGCCTGATTGCAGTTTATCTAATTGGTCTTTTTCCATGGCCCACTTGTCCAGATGGTGCAGCATTATTGAAGAAAATGTTTTACCTGCAATAGCTAACAATGCCACAGGCCTATCATTTTCAGGGTTTAGCCTATTCCCCTTCTTGAAAATAAATTGGAATTACGTACACGTTTTTCCAAAATGTAGGAACCACACTGAATTTTCGATATGCTGTTATCAATTCAGCAGAATATTAGCCCAGAGATCAGGGGAGTTTTTAAAAGTTACATTTGCAAGACCGTCTAAGCCTCGTAAGATTGGAGACATATATTAAAGAGTCGTTATTTCCACAGAAAACAAAATTCAAAACCTGTCTCAAGCAACAGGATCACCCCAAGTTCTTACCTCAACAAAGTAGGATCCTTTCGCAATATAAATATGTTTGTGTTTATATCCAGAAGAAAGCTTGTTGTTATACTTTTTTGGCCGAAACATGTTGGCACTATTTTTATTCTACATAATTTCAAAAAATAGGATATTGCCTTCATGAAAATGAATTCTTATCGTTTTAACGACACCGTTCAATCTCCGTCAAATTTCACTCTATTATCCAAACTGTAACTTAAAGGATAGTTCCGGGACTTTTTTTATTGTCCCTACAGTTCGGCCATGTGTTTTTAAGCATAAATCGGTAGATCGTAGAAAACTTTCCTATGGACCTTACCCGACTTTTCGTCCATTAACGCACTCGAAATCAGCCGCCATTTTCTGATAATCCTATCATTTCCCCCCATCGCCCTGGCTCACCTGCGTTTGCGGCACTAAATCAAATCCCCCGCCCCTGAGCCTGACATCAGCAGACGCGTACCGCCCATTTCCCAACGCCAAAGCACGTTTCGTGTCAACAATCGCTGCGCCTCAGCTAATGACGTGTCGCCATGGAAATGGCAGGACGCCTCTTTCCTCAATAAGTATAAACACACCGTTTCACAACACACAGCAGCAGATTTTCGATTCCATTACTCTCTCTGTGTTACTTTGAGTATTCTTTGACTCGTTTCTGTGCTCTGGTCAGCTACCTTCGCCGCTTCTAGGCCTTGTGAACACCTGTACCATCTCTGTAAATTATTTTACTTTCTTTACCACACAATGGCTACAATAATGCCGTATATGTACGAGCCCGAGTACACCGAGCAGGAACTACTGGAAAGGCAAGCACGCGAAAACGATGGGGATTCGGACGGCAGTTGGGAGGACCAGTCAACGGATGAAGAGCCTGGACCATGTCGCATGGACGGCGTCTCCACCTGGTGCACGTGCAATCGGTGCGAGCTAATGCCAACTGAGGAGGAGAACTGCTGCTGCAGTGAAAATTCCGGGTGCTTGGCCTACATTTCGGAAGGCGAGCCAAGTCCGCAATGCATCACCGAGCTGCCAGAGTTCAGGGAAGCCTGCCTCTCACGGACCGTGTTGAGGATGATGATGGTGCTTATGCACGAACTTCGCGGCACTGTTCGTCCACGTAATCCGAGTAACGAGTAAGTATACTCTGGTTGTGATGTCAGTGATGCCACTACTATTTCATGGTCGTCTCCCACATATAAAATTACATCTACATATCATTCGAACGCATGTAAATTGGTTCCATTGCATCTTTCTTTTTCACAGGTGGTACAGGCTGGTGGCCTATCGTTGCTTCACTTGGTGGCTTCACGGGAGGCTCGGACACCGAGTTCGGAGAGTAATACCTGCCTGTGCGGTACTTGCCATTAGACAACATTTCCCCAGCGACAGTGGACAATACCGCGGATTTTCCCTGGATGTGCTGCAACCGGAACTTTACAATGTGTAATGTTTATTATTTATGTTCAATTGAAAATAAGATCTAAAATAAAACCCAAAATGTATTTTAACAATGGTTGTTTTGATTTTTTAAATGAATCTAGTGTGTCTCCATTGAATAGTCTTCCTGTGCCTTGTCTTGTCACACCACATGTCTCCGGCCAGCATCCTCCCTCACGCTGGCCGCCCACCTTCAATCCACATAACCGTTGAACCCATATGCAGCAGACATACATATGTTATTTTGCGGGTTGGCAACAAGCCTCCCGGCCTTGCCTCCTCCCCCAAAAATACTTACCACACCACTTTGTTCAAGCGTTGGCAATAAAAGGCCGTTGGATTTTATTGATACAAAACATGGTTATAGGTAAATAATCAATATGGTTGATCATAATAAATCATCCTTTTGGGCACCGGGTACAGAGGTGACCCCCTCTGGCCCGTGCCGCCTTGCCACCACAGGCCAGCCTGCTGCTGACGAACTGCCTAGGCATCCAGGGTCTCCAGGGTGAACTGCACCCATATATTCTCCTGGGAGGCTGAGGTATTTATAAACTCACCCCCCTGCCTTCCATGTACTAGATCCTGCAGCCTGCCTCTTACATGCAGTTAGATGGCCTCTCCTTGGTGAGGCCCTGCGGCAAACGAGTCTTGTCTGCACGACCACCGCCCCAATCCACCCCCCCGCCCTATCAAAGGCAGTTCACACCGGGGTACTTGCGCTGGCAAGTGGAGCTGTCAGGGAGCGATAAAGGCCAAGAGGTGCCAAATAGCATGTACACTTCAAAGTGGTCAATAGAGCATTGGTTGTTGTTCCCATGTCTACCTCCAGACCCCGTGTCTCCTGCCAAGCATCCCCCCTCACGCTGAACGCCCCCCTGCAATCCACATAAGTGTGTCTCCATTCACGGGTCTTCCTGTGTCTTGTCTGCACGACCACCGCGCCAATCCACCCCCCGCCCTATCAAAGGCAGTTCGCACCGGGGTACTTGCGCTGGCAAGTGGAGCTGTCAGGGAGCAATAAAGGCCACGAGGTGCCAAATAGCATGTACACTTCAAAGTGGTCTATAGAGCATGGGTTGTTGTTCCCATGTCTACCTCCAGACCCCGTGTCTCCTGCCAAGCATCCCCCCTCACGCTGGACGCCCCCCTGCAAACCGCATAATGCCACGACATAAACACGTCATTCATTCACAAACACACCCCTGTTTCGAATTCTTTATAACCCACTTCATATTTCTAATGAGAACTTCTTTACGCTTTGCTAGTCAACCCGTGAAGGTGCTGGTTATCTGCTTTCGTCTCTGTGAACTTCCGTGACCACTTCGAGGAAACTCGTCAGTTTGCAACCTGTGAACTGCTCCCTGTTCTACGACAAGAAACTACTCTGATCCCTGCATCTAACTGTTTGTTCGTCAAGGTAAGGCCATGTACCATAATCATTTTGCGTCCAATTTCTTTTCGTTCAAGACAGTACATGCAAGGAACTAGTCACATGTTCTGAGTTTAGTCAAATTATATTTTTTTAAAGTTATTCAAATACTTATCCGCATGTGAATAACGTGTATAGTTCCAAGGACCAAAACGAACTTTGCATTGGACCTTTTATGTGTCATTTAATTTTTTAACACATTGGTATTCATAGAGAATTGTTGATCTTTACTTTTCAGAACTTTCCACAATGCCTGCCTGTTCCATTGGCGGTTGCCCTTCGAAGACTCATAGTAAATCTGAAGGTACTATAATGCATGTTTTCCCTAAGACAATAGATCAGATAAGAGAATGGGTCCGATATTGCGGATATCCACCGTCTGAGCTTGAAAGTAGAGTCCTAGAAGTCTTTGCGGACAAGAGGGGTGATCGATACCGCATCTGCAGCAGGCACTTTAGCTCAGACATGTACTCCACATCATTGCTAATAAAGAAGAACACACCGCGAGCGAAGCGAAAATTGCTCTCAACCGCTATTCCCACTCTATTCGTCCACATCCCTCCACTGGTGAGTCAAGTTTACGTATTTATCTCTCGGCCTTGCGGTAGTGTGTAGCATTAGCTAACAATAATTTCCCCATTTATGTATCCACTCAATATGAAGCCGGAAGATTCTCCATCCGTGTCGTTATTGCAGTCATCAGCCACTTCAAGCGCCTATCGGGTAATCTTACTTAGCTATTCTGCCACTGACTTGTTTTAGGCATGTAAATCAATAGTTTTAATTTATCGTGTGATTATTTTACCTAATGGTACACCCTTGTACTCGTCCTCTAGTCTTTGTTTTCAGTTATAATTATTGTTATCCAAAATAATGCAAGTACTGTCTTTCAGGGAGATGCTGAGGAGTCCAACGCATTGACGACAACCGTTGATGTCACTCAGATGCTGGAGGTACGTTTCCGGACAGTTCCATTGATGGAGATCATCAGATCTTGCATTCTTGTAGCGTGATTGTTACACACAATGTTTCTTTCGTTTTTAGCCATTGATATGCCCTTCTGTCGTCGCCCTCCTATGTGCCTTCTTTTTTCAATATTGTGTTCATTACTAATGAAAGTCCTATGTTTCAGGGAGTCAATGGAGCATTAGTCCAAGAAGAAGGGGGAGCATGCAGTTACGGGTCGGCGCAACAGCTTGCAGAAGTGTGCACCACAGTTACATCGTCCCTTGATGTTCTTATGCATTTCGAGGTATGGATACTGACAGTTCGATCAAGCAAAATCATATGACGTGATTACATCCGCTATACTTCCTTCTTTATTAACGCAAGTACTATGTTTCAGGGAGATGACGGAGCTTCTTCTACAAGAACATCACCCCTAGTAGTTGATGCAGATCTCTGGGTGGTGACACTTCCAACGATCGAGCAAATCGAATCATATTTAGATATCCATTATTTATTTTAGACAACTGATCATTTGTGCAGGTCTATTTAGATGAGCCGTTGACGCCTGCACAAAGTTTATGTTCTTTTTAACAAAATAGAAAACCATACTAATGCAATTACTGTGTTTCAGGGAGTTACTGAAGCATCATCTTCAATAATATCATCAATGGAAGTCTATGAGGAGCCCGAGGTATGGATCTTGACAGTTCCATCTAACTAGATTAACAATGCGTGAATAATTGTCGTTTGAATGTTCTACAGAAAGCGTTCATTTGTGTTTTGCTATTGAGATGTACGTGGGTATTGGTCCCCAAGTACATTTTGTGTTTTCAATATTATTATACATACTAATGAAAGTTCTATGTTTCAGGGAGTCGATGGAGCGTCAGTGCGTGATGGATGTGCTTATCATGAAAATATAGTCGTTGCAGTGCAAGAGGAAGTGGAGACATGCACACACGAGTCGGAGCAACAGCGTCCTGATGTTGAAGTTCGAGGCAAGAAAGTTTCAAAGAAAAGAAAGCAAAAGAAGGTTAGTGTCCTGGTCACTATATTATGTTGTTTTTCACTGTTAATAGTTCAATACTGTAAGTTGTGTTTAAACTGAACATCCCTTTTCCAATCTGTCCTCTAGTTGCGAGTGGGTGTACGAACTAAATCTACACAGACAGTGAAGCGAACGAGAGATGTTGCTTGTCAAACCTTTTGGCAGGGACTTGAGACTGGAGATGCATCGTGCCAATGGGAAGAATATGAAGTGATTGACAACGGAGCTATACCACATCCAGCCATTGATAGTAAATGTCCTCCTGGTAGTTCGGATGCAGTCGGAGATCAATTCACAGAATCCGCACCTGCAAAAACTAAGACCGCGAGAAAGTTGAAGAAATTGTTTTATTCACCCATCGCCGGAGAAGGAACAGATGTTGCAATGGAAGAGAATGAAGTGGACGACAATGAAACACCATCAATATCACTGAACATAGCGGAAGACGATATCAGAGATTCTACCTTTCATGTGAGTGACATGTCCTCAACGTTACAGGCCGAACCAGCTGGGATGCAGAGTGACAGTATAAGGAAAGAGGCCAAATTCATTGTATTCGATAGTTGTTTGATTGATATTATTATTCGGATGAAATGTGGGCATTCGGTTGGTGGGGAAGTATGTGGGGAGCCATTGATTAATGTGACTCGTGCAATTCGAGGCACTAACCTTAAAATACATGCCACCTGTACAAAATATCATCCTTTCTCATGGTCTGCACAACCCATGCTGGGGCAACTGCCAGCAGGCAATCTACTTTGTGCAGCGGCTGCACTTTTTAGTGGTTCAAGTTTTAAAAAGTTAGAGTCTTTCTTTCAGTTTGTGGGAATCCATTTCATTGCGAAAACCCAGTTCTACAAATACCAAACCGATTATCTATTTCCAGCCATTAGCGAAGCTTGGAGAATGGAAAAAATGTCTATTGATAGTACATTCGCGGGCAAACGGTTCAGGCTAGCCGGTGATGGACAGTGCGACAGCCCAGGATTTTCAGCCAAGTACTGCACCTACCACTTTCAGGACATGGAAAGTAAGAAAATTGTGAGTTCGGTGGTCGTGCAGGTGTCACAAAGTACATCCTCAGTGGCCATGGAGAAAGTTGGCTTTGTAGCATCATTGCAAGAACTACAATCGCGGGGAATGGTGATCGACCTGATAGCCACGGACAGACACGTTTCAATTGCCAAGACAATGAGAGAAGAGTACAAAAATATAAATCACCAATTTGACGTTTGGCATCTTGCAAAAACAATCAATAAAAAAATGTTGGCTGCAGGTAAAAAAAAAGATATGCAAGGTATTTCACAGTGGTCCAAGTCAATCAGCAACCATCTTTGGTGGAGCTCAAAAACATGTGGAGGGTCGTTGGAAATTCTAATGGAAAAATGGCGGTCAGTAATGTTACACTGTAGCAACGTTCACTCATGGACCACAAACCAACATTTCCACAATTGTGAACATGGCCATTTGTCCACAGAGGAGGCACGGAAGAAGAAGTGGTTGATTCCTTCATCACCCACTCACAAAGCCATTGAAAAGATTGTATTTGATAAAAGTATAACAAGAGATTTGAGGGGACTCACGGAATTCTGCCACACAGGAGATTTGGAGGTGTTCCACAATATGTGCCTAAAGTACAGGCCAAAACGATTGCATTTTGGCATGGAGGGCATGATAAATCGGACTCTTCTAGCGGTCTTGGCACATAACCATAATGTTGGCCGTCAACAAAGTAGGACGACCGGAACTTTAGGGACGCTTCGCTACAATAAGGCCTTCACAAAAAGAAGTAAACAATGGGTTATCAAACCAGTGTTTGAGGATATGCAATATGACTTTATTGAGAGACTTATTGTTGATGTCCTAGATAGGCACATACATGGAGTTGTGAACGAACCTGTGCAGGGGACAACTGCATTGCCACCCAACATTGCCTCTGTTCCATGTCCACCTAAAGAAGAGCTCATTGAGAAATACACATCACGGTTTAAATGATTGTAATTTGATTGTCTGTTCTCTCGAGTCTCCTCATGTCGCAGGCCCATTGAATATGTGTAGCTATGTAATGTGTAAATAAAAGTGATTGCTCAGTGTACATGCAATGTGTCTCTCCACCCTTGCCCCTCCCTTCACCGTGCAGTAGTGCGAACCACCCGGGTGTCACCTGTGACTTTGCTCTCGAGTCTCCTCATGTTGCAGGCCCATTGAATATGTGTAGCTATGTATTGTGTAAATAAAAGTGATTGCTCAGTGTACATGCAATGTGTCTATCCAACCTTGTTCATTTGCGCATTAAATTAAACCAAACAGTAATATAAATCATTTTTCAAAAAATATAGAATGTCTCCGTATTTATGGTTCTGTGGGGCTGCAAAGCATGCAGACAAAATGCAAAGATGGAGTGTAAATTTCAAGTCCTGTGAGATGGCCTTACACTGAATGTAGCTAACTAGGAATGTGTGCTCGTTCAAAGTGAAGGTCAGCTGCTTTGATTTTTTTCTCGGGTGCCAGAATGGCCCACGACTCAGTATAAGGTTCTATTGTTATTTGACCTTGACAGGCCGGGACCACGTAAGAAACGATAATGAATATAATTTCAGAAACGAAAGCCATTTCATGTTCGTTCATTAGAAGAAATAACGTCGGCATAGAAGGAGTGGTATTTCGGGGCTGCCCTACGCACAGACACAATGGAAAATGCAAATATAATGTAAGTAACTCTTTAGATGAGTTTATACCGCAATTTAATTACTATACAGTAGCTTTAAAGACGGGTTAAGTTGTACTTGTTCGTTCTATGTGGCATATTGTTTTGTACCGCGCACTATCTTGGGGAGAACCGTCTCCTTTTACGGAAGCACCTCAAAACCTTCCTCTTTGCTTCTGCTTTCTCTCTCCCTCTCCTCTGCTACAACTGGTCCACTGTCTGCGACCTCGGTCCTGGGCCCTTCCACTCTCCACCTGCACTCCCTGTCAACCCCTGCACTGGGGGACTGTCTCAGTATCCTACAGCCCCCCCTTGACGTATAAAACCCAGTTGCACTGGTCTAGCTATGAAATAATTTCCCGACCTAATATATAAAATGAATAATTTTAATAAAGATCTGATGGTGAGACTAATTTCATTTTTTATGTTTTTCAAACAGGTACATCATCCATTATTGTCTGTGTCACGAGTACCAGACACCGGCGGATGGCTTCTATAATCGCCAATTGCTTCTCCGCGTGAACAACGTTAGCACCCTGACCATTTTGTGGGACGATCGCCAAGTACAAGTATGCCCTTACGCGGTACTAACGGCTAGATGCAACATACAGACCGTTGTGGTGGCCTAGTGCCTCGTTGTTGGAACAGCCATGCGATTATCAGTGCGACCGAAGAGCTTATTTTATCGTAAACCAACACCCTGTGTACTGCACACGAACATCGATTGCCTCAAGACGAACTACTTTGGATCGAGAGCAAAGAAAAATGCAAATCGCAGAATATTCTCTAAACATTTGATGTCCAATAAATGTACTTTGCCAAATGGACAATCTTGCCGTTTGCTTTTAAACCACAGTTTCATATTCCGAATTGTGGCGCTGTATTGGGAGATGATCTAAGACCCTGTGTACAGCAAAGGAACATCGCGTGCCTCAAAACAAACTTTTTGGAACGTGAGCAAATAAAAATGCAAATCGCTGAATATTCTCTAAACATTTGATGTCAAATAAATGTACTTTACCAAATTTACAATCTTGCGGTTTGATTTAAAAGTACACTTTCATATTCCGAATTGTGGCGTGCTGTGTTGTGAGCTAATCTGTGTTGGTTTCCGGGTTCTGTGTGGAGTCGCGTAGAAGACGCATGGGCGCGTTTGGCTACGCAGCACAGAAACGTCACAGAGAGAGGCGGAGAATATGAATGTTTTGATAAAGTCTGTTTCAGGGGCGGGGGATTTGATTTAGTGCCGCAAACGCAGGTGAGCCAGGGCGATGGGGGGAAATGATAGGATTATCAGAAAATGGCGGCTGATTTCGAGTGCGTTAATGGACGAAAAGTCGGGTAAGGTCCATAGGAAAGTTTTCTACGATCTACCGATTTATGCTTAAAAACACATGGCCGAACCGTAGGGACAATAAAAAAAAAGTCCCGGAACTATCCTTTAATGTTAAGTTACATTCTTGAGCTATGTTCTTACAATGAAATAACTGAAGTTTTGTAAGTATATTTGTATTTGTACTTATTTGAAATGTAAATAGCGCCTTAAACCAAAGTGCTGTACATAGCATCAAAACAGTACAATAATATGAAGTTTAGAAAAAGCTGTCAATTATGTCAACCATGCTGGAGTAGGTGAGATTTCTCAAGTATCTAAAATGCGTTCCTCATGTCACCCAATGTTTGCAATGATATTTGAAAACAGGAAGAATGAGGAACACAGGTAATAAAAAAGCTTAGCTACGCTTCTTTTCCCTCCAGAGATTAGAATTCATCCTGAATAGAAACACAATGTAACATAGACAATTGCTAAGTCTCTATCGTGCAAATGTTGAATGTTCAAAAATATATACGGCCTGCTGCCAAGATGCCAGCGCCCCCATTTGGGTAAATGAGGCCAATCTGGAGCACAGTCCCAGCAGATTGTGTATCAGAGTGGTCGGGCCCTTTCCCACTGGATTCTAATCTGTCTCCGCTGATGGCAGAGACGGGGGAAGGAGTTGCTGCATTGACATGGTGGAGGGCACGGGAAGCCAGCACCCACGCCGATTGTTCTGCATTTCACCGCACGTGTTTGGTGAATGTGAAGCAAGGCTCAAGTGGAGGGTACACGCGGGGGGACAGAGTCCAACCACTCTATTCAGAGGGTGGACTCGGTCCCCTCAGCTAAAACAGGAACATTGGAATTTATGAATTAAAGCCGACCTCTGGGAACAAACTGCAGTCGTCAGGTTTGTAGGCTAGACTTCACAACTGCACTATATAACCTGATGAAAAATAACACACTACTAAAGGTATCCCATTTCGATACTGCAAGTCCCAGGGAAAACATTTGTATTGGTTCTTGGACTCTAAAACATGCTTAACGTTTGACTTTTTCAAAAACACTATTAGAAGAAAATATCCTGTCTTGGTTTTGTGTGTGTGTTGATTTTAGGAAAGGCAAATGCCATCAGTCATGTTCAATGTGGGTGGTTATGCAAAGACAATTTAAACAAGTGTGCATATTTCTCCTTGAAATGCTAATTCCTGGCAACGTCACATCCCACTGCGTGTGTTGATGAGTACCCCCACTTTGATTTTTAGGACTTGACCTCTGATGTGACGTGATGTGTATGGGCGTGGAGGAGGTCCGCAATGACAGCCACCATGATACGCATGGCGACCGTCACTGCTCGGGGATTTCAATGCTTTGCTCGGGCTTCCCTTGTGCAGGAAGTTCAGTGGCGATCTGCTCAAATCAAACACTCATGCAGGGATGGTCAGAATGAGGACTCCTGTGTCCTGGGGGCATGAGGGGTTACTGCACATTGCAGCCTCCCGCGTGGAAACTCTACGGCAGGACTACAAGGGGGGGACGCAACGCATGTGTGTGTCCATGCTTTTGCCACCTCCGCGCCAGGAGATGCAATTGCCCAGCTAAATAATGTCTTCCAAAATGGCACTCGCAGCGCATTACTCCTATTCCATACGTCAACACCAGTCACTGGAGAGATGTATTGCTACGCCTCGACTGGCCTTCCACGCCTGCATGCGATTGCTCACTATAGACTGGCGTTCCACGGCTGCATGCGATTGGTCCCTTATAGATTGACCTTCCACGCCATCATGCGATTGCTCCCTATAGACTGGCCTTCCACGTCTGCATGCGATTGCTCCCTATAGACTGGCCTTCCACGTCTGCATGCGATTGCTCCCTATAGACTGGCCTTCGACGCCTGCATGCGATTGCTCCCTATAGACTGGCGTTCCACGGCTGCATGCGATTGCTCCCTTATAGATTGACCTTCCACGCCATCATGCGATTGCTCCCTATAGACTGGCCTTCCACGTCTGCATGCGATTGCTCCCTATAGACTGGCCTTCCACGTCTGCATGCGATTGCTCCCTATAGACTGGCCTTCCACGTCTGCATGCGATTGCTCCCTATAGACTGGCCTTCCACGCCTGCATGCGATTGCTCCCTATAGCAAAGTCTTTGCACCAGAAACGTGTTTCATTCTATATGGCAGGAGGGCCATGCATACAAGGTATGCACAGTCCCAGGCAGACATACACTGTGTTCACATTTGATATTCCAAATGATGTAAGAATGTGGTCATCGGCTTCAAACCCCCCACTCGCTCCCCCTCCCTCCCACCACACTTTCCAGTTAGGAGCCAATGGACTCGCTGCAGACATCTTTTTCTAACCTGCAACTCACAGGCGTGGAGCCATTCCGGGTTGACCCAGTCTTTTATCACAAGGTAGACAACATGAGTACCTCGGACATGAGTAACAACATCAGCGATTGTTCAATCCACACAATGCAATTATTGATGTGCGTGGTAACATTTGTAATTATTCAATGCATACCATTATTTTTTGTTGCAATTCTACCAGCACAACACATGCCTTATTTGCAAATCTTACTTTTGCGTCCATTTTCGGTCAATGGTGTATTGAAAAAGGATTAAAGTGGTTTGATATCCTGAAAATACAATGCAACACTGCCAAAGAACTGGACTTCAATGTGTTGCATGTATACAATATGCTAGTGCATACGCTAACACCAAAGGACAGTTTGGTGCAATACAAAATAGAATTTACAACTGCACAGTCAGCATTTACAATAGGGATAAAAAAGAACCCGTTTAAATATACAACTATATTCAAAGGAGTTTTAAAAAAAAGTATACCTTTCACTTCATTTTATTCAGTGAAAAAAGCTGGTCCGATAGCACAGCGAGTAGAGCGCTGGCTTTGACATCTGTGCAGAGCCTGCTGACACAGCCTTTCATCCTTCCGAGCTCGATAAATGAGCTCCACACACCGTGGGTAATAATAAGCAGCACTCAGATAGATACCTGAGGGTTCGTAGTGCTATATAAATGCTACAAACTCTGAAGCACAGTTTGCAGCTTCATATTTTACGGGACATGACTTTGTTGAACGGAATCCATGTTTTCTCGTGATGTCACCCAATCTCATGTAATCTGTAAATGGGGATAACCATTCTAAAATATGATTTCCAACAAGAACATCTTTTTGTTTCTGAACTGTTCCTGTGGAAAGACTCAGCATATTGATGCTATCATAGTTTTCTCCCATGTCTTTTAAATGCTGATGTTAGCATGTTTCACTTCATTTATTATGTGTCTGTTTTTTGAAAAGTGCAATAAAGGGCACGTGTGTCATTGGGCACGTTGCTATTTTGTTAAGCGTGCCCCCATCAAAAGTACAGCTACCGCCTGAAACCTTCAAGCATCTGAAACAGAAGAACTTCCAACCTTGAACACGGTTCAAAGTGAGCATTTTTAGTTTTGGCTGGGAAGTGGTGCTTAATAAGTCAAAACTATTACATTGGAGTACAGTTAGGAAGTAGTTAACAAGTCGGGACAGACACAGCTTGTGGGGGGTGTTTGGTTATTACCACACCCATTGACTTCCCAATAGTTAGAGACTCCATACACCTGTTTACGGCTTCCACTACATACGCAGGATGTGAGACACTACATCTGAAATTTACTCTCACTAAAAACCGCTGTATCCATATTATAGTCATATACAGACCACCCTCCCTTAGCTCAGATTTTACCAATGAACTAACCCAACAGCTAAATAACCTGAAGCCCTGCTCGTGGATGACTTCAATAGATACCCGACAGACATAGAGGCCCTTTACCTTGAGAAAACCTTGAACAACATTGAATTTAAGGTTATAAACAAGGATCCCACAACAGCCAAGGGGAACCAGCTAGACTGGGTCATAGCTCAAAACCTGGAGGTACAGATGACCAAGA